>NW_022900948.1:18631522-18631968 GCF_012274545.1 Fukomys damarensis
GGCGGCGGCGGCGGGGACTGTCCCGGTGGCAAAGGGAAGAGCATCAACTGCTCAGGTAGGACCGGTCAGCAGCCACCCCTGAGACCCTTCCCTCCGCGGACTCCCCCACCCCTTTCTCTTTTCTCGCGGCTGGGCTGGGAGAGAACCCGGCGTGGGGGTCCTAGGAGCCGGTTGGATGGGCTCAGGGCAGGGCGCGGGCGCGAGGAGCGGTTTTGGGGACCCGCATTGGGGACGGGGAGTGGCCATACGTGCGTCCGTGGGTGTCGAGTGGCTGAGCGAGGGCGGCCGCGCGTGTGAGTTGCGAGGCGGAGCAGCCCTCCAAGGCTCCCGGTGCGATCGTGGGTGTGCTCTAGGGAGCTTGTGTTTGTGTTGTGAAGGCTCAGTGGAGGGGAGGGACGGCCCCAGTTAGGGGTGTGTGTGTGTGTGTGTGTGTGTGTGTGTGTGTG
>NW_022900948.1:18631997-18633889 GCF_012274545.1 Fukomys damarensis
TGTGTAGAGCTGTGGGTGGGTTAGGGTTAGTGGCTGGGGTGCACAGCCTGAGAGCAGAGCAATGACCCTGTGCTGATCAGAGTCTTAGGACGCCGTCTCAGAGGGGTCCTGAGGACGCCAGTTGGTGATGTAGTAAAGTGTGTCCCCTGTGGGTTCAGAGGTGAGATGGAGGCTTGGAGTATCCCCAGGTACAGGCGGGGGAACAGGAAGTGACCCAGTGGTTTTGTGTGTTGTGTATGGATGAAGTCTGGGACTCAGGTGGCCATCCTGGGATATGCATTGAGGAGAAAGAATCCAAGTCCTGGAGTGAACCCCGTTTGTCAGAGGGAGGGGTCTAGGAAGTCATCTTGGGTAGGTTTTGAGTACAATGAGGTAATTAAATCTCTAAGAGTGCCCCTGTGTAGCAAGGTGTAACCCTGGATTATTGAGGTGATTTGGAGGGAATGATGCTGTGCCTGTGTGTGCGATTGTGTGTGTGTGTGTGTGTGTGTGTGTGTGTGTGTGTGTTTTGCTGGACAGCCTGGAGATTGGCAGCAAGGGGAGCAAGGGAATGACCTTTCCCCTCTCGCCAAGGCTGCTTGCCCTGCGGAAGCTATTGGAAACAAAGAGCTTGCTGGGCTTTAATGGATGACACTGGGGAGGAGGGTACTGGGTAGTTAAGTTCCCTTTTCCTTTCTAAAGGAGTCCCAGAGGAGCCCAAGGATTCAAGGCCCTGGAGCAAGGAGAGGCATCCGGGCATCTTTTGGGAGTGGGTGGGTTTTCCTGGATCTACCCTGGCAGATGCTGGTGATCATAAGCGAGTCCTTAATAACTTGGCCTTTGTCAATTCATAGTCCTCCACTGGGCTTCTGTAAATTCAGGGTGAAGCGGGTGGAAGGGTGGACTTCAGGACATTAGAGCCTGCTTAGAATCTTTGTACCTTTGAGTTTTTAAAGGGGCATTGTTTTGGGGGTAGTGATGGAGCAAGAGGTTATGCTACAAATAAAGGCTTTGGCGTGCTAAGTTTGAAGCCCTAAACCCTTTTAATGATTTTCACATAGTCTCTTACGCG
Source organism: Fukomys damarensis (assembly GCF_012274545.1). Lineage (NCBI taxonomy): Eukaryota > Metazoa > Chordata > Mammalia > Rodentia > Bathyergidae > Fukomys > Fukomys damarensis. The sequence goes on from NW_022900948.1 coordinate 18,633,049, forward strand.
AGGGGGGGAGGGGTTTTGAGAACAGTTAACAGTGACATGTAGTTATATTAAAATCACTTCCATCCATGAAATAACTTTTATTTTTCTAATAATAAGTGGGATATGATAATGCTTTGATAAATAATCACATATTTAAGAATAAAATCCTTTTGTAGAGTATTTCTTTTGTAACAAACATTGGTTATCAAATTTGCAAGTGATCACACTATGTCAAAATATTTTATAGGCAAATGTGCTATGGTTATTTGTTCTTGATAAGCTAATTTGTCCCTAGAAAAATAGTGTGTTGATGGATGTGCTTGTGAGTGCTTTCTATCTAGCTCTAGTGCTTAGGGCAAGTTTTAAGAAAGGAAATAGAGTACTGGAAAACCCATATGGTGTGGGAAAATGGGGACTGACCTGGGGGTCCCACAGCTTCTGCGTAATTTGGGGCAAGTTACTTAATTTTTCTTAGTTTCCTCTATTAAAAAAAGATTTGTATTTAATACGGTTTGAACCTTCTTTCAAGGAATATTTGTCACTGATCCAAATGTCAATAAATTAGGCTGATCATGTAAAATATTTTTTAGTGCTGAGATGTACTTGAATAACTAAGTCTAAAGCTAGAGTTTTAAGTAATATCTGTAGGCTCTTGTTATAACTATTTCAAGGATGAAGAATGGGAAAGATTCATATGGGAAATACACATTTTTAAAAATTGATGAACTTGAGAACTATAGTAATCTAGTCCAGACATACACATCTGTTAATACAGTTTGAGATTGTGTTTTGGTCTTTTAGTAGCTTTTGTTATTTAGGAATTTCCCATGTAAACTGAAGTTTACTTGTTCATATATATAAC
>NW_022900948.1:18634215-18645875 GCF_012274545.1 Fukomys damarensis
TTTTTGGTTTTTTTTGAGACAAGTCACACTATGTAGTTGAGACTGACCTGGAACTCACTGTGTAGCCTAGGCTGGTCTGGAACTCACAGTGATCCTCCTGCCTTAGCCTCTCAAGTGCTGGGATTACAGGCGTGTGCCACCATGACCAGCACTTGTTCATATTTTTGAATTTTAAAATCTGAAGTGCTGGCCTTGACTCCCTTTTGATTTTCATTTTTGCATTGGACCATCATTTTGGCCTGCTGTGACCTTTGTGGATCCTGATTTTGTCAAGCTGCCTGTGTTAGGCAGCTTCGTGGCAGGTATGGGTGTGAAGAATAGGTCTATAGATTTAATTTTTTTTAAATTGATAGTTGTGTAGATTGTGGGAAAGGATGAAACCTTGTGATATTTTACTCAAGTCTTCCAACCAAATTGGTTGATGTTATGCATCCTCTTAGTTGAGTTTAACAGATTTCTTAGCTTTGGTAGTTAAGCATTTTCTATGTTGTTCACCACCCTATCATTAAAAGATCTTATCAGATTGGCTTGTTAGTGTCAATTATGTAAGTGTCCCTATTCATATTCCTTTTTTCCATTTTAGTAATCCTGTCAAAAAATGAAACCAAAAAAGAAATATTGTAGAGCCCGTGTTAGTAAGGAGCTTAAGGTATCTGGTGGCTTTTTCTTTTTGCTGTATTTAAAGATTTGTGGTATACCCATTCTAGAATTTTTTGGCAGATTGTGGCATGGTAATCCATAGATGTTTTTCTGGATCTCTGTGTTGCCTTACTTTGAAAATTGAGGATGCGTTCTTTCATTTCTGGTCATGTTTCACTTCTTGTCAAGATTGCATAAATAACCAGAAGTTATTAAATTGGATCTGAAAAAAGTTAAATTTGATGAAAGAGCAAATATTTTTGAACTAGCACTATCCCATTATTGTCTCCTGTCACTGCTACTTGTCTTGGGTGTTAACTTGCTTTTATTAGAATTCTAACCTTCCAAGCGTGAGGATCAGGCTCCTCCATGAAGACATGCTATGAAGCTGAATGGGGTCTGTATTGTGCCTTCAGGGCTTGGTAATTACCACATCATCCCTTAGCTATGTGTCCTTTATCTGTTCTTGTTCTAAACAAGCAGTTTTTGTTGTCCTCTTCCCCACTTCTGTACTCTTTCTGGACTTTAAGCTGGTTGCCTTTTACTTTGATTTTTATATCTTTTTATTTATGCTTTTCAAAAATCTAGAACATTCTCATATAAAAAAGATTGCAATACATGATATTTGTGAAGAAAGGCGAACTGTGAGCTCAGAGGACCAGGTTACCTTAGACATGACATTTTTTTCCATTTGTAGCAGTGGTCCTTTTTAGCTTCAGGGTGTCTGAGAAAAATGGATGAGGTTAAACATGTAAGGCATTTATAGAAATGCTAAACATACTGAGATAAGTAGCATTTGATGATATAAAATTAATTTGAATAAGGTTTTAAAAGTATTACAGAAGTTAGAAATGGGTCCTCCGGATTGTTATGTGGTGGTAAGAATGTGGGTCCTATAAATGTTAGATTGAGAAAAGTGCCTTGTTAGTGGCAGCTCAGAATTCTGGGGAATAAAAAGGGAGTTTTTCTAATTAGTTTGGAGTCTTGGTTAGGATGCTTCTAGATCCCTGGTGTGTAAAATGCAAATATTTATTTATTTAGTGAGCCTTGATTGATTTTTTTGTTTTATAGTCAACACTGGTAAGGCAAATACATGAGAAGGTATCTCTTCCTTCAAGAGCCTTACAGTCGAACAAAAGTGGTTAGCCCCATACAGATATATTCAGTGGAAATTTCTGCTGAGCATAACTGGGCCTGCTTTTCCCCTTTCTATCAATAAGCATTTTTGAATACTAAGAGCAGTGGAATTTTTAAAAAGTTATACAATCAAGTGGTTTTTAGAATATTCACAGAGTTGGACAGCCATAACTACTATCAGAAGATTTTCTTCACTCCAAAAAGAAACCCTAGAAAAAAATAAAAAGAAGGAAACTCTATACCTATTAATAGTCATTCCACATTTCTCCCTTGTTCCACCCTCTGGCTACTCCTAATCCACATTCTTCCATTATGAATTTGCCATGTAAATGTATCAGAAAATAAGTTTTTTGTGTGTGGCTTCTTTCCCTTAGTGTAATGTTTTCAGTGTTTGTGGCATAGCATGTATTAGAACTTCATTCCTTTTTACGGTTGAATAATACTCAATTGTGTGGACATTTTGTGTATTCATTCTTCTTTTGATGGGTATTTTGTTTTTACTTTTTGGTGATTATTGTTACTTTCCCCTAATCTTGTACTGCCTACTACTCTGCCTTAATTTTGTTTATCTTTTTTTTTTTTTTTTGGTGTAGGGGATCAAACTCAGGGCTTTGTGCATATGAGGCAGGTGCAGTGCCACTGAGCTAAATTCCTGGCCCTTGTTTATCTTTTTGTTGTTGCTGTTTGTTCTCTCAGTACTAAGGATTAAACCCAGATCCTGATGTATGCTAGGCAAGTGCTGTGCCATTGAGGTATGTCTCCATTTTTTTTTTTAATTCTTTGAGACAGGGTCTCACTATGTAGTTAGGCTGGCCTTGATCTTACTGTCACTCAGGCTGGCCTGGAACTCAAGGTGATCCTCCTGCTTCAGCTTCCTGATTGCAGGTGTGCAGCACCATGCCCTGCATTTAAAAAAAAAAAATTAACCTTTTGTGATAGGATCTTGCTAAGTTGCCCAAGCTCAAACTTGTAATCTTTCTACTTCATAATTTTATCTTTGAGGACAGGCTGCTTACTTAGACAGAGGTACTTCTTCAGGTAAGCTGCTGAAACTGGTTGGATCTCTGACAGTTGCCCCAGTGACTGGCAGACAACTTTTAACTTCATTGTAATCCCACCTGTATGCTAAATAACACAACCCCAGCAACATGACAGTTGCCACTTATCATGATCATGACCGTCAGATTTCCAGTAAAGACATGATTATTCCTTCCCTATATCAGCCTGATTCTGCCTCTTATTTCTTTTACCCTATGTTATAACCTCCTAACTCCCATTGGGTTTGGGAAGAAGTTGGTTTGTGAGCTTGTCTCCCAGCTCTCTACTACTTTTTGTCCAGGAATTAAAACCCTCCCCTGCTCAATTGGTCTTGTTATCGTGTTATTAGTTCCACAATTCAGAGGAACAAAAAACCCAATTTGGGGTCAGAAATTGGTAACATGATAAGTAATGGTGCTGTAACATTCATGTATTCATGTACAACTTTTATTTTCAATTTTCTTAAGTATAACTTGGAGTGGAATTGCTAGGTCACATGGTAATTGTTTTGCATTTTGAAGAACTGCCAAATTCTCTTCCAAAGTGGCTATACCATTGTACATTGTCACGAGCAATGTGCAGTTTCTCTGCATACTCTTCAGCTCATGTATCTTTTTCATTATTGCTGTCCTAGTTGGTGTGACAGTGTTTATCGATACAGTGTGATTTTGTCTTGTATTTTCCCAATGACTAGATTTTAAGCATCATTTCATGTGTTTATTAACCATTTGTATATCTTGTTTACAGTAATATTTATTCAAATCATTTGCTATAATTTGTACTTGATTTTGACATCTTGGATTAATGATTGTCTTAGTAAACCTTGTTTACAGGAATATTTATTCAAATCATTTGCTATAATTTGTACTTGATTTTGACATCTTGGATTAATGATTGTCTTAGTAAACCATACTGACCAGCTTCTCCACAGCAAATATACAGATGTTTAAACCGGTAGGTTAAATCTAGGCTGCCTGTGTATCATTTCTCAGCTTACCAATTTTGTTTTCTCTATCTTAGGTATAATACAAAATGGTACTTGTGAGTATAATGTAATAATTATTACTCAAATCAAGAAACATGGATCCCAAACATTTTTATGAAATGCTTTTAGAAAGATTTGATAAAGACAAGAAGCTAGGGTTGGGGATTTGGCTCAGTGGTCCAGTGCCTGTCTCGCAAGTGCAAGGGCCTGAGTTTGATCCCCAGTACAAAAAAAAAAAAAAGACAAGAAGCTAAAAGAATTACCTTTGAGTGAATTGAATTTATGATCAAGACAACCAAAATAGAGTGGAAGACAGCCCTGTTAATTTTCAGAAGATTTCCCAGAAAACACTAAAAGTATTTTTAAGTATTTTAAAAGCAAGGAACATCTTAGATGATGTATTATCATTATAGTTTACGAAAATGGGGAACTGTATTTAGCAAACTCATGCTCAAAGAAAAGGTCCTGGTGCTGCTACCTTGGGATATAAATGTACATTTATGTGTTTGAAGTTAAAATATGTCTGTATCATTTACGAATAATCTTTTGCTTTAACTGACTTTCTTGATTGATCAGCAGTTACTCTTGTATATATTAAAAGAAGAGGGTTCCCCTGTACAAGGTTCCAGAAAGGAGGTACAGATACCAGTATCGAGGGAATGAAAATTCCAATTTGTAGGAATCAAAAACAGTTTCCCAGAGTGGTGCTTAGGTTGGGCTTTAAAGGGTGGTTGAATGTCATTTTAAAACACCAGGAATGCTTTTGCCTGAGGCCTTTGCTGTTGGTGTTCCCTTTGCCTGGAAACTACCCAGTTATTTAATCACCTTAGTTAGCTCCTAAGGGTCTTTGCTGTACTGTCACCCTCAAAATGATGCCTTAAAATTGCAGCCTTCTGTACCTTCTATCCCCTTATCCTCTCTCTTCCTAACCTTCCTTCATGCTTTTTTCTTGTGCCAAAGTACCTTTTCCTGTGTGACCTACTGTTACTGGCTAGTTACAGTGGGCTCTTGCTTTTAGTAATAATGGAAAGTAAAACTAAAGCACGAATTTACAGGAAGATGCTTTAATTAGAAAGTAAGAGAACATGATGAAAGATTTTAGCTTGATGAGCTGACAAGGATCAGGTCAGCAGCTCTTAACAAAGGAGAGCAAGAAAAATAGGAAAGGATTCCAACTTGAGCATTTGGAGGGGTACACTCTGATGAAAGAAATCAGACTGGGCCACCCACAGAAGTAGGAGTTCGGCTTTTCAGGATTAGCTGGTGAGCTGGAGATCTGGTTGATCATTATCTCAATCCTGGTTTGTAGCCCTGGAATCCTTGTGGCCTGAGGTGGTTCCAGTCCCATAAAATGGCTAATTGTGGGTTTCCCTTATGTGGAGTTCTGCTTTTCCTGGAATCCAGGTGATCAGTTATTCGTGGTGTTTCCTATCTTAAAAGGAGGTGAAATTATGTACATTCAGGGCTAATCAGTCTTGTTTTGCCTTCTTTTAGACGGAATCTCCTTGAAATTTTAACATACAGTACCTGTATGAAGAGCTAAGAAGGGATTTGACCCATAGTTGTAAGATAATAAAGGGCATATAACGAAAGTCAGGCTTCTTATTGGGTATCTGCAGGCCCAAGTGAAGGGTCATTATTTTGGCAAAAATCTGCTTTCAAGCTCCTGACTGCCTGAGAAGAACACACAAATCATACTTCTAATGAACAGCAAGCTTAAGGGCCCAGGTGTCTGCCTGTCCCTTGTCCCTATTGTGGTAGCTGACTATGTCACTACTACATATTTATCATCTTTATGCAGCTCTATGAAGGTAGGTATTTTTGTCTTTTTCATTCTCTGTCGTATGGATAGTGCCCAGTACATACTCTTCTGTGGAACAGATTAATGACTGAATGAACATAGCAACTGGGGAGAGTTGAGAAGGGTTTTCTAGGCTAAGAGAATGGCATTGGAAAAGGCACAAAGGTAAGAAAGTGAAGTATTTTGGGTGTTCTTGCCCTAGGTTGTGGGGATGAAAGCAGGAGATGTACAAATTGCCACCACACCTCTGAAAGGCCTTTGAGGCTGATCTGAAAGCTTAGCATTTGCTCTGAAGATGGGGAGGCTTTTAAAGGGTTTGAGTGACCTTGTGGTTTTGGACAACAAAGACTGGATGGAGCTGGTGATGATGAAAGAGACAAGGGAAGAGATGGGCAGCGTGGTGAAAGGTAACAGTGGAGTTAGGAGAACTGAGAAGATTGTTTGGCCTGAACGGTGTTTAAAAAAGCTGTGTTGGTCGTTAACCATTAAAAATCTGGAGGTTTCAAGCCAGGTGTGGTGCATGCCTGTAATCTCATTAGTCTGGGGAGCTGAGGCAGGTGGATCCCAAGTTCTAATTCTGCCTGGGAAGGCCCTGTGTAGAAGAAGAAGAAGAAAAAAAAGGCTGTGGGTATAGCTCAGTGCCAAGGCCCTGGGTTCAATCTCTAGTTAATGTTCCCACCTCCCCTCAGACATCTAGAGAATTAAAGTCTGGATTTCTGCCTTCTCTAAACTCAGAGATACTGATATCTTCGGGTGCTCATTTCCACATAGCCAGAGCTGTCTAGTGAGGCCTGAGCTCTTTGTTTTGTTGGCCCTCACCCAGCCAGCCTATTTCCTTCATCATTTTCTGCCTTATCCCCTGGGTCTCCTGCTAGAGTTGGGTGCTTTGTGATTCACTTAATTTGGGATGGAGAGCCTGTTTGGAGGAGAGTTAGGTTGGTGTACATTCCTTAATCTCTTTGTATTAAAACTAGGTGCGTCCTAGTATGAAAACAGATTTTGTGAAAGATTCTCGTATTCCTTAACTTCTCAATTTCCATATTAGTTTTACTAAAATTTGAAAACATTCTTAGATAATTTTAGACAGAAAAGTTGCAAGAGTGTACCCACATTCTCCAGTTAAGGTTTTGCCACTTTTCTCTTATTGGCTTTTTCCACTTTGTATTACCTGTTCTTTTTCTTACCTATCATCTGTCTATCTACATCTATATTTTTCTGAACTTACCTCTGCCAGATTGGCCTCTAGTGTTATTGGGGTTCTGAGGCACTTTGGATTCCTAGAAATGCCTTCTAAGTTCTTGTCATCCTGAACAAAGAGTTGGTCAAGACAAGTGCAAAAAGTAGTGAGGCTTTACATTTATTGAAGGTAGTAAAGGTAAGAAGAGAAATATGCTCTGCAAAGTCAGTATGGACTAATTAAAGGTAAGAAGAGAAGGATCTGCTACAGAGTGAGAGTGGGCCACTGAGGAAGCTTACAGTTGCCACCAGCTTAATGGTGGCTGGCTTTTGTATTTCCCTCTCCTTAGGCTTACCATTAGATCTAAGCTATCCTTTCAACCTGCTTGATTTCTCCCTAGGGAATTGAAGGTAGCACTGATGGTTTCAGGTACTGGGCTTGGCCGTGTGTGTGTGTGTGTGTGTGTGTGTGTGTGTGTGTGTGTGCTGGATTTCCATGACAGGTCACATCCAGGTGCCCAGCTGCTTTGCTACACCCTGATCTCCTGCCTCATTAGCAAAGGGTGGGGTTTAATTTACTCTTTGTATCAGTTTTTAACTTTTTTTTGATCAGCTTTTAACTTTTTGTGATGTCTTGTTAATGAAATATTGAAGCCTGAAATATGATATAGGTTTATTTTTCAGTTTTCTTTGAATTTTTAAATTCTATTTAGGACATATTCATTGAGTGTTATTTTATCTCTCATAGTTTGATGTACCTTTTTACTTTTTGTCTTTATAAAGAGTAAATTTAAGGCATCTCTTGAAATTATAATTGCCTATCCTTTTCTCAGTTTGTCTTTGTCTCTTAGCTTGTGAGTGAACACATTTGCATCCTACTAGAAATAGGAAGCATTCTACTTTCATAGGCATTCTACCCATTCATGTTCTTTCTTTCTTCCTTTCTTTTTTACTTTTAAGAAGGGGTCTTGCTGTGTAGTTCAGGCTGGCCTCAAACTCTGGGCGATCCTCCTACTTCAGCTTCTGGAGTGCTGGGACTGCAGGTGTGCACCATGCCCTGCCCATGAGGGATTATTATACCTATTTTTTTAAATTCCAGGGAATGAGAATTTCTTAGATTTAGTGCTTGGTAGGTGCTTGGACAAGATCATATAGTTACTTAAGTAATTGGAACCTTAACTCTTGAGCTCTTTCAAATGCACAGAATTTGTGAAGTCTGTTAGAAATTTTCCTGTAAGGTAGTTAATAATACTAAGATCTCCAGTGCCAATGCATAAGTTATTTCATAGATTTTTGTTTTTGTGGGTGAGTTCCTAGGTTTTGTCTGTCTCCTATTCTATTTAGTGTTGCAGACTCTAAGAAATAGACATTAGAAGTAGAACCAGAAGACATTTTTCTGCTTAGATTTATTTATTTAAAAAAAGTTTTTGGTGGAGGAAGTATGCTGGATATACTTGCAATATCCTAAAGTATATATCTAAACATGTATATATTGCAGAACAAATGGAATTATACTTATGTATGTATAGTTTTATATCCTGCTTTTTTTCACTTCACAGTGGGTCTTAGTCTCCATTCTATATTCATATGTGTTTCTGCTGCAAATTTCAACACATGATCATATGAGAGGTTTTTATACTCATAGTTGGTCCAAGTGCTCATTTTTTCATACCTTTTTCAGCACTGATGCTAATAAAAAATAGTACCCAACACTTAACATATACTTTTGTGTCACACATTGCCTAATGCCCTCCATTATTGTTGTTTAATCCGCTCAGCATTATGAGAGTGGTATTGTTATTGCCCACATTTCTAGGCACAGACATGGTAATTATTAAGGTCACACAGGTGATAGGTGAGAGCCCTAATTGAAGTGTTCTAGTGTTAGAGTATGTCCCTTCAACATGAAATTATTATGCCTGTTCATTTGCTATTTTTTGAAAGGTGTAAGTACCATGGCTATTTTATCTGTTTTTTAAAATTATTGTTGTTGATAATTCCTTAGTGTAAAATTCACCATTTTAAAGTATTCAGTTCAGTGGTTTTTGTACATTCACCTATTGTACAGCCATCTGCTGTCTAATTAGAGAATATTTCTATCACTTCAAAAAGAATCTCAGTGTTTCCATTAACACATCACCCATTCCTTTATGTCTCTATGGCTTTACTTATTCTGGACATTTTATGTAAATATAATCATACAATATTTGGCCTTTTTGTGCCTGATTTCATTTTCTTGGCATAGTATTTTTAAGGTTCTCATATACTATAGCATTTAATCATTTCATATGATCTTTTCTTTTGTGTGTGTAGTACTAAGGGATTAAACATAGGGCCTTTGCCTGAGCTATACCCCTACTTCTTTAAAAATTTTTTTTTGTACCTGGCATTGAACTCAGGACGTTGCCCTTGCCAGGCAGGTGCTATGCCATTGCTAAATCCCTGGCCCTTAATTTTTGTTTTGAGACTAGGTCTCATTAAAACATATAAGTTGACCAGGAGGGACTAGAACTTGTGGTTCTCCTGTCTCAGCCTCCCAGAGCACGAGGATTATAGGCATGTGCCACCACACTGGGCTGTTTTATCTGATTTTAAAGTAATACAAGATGATTGTAAAACTCAAAACATTCAGAAAAATGCAGAATAATGAAGAAAGTTCAAATTTAACCAAGAGATAATTATGGTTCATTTACTGCATATACCTTTCAGATTTTTTATAGTCATTAAAAAAGTTTTGTGACACACTTAAAAAAAAATCTTCCTTTAAAATGACCTTAATGTGTGATGTTAAGAAATTTAGAGGTGTTTCATCATTTTTAATAACTACCATAGCAGATTCAGTTTATGGATCTGTAAGAGGGAAACATAGGTTTGCTCAGTGAAGTCAAAATAGGAGGGAGGAAGAGAGCATCAGCGCCTAAGATCTTTGGCTGGGACTAGTTGGGTCTGGAAATATCCTGGCTACCTTTAATACACGCAGCTTGGGATCCAGGTCTTTCTGATCTGCAGTAGTTGTCCTCCCTGTCACCTTGCCTGAAGCATCCTGACAAGGCATTTAGAATTGAAGTGTAGGCAGCGGGGAAAGATCTCAGGTGTGGGGGTGGAAGATTGACAGGATCAAAGTGTTGTTTAACAGAAGGTGGTTTAGCAGTAGCAGGCAGGATGGAATGAAAAATATCGGAGTCAGATAATTGTGTGGCATATGTGAATCTCTTTTGTTAAATATAGCTTAGAGAAGTTTTAGTCATTTTTGCTAATATCTTTTCCCCCGCTTTTTTTGCAGTGCTGGGGTTGGACCAGGGCCTCAAGCATGCTAAGCAAGCGATCTGCCAGTGAGCTATATATTCCTAGTCCCTTAATGCTTTTTAATATTAATGTGAACTGCTTTTGGTTTTGTATCATGAAATATTAAGTTTATTTTCTCCCTGACATCTTTATAGTAGAAGATAAACATTGTTATATGGTTAATTTAGTAGACACATTGAAGAAAATTTAATTCCTTTCTTTTCCTTTTTCTCCCCCTCCTCCTCCCCTGTCTGCCTCTTCCTTTTTTTTGGGGTGTGTGCTGGTGATCAAACCCAGGATCTCACATGTGCTAGGCAAGTGCTCCACTGAGCTACACTCCAGCCCAAGAAAATTTTCAGGTTCTTGATTTACTGGGACTTGAAATCAACATTTACTAGCCCTGAGTTATGTTTTCAGGGATGTATGTCATTAAATGTGCCTCTCAGATTCTTTGGGTGTTGAAGTCCTGTCTGAAGAAAGTAAGTAGATCTTTGCCTTTTACTGACCCTACTTGTTCTGGGCATTGTTGCATTTGAATATCTTACCTCATCTAATTATTTTAATATTAAGGGAAAATATTTTAAGAGGTGAAGACTTTGCATGTGAACTTGGTCCTTACTGATCCCCAAACATATGGTTTGCCCACTACATAGCAAAATGTTTCTGGAGTTGTTTGAAATCATATTGTGCATTTTCCCTCCATGAAATTATAATCAACACAGACACATATGAAGAAAAATCACTCATCGTCCAACTGGTTTGACACAGTTGCTATTACCATTTTTGTTTATTCATGCTTGGATTTTCTTGTATGTGTTTTTCATCTATAATCGTGTATCTGTATACATTTGTGTTCTGTGTTTACATTTTAATGTTCATAGTGATAATGTTATACAACATGAGTATATTATATAATACACATCTTTAAATCACTGTATACTATTCCATAGCTCTATCATACCATTTCCTGGTGTATATTTTTAAATGTAAATATTTTTATTGTCTTTCAGTGTACAATCTTCAGTTGGTTAGCAGTTGGATATATTTAGATATGGATTCAAGCAGATTGCATGGCTTAATAAGGTTGAGAAAACCAGATTAGAGTACTTTAAGGGATGAGTGTGAGAGAATACTGTGAGAGGATGAATAAGCTAAGATGACAAGATGGATGATTGAAGGCAGAATGTTTTCATATGTAGTAGGATAAGATTCTGGTAGTTGATTAATTGAGAAAGCTATTTTAAGTGGGGAGTTACAAAAACAATTCATAAATGCATGTAGCTTTTATCTTAACTTAAAACATAAATATATATTTATTAAATGATAATTTGGAAGAGGGCCCAGAATTTTTGAGAATAGTTTCTTCTTTCTAGAATTAAACACATTTATAATGCATTGATTACACATTCCAGTTTTAATCTTTTAAAAAAGGAACTTGAAGACTTGTAGATGTGGAATTCTAGGTTTCCAAGTTCTTTTTTTTTTGGTACCGGGGATCGAACTCTGGTCCTTGCTCTTGCAAGGCAGGCCACCAAACCACTGAGCTAAATCCCCGGCCCTAGATGTGGAATTCTAAATGTAACAGTTTTTTTTTTTTTT
>NW_022900948.1:18646070-18666952 GCF_012274545.1 Fukomys damarensis
TTTTTTTTTTTTTTTTTTTTAAAGCAGCTCACCTTTTGGGAATCTTTTAGCTTAGTTTTCATAGAAGCAGTTTGTTTTCATTTAAATGAACTGTTGAAATTAGTAACAAGTATGTTGGGCATAATAACTAGTCTGGGTAGCATGTGTTAAAGGATAAGAACAATCCCTTGGTTGGAGCTAAAGTGCTCTTGGGTGTTCTGGAAAGGGTCCCTGATATCCTTGAGGACCCTTGTGCCATAGACATGGGTCTGTAGGTTTTACAGAGAAGAGCACACTTTGGTTAATCTGGAGAGTTGAGTAAGCTAGAGATAAATCCTAAGAGTGCTGTAGTTATAGACTGGACAGTAGGATAAGGAGAAAAGAATAAGTGAAAGGTGATCAGACTTGGGACTAGATTATTAGGTTAGAAGGGGAAGCCAGCAATTGTAAGACCTAAAGTCTCACTTCCACTCCACAGAGCGTGAACAGCCAAAAAGGCCTCCATAATGCTGGGCCCAACACTCAGCGAGGCTCCGGGAGCTCGATGGAGAACGAGAAACCCAGGAAGGAACACACCAGGCTAGATGGTAAAAGACCTTTGTTAGTCTGGCCAGAGGGCACTCTCAGAACCAAGTGGCTGGCTCAGAGAGGCGCCTAGCTCAGGGGCTGAGGTCCTCTTATAGGGAGTAAAAGAGGGGGTTAACATTTTTGGGCTCACAGACAGGGGACAAAGGTCTGCTGACTTGAGCTGGTGGTCAGCAGTCACATGCTCAACAGTCACATATTGATGAGTGACAGGTACCACCCATAGGATGTCTCAAAGGTCACCAAGACACTCCGGATGAGCAAACAGTTTGTCAATTAACTTGGGGCTCTATGTCTGGAGTCTCTAATTTACAGGTAGATTCAGATCGGGACTTCAAACAATACAAGAGTGATACACATTCTTAGGCCAGGGCTGGAACAAAGGTCGGGGCTGTGGCTACAATGGGAGGGGTTCAAGACACTGTCTCCTAGGCCCTTTGCTATTTAGCAAGGGCTTGTAATTTAGGTCCCACACAATGTCAACTGCTGTAGAAAATAAAGAAAAAAGTGGTAGGATGTGAGAAAACAAGCTATTGGATCTTTGGAATAGGGGATCTCATTCACCTTGAAGAAAAAGTCTTGAAAAGAGAGGAAGACAGGCTTGCTGGAGGTTAAGGCTTTATTATTAGCAGACATAAACTTGGAGTCAATATATTTAGGTTTCTTCATTGAAATAGGAAATAGCTGTGGTAATATGTTGAAATCCTGGAAGTTGCTGCTTATTTGACTTTCTTTATAGTGATTGTGTTAGGGAAACAAATGTAAATAAAGCCTTTGATTTCTTTCTTTCTTTTTTTTTTTTGGTACCGGGGATTGAACTTTGGTCCTTGCGCTTGCAAGGCAGGCCACCGAACCACTGAGCTAAATCCCTGACCCCTTTTATTTTTCACAGTGGTTCTCAACTGGGAGCGACCCCCTGCCCATGTTGGTGATGTCTGGAGACCTTGTTGGTTGTCACCGCTGGGGTGGGCCTATTGGCACAGTGGTTGGGGAACAGGGATGTTGCTCATCCTTTATTTAGTGTACAGCATAGCTCCTGCAACAAAGAAATATCTGGCCTAAATACTTATAGTGCCCAAATTGAGTAGCCCTAGATTCTATTCTTAACATTTTACAAAGTTTATTTCCTTTTAGCTTTCTGTAAGCATTAGCTAAACAAAACTACCTTCTGATTTGTGGAAGGGTAGTAAACAAGTCATAGCAATCTAAGGGCTGCTGGGTGTTATTTTGAATCATAGCCTGAACCTGATGAGTAGTACCAGAAATGGGGAATTTTGGTAGCTCCTGTTCCTAATAATCAGGGTTACTTCCTCTGGTATGCATTGTTTCCCAGCTTTGAAATGTTAATGAAATTTGAGACAAGTTTTGCATTTTCAGAATTGCCTGAGGGGCAGATTTGTAACGAGAGCAAAATATTTTTGTTTTGAGCCACTCTTTTGAGTGCTTCCTTGTGTAAAATACTTCTGTGTGGAGAATTAATTTTTGAGGACTTGAGTAATGGCTCATCCATTTTGCTGTATTTCCATTTTGGGCTCCAGAAGGCAGATGTGTAATCATCATCACCACTGACAGGTAGCAGAGTGCCCTCTTGACTCCTGGAGCTGTACAGAACACTTGAAAATATTCAGAAGATAATCCCAAAATAGGCTTCCTTCTGTAGCAAGTTTGAGCTGAAGCAGTGGTTCTCACACTTATTAGGAGGAAGAGCACCAGAAAGTCATGGTGCTCTTGACAAATTCATCAGTGTGGACTGTTATATAGCACAAAATTTGATAAGACTTTTGCTTATAAATATTTATTTGTTAAATTTACATGCAATTATTATATCAGGAATGTGTTTCACTGAATCTGTCAGTGACTTGACCAATATAGGCTTATATTTGTTTTACTATTTTATTTATTCACTCATTTGTTTCCTACAACAGAAAGTCTGGAGGGATGAATCCACAGTAGGTATGATGATTCCATGATTATTCCTTTTTAGTCTCTTGCTCTGTCTTTCAGTTCTACCACTTGAACCTGTAGTGTTCATCATTATACATGTAAGTTGCTAACTTTAGGCAATAGGTGTGCTCGCCAGTCAGGAAAAAGAATGGAGGAGTGAGAGAAAAAAAGACACTGTTTATATATGAACAATGGCAGAGAGCAAGGGAGACAAAGACAGGTTTCTTAGCTGGGTAATTTGTTTACCTAATCCAGTTGGGATTCCCTTACTAAGAAAGAAGGGAAGAACATATCTAAGGAAGACAATTATCAGTGACTGCCATAATATAAAACATATAAAATATATATTCATGAACTTGTGATATTCCTGATGTTGTGTTCTTATAATATACTGCTGGAATTTTCTATAATAATTTTTACTTATTTGCTGAATATTTTCTTATAGCTAGCAAGGAAGTAATCTTAGATATCGAAAATTTAAGAAATCAGCAAAAAAGCTTTAAAATGAGAACATTTGTAATTGCTTTTCCCCCTTTGCAAATGAGAAAATAAAAATTTTACTTGATTTTAATAACAATCATCTAGTCTAGTGTAGACTAGGGCACTAGTTTTCCTAAACAGCATGGTTTGGAGATCACTGATATTATATAGTAAGCAGTATTTGTGCTTACTATTAAATTACTTTGTCTCTGCTCTGATGCACATTGTTTTCCTGGATAAAAATGTCGTCTTTTAATATCACCTGTTATGGTTTATGTCTGGATGTCCCCCAAAGCCTCATGTGCTCGTAGGTGGGCTTTTGGGAAGTGATTGGATCAGGGGAGTGTGATGCTCATAAGTTTACAGCTAAATGTGACTTTGGAATATGGAGCCTGGTGGAGGAAGTGGGCCACTGAGGGAGTGGCCTGGAAGGGTCTCTCTTTTTCCCAGCTCTTCCCTTTCTTCTTTCTGCTTAGCTGCTGTAGTGTTATGAGCATCTTCTTCTCTGCTTTGCCCCATGCCATATTGCCCTTTATTGAAGTTAGCCAACTGTGGACTGAAACCTTGGCAAGCTGTGAGCTGAAATAAACCTCTCCTCTAAGTTGTGGGTATCAGATATTCTGCCTCAGCAAAGAGAAACTGATTAAGACATTATGGTTGGAGATAGTTAGATATTTTTTATTTTTAAATGTCTTTTTAAAATTCTCTATAATGATATATAATAGCAGTATCAGAAAAAAGCTTTATTAAATTTTCAGGGTTAATTGAATTGTGTCTTTTCAGACATTGCACTTTGTACTTCAAATCCCTTTTTTTTTGTACCAAAATTGAACTCAGGACCTTGTGCTTGCAAGGCAGGCACTGTGCCACTGAGCTAAATACCTGGCCCTTCAAATCCATTTTTATCCTTGACCTTTTGAAAGTCCTAAAGCAGTTGTAGACTATCGTGCTAATTTATTCCCTTTATTATTGACTATATTGAATGCATCACTAATTGTTCCATAAGCGAGCAAGAATATAAGCTCCTTGTTATATATTTTCCTATACAGAGTAGATGCTTAATAAGAGATTCCTGCAACTAAATAATCACATTCAACATATTAACATATAGCATAGATTTGATTACAAGATAGGCATAATATAAAGCATGACTAATAACCAGAGTAGTTAGAATTTCATGGTTTTTACCTTAATTAATATAGGGCACTGTCATACTGTGTTGTCTGTTGCTATAACAGAATACCTGAAACTGAATAACTTATAAAGAAAAGAGGTTTATTTTGGTTTAAGAGGCTGGGAAGTCCAGGGAGTATGGTGAGAGTCTTGTGCTGCTTCATTTCTTGGTGGAAAGCAGAACACCACATAGGTACATGCAGAAGAGAGAAAGGGCAGCTGAACTCCTGAGCTAGCTAACTAACTAGTTCCTTTGAGGAATACATTAATCATTCATGAGGGCTCTGCCTCAGTGACCCATATACCTCTCGTGCTCCACTCCCAGTACTTTTACACTGAGGAATTAGGGCTCAGCATATGAACTTTTGGAGAACACACTCAAACCACAGCAAACCTCCAGCTCCCTCACAAGTGCCTCCAACCAGATTTATTCTGAGAGTCACCAGGTATTTTCATGTGGGCTCACTAAGGTGTTCTGGCCACTGCCACATAGCATCTTTTCCTTTCTGGGATGTTTGCTGCACCTGCAGGTGTGCATTGGTATCCCCTGCCAGCAATCAGACACTACTTTTCTTTCATCTATGCTGGTGATGGCGCACCTTTTAGAGCTTTCAGTGATACAAATAGCTTTCTACATCATGCATGCCATAGGTTCACCACCACTTGTCTGTGCTGTTCTGCCAGGGATGCTGCTGATAGGCCTGGCTGTTGAGGCTTTCATCTTTTGTTTTCCCCTTCTATTGTAACTTGACCTATGAGCATCAAAGCAGAGCTTTTTATCTTGTCATTTCAGATAGGGAAATGGGAAAGCCATTCTTAATTTCTAGTTGTAGCCCTTGTCTGTATCATGATAAGCTTTTAGGGTTGGACAAGGGCAGCAGTTCACGTGATAGACCCCACACTTTGCTTGGGCTTCCTTCTCTTGCTCAAGGCTTTGTTTGTTGGACCAACTTTTTCTGCCTTGCTTTAGTAAAGATGATTATTTCCCTGAAATATTTCTTAGTCCCTCATGCAAACAGATTCATCACCATCTTGAGGTCAGTAAATATGCGAATATTAGTGGATTCTAGTATGTACTGTGCTGTGAAGTACAGCAGGTAAAACATTACAGCTCAAAAGAATCTCAAGCCAAGGTAGCAATGTAACTTAGAGTATGCTTAGTGTGGGATCAAAATTGTGATCCTCTTGCCTCAGCTTCACAGTGGAATTACAAGCATATGTCACCACACACTACTTCAGTGTATGATTTTAACTCACAGACAAAATAATAACTTTTATTCTTTTTTATATCTAGTTGTATTATAGATTCTAGTTGATCCCAGTGTGAGCTTTAAGCCTCCAAAGAAGAGAAATACATTGCATTTTTATTTCTCAGATTGTGCAGTTCTTTTTTCTGTGACCCATAAACTTGGTTAAGCTGGTAGCTGAGCAAAGATGCATTCTTTCCATTCTTTCCAGGGCAATTCATTATTAATACAATATTTAGTTATCTTCTGTGAGTCTGAAGCTGCGAATTCAATAGTATTTGGAACTGGACCATGTATTAAGTTCCTAGTATGAGTGTAGAAGCATATAGTCAAGGGAGAAAGGGAAGATTGAACAAAAATTGAGAGAACCAAGAACCTAAAACCTTCATGTCCCTCTCAAGAAAGAATTAAAAGACCATCTTCTATAGCTGGAATAGTTTGTGAAACAAAATAGCAAAACAGCTTTGTGAGTTACCTCTTATTGTAAGTGTGAATTCTTGAACTTTAGAGTAATCCAGTTCTGTGCACTTGAGATCCATTTAAGAAAGAAGAAATTGTAACCCACAGATACATAGACTATTTTTTCCAGAGTGCAGTGCTTGCTTCAAAGTGGCTACTCATGTAAATACTGCTGTTTCTTGTGTATTCTGATTTGTGCTAGTCAGTTTTTCATCATTATGACAAAATACTGAGAATAACAACTTAAAGGAGAAAATATTTATTTTGGCTTACAATTTGTTTCAGTGCATAGTTGCTGGCACCATTGCTGTGGACCCATTGTGAGGGAGAACATCGTGGCAGAAGGTCAAGATTAAGCAAGACTGCTCACCTCATGGTGCCAAGGAGGAAGAGAGAGCAAGGGAGCGGGAGGGACAAAATATGTCCTTTGAAGCCAGTGATTTCTTTCTCTAGCTAGGCTGTGCTTCCAGAGTTTCCATCATCTCCCAGTAGCACCATCAGCTGGGGATCATGCTCTCAACATATGAGCTATTTGGAGAGCATTTAAGACTCAGAACATAAGGTATTTGATTGCTAGTACCTAGGAATAGCAGACCCAAACACACCATTGTAGAGCAGTGAGAACAAATGGGAAGAGGTCAGTGAAATGTCACTAGAATAGATGGTTACTAGACACTGAATCTCCTTCTCAATGTACAAATATTACTTTGAAATCTAGAAATAGAAAAGAATCAGTGATAACAGATTGTTGGGGAAACATCCTCAGAGATCTCTTGTTGAGGATTCGTGATCTATAATGCAGGAGACCTTGTGCTTACCCCAGAATCGCTCAGCCACTAAATGGCAATCTGAGGTTCAATTTAGGCCTCTGTGCTCTGAGACTCACATGATCATGAATATACTGGGATGTTTTAAAAATAATCACTTGTTATATGCACAAGTCCATTTGTTTTTAAAGCTCCTATTTCTAATAGGGAGGATATGAAAATTGTATTGCAATGGTTTTTACCTAGTTCCATGTGAATGGCAACTTTACTTAGCACTAACCTTGAAGCAGTTTATTTGGTTTTGGAGAAAGCTTAATATGATGCTTCCAGCTAAGGAGTAACAGTCTTGGAGTAGGAGCAGAATCATCATAGAATGATGCTCTGTGATAACAGTTGACTCTTGTTTTCGTGTAGTAAAGTAAAATCAGTCATTTATAAATTTCAAGTCTAATGATTTTAAATCTCTTTAATCCCGTGTATACAGATCTTCTATATCTATTACATGAAATTCAAATTCATTTTATACTTCTCTTATAATTAAAATTGTTTATCTAGAATGAATAATGATTACTCATAAAATTTATTGTTAGTATAAAAAGATGATGCCTTGTAGTTTTTTTATTATCATTATGAGTTAAGTTACTCACTGGAAAAATAGTCTATAAAGTTAAGACATTGTAAGAAGATTATCTTAAGGACTTGCCGGACTAAAAGAGAAAAATTCCACAGATTTGTATTGGGGATTTATTAAGTCCTGAAATTTTGAGTTTCATTTGGGAATAGGTTTCACAAATGAAAAAAGCATGTTATGTAGGAATCTGTTTAAGGTATGCTTTATATTCTGTAGAGCTTGCTTTGTGTATATTGTCTTACATCTGTAAATGAGATGTGCAGTACATTTAAGGATTGGCTTTTTTATTTATCTGTGCACATCTGGAGTAAAAAAAAAAAGCCAAATATATATATGAAACAGTTTTTTCTTCTCTTGCAGAATTAAATGTAAGGGAATCTGATGCAAGAGTTTGTGATGAATCATCATGTAAATATGGAGGAGTCTGTAAAGAAGATGGAGATGGTTTGAAATGTGCATGTCAATTTCAGGTGAGGAAACCAAACGTATTTTGAAATTTTTAATATTTTTCACATTTTATAATTCTGCATTTTTGAAATTAAGACGTGTAGAACATGTTGAACCCCATAAAAAAGTTGAGTTCACAGCCCAGCAGTTCTTCATTGTCAGATGAAAGCTTTGTCGTAGTCACTTTTTTTCATCACAGAGACACAGTACTGACACCCACAACTTAAAGGAGGAGAGATTTATTTTGACTTAAGTTTCACAAGTTTTAGTCCTTACATGGTCAGCAGCATGTTGGAAGAACCTAGGTGCAGGAAAGCTGCTCTTGTTCTGGAAGCCAGGAAGCAGAGAGCTGAGGGAGGAGCGGGGAAGCAGGGAGGGAGGCACACCCTGCCAGGTCACACCTCCAGTGACTCACCTCTTCTGACCAGTTCCTGTCTCCTAACAGAAGTCAGCTCTACCACTCCCATAGTTCAGTCACCTTTCGAAAGCCTCACTATGATTGCATGAGGCTTTCATGGGGTCACCTAGAGGTAGACCATGACAGCCCTGTTATTTGTACTCCCTGTACTTCTTCCATGAAAATAAAGGGGACAGACTGGCAATAAGAGATGTGAGAATCCTTTTGAAAAATTAAGTTTTATCCAACTGTAGGATATAATTGCCACCAAAAGCAAATCAGGTACAAGTTGCAGTAGAAACTCTTATTATGGATCTTTTTTCCTTTTCTTCTCCTCTTAGCCTGGCTCTTTCCTTTTCATTCCCACTTGTTGCTGTCTTAGCTCTTTAGGCTAAGGAACTCAACTGACTTGGACCTTTAGGGTAAGTCAGAGTTACAAATGAACTAGAAAGTGAAACCTCAAACTGATATATCTTTGCTTCCTGGGGGCTGATTTATTTGTGATTCTGTTGTCTGAAAAAGTAAAAGAAGGGAAATGGAATATGTTACATTTAATTTTTCTTTTATTTTCTGTGATTAAATTATTATTTGGCTTCCATGTGTTTCTCACAAGATGGTTCCTGATTCAGGATTTGAGATGAGATATGGGGAGGTAGATTGTTTTTCACTTACCATCTTGTTCTAAATCCTAAATTTTGGATTTTGAGAGGGGGAAAGGGTTCAGAAATCAGGAGTAAATGTATGGTACAGTTAGTATTTCCAGTAACCCTGTGACTTCAGGAGACTTTTCTGTGTGACCTCATGTAATTTCTTCAGTATCAACTTAATATTGTAATGAGAATCAAAATTGGAAAGAGCTTGCATGTGAAAACTCTCTGAAAACAATAAACCACTATATTGTTTATTTTCACTAAAAGAAGTGGAGAGTTTGAGGAGGAAGGGTAGGTGTATATATATACTGCTGTGGTGACAGCCAGGTTTTTCATGGCCAAAAGGGACTATCTGTTAAGTTACAGGGAGTGATAAGAGGATTTTTCTTGGGCATTTTCACAGTAGCTGCCTTCTTCCAGGCTTGCTCAATAACTTTTGGCCAGCTTCAGATCCTTCTGCCCATTGACTGAAGATTATCAGTTCTTCTTCGCCTCCTGTGCCTTTCCATAGGGCTACTTTAACACAGAAGCCGGTTTATCTAGAATGACATGAGAGGTCAGTGATAGTTCAGACTGTTTTCCCCTGTATTGTATGTGTCATTTTTCTCAGGCTACTCTCAAGATTTTCTCTTTACTTCATTTTTTTCATTTTTCACTTTGAAGTACTCTGTATGGTTTTGTTTTAATATGTCTTGTTTGGAGGTGGCAGAGCTTCTGAAATCTTTAAATTAATGTTTTTCATTAATTTTGGGAAGTATTTGGTCATTCATTAACTTTGGGCAGTATTTCATAAAATGTATTTTTCTGTCCATTCTTTTTTCTAATCTAGGAGTTTAGTGACATGTTAGACCTTTCGATACTGTCCTAAGCCACCTGAGGGTATATCTGTTTTTCCAGTTGTTCTTTCTCTCATTAATTTTTGTGGATTTACAGGTTGCAAACATGCCACTTTTTATAAATTAAAACTGTACTTCATATTCTTTGCCTAATTTTTTGAGAACATTTTCATTTTTCCTTGTGTTGATTTGTAAAGCGACACATGCATGTGTGTGTGTGTGTGTGTGTGTGTGTGTATGCACGTGTGATTGCTGTATGTAATAGTATTTGAATACTTACAATGTTGAGTATTTTATATCCTCAGCTCATACACTTCTAGGAGCTGTTTCGATGGTTTTAAAAAGAGTAACATAAACCATAGTAAACAACTTGAAAAATATAAGAACATAAATAAGGAAAAAGGTTTTCATACTCCAGCTAAACTAAACTATCAGTTGCTCTTCTTAGAGGAACTTCTGCTACTATTTGTATATTTTTCTAAAAATATTCTATGTGCATGCAAACCTATATGTGATTTAATTTCCCTTTTATGTACATAAATCACTTAATAGGATTTACCTTAGAGATTATTTCTTGTTTGTTTATGTTGCAAAATCAAAGAATTGTGCATTTTAAAGAACTTATCCTAGTTTCATTTTCTGCTTTTTTCTTTTTAAAAACTATTTTTAATTGCTAAATTATGTGTAACTTTAATGTTATTTTATGACATTAAGTTTTTCTAAATTTCACATTATATTTATCTTTGTGTTTTTGTCTTTATGGTTCTTCTTTTCTTCCTTGTTTAAGGTCATATGTGGGTTTGATTACAGAAACTAATAAAGTATTCTCTAAATAATGAAAAAAAAGAATAAGATAAGACTATAAGAGCAAGAAGCAATTTAAATATGTTCAGGGACCATTCTCATCTCCAGAATTAAGGATTATTTTAATGTTTCATCATTGCCTTTTCTCTTTTACTTTCCTTTTAGGTTTTATTTTATGATTCCCTATTTTTAATGTTCATACAGAGATTTCTTTAACTGAAATACCGAATAGTTTCTTTGATGTCAAAAACTATAATAGTACACAGGATCCTAATGAGATAATTAATAATGCGAAATAGGAAGTAAAGGGCTAAAGGTGTAGGGAAAGTGGGAAGGGTGGGGGAAAGGTAATAAGGGAGAGGAAAAGAAATAGAGAAACTGAAAAATGGAAACAAAGTGTTTGTAAATGGGGAGGGGAGGAGGGGGTGAAGGGAGGGCAGGGACAAGGGGAAAAAATGAGAACCAAGACCTGTCATGTGAAGGTACAGAATTCAATGATGAATGTAACTGTATTGTATACCTAGATTGTACCAATAAACTCAATAAAAAGGAAAAAAATTAAAAAAAAAGTCTTTGTCAGGCATAGTGTGGTATATGCCTGGAATCTCAACACTCTGGGGGTTGAGAATGGATGATTGATGCCAGTTTCTGGCCAACCTGGGCTATATACAGTGAGTTCAAAGCCATCTTGAACTACATAGGAAGACCCTGTCTTAAAAAAACAAAACAAAACATCCCCAAAACCAAAACCCCAAAGTCTTTCCCTGAAACATTAATTTTGTTGTACTGGGGATTGAACCCAGGGTCTTGTACATGTTAGACAAGTGTTCTTTGCCACTGGGCTACCTCCTTAACCCATTAATTAATTAACTATCTAATTCATTATTTATTTTGAGACATGGTCTTGCTACCAGGCTGCCTCAAACTTGTGGTTCTCCTGCTTCAGCCTCCTTAGCAGCTGAGATTACAGGCATGTACCACCATACCTAGTTCCTGCAACTCTTATTATAAAGAAATAGTGTTTTAAGCATACTTAAATAGCAAGAAAATCCTCCTTTGTATTCTTAGAGGTAGCATAGCAGGAAAGGGAAATATAAGTTAGCAGGTGAGATCAGTGGCCATTTGTCCTAGGCTAAATACTGAGGCTGTAAAGATGTTTAAAGATAGGCTCCTTGCCTGGTAGGAGGGAACTGCCTAAGGGCTTACATCATACTTTCCTTGATGTTCCTGTCAAGGAAACATCTTCCTTTGACTACTTTGCTGTCCTATAAGCTTGTAAAAATCTGTTCAAATTAAATTTAAATTATTGCTAGCTTGAAAACAATGGTTTGATAATGTACATTAAATACTCTTCTGCTGGATACCTTAGCAATGTCTTTCACCTTAAAAAACATGATTCAACATGTTGTTAGTGCTAATATAAGCTTTCTGGGACATGATTTAAATACATTTTAAAACATAATAGGATTTTATATGAAAGTTTAAATTTGTTTCTTTTTCAGTCTTCTAATAAAAGTGATGGTCACAAATATATAAACAAAGCTAGTTTATTAATTTTTGTACAAAGAAAAGTGATAACGCTGAATCTTTCCCTTAACACGTATTTGCTATGGCTTTTTTTTTTTTTTTTGTTCTTTCTTTCTTTCTGTTTTTGGATACCAGGGATCAAACTCAGAAACTTGTGTTTGCGAGGCAGATGGTAGCACCACTGAACTAAATCCCTGGCCCTCTGCTGTTTTCTTTTTTTCTCTTTTTCTTCTCTCTGGAGTTTTCTGGATTATGTGTCTTTCTTCCTGAATTTACAAGTGTCTGTTCTTGCTAGGTGCTGTGTCTTCTTATCAAATCTCTGTATTAGTAAGTTTTCTAGAGAAATAGAACCCGTAGGACACACATACACATTTGTAGGACACAAATGTGAGAGGGATTTTTATTATAAGGAATTGGCTCTTTCAATTTTGGAGGCCAAAAAGTCCCACAGTCTGTTGTTTTTGTGTTGAAGGTTAAGGAACTCCAGTGGAACTCTAAGTCCCTGACTTGTTCTCAAGGCCCGAAAACCAGAGGACTGATATTCCATCTCAAGCAGTCAGGGAGAGAGAGAATTTTCCTATCCTCTGCCTTTTTCTTCTTTAGATGTCTTCAATGGAATGGATCATGTTCAACTCCATATCCGGTAGAGCAATCTGTTTAACTTGGTTCCCCGATTCAGTGCTAATTTCATCTGGAAATACTTTCACAAACATATCCAAAATTTTTAAAAAATCTGGGTACTCTGGGGCCCAGTTAAGTTGAAACATGAAATCAACCATAACAACCTACATATATTCTTATTCATTGTAGTTGGCCCAATTCCTGATATACTATAGGTACACAATAAATGCTTGAATGGTTGTGGCTCCAGAGTTGTATGTTGCTGTATTTTTCTGAGCTAATTTTACGTAGGTGGTGGTATCCTTACATTCTTCCAAAGAGAAGTTGAAGGTGAAAGTTCCTTCCCCCAGCAAGAGAGGCAGCTGGACCTTAGGTCAGAGATGTCTTCCAACATTGATGCATAAGGCAAAAATCACATGTTGTTAAAATAGCTCAGAACCCTTCATTTGCTTCTAAGTGTACTGGGAAGCCTCTAGAAGGGACCCCTGGAGACTGAGAGGGACCAAAGAATAGCAGGACTACTTTTCTATTTCAAACTCATTTCTAGGTATCTGCTTGTGAGGTTAAATTTCAGGGCCATTAAATCCTCTGTCAGCTGTCACCAAATGATAGAAGGTAAGTCATTGCTGTGTGTGCGTAGTGGTTAAATACATCACCTGTGAGGAAATGAGGCTCTTCTACTTCTTCACTTCTTCTACTGTGACCCTGGGGAAATATGTAAGGTTCAGAAGTGATAATAGCAGTAACAAAAATAGGTAATATTGAGAATTTACCACAGCCAGATACAAATGCTAAAGGTAGATTTCTCATAACAATTTTAGTAGATGGGGACTATTATGATTACCATTACACAGATGGATAAATAATGCTGGTGATAGCTTATAGTCCCAGGATCTGGACTCAGGCATTTTTAACTTCAGAACTTTAACTATAAGTATTAAGCCATGTGCTTCACATGATGTTATGATATTTAAATTAAATAGGGTATTTAAAATTGTGACCCATTACTTAATAGATACTGTTTAATAGATGTTAAGATTTTTAGTTCTATCAGACTTAATGCTCTTTTTTAATAACCAATAATTTATGTCCTATTTTTTATTACTCTTAAATGAAATTCATAGTTTAACCTATATAACACATAACTAAAGAAATGAATATAATGAATAATTGTAATATAAAAGAAAAATAAATGTAATTTATAATGTATAAATATTTCAGAATGTAAATGCTTAGGCATGATTACACCAGAAGACAGTACAGTAGTCAGATACTTACATATACTCTGTATCAAAAACTGCAGTGTACTTGTAATGAATATTTGTATTTAAAAAAATCTAAAGCAGTTTCATTACAGAAGCACATGAAAACAAAAGAAGTAGAGGTATGGTGGATGCTAGAATAAAAATGAATATTAGGATAAGGTGTAACATACTAGTTTCTACATGAATGACTGGAGAGACATTCAAAGATTATGTGGTATTTGCAAATCTTTATTGCATATCCTTTCCTTTGCAGTATATCTGGTATTCTTGGAATTCACCTGCTAAATAACAGTGAAGTCTCTTTGTGATTCTGACAACCGAACATTCATTAGCACTGTCCCCTAGGGGGCAGTATTGGCACCTTTGAGAACTCTTAGAAAATCATTAAACATACATTGAGGGAAGAGGTGTTCAAAAGCTTACGAACAGACATTTTTCAGACAAAGAAATAAAAGCAGCAAGTAAATATATGAAAAAATGTTCCACATCACTGGTCATTCGAGAGATGCAGATGAAAACAACATTGAGATTCCACCTCACCCCACAAAGAATGGCTGCTATCAAGAAATCAAACAATAGCAAATGTTGACGGGGTTGTGGGGAGAAAGGAACCCTTCTCCATTGTTGGTGGGAGTGCAGACTGGTGCAACCACTATGGAAATCAATATGGAGATACCTGAAAGAGCTGGAACTAGAGGTTCCATTTGACCCAGCCATCCCTCTTCTGGGTATCTTTCCAAAAGAATTAAAAGAATCCTACCACAGTGTTGTATGCACACCCATGTTTATAGCAGCACAGTTTTTAATAGCTAAAACTTGGAAACATTCCATTTGTCCATCAGTTGGAAACTGGATAAAGAGGATATGGTTTTCCTATAAAATGGAATATTACTCAGCCATAAAGAATGAGAAACTAGATTCATTCATAGGAAAATGGATACATATTGAATGTTAAGTGAAATAAATAAGTCACACATGTGTAAATACTGAATAGTTTCTCTGGTGTGAACAAACTATAATAGTACATAAGATCCTAATGAGATAATTGACAATGTGAAACAGGAAGAAAAGGGCTAAAGGTGTAGGGAAAGTGGGAAGGGTAGGGGAAAGGTAATAAGGGAAAAGAAAAAAATATGAGAAAATGAAAAGATGGAAATAAAGTGTTTGTAAATGGGGAGGAGAAGAGGGGGTGAAGGGAGGGCAGGGACAAGGGGAAAAATGAGAACCAAGACCTGTCATGTAAAGGTACAAGATCCCAATAATGAATGTAACTGTACTGTATACCTGAAATGTACCAATAAACCCAATAAAGAACAAAACAAAACAAAAGTTCATAGAATTAGAACTTGGCATCTTGGAGTTTATAGTGTCCTTTGCTAGTTATGTATTGTATAATTACAAAGTATTGTTTGACTCATGCAGAGATAATAGTTATGAAGTGCAGATTTTAGGAATAAAGAATTAAGAGCGTAAACTATGAGAGATTGGAGGACTCTAGGGCTTACTAAATAAAATTTGAGTTTTAATAAATGTTGATGTAGGTTGCTGTTCATACTAAACGTTTAGCAACTCAACTTGGGAATAAAAAATTTTTATTAGTGACAGATGGCTTTTACCAATGCTTGATCTGTGGTAGTGTGACAAATTTGTGTTTCATAAAGTAAATCTGATCACTTGTTAAAAGTAAATAGTAAATCTTACTCATTGCAGAAAAATTGAGAAACAGAAAAATCATAAAAACATAGTGTGAAAAAGTCAGTGTTTTCTAGGATTTATTTTATGCATTTTTCTAAAATGGAATATATAACTTAATTTCTCGATACTTTTTAAATTATCATATTCTTTAAAAAATTTGCATTCATTTTCGTGGAGTAGGTAATGCTTTTTAAAATGGCACAACATTCCCAGGAATTACATACCTGTTTTTAACTTAATGTTTACATTAGCTTTTCCTGTCACACAATAAATATCCTTTTGGAAGTTAATTCTTTTTTAAAAAATCTATTTATTGATTTTTTGAGACAGGGCCTCACTATGTAGTTGAGACTGACCTGGATCTCACTATGTGGTCCAGGCTGGTCTTGAACTCACAGTGACCCTTCTGCCTCAGTCTCCCCATTGCTGGGATTACAGGTGTGCGCCACCACACCTTGCTGGAAGGTAATTCTTTTTTTTTTGGTACTGGGGATCGAACTTGGGTCCTTGTGCTTGCGAGGCAGGCGGTGAACCACTGAGCTAAATCCCTGACCATTTAGAAGTTAATTCTTGATGACTACAATATTAATGACTTGAGAAAATATAAAATGTTGTGATTAAACATTGCCTTATTGGATATTTAGATTTTATAGTAAAAATTTTTGTTTGAAAACCCTGTAGTAAACATTTGTCTACAAGTTGTCTTTAGAGAGATTTGTAAATGTATAATTCTGGATCAAAAACTGCAATCATTTTTCGGGACTTTTGCTACCAACTTAAATGATGTTCCTCAAAAGTTGAACCAAGTTAGATGACCAGAACTAGTATATTGGGATACTTACCTAATTGAAATTTTTTTAAATTGCCAACTTTTAAGTTAAAAATAATGTCTTATTTTTAGTACATAGCTTTATTGCTAGTGAAAATCAGCCACTTTTAAATGTTATCTGGCCATTTGTAATTTTTCTAATAAATAGTTTCAGTCTACTTATAATTAATTTGTATTCTTGTATTTTAATAAGGGTAATAACTTCAATCATACTATAGTTTCCCCAGATTTTCAAACTTTAATCATTTATGATATTTTGATATGTAAATGTTTTAATGTTTTTTAAGGATACAAGTTCACTGTCATTTCTCAAATTTGAATCGCCTTTTCCTTCTGCATCCGTTAATCCTTCAAGGCTCAATTTCACAATTCCACTTTCTCTGAGGAGGTGTTCCTTGAATACACAATAATACCAGGTTGTAGAGACACGTATTGTTTATTCATTTGGAACATGATCTAGCTTTGCGTTATGTATTTTTTCTATTTTGAAGGCTCTCACAAGATTATAAGTTCTCTGAGGACAATGATCAGCTTATATTTTTGTGTACTGTAGCATTTTTTTTTTACTTTTCTATAAAATTTTGAACAAATGAATTACCCAAATAGTGCTTTTTACAAACTTTTTCGAGAATTTTCTCTTACTATCTCAAATGAGTTTTCATAGTATGAAAATGAAATAGTATGGGATTTTCAGTCTCATTTTTGTGGAGTAGTTGATAACTATTTTCATTATGAATGTGAAAAAAGTATGAAGTAGCAGCATAAGTTTTTTTATTTTTTGGTACTGAGGTTCAAACTCAGGCCCTTGTGCTTGTGAGGCAAGGCGGCAGAACCACTGAGCCAAATCCCCGGCCCAATAAGTTTTCTTTTTTTAAAACCAAGTAAAAGAATAACCTAGTCAGAAGAATACTGTGATATTGCATTCATGCATATGAAATAAACTATTAATATTCATGCCTAGTTCTGAGAGTTTATTTTTGTTTCTTTTGCAGTGCCATACAAATTACATTCCTGTCTGTGGATCAAATGGGGATACTTATCAAAATGAGTGCTTTCTTAGAAGGGCTGCTTGTAAGCACCAGAAAGAAATAACAGTAGTAGCACGAGGACCATGCTACTCTGGTATGTATAATATTCTTCAGAGCAAATTTTAGGAATGGTTCTATCGTATTTTCTAAGGAAGTTTCCAGCCAGATATATATTCATAGAATTGCTGCCTGGATTGGTAGTGATTGTGTGAGGAAGCCAGAGAGCTGTTTTTCACTCCTATTTCATGTCATCTGGTTTTGTAATCATTGTGTGACTTCTTACTACATTTTAAAGCCTTTATGCCTTTTTTGTGAAGACTTTGCATATCCTTTGCCTTATGGGTTTGAACATAGAGTAAGATTGGGGGATGGCATCGGAGAGGTGAGAAATATCTATAGAAAGCCATCAGTAGCATTTCAGGTTGTGCTTCTTTTCAAGCTATTCTAATTTTACCCATTACCCTCAAGCTGTTTAATTTACAGTGGTACTGCGTATTTTGTGTTCATGCACAAAGGATGGCTGTAGTTGTTCGTCACCTGATGCAGAGTGTGCAAACAGAAATAAAATTTTGGCAAATGCTTCTGTTTGTGAACCAAATTGTCCACAAAGCATTAGTGAATTGAAGTACCACTATATTGGGCTTCTTATTTGAGAAACTGATATTGAAGCTCATGTGTTTGATTTACTTCACTTAACATTATGGTCTCAATGTATATCTACTTTACTAAAATGACTCGAATTTTATTGTCCTTCTTTATGGCAGAGTAGTACTCCATAGTGTATAAACACCACATTTTCTTCATCCATTCATCTGTTGATGGACATACAGGTTTCTTCCAAGATTTAGGTATTTTGAGTAGTGCTACTGTAAACACAGTTATGCATTCATCACTGTGATATGATATCGTTAACTCTTTAAGGACGATACCTTAAAGGGAATAGTGTCAAATGAAATTTCTATATTTAGGTTTTTGAGGAATCTCCATACTGATATCCATAGCAATTGTACCAGTTTATTCTCCCAACATCAATACAGAAGTTTTCCTTTTTCTCTGGACCTTTTCCAGCTTTTATAATTGGTTGATTTCTTGACAACAGACATTCTTTGAGGAGTAAGATAGCATCTCAGTGTTGTTTTAATTTGCCTTTCTGTAATGGCCAGCAGTGCTGAACACTTTTTCATGTATTTGCTGTTTGTACTTTTTCATCGGAAAAGTTTAAGATGCCCATTTTTGGATTGGGTCTTTTACATTTAGGGGGCCAAGTTTTTTTGAGTTCTCTATATATTCTAGATATTAGTCCTTTGAGGAGTAACTTGCAAAAATATTTTTCCATTCTGTAGGTTGTCTCTTCTATTCTATTGGTGGTTTCCTTTCTGTGCAGGAGCTTTTTAATTTGATGTGATCCCATTTGTTGATGCATGGTATTTCATGTGCAACCAGGGTCTGTGCATATGACTTCAAGGGTTTTACCCATTTTTTTCTTCCAGCAGATTGTTTCTGTTTTATTACTCAGATCATTGATCTATTTTGATTTTAGTTTAGTGCATGGTGAGAGATACTGGTCTAAGTTCAGTCTCTGACATATGATAGCCAATTTTCCTACCACCATTTGTTAAAGAGGCTGTCTTTTCAAAGGATTTGGCCCTTTGTTGAAGATAAGGTAGCTGAGTATGCCCAGAGTTGTTTCTGCATCCACGATGGTGTTCCACTGATCCACAAGTCTTTATTTTGCCAATTCTATGGCCCCCCTTTGATCGCTTCAGCTCTGTAGTGTAACTTGAAGTCCAGGATTGTGATGCCCGTCTTGCCCTTGTTGCCCAGAATTGCTTTTGCTATTCTAGGTCTCTTGTGATTCCATATGAATTTTAGGATTGCTTTCTCCAGTTTGGTGAGGAAGGCTGTTGGTATTTTGATTGGGATTGCATTAAATCTGTATAACAGTTTTGGAAGTGTAGCCATTTTGACTACAATATATTGGTTCTCCCTATCCAGGAACAGGGGATATCTTTCCATTTTCTGATATTCTTTTTCAGAGTACTATAGTTTCCATTATAGAGGTCTTCCACTTCCTTAGTTAGATAATTCCTAAGTATTTCATTTTTCTTGATGCTATTGTGAAGTTTTTGTTTCCTTAGTTTCTTTCTCGGTGAATTTATTAGTGGTGTACAAGAATTCTGTTAATTTTTGTATGTTGACTTTGTATCTTGCTGTGCTGCTGAATTTGTTTATTCTAGGAATCTTTTGGTGGCATTTTGATTTTTGAGTGTTGACTTTGTATCCAGTTACTGAATTTGATTTTACTTCTAAAAGTCTTTTGCTGGAATTTTTGGGGTCTTCTGTGTAGAGGATCATGTCATCAGCAAAAAAAATGATAATTTGAATTTTCTTTCCTATTCACATCCTTTTTATTTCTTTTGTCTAATTGTTCTGGCTAATTTTCAAGAACTATATTGAACAGGAGTGCTGGTAATGGACATTCTAGTCTTGTTCCTGATTTTAGAGGGAAAGCTTTCAGCTTTTTCCCATTTAATATGGTGTTGGCAGTAGGTTTATCATAAATGGCTTTTATCAGATTGAAATAAAGTCTTCCTATACCCATTTTCTTCAGCTTTTTTAAAATCATGCAAGGATGTGGGATTTCATCAAATGCTTTTCTCTGCATCTATTAAGATGATCATATGATTTTGTCCTGATTCTGTTTATGTGGTATATTACATTTATTGATTTGTGTATGTTGAACCATCCCTACATCCCTGGAGTGAACCTACTTGATCATGATATATGATCTTTATGATAATTTGGTGTATTCTTTTTGCCAGTACATTTTTTTTTTTTTTTTTGGTACCCAGTAATGAACTTGGGACCTTGCACTTGTGAGGCAGGGGGTGGAACCACTGAGCTAAATTCCTGGGGCCTTCTGTTTGCCAGTAATTTATTGGTGATCTTTACATTTGTATTCATTAAAGAGGTTGGCCTATAGTTCTTTTTTTTTGGTTGGGTCCTTTTCTGATTTTGGAGTCAGTGTAATGTTTGCTTCCAGGAATGATTTTTGTTTTGATCTCATTAAAGAGTTTGAAGAATGTTGGCATTAGATATTCTCTAAAATTCTTGTAGAATTTAGCAGTGAATCTGTCAGTAGCTGGGCTTTTCTTAGTTTGTAGCTTTTAAAATTACTTAAATTTCATTGACTGATAATATATTATTCAGGATTTATATATCTTCTTGGTTCAGCTTTTGTAGTTCATATGTATCTAGGAATCTGTCCATTTCTTATGAATATTCCATTTTATTAGAATAAAGATTCTGAAATAGTTACCAAAGATTATCTGGATTTCGGCAGAATCCATTGTGATTTTTGCCTCTCTCATTTCTTTCTTTCTTTTTAAAAAAAATTTTTTTTTTTTGGTACCAGGCATTGAACTCAGGACCTTGTGCTTGCAAAGCAGGCAGCAGAACCACTGAGCTAAATTTTACCCTGGCCCTGCCTCTTTCATTTCTTTTTCTTTCTTTTCTTT
>NW_022900948.1:18666985-18679962 GCF_012274545.1 Fukomys damarensis
GTTTTTTGAGACAGGGTCTCACTATGTAGTTGAGACTGACCTGGAACTCACTGTGTAGCCCAGGCTGGTCTCGAAGTCACAGTGATCCTCCTGCCTCAGCCTCCTGAGTGCTGGGATTACAGGTGTGCACCACCATGCCCGGCTTGCCTCTTTCATTTCTAATTGCATGGATATGAGTCTTTTTCTTCCCTTATTTTGGTGCGATTGGCTAAGGGTTAAAATTTTAATTTTAAGACAAGTTCTCCCTCAGTTGCCCAGGCTGGTCTTGAATTTGTGATCCTCCTGCCTCAGTCTCTAAGTAGTTGCGTTTACAGGTGTGTACCACTGCATGCAGCCTACAGGTCTTTCTAATCTCAAATTAATTATGCATCATTCATGAAGGGCATGTGTTTAAGATACTAATTGCTTTGATAGGCTGTGAATGTTTTAGGAGGCAGAATGGTAGCTTGGAAAGGGCACTGCACCAGGGGTAGAAGATGTGGCTTTGAAGTTACTCTACCCTTGGACAAGTCACTTAGCCTCTTTGAGCACCAGTTCCTTAAATCATTAAATGGAAATCATCTCCTGAGGCTGTTAAATAAACATTTCAAATGCTAAGCTATACAATGCTATACTGATTTTATTATTTGCTGAGTGGGCTAGGGTTTTTATGTCATTTGGTTTTTTATGGTTCCAATTTCATGAGTTTGAAAGTTATTCTGCTTTATTTACTTGAAAACTCCTTTCTTGTACTTTTAACATTGTGCTTAAACTTTTTGTCTGAAAATTTTCTTTGTGACATCTCAAAACAGTTTTTTTCATATCTTATATCTCTGTGCATGTAGAGTACTGTTCATTTAATTTGTTATACTTGCTCCTTCTCAGATCAGTGATTTTTCAACCAGAAGAGGTGTTTCCTGCCTGGGCTAGTATAACATAATCTCAGAGTTGGGGCAGAGTCTGTGGACTGAGACAAGCGTGTGTTTTGTCTACTGTGTACAATCTACAAGAACAACTCCTATTATTAGTGTAGTCATGGCATTTAGTTTATTAAGGTCTTTCAAATGACCAAGGGAGATGTGGAATTTTTATATTACTGCCTAAATTGGACATGGGTTGAAAAAAAAGATTGGGAATAAATATCTATGTACTGGAACTGAGTCTTCTTTGTCATTTTATTCCTGACATTTATTGTAGTGCCTGGCACTTAAGATCTGTTTGCAGATGTAGAATAGAAAGGGAGTGTTTGCTTGCCTAAGAAAAGTTTGATCAAAAGAACACTGAAATTGAATTCTTTTTTTTCTTTTCTTGTGTTTTTTTTTCCTTTTCTTCCTTATTTAGAGAAGATGTCATTTTATGGTTGACAAATCAAAACTAAACACAGTTCAAGACTTTCATAAAATCTCATGAAGAATTTTGCAATTGTATGTGTGTCTGTGTCTATATGTATATATATATATATTCATTGTATGTAACTATAGATTACATATTTATAAACATTTATTTCTAATTACTGTATATACCTATTTAATTATTCCTGTTTCTACCATAATTGGGAATTTGATTATTGTCTGAAGGAGCCTGAAGAGGAAGGAGCAGTACTGCCCTTTGTGTTGCACGACTTCCACACCAGAGAACTATTTGGAATTAGAATAGTAGTTTTTGTAGGATCAGGTATCTTTTCTCCTAGAAAGTGCTGGTCAAAGTATCAGATTCTTTATCTACTAGCTTTGCTTTTTTTTAAATCAACTACTTAATGCTGATGATTCAGCATGTTCTGTGCAAGGTGTTCTTTTATAAAATAAACTTTTTACATTAGTTAAGTTTTAGGCTGCCTTCTTACTGAGAGATTTCCTAGAAAAAAAATTTCATTAGTAATATGAAAACCTCAATCCTGAGTTTCTCCTTCAAGAAGAAGCCTTGAGCCTTTTGTATTCTAGCAGGCTTTTTTTTTTTTTTTAGTACTGGGGATTGAACTTGGGACCTTGTGCTTGCAAGGCAGGTGGCAGCACCACTAAGCTAAATGCTCAGCCTGAGCCTTTTTAAAAAATACCTTTTGGCTTCTGGTCTTTACTCACAGATTTCATTGAGAATTTTATAGCAAGATTCAAAGCTCTTTTCCTCCTTCCTAATAAAAACAGAATATTCATTATTCCTTTCAAGCTTTAACAAAATTAAAAATTTCTTGTACTTAATGAGTGTAACTATTTACAGTATTTATTAGTTTTTACTCTGTGGAAGGTTCCTAGATTGTTTTGGAATGGACTACAAAGAAATATGAGATATAGATGGTTACTTAATTCATTTATATTTTGTGACATAAAAATAGATGTATAAGAATAAACTGTTAGATTTCACAAATATGAGAAAAGTGTATGATAATGGGTTTCATGGTTTTATTGTTGATGAGAAATTCTATGTGAAAAAAAACCTATTTTACTGTTTGAAATTACCAGGAAATATGTTTATGCTCATTTTTTTTCTTCTCAGATAATGGCTCTGGATCTGGAGAAGGAGGTAAGTTTCAAACATCTTAAAGGGCATTTATTTTCTTTAACTTTTCTTTTTAACAGCTTTGAAGTGTAATACATATACTATATGACTCACCCATCTAAAATGTACAACTCATAACTTTTAATATATTCACAGAGTTATACATTCATTGTCACAATCAATTTTAGAATATTTCATTTCCCTAGAAAGAAACTGATTGTTCCTTGGCCGTCATCTCTAAGCCCTCAATCCCTCTTTACTTGAGACATTCTCTTACTTCATTAATTTTTTTCCACTAAAGATTTCTTGTCAGGTTAAGGGGAAAATGCTGTAGCTTCTGTTGTAATTTTAAGTTGTAGTGGTAAAAATAACTCAAGTTGTGCATAGAAAAGGGAAAACTTTTGGAGCAACTCTGATGGAATTTAAAGTTTATTTTAAACTTTTAAAAAATCCCATTTAAAAACTTTATTTTACAAATACATAAATCAATTATTCTTGGTGTTTAAAAATTAATATTTATAATAGCATGTAATAGTTTAAATGATCAGAACTGAGAAAGACTAATCTATTTCATAATCTAAGGAGGCTATAGTTCTTTTTTTTTCATTAAGTTTATTGGTACATTCAAAGTAAACAGTACAGTTACAGTTATTATTGGGATCTTATACCTTTACGTGATCTATCTTGGTTCTTGTTTTTCCCCATACCCCTGTTCTCCCTTCACCCCCTTCATCTGTCCCTATTTACAAAGACTTTGTTTCCATTTTTTCATTTTTCACATTTTTTCTTTTCCCTTATTTCCTTTCCCCTCCCCTTCCCACTTCCCTTTTAGCCATTTTCACACTCCCAATTATACCATTTGAACCTTACTTACACTTTTAATTTTTCACACCAGAGTATAATTATTTGGTATTTACTCAAGCGTGTCCTATTTATTTCACTTAAGAGTATAAAGGAGGCTATAATCCTTAATGTCTTCTGTAATGTTAGGATACACTAAGAGAACATTCATGCTAGGATAATTCACTCCATATGTAAGCTATAGTTATGATCCTTTGAGCTACATATAAAACCTTTATTGTAGGTTATTTCTCATTCTACATTTCATCGATTCCTAAAATTTCAGATTGGAAGGGATTCTGAAGGTTATGTAGAAAATAGAACAGTTATGAGCAAGAAGTTCATGGAGTGCAGTTTCAGCTTAAAATTAAAGCTCTTGAACAATAGAATTTGATTTAAATGGATTTGTACAAGCAGAAGCTTTGCAATGTGTGAAGTATCAGATCATGAATTCTAGATCTTAGAGCTAGAAAAAATCTGAAGTGTTCATGTGGTCCAGTCCCTCTGGCTTGATACTCACCAAGGGAGCTGTCATTGTTCCTCTAATAAAGAGGTGAGAATTGATATTAAGATTTGCTAATATAATACAGCGCTAGATGCCTTCCCTTGAGTTTGTAGTTTGGCTATTGTTTTAGGGAGTATGAGTTAGAAAGGCTAGGTGGTTTGATTGGAAAAGGGGAAAGTGTATAAAGAATCTCTTTCCCTGTTAAAATTTGGAGGTTTTTTCAATATTGTGGACCTATGAGTTTTTATGTTTTTAGAAAGCCAAGTGTGAAAATGATGTGAGGAAAAAATAAAAGTTATATTGTACTTTGTTCCAGCGCTTATTTGTTAATAGCACTATATAGATTTATTTCAGTAAGAGGGTAATCAAGACTAAATTTATTGCTTTTTTCTGTATGATGTTGGGGATCAAACTCTTTGAGTGTTGCTCATTTCTTTTAAGAGCAATTTATCATCAAATCTACTATATTGCTTATGCATACATAGTTTAAGGAATTATTTTGTTAGTAGCAATACTTGTACCACAGATTATGTTGTTTTCAGAATTGGCAACATTTTTGGACTTTGACACATTTTGGAAGTGACTCTTTTCAAAAACTTGGGCTCATTTTCCTTAGAAAGGTGATACTAATGACTAATGAAAACATGAAGTATATTTTCAAAGGAGATCCCCACTTCTGTTGAAAGTTTAATTTTTCTTTTTAAACAGAAGAAGAAGGTTCAGGGGCAGAAGCTCACAGAAAGCACTCCAAGTGTGGACCTTGCAAATATAAAGCTGAATGTGATGAAGATGCAGAAAATGTCGGGTGAGTTGATCGAGAGAGTGAGATATGTTTATTGATTGACAAGGTCTTGCTAGGCAGTTCAGGCTGGCTTTGAACTCACTGTGTAGTCCAGGGTGGCCTCAAACTTGGCGGCAATCCTCCTGCCTAAGCCTCCTGAGTGCTGGGATTACAGGGGTATGCTACCATGCCTAGCTTTTATTTTATTTTGATACATGTTTTCAGAGATTCATTCTCAGCATGACTACATTGTAGAAAGATATCATTTGCCTGGTTCTGTATATTTTGTGTGCATATGTATGTATACATATACAATATATATATATTTGGTACCAGGGATCTTTTTAATGCTAGTCTGATTTTTCTCTTAAGTTGTTTT
Organism: Fukomys damarensis; assembly: GCF_012274545.1. Lineage (NCBI taxonomy): Eukaryota > Metazoa > Chordata > Mammalia > Rodentia > Bathyergidae > Fukomys > Fukomys damarensis. The sequence goes on from NW_022900948.1 coordinate 18,671,963, forward strand.
AATACTGGCTATTTAAATAAGTTTGTTAAGTTTTAGAATGAGAATTCATTTCTACCTGTTTCTCTTTTTTTAACTTAATAGTATTATTTTTATACTAAGCACGAGTTATTAATAAAAACGGCTATTTGAATTATTTTGTTACACCTTCTATTGGTATCTGTAATAAATAGGTCCTTTTTTAACTTTGTGGTTTTATAAAACATTTTCATGTATTTCTTTTTTTTTGTTTTTGGTACTGGGGATCGAAGTTGGGTCCTTGTGGCTGCTAGGCAGGCGGTGGAACCACTGAGCTAAATCCCTGGCCTTCATGTATTTCAATACAGTAAGAAAAATCCAAAACTGTTGCAAAATTTTAGATATATTAAGTACTATATATAGTTAAATTATTTGTCCTAGAAGTTCCAGTTGTATAGGCTAACATGTTTTTCTCACTCATGGTCAGGCTTCGCTAAGGTGGGTTTTGTGGCTGCCAGCATTGTCCATTCCTAGTGAGAAATGTTCTTTGATAACATAGTAGTAATGTAGACATTTATCAACATAGTCATGTTTAAGTTTTCCTTTTATAAGTATCCTTTTTATTTATTCCCAGTCTCATCCTTCTTTTATCTGGGACATACTTTTTTTGGATACAGGATCTCACTATGTAGTTCAGGCTGGCCTTGATCTCAGTAGTAGCCCAGATTGGCCTTCAGTTTGTGGTGATCCACCTGCCTCAACCTCCCAAGTCCTGGGACTATAGGCGCATGCCTCAGTTTTCTTGTAGTAAATATTTCAAAACACTTGTTTTACAGAAATTAGTACTTTCTTCTCTAGTACATATTTTTGGTATATTTGTAACTCATAGTCCATGTTTTATTTAGCTCTTACGTGCTGAAAAGTAATAATATGATCAAAGTGAGTTTTATAAATAATAATCATTCTGTTTTCAGTGTTTATGATATAACATCAACTGTTTGGATGGCATTTGATAAAATTAAGCATTTGGTAGTTTAGTTGCTCAGTATTCAAAGCAGATGAGAACTGGCAAAAAAAAAACAAATTCAATAAAAAAAAATGAGTTCAGCAGAATGTGAATTTATTCTGTTACAGTGGCCATTTGGACTGGCCTGTGTATGATTATTTCAATCAGGGTAGTTTGATTTTGGAGATAATGTTTTCCAATGCACATATTGACCTGTGGAATAAGAGAAATATTCTGGGCAACCTGGACCTGGAAAATGCATAATAGATATTATGCTGATTCTTCCTCCTGATTTGTACTTTTGATGTGATGTGATAAAACACAATTTTGTGTGTGTGTGTGTGTGTCTGTGTGTGCAGATATTTAATTCTTTTTAATATTTTTCCTTGGGAGTGTTTTATAATAGGGATCAGACTACATAGATTTCAGGGATCAAATACTGGGGTCTGTTGGTGCGTTTTTATTTATTTGTCAGTATCTTTATCCGCCCTATTTTGTACATTTTCCTTATCATTTTTCATGTCCCCATAGAAAGAGTTAGAAGTCTTTCGCTTAAAGTGAGACAGAGTTAATCTAGTTGCAGAGGTCCTCAAATATAACATTATATGTAAAATACACTTTTGTTATATGAGAAAACTTTTCCTAAGATGTAAATCAAAGCAACTGCTAATTTTGTGTGTATCTGTTTATGAGAGCTTGCAGCTGCTATTTTTTTTCTTTTTTGGTATTGGGGATTGAACCAACAGCCTAGGTACTGAGCTACATCCTCTGCCCATTTTTATTTTGAGACAAAGTCTTGCTAAATTCTTAAATTGCCCAAACTGGGCTCAAACTTTCCATCCTCCTACCTCAGCATCCCAGAATGCTGGAATTACAGGTTTGCACCACCACACCTACTGTGGTTATTGTTCTTGGAGATAAAGCTCTAAGCATAAGGACATGGGTACAGACCTAGGAAGGGTTTATCAGGACTAAGATTATACAGGTTCTTCCCAGCAGAGGGTTATATGAATAAACAGCCAAGAGCACGAAGTAATGGGAAAAGCTTGTGAAAGTAATTGATGTCTTTATGTAAAAATTAAGTGATGAAGCCAAAATGGAAAGAGACAAAAAGAAATTTTAGGAACATTAAATCTTTTGTGCTATAAAACGTTTAGTACTGATTACAGTTGTTTTTAACAAAGTAAATATATGGATTCTGCTAAATCAGTTCTGTTTTTCTTATCAGTTGCTTCCCTATAATTGCTGTTTTTATTAGTAGGAGAAAAATGCTCTTCTTACCCTTCTTACCTTCTTTCCTCAAGGATGACTGCCTCATGACTTTTTTTGAGGGGTTTGTGTTTTGATTTCATTTTGGCTTCAACATAAACTATTGCTTTATAGTTTTGTAGGGTAAGAAGTCTGACATGGATCTCTCTGATTGAGGATCTAAGGTATCAGTGGGGCTGTGTTCTTTCTTCAAATTCTTGGGAAGAATTTGTTCCCTTGTCTTTCTTGCTTCCAGAAACACATTACACACTTCACCTTGTGGCCTCTTCCATTTTCAAAGCCAGCGACCATGGGTTGAGTCGTACTTGCACTGAATCACTCTTTTTCTGCCTCCTCCTTCCATTTTTTCCCTATGGTTAATCTCTTTAATAATTTTTTTCCCTTGGTATTGGGAATTCAACTCAGGACCTTGCTCTTGCTAGGCAGGTGCGGTGCCACTGAGCTACGTCCCCAGCCCCTAATCTCTTTACAGTTTTTAACACATAATGCAAGGAGTTATTATCCTGATTTCCCAGGTGCAGGGGGACTGAGGGGAGCCTGAATGGCTTGCTGTCATGCAGCAGAGCCAGAGTACAGACCTGACAGGACTTTACCCACTGTTACAGTACATGTGTGTATTGCTCTGATGTTCTTAGAGCTGCTAGTGTGGTGGTTATTTCACTGCTATGCTTAAAGGCTCCATTCTGCTTTGTGTTTTGATTTTTTATGTCTTTTTAATTTTTTTTTAATATAAGTTTTTCTTTCCCCTTTCCAGGCTGTTGGTTAATGCTTCTAGGTGCTGTTTTGTTAATGAGCCTGACAATTAAATGCTCCTAACTTAACATTTGCTTTTCTACCTTCTGGAATAGGAAACAGTACACTTAGAGCACCTATATCTAATCTGGGAAGAAGTTCTAAATGTGAGATAAAAATATATAAGGTCTTCTGAGCAAAGTGCTGAACTTTTTGAATGTACTTTATTTCTCTTTTCTGCTCTTTTGCTATTTTCATTCATGTATGATTTATTATAATTTAAATGATAAATTATTTTTACTTCTGAAATGCTTTTTCCTTCCTTCCCGAGGGACCCTGTGTTTCTCTAGTGATACAATGGGCTCTGCATGGGTTTGTGATGGCTATATTCATTACTGTTTACCTTTCAGATTTATACCTACAGGTGTATAGTTTAGGATCCAGGAAATGTGACTCGCACATAAGTGACGTTTCAGTAGTCTATGACCATTATAAGGGACCGTGAATAGATTTTTCTACTTACTCTTTAAACTTGAAAAGAGTGGTGGGGATTTAGCTCAGTGGTTCTAGGGCCTGCCTTACAAGCACAAAGTCCCAAGTTCAATCCCCTGTACAGCAAAACCATCCCCTGAAAAAAAAACAAACAACCCCAAACCCAAACAAACAAACAACTTGAAAAGAGTGCCTCCTTTATAGAACGTTGTATTTCTTAAACCCTTTGTTCTTGGTACCACATTCCCCTTTTTTCTAAACAATATTTCCAATCTGCCCAAGGCTGAAGTTATTGCTACGTAATAGCCATCAGCTATTTCTCTGGACAGGGCAGGCTGCGCAATGTCAGATTCCTTTGTATCAGTACCTTTTATATACACTGTGTCCAATCGAAGTCTCTGCCCAGAATGGTTTGAGGAGTCTGTAGAATCATCAGGCATACTGTGAATTCAGGCGAATTATAAAAATTCTCAAATAATTCCTTTAGAACTTTGTGATGTGCTTTATGGAAGTGGTCTCTACTCCTCTCTCTCTTTAATGTCATCTTTATGGAGCTGCTGTTCCTTTGTCCCCCCACATAATATAAATATCTGAGAGTTGATCAGAGAATAGAGGTGTGTAGTATGACAGACTACACTGATAAGCAGCTTCTTCCATCTGTAGGACATCTGTGTCGTTTGGGATACCATTTGCTGTTTAGATAGATTCATGGACGGTATTATAGTCTGATGAATCTCACTTTCAAAGGTGCAATGAAATCTTTTCCTTTGTGAAAACAGAGTAGTACTTATATCTGTGTCCTCCTTTCTGGAAGCTTCATGTACTTTATAAAAAAGAACCAAAGAAGTACCTTTTCTATCATTTTCTGCTCTCTGCTCTTTGCTCTCCTAATTAGAGATGACAGTAATTATTGTCATTTAGTGTTGACTTATTCCAGGTGTATAGAGTTGTAGACTTTTAAACTATGTAGGTTTAGTAAATTCCTGCTGGTCTGGGGATTTGTCTCAGTGGTTTCACCGCCTGCCTTGCAAGTGCAGGAGCCCGAGTTTGATCCCTGGTACTGAAAGAAAAAAAAATTCCTACTGTGGCTCCTTAGATCATAATGAAAAAAATAATTTTATGGTTTCCTCCTTCTGATAAGAGGAATAAATACTGCTAAGCATTATATTATCCAAAATATTATCTGGATTTTAGCCATGACGGGCTCCTTTATTCAGAAATAACTTCTTAAAGTTCTGTGATAGTTACCAGTGAAGATTTGAGTTTTTTTTGTTGTTGTTTGTTTTGTTTTTGGTTCTGGGGATAGGACCTTGTGCTTGTGAGGCAGGCAGCGGCACCAGTGAGCTACATCCCTGGCCCTTGAGAAATTCATTTATTTATTTATTTTTGAGACAGCATCACTATATAGTTGAAACTGACCTGGAACTCACTATGTATCTCAGGCTCATCTCAAACTCACAGTGATCCTCTTACCTCAGCTTCCCAAAGGCTGGGATTACAGGTGTGTGCCCCTGTGCCTGGCTGAGAAATTTGTTTTTAAAGTGCAAAACTCCATATCCTCACAAGCTCTTGGAGTTTTTTGAATACACTGTTATTATTTGATACTTTCTTATCTGTTTTGTCTTTGATACTCTCTCTCTCTTTTGTTTTTAATATTTGGTACCAGGAATCGAACTTGGGTCCTTGCGCTTGCAAGGCAGGCGGCTGAACCACTAAGCTAAATCCCCAGCTCTCTTCGACACTCTTTTGTCATCCATTCCTGTTCATCTGCTTGTTCATGTTTTACTCTTTCTAGATTTAGATGAAACCTGACCTAGATCAAAAGTCACGACTTCTTGCTTTCTTCACAGACCATATATTTTGGTCTTGAAAAACTTGCATGGCCCTTGTTTCACTCTTGGGATTAGTAGCAGACTGGGATCCCTGAAGACAGGCACTTTGTCTTACTGTTTTCTGTGTTCGGTGAATGTACCACAAGGTTGGGTAGCTTAGGATGGATCCCTTTATATGTTTTTGTTAAATTAGTGGCAATCAACAGGCTTTATTATTTATTCACTTAGAGCTGCTTCTGAGGATTTAATTGTGTGAAAAATTCTAGTGTTGAACTTGGTGCAGGCTTCATTAGGTGTTTGTTAAATCTAAGTAACTTCTCATGAATTAGTTTTCCTAACTAATTTTTAACTAACTAACCATTTTCCTAACTGCTAAATAAGCTATTGAGAAGAAATGGCACTTTCTGTGTAGAGTGAGAAGAAAGGAAGGTAAAGAATGGATGTTTTTCTGTAATAGTAATAATACCATTCAGATGTACATAATGTTTGATATATTTCAATTGGTCTTTTTCAAATCTTACTGGATTTTATCAGCATCAGAAGGTATTATTCATACTTTAAAGAGTTGGAGTTGTGAATTACCAAAATCATAAAGCAAACTTATACAAGTTGTTTTGTTTATTCATTTATTTACTTATGTATGTATGCATTCATACCTTTGAAATTCACAGTATTAGAAATTCAGAAGCTTTGAAAGGTTGTACAGTGAAAGACGCCTTCCCACTCCTGTTCCCAGCCAGTCAGCCAGTTGTCTTCACTAGAGGCAGTCACTGTGATGTCTTTCCACACATGTGAGCAAATGTGCAATGCATTCTTTTCATTATTTTTTAAAAATAGTGGTAGCACACTGTATGTGCAGTTCTTTATTTTAAAATTTTATGTACATAGGTTTTAAAACATGCATATGCAACTTAAGGAATACCCGAGGACCTAGTATATAGGGTATACAATAGGGTAATGTAGAGTATTGCTGTATTTCCAGTACCAGGCATTAACCTTGCCATGAAATAAGAGAAATAGTGTCACTACTAGGTAAAACTTACAAAATAAGAAGCATGAACAGCCTGTGGTTCAGTTTGGCCTTTGGTTTTCTGAAGAATTTACAAGGTTCCCCTTTGGGGAAGTCAGAGTTGAGAACACGGGCTGTCTTCAATTGAGGCGTCTTACAGGAGTAATGTGTGGATGAATGGTAGAAATGGAATCAGTGTTTCAGTAATACAAAGATGAAAGAGTTTTTCTGTCTGTTGAGGACTCCAGAATTCTCTTATTTAGTATTATAATTTGTTACTTTTATTTTTTAGAGATATCTGACCCTTTAAAATGAGTTAAGAGAATTCTTTCCAGTTCCTGAATGACTTGGTGTAAGAATGTGAGTCTAAACTCATTTATACTTACTGGATTCTTGGAATGAATGTGTTCATGAATTATCTTTTAAAATACTGCCTGGATTTTATGCTATCTTTAAAGGACTTTTTTTTTTTAAACAATTATTTTGATTTCTTTAGTCATTGTAGTGCCTTTCAGTTTCTTTTTCTTTTTGGCCAAACTTAGTAGTCAATATATTTGTTTAAAGTTACTCATTTCACCCGCGTTTTCAAACTTGCTAGCATGAAATTAATCTCTGATAACCTTTTACTATCTTTTAAATCATGGTGCCCTATTAGGCATGGCAGTGCATGCATGTTCTCAGCTGATACGGCTTTTGTCTAATTGTTTTCCCCAAAGTCTCATGTGCTCCTAGACGGGGCTTTTCAGAATTAGCTGGATCTAGGGCAGTGATGGTGATCCTACGGCACGTGTGTCTCAGCAGGCTGTTTATATCATTGAAAGCCCTAAAAGGTTCACCATTACTGATCTAGGGTGTGTGATGCTGGGATTAAGGGTGTTTGGTGCTAAATTAGTCCACTTAATTGGTTTAGCATGGTTCTGGGTGTGGATAATAGGAAGGCTCACTGTGGGTGTGGGTGGCACCACCCCAAAGGTGTGTAGCCTGGATGGGTAAAAGGGAAGGGGTGGCTGCTGTTGCTTGCTACCTTCTGCCTTAATGGGCTAAGAACAGTTTTTCTTCTGCGAAGCCCCTCTGCCATGCTCTTCTGCCTTGGCACCAGCTGACTATGGACTGAGACCTCTACTAACAGAAATAAACCTTTCCTCCGTATCTTGTGGGTGTCAGGTACTTGTCCCAACAAGTAACCAAGACACTGGCATTGTGGCTGACTGGGGCAGGAACATCACAAATTTGAGCTTAGCCTGGACAACTTATGAGACCTCTTCTCAAAATTAAAAAAATAAAAAATAAAAAGGGCCTGGGAGTGTAGCTTAGTTGGGAGGACCCCTTTCTTCTACCTTCAGTCACAGTCCTCATTAAATTTTTGGCTTTTTCATTTGTGATACTGTGTTTCCTTTCTGTTCTTTTTCTTTCTCTGTTGAGCCTTCTCTGTCGATTTCAGTGTTTTCAAAGAACCAACTTTTGGCTTTATTGATCTTTTCTGTTATAATTTCTGATAATACAGTTTTTCCTTCTTTTTGTTGTGATTAGATTTTCCCCATTTTTTTTTTTTTCTATTTGGCTTTTTTTTTCCTGGTACCGGGGATTGAACTCGGGTCCTAGTGCTTGAAAGGCAGGTGGCAGAACCACTGAGCTAAATCCGTGGCTCCATTTTTTTTTTTCTAGCAGTGATTTATTTTTTGGCCATTTTTTTTTTTTTTTTTTT
>NW_022900948.1:18680027-18725787 GCF_012274545.1 Fukomys damarensis
TTTTTTTTTTTTTTTTTTTTTTTTTTTTTTAGGATTTGAAAAAGACACGGAGGTGAGAAATTAAACTACCTGTATGTCTGGGGAGGAAGGAAAGAAATCCTTGAGGCAACAGTGTCCATGATGAATTAGAGGGAAAAGAGAGCTCAGTTTATTTTTATTTTGTAATATTTTGCATTAAATTGTTTTTTTTAAATTTTTAAATGTAATACAATGAGGTACTAATAAAGAAAATATAAAAAGCATTCTATAAAAAATTCTTAACAAAATAGAGAATAGCAATAGTTGATGCAGTGTGTATCTTGTTTTTAAAAGAATGGCCAAAGTATTGTAAGGATTCTACTCAAAAAAGACTCTTACAAAGGAAAAAGAAAAGGACAAAACTTTCTTTTTAATGAACAAAGAGAAACTGAGTAGTATAAGTGAAACAAATTAGCATATATCTTAAAATATTTTGAGAGCTCAGTTTAGTGGAAAGATTATTCATGATATAACCATTTTGCAATGTCCATGCCAAGATATTTACTTACAACTGGAATGAATAAATACTGTCTTAGCTACTCATACCTTTTTGATCTTGGGCTTTTAAGCTTTCATTTCCAGTTTCCCTATTGATAATTTGCAGTTGTTAGGATTAAGTGTGGCGAATGTGACTATACCTGCACAGCAGGTGCAGTGTAAATGGTGGTTAAATGCTTTGAATTCAGCGTATTTACTAAGGAGTGATTTCTTTTCACATGAGTGCACCCTTCTGTGCTTTGGACATTCTGCCCTCTGCTGCTGTTGCCAGTATGAAAACAGTTGCAATCAGTAGTACTCTTGGCTTCTGCAGTTTAATATTTTCCTCTCCTGCTCATTGTTTCACTGAGTTGGATTTTACTGAATATTTTAGTGTAATTTTCCTTCCTTGAGTACTGTAGAAAACAGTAGTGATGGTTTGTTCACATAGTTCTTAGAATTAGTAGGTGCAGTGGTATATCTGACTGAGGAACACTGTCCTTTTGGGACACTTGTTTGAGGCATTTCCTAGGTTAGCTCTATGCCCACTATAAACAATACCATTTAACGAACAAGTGATTATTGTTTCTTCTTACAAGATTGATATAGTGTCTTGCCTTTGTTACGGAGCCTTCCTTGGTCCTGAAATAGTTCTGTAATCCTCTTTTCCATTAGCCACTGTTTCTATTTTATTACTATCATAGTTTTGCCCACCTTCATCTCTTAAACCAGGGGTGGCAGATTTTTCTGTAAAGGGACAGATGGTAAATCCTTAGGCTTTTCAGGCCACATGTGGTGTCTGTTACATCCACCTCTTTGAAAATGTAACCATTCTTAGTTGTCATTGTACAAAAACAAGTCTCAGTATGGATTGAACCATGGCTGTAGTTTGCAGTCCCTTCAGTAATTTAAAAATACATATAGTAAAGTAACAGCAAACTGTACCTTTATTTCAGGCTGAGCTATATTCTTTCCATGTTATTTCTTAAAAATCCCTTTCATTTTCATTATTTTTTAAAACTTTTTGTCTGGTATCCATGTTTTTCATTGATCTTTTCTACAAACAAGAAAGTGACCTTTACCACTTCCCTCAGTTGTCTCCTATCATGTATAAACTTCTCCATTCCTCAGGGCTTATTGGAAGGAAAGAAGAGCTTCTATGTTTTGGATCATCCCTTTTATTAAACTCATTTTTCTTTTCTAATAGGAATTTAACAAAATTTTGCCATATTGCTCCTTGAAATTGTTTTTTGCTTCATTTAATTTGGCCTTTAGTCTTCTGTTAATCTCCCTTTTTCACATATTTCATAGGAGCCTACCCACAAACATCAAAATTGTCATTCTCAAATCTGTTTTTATTGTTACTCCTTTAAGGACATCAAATACCTATTTAGATTTGGTGTTTAGTGCAGTAATTTGGAAGCCGGGAGGTATTTTGTAAAACTTGTCTTAGTTTGATATATGAAGAACAGTATTTTCTATGTAAATGAACATGGTCTCTGTTAAATGCGGTAGTCTGTATACAGGTCAGGCTCTGTTTATACTATAAGTGTGGCATTTCATTTTAGGATAATTACATTATCAAGATTTTACATAGGGACTCTGTAGACTTTCAGTAACAGAAAGCTCATTTCTACGGATAATATCATGGGAGTTTACGACCTTAAAGTGTGTTGTAGAGCCAAAAAAATTTGTGAAAGAAAAAAAAACTGTAAAATTGTCTGATGCTCCTACTCACCTTATGCTAAACCTTGAGGAAAAGAAACTGGGAAAGCAGAGAAAAAGACAAGTGGGGACCTTTCCTTTGATAAATTGTGAGTAGGCAGAGTTCACCATTCAGTACCTCATTTTCTTCCAGTAATGTGAAAGGTCTTTGGACATTTGTTCAGTAAGTATTGTTATTAAACATGGGTAATTAACAAATCATGATCTTTGAACCTCAGTGACCTTTTAGCATTGAGTCTTCTTTTTTATTTATTTCTGAGCATATACTGAGATTTCTAGTAGCAGCATGAGCTTACCAAGAACAAATCATGCTTCTTCAAGCTAACCTCATTTTTTCACCTTTTTTTTTGTTGTTGTTGTTGTTGTTGTAGTACCGCACATAGAACTCGGGACCTTGTACTTGCGAGGCAGATGTGGTGCCACTGAGCTAAATCCTCAGCCCTAACCTTATTTTTTTTTTTAAACAGCCTTGGGCTTCTTAATTTTTTTTTTTTTTTTTTTTGATACTAGGGATTGAACTCGGGTCCTTGTGGAACCATTGAGCTAAATCCCTGGCCCCCTAACCTCATTTTTTAAAAATAACAAATTAAGGGCCGGGGATTTAGCTCAGCAGTTTGGTGGCCTGTCTTGCAAGCACAAGGACCCGAGTTCAATCCCCGGTACCAAACAGACAAACAAACAAACAAAAAAACGAATTAGACTCTGTATCAGAACTGAGTTTTAATTGTAGTAGCTATGAATCTAAGTAAGATATTCACCAGTCTGGTTTGGTGTACGTGATACAGAAAGGCAGATCAGGTGATAGGTATACTTCTAGCTGGTTAGCAGGTTTTCTTGAAAAGTATTTATTTTAGTTTCTTCCTTACTGTGACACAATACTGGACACCTACACTTATAGGAGATGTTTACTTTGACTCACAGTTTATAAGTTTTAGTCCTTGCAAGTTTGGCTCAAAGATAGCAGAGCATGGCAGAGGGGCATGACAGAGGAAAGACTCCTTGTGGCATGGGTACTGGGAAGCAGAGAGCCCAGGGAGGAACCAGGAAGGGAGAGATACTTTTCTGGGTCGCACCCACATTGACTTACCTCTTCCCACCAACCCTACGTGGTAACAGCAAGTAAACTGTAATGCCCGTATAATCCAGTTAACTTCCAATAACCCCCACCTTTGAGGTCACGAGGGTTTGGGGAGACATTAGATACAAACCATAACATTCCACCCTTGGCCCCTAGAGACTTATGCCAGTTTCTTTATGCAGAATACAATTAGTTCATCTATAAGAGTTTACCAAAGTTTAACAGTTCCAGTATTGCTGAAAAGTCCAAATCCAGTGTCTGCTCTGAGACTTAAGGCAAACTCATCCTTATGGTGCTGGTTTCACGGGGCAGCTCTGGAAGATATTTTAGGCTTATTACAGATAGAGGCCATAGAGTGAGGGGGTGGAAGTTGTTGGGATGCAGTTTTGGGGCTCAGTCAGAATGTAGTGAGCAATGACATGTACTGCCTTAGTGAGATATCAAGCTATCTGTAATTGCAAATTATCTAGCAGGGGCTATGTGACAGTGTAGTCACAAATACCATTCATTGGAATCCGGCATTGGATGCAGAACTAGGAATAAAGTTCTTTTCAGTGCTGCCATTCTTTCAGAGTTTGGATACACAGAGGTAGGGCTAAGTGTATGTGCACATGTTTTTACCCACATACAGAATAGTTTTATTCTCTCAGTTTGTCTGTGCCCCTTCCTCTTACTTGAACTTACTTTTTCTTTATTTTTTGTTTTTATTTTTGCCAACTAGAGAAGTATCAGATATATATTCAGATATTCTGGACAGAAAACATCAGTGTAACATATAAAAAAACAAAAATAGGGCTGGGGATTTAGGTCAGTGGTTGTGCTGCTTGCCTCGCAAGCACAAGGATACAAGTTTGATCCCTGCTACCAAGATAAATAAATACATAAATAAAATAAAAATAAACAAGCGCAGATCCTGATACGTGTACATCATTGCCTCTTTATATCGCAGTGCTGATTCATGTTTTCTTTACAAAGTGTACAAGCTGAGTTGACATATGGTAACAATTTAGCAAGATAAATTTTAGGCTGATATCACTGGGTGTTATTTATTTTCAACATGAAAAGAATCTAGGGCCTGCTTTGCAAGTGCAAGGACCCAAGTTCGATCCCCGGTACCAAAAAAAAAACCAAACAAAACACCATGGAAAGAATCTGAAGTAAAGGCTAATGTCGCTGGGTATTATTTATTTTCAACATGGAAAGAATCTGAAGTAACTGCTGGGCCAGTCTCTTACAAACATTTTTTTATTGTGCATTTTTGCCATATATAATGGTTACATTCATCGTGGGAGCTGGTATATGTACATAACACACCTTAACTCTTTGGCTCCCATCCCAATTTAAAAGATCTGTCTTCTTATTTCATATTATTTATCTTTTATTTTGCTTTTTATTTATACTTTGGATTTCTCATACAATAGAAACCATGCAGGCTGGGAATGTAGCTCAGTGGTGCCACACCTGCTTGGCAAGCACAAGATCCTGAGTTCAATCCCCAGTATGTGTGTGTGAGGGGAAAACATGCAACATTTACACTTATTTGATTTATTTCACCGAACATTATGGTTTCAAGGTACATCCACTTTCTTATACAAATGACTAAAATTTATCTTTCTTTATAAAAGAGTAGTATTCTATTGTGTATAAATACCACATTTTCTTTATCCATTCATATGTTGATAGATATGCAGGTTTCTTCCAAGATGTAGTTATTATGAGTAAACATGAGTATGCATGTATGTATCACTCTAATATGTCTTTAACTTTTTGGGGATAATACCTAGAAGAGGATAAACTGGGTTGGATGTAGTTTCTATTTTTAGTTTTTTTGAGGACTGATTTCCATAGTGGTTGTACTTTTTACATTCTCACCAGCAATGTAGGTTTTTTTCCCCTTGCAGCCTCTCCAGCATTTGTTATTATTTGATTTCTTGACGATAGCCATTTTTTTCTGGAGTTTTTAATTTGCATTTTTCCAGTGGCCAGAGATACCAAACATTTTGTTATGTACTTAATGGCCATTTGTACTTCATCTGAGAAGTGTCTGTTTATTTCAATTACCCAGTCTTTTATATGGGGAGGGTCATTTTTTGAGTTCTTTATATATTTTAAATATTAGTCCTCTGAGATGTAGCTGGCAAAATTTTTTTTCCATTTTGTATGTTGTCTCTTCACTGTTTTCTTTGCTGTATAGAAGCTTTTCAATTTGGTAGAATCCCATTTATTCATTCTTGATGTTATTTCTTTTGCAGTTAGGATTCTGCTGCCTATGCCTATGATTTTTAAGAGTTTTATCTTCCAGCAGATTGTTTCTGATTTAATATTTAGATCTCTGAACCATTTTGATTTTATCTTAGTACATGGTGAGAGAGATAGGGGTCTTGATTCAGTCTTCTACATGTTTCTGGCCAATTTTCCTAGCACCATTTATTAAAGAGGCTTTCTTCCAATGTACATTTTTGGCCGTTTTATCAAAGATCAGGTCAATGAATGTGTCTGGGGTTGTTTCTGTGGCCTCTATTCTGTTCCACTGACCCACATGTTTGTTTTTAATAACTGTAGGTTTGTAATATAACTTGAAATTTGGGACTGCAATCTCTTCTACTTTGCCCTTGTTGGTCATAATTCTGAATCTCTTCCAGTTCTACATGAACTTTAGGATTGTTTTCTCTGGTTCTGTGAGAAATGCTGTTAGTATTTTGATTGGGATTGCATTAAATTTGTATGTTAATTTTGGAATTATGGCCATTTTGAAAGTTTAGGTTCTGTTTATACAAGATTAAGGGATATTTTTCCATTTTTTTCATGTCCTCTTTGATCTACTTTTTTGGCGGGGTACTATTGTTTTTATTATACAGGTCTTTCCTTTGCTAGGTTAATTCCTACATATTTAATTTTTCTTGAAACTATTATGAATAGTATTGTTTCCCTGATTTCTCTCTCAGTGGATTTATTATTGGTCAACAGGAGCACTGTTGATTTTGTATCCTGCAACCTTGCTGAATTTATTATTTCTAGGAGTCTTTTCATGGAACTTTTTAGATTGTCATGTAAAGGATCATATCATCTGTGAATAAGGATAGTTTCATTTTTTCTTTTACCATATGTATCCCTTTTATTTCTTTCTCTTGCCTGATTACCCTGGCCAAAGTTTTGAGTACTATACTGAACAAAAGTGGTGTTAGTGGGCCTCCTTCTCCCTGTCTTGTTCCTGAAGAAAGGCTTTCAATTTTTTCTCATTCAGTAAAAGAGATCTTGGAAGTATGTTTGTCATAAATGATTTTTATCAGATTGAGATAAAATCCTTTTATATCTCTTTTCAGAATAAAAAAAAATCACAAATGGCTGTTGGATTTTAATTGTCTAACTTTCAGGTACACTTTGGTTCTTCTTTTCTCTTGTCTCCTGTGAATTAAATTTTTGGTATAATAGTTTTTGCTTAAGTTAGTGAATATTTGTATAAATTTTAAGTTCTTTTGTTGTTTTAAATTTTTAATTGTCATCTATAGCAGATCTTCAAAAGTGTATGAAAACTGACATGTTTGGCAATGCACAAAAATGAAACAATCTTTTGTGAATTCTGCCTCCCAAGCCAAGAAATAGAATTTTACCAATACTTCAGGACTGTGATTATCCCTTTCCCACCTACCTAATAAACTGCATTTTGTTTAAAGCATTTCCTTTCTTTCTTTACTGTTTTACCCTGTGCAATCTCTTATCATATTAGGCTTTTGGTTGATTTTGAATTTTGTACAAATGGAATCATACTGTGTTCATTCCTCTTGACCTTTTCTTACTCCTCGTTATGTTTTAAAAATTAATTTATGTCAGTGCACATAACTGTAGTTTATTCAGTTTTCCTGGTGTTTCAGCTGTTTGACCAGTCAACATTCTTTTACAGTTTATTTTATTATAGATAGACATTTGAATTGTTTCCAGTCTTTTCTTCTCATAAATAATATTGCTGTGAATATTCTTATATGTCTTTTGTTGTACATATGAAAGAGATTTTCAAGGAACTTACCTAATAGAGAAATTGTTGTGCATGTAGAATTGTAGCTTTTTTGGATGGTACTGTGAACCCTCAAATTAGACTGGCCTGACATACAAACAACTTGGGTTAATTAGGTTAATGGAAGATTCATCTGCCTCTTGTTATCTATAGCAAGTATCCAGGTAAACATCCAGATTGCAGATGTATTGACTAACTTGAGTTACAACCAGCACTCGGAAACTGATCAAATTTGCAAGTCAAGGGTCCACTGTATTGCCTGTTTTCCAAAGTGCTTTTACCAATAGGCTCTCCCATCAGTATTTATTCTTCATCTTTGTACTTGGTATTGTCCTTGTTCTTAACTTCTGCCAGTTTAGTGAGTGTGGGGTCATCTCTTTGTGGTCTTAAATTTCAACTCCTTGATTATCAATGAGGTTGCACAGCCTTTTCACATATTTAAAAAAAAATTTTTTTTTTTGGTGCTAGGGCTTATGCCAGGGCTTTCATACTGAGCTACATCACTAGCCCTTTTTTGTTTCTCATTTTGAGACAGTCTTGCTGTTACTGAGCTTCCCAGGCTGGGCTGGGCTCAAACTTAGGATCCTTCTGCCTCAGCCTCCCAGAGTACTGGCATTACAGACATGTGCCATTATACCCAGCTGTATGTATTCTTTTATACTTCATCTTTTATTCCTATTTTATCCTTCTCTCTTTAATATTTATACTAATATACAATATAATATATTGTGGATGCCAATTCTTTTTTGGTTCTATAAGCTTTAGTTTCTGGTTTGTCTTTATGAGGCATTTCTTTATTTGAAAGTCAAATGTATCATTCTCTTATGTTTCATCTTCTAAATATTTATAGTTTTTTCTTTAGCATTTATGTCTTTAGTTCATCAGGAACTAAGGGAATCTTCAAACATATAGAAAAGGAGGAAATAATAAAGTGAATCCCTTCTCACATACTCATCACTCATCTTCAAAAAAGTACAATTTTGTTCCATCTTTTCTACCTTTCTTACCTTTTATTTGGGGTTAGGGGAAAGTATTTTAAGCAGACACCAGCACTGAGTTATTTTTTCCTCTGAAGTATTTCAGTTTTACTGATGTTTTATATGCTTGATGTATGAGTTATTGGAGAGGTATTTCATTGTAGTTTTATCAGTATTTGCTGTATAGATTATGAGGCGATAATATTAATATTAAATATATTAAAATGTTTAATATTGTTATATCTTCCTGGTGAAGAAAATATTATGAAGGGGCCTACTTTATTTGTTGTAATCCCTCTTTCCCTGAAACCTCTCATATCTGATATTAAATATAGTACAATCATACCAGTTTGCTTCCATACCAGTATGGTATTGCTCTCTGTCCTTTTATTTTCAAATTTTTATATCATTATGTCCTAATATGTATCATATAACCATATATCTGGCTTTTGTAATTTTACTTAGTCTATTATTTAACTGGAAAATGTAGTCTACTAACATATATTTTAGGTACTGGTATATTTTGATTTTTTTGGTTATCTTTGTACTTTTGCCTTGTCTTTTGTTTCTCCTTTCTTTAAAAATTTTTATTTCCATTAATTTTGAAGTTGTGGTTTCTCCTTTTAATGGTAACCTGAGCAATTTTAGCATGCATATTGAACTTATCACATTCTGAACTTCATTAATATCCCTGTTCTATTTAAATACTTTAATTTCAACCCCTCAAACTTGTGTGATAGCATAATAATACAGTAAATGTATTTTAATTTACTATTTCTAAAAATGTGATCATAGTATTGTTGTCTTATGTAGTCAGTGTTTTAATACAAGCCACATATTTATACTTTTTTCATTTGTTTTCATATCTCAGATTTCAAGCATAAACATCATTTTTATAATTTCTTTAGAATTTCTTTTTGAACAGTCAGTAGGTGAAAATTTCTTGTTTTCATTTCTTCCCAATTTTATTTTTCTCATTCATGAAAAATATTTCTCTTTATATGTGTTCTATTTTATGTAGCACATCGCAGTTACTGCATCACTATTTGGTTATAAATAATTTAATTCAATGTTTCTTTTGAATTCAGTTATCTTTCTTCTTGGTCTTTTGAAGGTGATTTTTTTCTGGTCCCTTTTGAAATAATCTCTCTTTTTTTGGCATAAAATTTCATGATGATATTTGAGTGTGGATTCATTTGTAAAAATTCTGTTTGGAATTTGTTGGACTTCTTGGAAATATATTTATTGTCTTTTTCTTGAAAATTTGAAGAGAAACTGCTGAGAATATTGCCCTGTTTCATGCTCTTAACTCTTATGTAACTTGGATTCTTATTAACTCTTTTGACTGTGCTCCATATCTCTTAACATTTTTCTTGTATGATCCTTTTCTTTGACTACTGTGGCTTAAGCAAAAATTTCCCTTACTGTTTGCTAGGTCTTTGAGTTTTTTTAATTTGCTTTTAAATCTGTCTATAACATTTGTTGTTGTTTCTAGTAATACATTGCTTATTTTGCTTTGTGGTGTTTTATGTCCTTGTTTGTTGTGGATATGTGATTGAATGAGAGTGGTGTGTGTGTGTGTGTGTGTGTGTGTGTGTGTGTGTGTGTGTGTTGCTTATTTTTCTCAGAACTGCATCTTGGAGAATCACTGAAGTCTGGGATGAAGTTGGGTTTCTCCAGGGGAGATATTTTGTTCTGTTGTTTGCCCATGGCTCCTTTTAGCCCCTGACATCTTAAAGTAAATTCTGGCTTGAGGATTTTCAGAACCACCAAGTAGAATTCTAAATTGTAATTACCTGTGTGAAGGTTCAGCCATGTGCCCTGCTCCCCCCAACCCCTTCCCTGCGCTTTTAACAATAGTCCCTTTGGAACATGGCAACTCAAGCTTCATGCTGAGCGTATTGTAACTTTTTGAGGTTCCAACTTTTTTAGGGTTTCCAGACCTTACCATAGGTGGGTCAGTGTTGTTTGTCTCCTGTCCCCAGAGGCCCACAAAACCAAAAAGTTGATAATTGACTTTTATCCAGGTTGACAAGCCTTCAAGGTGAAAAGCACTTTAGAGAGTTCAATTGACCTTTCTCAGTTCATGTTTTCATTTGACTTTTGTCCTGAACATTTCTTGTATGCATTTAAGAGGATAATATATCCAATGTTAATGAAGGTTCCTGGTATAAATGTGCTGAAAATAGGAGAATCATTTTTTAGGAGATTTTTTTTTTTTTTTTTTTTTTTTTTTTTTCTATTTTCAACTAGACTGTCCTTGAGAGGAGTGCTGGTCCTTGGACATCCTGCCCTTCTCTGTGGTGTGGTATCTAGAATTAGTGGACTCTTAAGTTACACAGATAGATGTATAGCTACAAAGTGCTTTAAGGGTTTTTCATTTTACATATTTTATGTCTATTATATTTTTAAACTTACTTGTCAGTTTTCAGTGAGGTAGTATGTAATTATTGCTTGTTTTTCAGATTGATAAAAATAAGACTTTAGGAAGGACCTGGATGCAAATCCGGTGCTAGGATTTAGATTCATAACTTGATTCATAACACAAATTTATGTTTACTTCACTGGGCTACCTTGCTTTTTAATTAATGTTGTTGAGATTGGACATCTCCTGATTATTTGATCTAGGTATGAAAATTCTCCAGAAACCACTGGAATATCTAGACTAAATTTTTTTCAGATTCTTACCTGAAAAAAATTTCTAGCTAAACACTTCATTTGTTTAAGCTTTCATCAGTAACATAACAAGATATATTTACTTGTGTTACAGAAAGCAGAGAAAAAGAAAAGAATTACTCTTTTGTCACTGCAGCATTGTGAGATACTTTGGTTGTCAAATAAAGGTGATTGTTGCCTTTTCCAACAGGTGTGTATGTAATATAGACTGCAGTGGATACAGCTTTAACCCTGTGTGTGCTTCTGATGGGAGTTCCTATAACAACCCCTGTTTTGTTCGAGAGGCATCTTGTTTAAAGCAAGAACAAATTGATATAAGGCACCTTGGCCATTGCACAGGTAAAACCCATCCTGCTCACCTGGAGACCTGTCTTTAACATTATGTGTCTTTAGTTTTGGCAGAGTTTCAGATTTGTAAAATAAGAAATCCTTGAAATCTTGGGTTTTTAAAAAATTATTATTATGTGTTTCAGAATTTCTTGTTACTTAGACATTTTTTCACTTATTTTCATCTTCTCAAGTTAGAAATGATGCTTCTTGGTTGTTTTATTTAGTTACTAAGGTGATCTTAACATGAAGTTTTAGGTATATTTATAGTTCTAAGGTGATCTCAAATTTGATTATAGCTGAGTTCAGCAGTTTAGTTTCAGCAAAAACTATATTGCCATATGTTTCTTAACTTTTTTTGGTAGAGCATAATAGTTTATTTTGTTTTCAAATTATTTCTTTTTAGTTTCTACCCTATAAATATTAAGTATAGTTGCGGATTTTGGTGTGAAGTCACAAAATGTAAAGTAAAATCATTACTTTCAGTTTAAAATTCTGATTGTCTTTCTTGCTTTTTGTTATAGAAACTCATATAGGAATGAGTTTTTGTTTCCCACCCTTACAGAAACATCTATAGTCACTGAAGCCAGAGATTCTTAATCTTCTTTCCTCAGTAGTGTCCACATGGGCTGGGATAATAGATCATTTACTTGATATCACATGTGGACCAGGCACTTTTTTATTTGAGACAGTGTCTTGCTGTGTAGCTGGGGTTGGCCTTGAATTCATTATGTACCCCAGACTAGCCTCGAATTCTTGGCGTTCCTCATATCTCAACCTCCCAAATGCTAGGATTACAGGCATGCACCCCACCACCACACCTAGTCAGGAACATTTTATGGACTGGGATTCTGTATCTTTTTTTTTTGCTTACTAGCTCTACTTACTTCCTGCCATATCTGGGTCTCTTTTTGGATTTACTAAATGGGAAGAGGTTGTAAGCCAAAGTTTGGTACTTTGTCTTGGTAATGAAGTATTTGTGTCACACTGCCCAACTCATTGCAACAAACCTGGTCTGAGCTACCTGAGAGTGTCCTAGAAGTTTATCTGAGAATTTCCAGGTGGGCTTGGTACGGGCATATAGACAGTTACTTCCTGACAGACATCCCCTGCAGGTAGATATTTCTTTTTGCCTTTGATTTTTTTAGGTGGGAAGATAGCTTAGAGGAAGAGTATCTCCTCTGAGGAATTAGTACATGTTGGAGTGGTACTCCCTGTCCTATCAAATTCAGAGCAGTTTGCAAGCTTGAGAATTTTAGATTCATGTAGATTTAGACTGTTTTGTAGTGGTTGGATTTAAAGTTTTATTTTGATTTCCTTAGTAGTTTTCTATCCACAGCTAACTAAACCTTTACATTACCTACCACACTGTGATTGGGAGGCTGAAGCTTGCATCTCCCAATAGGTATTTATAGTTCTACATTTTTTCTAGTGTACATGCAGTTCACATATCAAAGGTCTTTTCTTTATTTTTTCACAGTAAATTTTGTTTGATAACAGCTGAGATTCCATATTAATCTGATGTTTCTAACAAAAGTAGAAGATAAGTCTTGATGTCCTTGTTTCTTTTTTCTTTTCTTTTTTTTTTTTGGGCAGGTACGGGGGATCAAACTTGGGACCATGAGCTTGTGAGGCAGGCAGTGGAACCACTGAGCTAAATCCTTGGCCCTTGAGGTTCTTGTTTCTTAGAGAGAAAGTTAACCCTTTCTCAATGTGTTATTTTAGTTTGCATAGGACTTTAAAAGTAGTTTACATTTGAGTTGAAACCCAAATAAAACCAGACTGTTCATCATGCAAAGGACGTATATACCTAGAATAGCTTGAGGCCTGAGATGGAAAAGGGACAATTAGGCCAGATATTTAGCTCAGTGGTTCTGCCGCCTGCCTTGCAAGTGCAAGGACCTGAGTTTGATCCTGAAACAACAACAACAACAACAACAAAAAAAAAAAAAAAAAAAAAAAAAAAAAAAAAAAAAAAAAAAGGAAAGGGACAGTTGATGATAACAGTAGTAGAAACCACTGCACAATGTTGTATATGTCAAAACATCATTTCATATATGATAAATGTATACCATGTTGTCTGTCTGGGGTGAGACAGAGAGGGAGAATATGGTAGGAAATGTGAAAGCAGGATACGTGGAGAGTTAAGAAGTACCTGAAACATTTGAAATAATTGAGAGTTTCATGATGTGAATTAAACATCACACTAATTTGAAAACTGTTTTCCCCTACAGACACAGATGATACTAGTTTGTTGGGAAAGAAAGATGATGGACTACAATACCTACCAGATGTGAAAGGTACTGAGTCATGATTTTCTAAATTCTGACCAACTACTGAAGTATGGTTATAGCTGTCCTAAGTAGTTCCATTTCCATCATAAGAACTCCTCTAGCTTTCTCTCTATAGTAATATCCATTATGCAGTTGATTATTAGTACTTAGTGACAGTTAAGATGTATCTCATGTTAGAGTGCTTCCATATATATGTTAGGTTAAGTGATTGATGATAACTATAGGTTTACACGCAGTTGTAAGAAATTAGATAGGAATGCATTAGATTGACTGTCACTGAGACACAATACCCAATACTCATAACTTAAAGGAGGAGAGGCTTAATTTGGCTCACAGTTTCAGGGATTCAGTCCATGATCAACTGGCTCTAAAGCAAAAACATCATGGTGGAAGGGTGTGATTGATCAAAGCTGCTCGATTCATGGCTGCCAGGAAGCACAGTAAGGAAAGAACTAGAGAGTAAGGAGGGAGTGGATCAGATGTAACACCTAAGGCCTCACCTCCATGTCATAACCAGAAGTACACTTTACTTTTCTCCTAGGTATCTTCCAAACCAATTGAGTTGACACAATCCAGCTTAACCACGACATGGAACATTCCTTATAAATGTTTTTTGAAAAATCCTGTTACTGTTCTAGAATCTGCTAACACTTCTATGCCTAGGACTTTGAATCTTTTTATCCCTGTCAGGAAGTATTTACTTTCTGTTTTACTAATTTCTTTAAGTCTCAGTTTGGAAACTATTTCCTTTTGGGAAATATTTCTTCACCATTAAATCTGGATTAGGTGCCTCTCTTACGTTCACCTTTACCTTGCACTTAACCTACTTTATTGTAATGTCTGTTTTTGCTACCATAGATTAACTCAGGATCTTGTGCTTGCGAGGTAGGCATGGTGCCCCTGAGCTAAATCCCTGGCACTGGTAGTGTCTTTTATTCATTTGTATCTCTCCCATGGGCTGTGAATTCTATGAGGACAGAAAACCATATCTGTCATCTTCATTTTGTATTCCTAACTCTAGTAGAATGTTGGGTATTAAGTAGTTGCGTCATACTTATTGAAAGGATGGATGTAGGTCAAAGAAGCTATAAGATCTGTTTGCACAAAATCTTACATCTAGTACAGGTTAGAGCAGAAATTGGAATCCTCAACCTCAAGTCCATTGCTTTTTCCTGATTTGGGTTTATATGCTTTATTTGTTTGATTCTTATCACTACCTAGTAAAAACACTCAATAGTGGGCACACTGAGACTGAGTGAATGTTAGATGTAGTTAACTGAAGCAGGTCTAGATCTTTTGGCTCCTAAATCAGAACTTATATATATAATTGCCCTATCACAAATGTATCTTCTACTATTTGTTTGATTATTCTAATAGACATTAAAAATGTGTGATCTGCCTCAAAAAAAAAAGAGTATATCTTGGGAATGGTAATAGTACCTGTCTCAGAGCTTTATAAAAATTACATGCCAAGTGCTTAGAATATTGTCTGACATAAGTGCTCAGTAATGGTAACTTAATGTCATTGAATAATTTGTTACTTCTTTTACTTGAATGTTATCAAACCTGAATTTCTTTTAAGCCATGAACCCCTGAAATACAAGTTTCTTATGCTAATACAAAGTACAGTATTTGAAAAAGAAAATCTCTATTCCTAAAGGGGACATAATAGATCATTTCTGGTTTTAGTCTCTTCACTGAGAGTGCATTACCAGAATAGGAAGGCCATCTTTTAGTATTTAGACATTCTTTTTTTTGGGGGGGTGGGTACTGGGGATTGAACTTGGGTCCTTGCGCTTGCAAGGCAGGCCACCGAACTGCTGAGCTAAATCTCCGGCCCTGTATTTAGACATTCTTACTTAAGACAATTTGAAGAATTGTGTATGCCCAAAACACTTGTGTGTTGTTGATTAAAATCACATAATAATATGACTAGTTGTTGATAAATTAGTGCCTATGCCATTTTGAAATGATAAAAATTCATTACACATTAAGAATTGATCTATAACTTCAGTGAAATTATCATAATTGGTAGATAAAATTTGCAGTGTACCAAATACTTTGTTTTAGTAGAAACTATTTGTGGACAGAAAGATATTTAGTACTTAAATATGCATCTGTCGAGTTTATCCTACAGTAAGAAATACATACAACTTCTAACAAAATGTAAACTGATTATTGTCATAAACTGTAGTGCATTTAAAATGTGTAATGGGCATTGAGAAAAGATGAGATTACTCTTTGTGGGCAACAATGAGGATCTGAGAAATGTCATGAAAAAAGGTGGAGTTTGAGTGAACCTTGAAGGATGAAGAGGATTTGAAGGATATTTAAGAAGGGTCAAAAAATAAGCAGAGTTGTGACCCAAACGTGATGATGATAAGGTATGTGAAGAAGAGTGGCAAGGAATTATTTTTGACTGGAAAATAAAAGGCTTTAAAGATAAAAGTGAAAGCCCAGGCTATACAGAGCTTGGGGCCAGAATGTGCTACCTAGGAAATTTAGACTTTATTTGTGGGCAACAGGAATTCCTTAAGATGATACAGTCGAAAACAGTAAGGTTACAAAGTTGACTACTTGTGTGCATGATGTGTGGCAGGAACATTGTGCTTGTTTATATTGGAATAGAGTAGACTCACAAGGAACAGACATCTGCTTAGATACGGAGTAGAGTTCAAAGTGACTAAGACCTTAGCTTAGAAGACATAGTGATAGTCTTTATTAATAAAACTGAGGGTACCTGGAGGGGAAAGGTATTTGGGGTAAGGTGAGGGAAGAGTTGTAATGGAGATGATTAATTATATTTTGGAATTTGAAGTACTTTTGGAATTCATCCAGTTAACTGTTCAGCATAGACTTGTGAGGCATTCTGCAGCTATAAATATGATAATGTATGCCAGTCTCACCACATTCCTGATGTTTACCTCATCCCAGTCCTTACCCCATCTTTGGCCTAATTTTTGAGCCTCAGTGATCTGTCTGCTCCTGTTGGCCAAGGATAACAGAGATAGTGAGATGTCACTATGATGACTATTTGAATATTTCAATCTCGCTCTTTTGATTATCTTTTTAAAAATGATGAGGTTGTGATCCAGGTGCTAGACCCACTGAAGGAAGTCTGAGAGTGTGTGTCATGAAGCATCACAATTTGGGTGGTTAGAGGACTTCTGAAAGACGTTTATTAGTAAGTGAGAGCAGAAAGGAAGTAACCAAAGTAAGCATGTCAGCAGAAGGTGGCATGGGGATTGAGTGGGGGGATCTGGGAAATAGTGTGGTCTTGGCACATCTGGGGGATGGATGGAGTCTTTTCTAAGGGAATAATTGAGAAGGTAGATGAGTTTATTCAAACAAAATTATTCACTGCTGGAGTAGGGTAAGGGAGAGTCAATTAGGATGGAGAACTGTATGTAGCTCAGTGGTTCTGCCGCCTGCTTTGCAAGTGCAAGGTCCCGAGTTTGATCCCTGGTACCAAAAAAAAAAGAAAAAGTGCAGGAGGTGTTAGAAAGTAGGTAGAGTGGGTATTTATTTGGTGGAGGAATTTTTAATGCCATCCAAGGAGACAGGATTAAGAAAGGATATGTGGAGGGATGTGTTAGTGATAAAGGTTGAGATATAGGGTGGTATGGGGAAAAAGCAAGCCAAAGTATTTTGAAATTTTTAACTATAGGTATTTATAGAAATAATGAGCCCTGGAATTACTAATGTAATGATGTTGTAGTCTCGACAGTTTACCTTCCAGATACACATTTTAATTGCTAACAGCAGCTTCTCAAGCTTTAACTGGGTTATTCACAGATGGACTTGGACAGATAGTCAGTGGAACAAGCCTTTGCAGATAATGGTATTGTGTTTCTTTCCTAGTCTGAGTGATCAAATGCAGGGCCTCACACATGCTGGGGTAGCAGTCTACCACTGGGCTACATTCCCCAAACTCTACGTTTTCTTATAACATCATTACTTGGAACCATACTATCCTTGTATTTAAAAACACTGCTGCTGGTGGCAGATTTGTTTTTGAAAACATCTGTGGATGGAATGAGCCACTGGCTGACCAAGTATACTTCTTATATTGCATACACACAAACATTGTTTATTCACCAGCAATTGCCGCTGTTGCTCGTGGAGCCTGTCACCAGTTGTCTAAGGACATTGTTCTGTGACAAATTCTTACTGTGTGGAGCCTACATCTTTGCCATGGTTTCTGAAATCATGCTTTGTTGCATTTTAAAAGCCTTCTTAGGTTTCCTTTTGTTTTTGGTTCCGGGGATCAAACTCAGGACCTTGCGCTTGCAAGGCAGGTGGCGGAACCACTGAGCTAAAATCCCCGGCCCTAGGTTTCTTTTTTGAAATCTTAATTTACTTGGCCTAGAGAGCAGATGCTTGGACATTCTGTTTTTTGTCTATTCCCTATACATCTCTGGGGTTGCTTTGTAAAATAATGGTGTAATGGATAAAAGCTTGTATTTTGGAGTCAGATTTGGTCTTTGTTTAAACCTCTGTGGCCTGATTTTTCTGAGCTTTGATGAGTACATCTGTAAAGTGGGGCTGGAGTTGTATTCCTGAGGATCACTGTGAATATAAACACCAGGTTACTGACTTCTTTATTGATGTT
Organism: Fukomys damarensis; assembly: GCF_012274545.1. Lineage (NCBI taxonomy): Eukaryota > Metazoa > Chordata > Mammalia > Rodentia > Bathyergidae > Fukomys > Fukomys damarensis. The sequence goes on from NW_022900948.1 coordinate 18,698,224, forward strand.
GTTGTGGCTGTGGCTGATAATTTTGCTTTCTGTTCAACTTTTGGTAACTGGCTGTGCTTAAAGTTCTCACCATTGGTGAGTTTACCTATCGTAGTATTTTATATGTGGCTCACAAGTGACAAGTATTGGGTCCGGGGATGTGTCTCAGTGGTGCCACACCTGCCTGGCAAGTGAAAGGTCCTGAGTTTAATTTCCAGTACCAGAAAAAAAACCAAACAAAAGAACACAAAATAGGTTATTCATCCTTTATAATAATTACTGATGAAGTGCTCTACTGTGTGCTAGATACTGTCACATATAACCATGCTGTCCTCATTTTGTAAATGAAATAGCTAAGACTGTGGAAGCTTATTTATTGTTCATGTAGAATGGGAGAACAAGGGCTAGAATCCAGACTTTCTGACCCTAAATGCTGGTGTTCTTTTCTTTGTATCATGACTATTACAGAATGCTGTTCTGTCTCCTTGCAGTCATTCTGAATCTCTTTCTGAATATTTAATCTGTTCATGTTATTACCTTGGTGAACTTTCACATTTTTCTCTAGGCTTATTTTCCCTTAGGACTATTTTCATGTAACCAAAAGCCTAGTGGGTTTTTGTCCTTACTGTTGTTGTTCTGCCATTGTCTGAAACTCTAGAACATGTATCTAGAACATAATAGGAGCTTAAAAAATACTTCTGGGTGACTGAGTTCAAAATTTGAACTCAGATTATTACAACATTCTCTGTACTAACCCCCCCCAACATTATACTCACATTTAGAGCCATTTTACATAATTCTGGATTAACATCATCTTTAGTAAAGAGAATGGTTCTGCTCTATTAAATATATTGGGCTAGTGCTGGGCGCTACTCTTAAAGATAATTGCAAACTACATTTGTACAAATAAGGACGAAATAAAAGACTTGTAAGCAGTGGGAGGTGAACAGGCACTAGAAAATCTACAGAGTTAGACATTTTATTCAACATGAGGAAAATCTGACAGTATTAAAATTCACTGTATTATGTTGTGTTCATTAACCCTGGAAGTGTTTAAGTAGAAATGAGCTTTCAGGGTTTAATTAAAGGGAGTTCATAGGCTTTTCCAAATCTAAGTTTCTGAGGTCATTCATTCTCTAAAGTACCTTCCAGCTGTATTTCTTTTTTTCCCTGTATTCCTGGTATTTATTCCTCTTGCTGAACTCTAGTTTAGTTTTTCATTGCCGCAAGTTTGTAGTAGATACTGTAAACCTTTTAATAGTCACCTGTTTTTCTTTGCCCCTAAATTATTTTAACAGCTTCCTGGAAATATAATTTATATATTATCATGTTTACTTGTTTAAAGTATGTGATTCAATGGTTTTAGTATATTTACAGAATTGTAAAAGCATACCGTAATTAATTTTACCATAATCTACTTTATAATCTAATTTCTTCACCCTTAAAAAATAATTTCACACCCATGGTCAGTCACTTCTTTTTTGCCCTAACCACCAACCTATCACTCTCAATTAACTTTCATCTAGAATACAGCTTTCATTGTATCTCCATTTAGAAGGCCTCTAGTGTCTTCCTTATCTGCATGTGTAAGAAAATATGTCTCATTTGAAACTGGAATTTTCCCAGAGTCTGGCTCTAGCCTGCTTTTTCCACTTTTGATTTATTCCCTTCCTCCTTCTCCATGTACTGCACTTGGAAGGTTGATCTGCAGTTTGTTCCTGAGAATGTGTCATGTCATATACTATGTTTTCTACTATTTCTTTATCTATGCCTATTTGTGCTTTGAGTCCTAACTTGAATCCTATCCTGCCTATAAATCCTTTTCTGCATGTTTTAGCCTACAGTGACTTCTCCTTTGCATGTGAACTTCATATCATCTGGTGGTGAGTGAAATGCTGAATTTGAACTCAGTGTCAGCCACAGACTTTAAAGCCTTATTAAACATATCCATATAGCTTCACTTTATCTACAACTTGGTATTGCATTCGTTCGTTAGTTCATTAAGTAAATGTTTATTGGTGCCATACTTTATTTTTTTCCCCGCATTAAGTTTATTGGTACATTTAAAGCAAACAATACAGTTACATTTATCATTGGGATCTTGTACCTTCACATGATATATCTTGGTTCTTGTTTTTTCCCCATACCCCTGCCCTCCCTCCACTCCCTTCACACCATGCTTTATTTCTTAAACTCTGTTGTTAATTTAGTTAACTTTTTCTTTCTGCTTTCATGTAGTTGTCTTCTTGGATAGCTTCCCTCTCGGCATTCTCACTGAAATTTCCCGTTGTTTATAGGACTTTCTTATGTTGGTGCATTAGTCCCTGGCTATAGAACTATATGGTCCTATTGTTGTATAAGTTACAGGATTTCAATTATCAAACATAGACTCACTCTCTATAGTCCCATAGTTATATGCTTATCTTGTGTCCCACTATAGAACTACTGTGTTTTGAGATGTGCTATGATATAGGGTGACAAGTGCTTTCTTCTGATAACTTATGACTTGACTGCTATTGGAGAATGGCACTTTTTGTTTGAACTGCAACAAGTATTTCTCATCAGTGTTGAGGAAGACCGTCTGCTTTGATTACAAGTATTTATAAATTAAACATCTGTTTATAATTTCAACCTCTGTTTTGAAGCACAGGATAGGACTGTTAAAAGTAGTACAGTACATTAGGAGGACATTCCAGGTGGACATCTTTATTTGAATAATAATTTTGTCAATGAAGATACAACTCTTAAATAATTTCTTCCCCAAAAAAGGATTTTAAGACTGAAGACTTTTTACTTTCTTATGTGGTACTGGGATCTAAGTCAGGGTCTCACGCATGCTAGGCAGTTGCCCATAAACCTGAAGATTTATATAGTATAAGCTATCAACAAGTGAAAATTAGAATTCATTATGTAAGATTTGTTGAACATGGACTTAATACTTGGTAGTACTTCTTATAAGTATTTTTTGGCCAGCCACTCTTTTAAGTTCTGTACAAACTTAACATACTAGTACATTAAATGTATTACCTCATCCTCAAAATAGCCTTATGAGTAGTGGATGTTATTATCAGTTTTTCTCAGGTGAGGAAACAGGGCCATGAGTGATTAAGTAACTGCGTTCAGGTTTTACAGTTAGGGAGTGTTGTAACTGGGATTCAAACTCAAGCAGTCTTTACTCCAGGGCTGTCCTTGTCCTCTTGCATTGTACAAAGTGTTTAGGAATTACACAAAAACAATAACACAAACAGGTAATCTAGGTTCTCAGGGAGCTCTGAGATGGTTTTAAAACTCAGATAGCTCCACAACAATGTGATGGCATGTTATAGTATAAGGTGTTCAGGGTTATAGCAGCCCATTAAAAGGGCTTGATTTTTTTTCTTTTTTTCCCACAGCAGAATTACAGTCTGGGAGCTGGAAGAGACCATATAAGCCCATAGAGGTCAGGATATGCCCTATTTTTATATCTTCCGTGCCTAGCAGAATATTTGCCATATGGAATATAATTAATAGGAAATTAATAAATTTGTCATCTATTCTGTGCTGTCCAATATGGTAATTACTAGCCACAGGTGGCTACTGATCACTTGAAATATGGCTAGTCAGAATTGAGATAGATGTGTTGTAAATGTAAAATACGAGCTTTTGGAGACTTATTTTTTAAAAAATGTAAAATACCTCAATTTTTATATTGATATTTTGGTGAAATGATATTTGTTGGCTATATATATAAAATTAATTTAACTTTTTTTAGCTGCTAGAAACTATAAAATGACATAGGTGTCTCATGTCTTATACATCTGTTGGACAGTGCTGATCTCATTCAACTCCCTTAGTGAGAAGTGATTTGACCAAAGTCACATATAGTAACAAAGACATTCTTTAAATTGAGAATTTAAATCTTGGATTCCCAATTTTGTAGTTCATTTTCTTTGCTGGCATAAGTTAAATTAGTAAAATGTAAATATGTAAATTTTGAGGCAAAATGGCATCACTTTGGTCTTGTAAGCCATGACATGATCTCTCTGCTTTATTATTGCGTTTAGTATTCAATAATGTATTTTTTTTTCTATTCATCTGTAAATTTTGATTTCCAGGAAAATCTGCATCTTGGGTTCTCAGTTTTTTCACACTTGGCACCTATATTCTTACATCTCCATTAATCTTCCTCTTTCCTATACATGAAGCTTCCTATTTCATTCCCTTTTAATTTGTTTCTAGCAAATTAGCAGACTTCAGATTTTGCTAGCACCTTTATCGGTATTTTGGACAGAAAAGCCCTTTACTGTTATGTGATTTGTCATATAACATTAGCTATCTCATGTAATCCTTTCAAAACAGAATGAAGTATAGATCCTATTATCCTGATTTTGTAGTTATAGAATCTCAGGTTTGAGGGTAGAATGGTCACACAGCTGATAAACACAGAATCTGTAAATTGGAACTGTAAGATAGAAACAGCAGGAAACCTGGGGATTTTTCCTACTCCTAAACAGACCATTGGAGATCTCTGGGTCCATGGAGTACAGAATTAATATATAGGTGTATATGTGACAAAAAGAGGTACAAAAATCCATTTCTAAATGTGTGTGTGTGTGTGTGTGTGTGTGTGTGTTGGGGTGATGGATAATAATTGATTTTGAATACTGGGCCCTCATTTCTGTCTTTCCTGCCCCATTCTGCCTCCTTCCTGATTCTCTGTCCCTTTTCCAACAGCAATAGAACTCACCACATTTCCATTTTCTTCACTTCAGCTAAGTTTGGTCCAAATCATTGTACCTAGGTCTTAACAGGTGATCATCAACATGCTTACAGTGGTTCTCTTTGGATAGAGGGTGGGCTCTCAGGTGATTGTAAATTTATTTATTCTCATGTTTGCATTTTTTAAAAACAGTGAACATCTGAGAAAAAACTATATGAAAAAACTGCAAAACTATTTTCATTAAAAAAATCAATATACTTAATTGTTTTCATTTCAAGAATAAACCTTTACCCTAAACATTTGAAATCCCATAACATGCTCTCTGTCATTTTAGTGTTTTTTGGTCTCAGTTTCATAGGCCCTGGGTTTGAGTAAGTTCACTGTGCTAATGCTAGTGCTGTATACAATATATCTTTGTCACAGAGCAGAATTTTTATTTAGAACTAGCATTGTTGTTATTATTATTTTATTTATTTATACTTTTTGGTATTTTTGAGACTGGGTCTTGTTATATGGTTCAAGCTGGCCTTGAACTCACTATCTATTCTAGGCTGGCCTTGAACTCATTGTGATCCTTCTGCCTCAGCCTCCCCAGTGCTGGGATACCACCATGCCTGGCTCTAGCATTATTTCTTTAGCAAAGATAATTTTGGTAATTTTCATTGGTACATTGTATTTATATAACAGTAGCTCATAGTGATCACATCCTGCAAATATTTTTAAATACTTTGAATCCAAATAGTCTCCTGCTGTGTATATGGCATAATAGGAATTTGAAGGGAATCTTGGCTCTTATCCATCCCCCATCTGATAAATCTCCTTTTCCAGTTACATAGCAGGTGGTTGACAAGGGGTCAATTTATTTGCTATTTCAGAACCTTTGTATTTTTTGGTTTGTTTTTCAATATTCAGTGACCTGGTTTTTGTTCTTTTAAGATGCTAGTGATCAAAGAGAAGATGTTTATATCGGAAACCACATGCCTTGCCCTGAAAACCTCAATGGTTTCTGCATACATGGGAAATGTGAATTCATATATTCTACTCAGAAGGCTTCTTGTAGGTAAGTCAGTACCTCAAGATGGTGAGAATTTTTTTCCATCAGTGATCACTGCTTTATAGAAGGCAGTGAAAAATATTACCAAAAAGTAATATTTATCTGTGACAGGCAAGTGAAAAATAAGTCAGTAGCATCATTTGAAAAAAAAAATCCTTCCTACAAAACTGGGAAAAATATGCAAGAACATGTTTTATTAGGGTTTTGAGATTATGGGCTTAACATTTTAATGATAATGTTACATATTTTTAATATAAAATAAGCCATATTTTGATACTATTTTGGTCCTTAGGCAATCTGTCACAAGGTGGTTGAGGGACTGGAAATGTATTAAGAATAGAAAATATGAAGCTCAAAATGTGTGCTAAAATAGATTTCTAAAAATAAGGGAGGATGAAGAACCAGGTGTGAGTTGAGGGTGTAAATCCTCAACTCCCTGATTTCAGAAATGTTATATAACTTCTTCAAGGTCAGCAGGAAATATATGTGGAGCTGAGAAAAAAGTTGATCTCACACTTCCTGATACTTAAGCTTTTTACCACTCTTTCTCCTTCCTGCTGGTGTCAGGAGCTCGTCCTCTACCACAGGTGGTCTGGTTAGCCAGGTTATGTTTCCATAGACAAGGGAAAATTGCTGTCATTCTTCTGGCTCCTGCTTCTAGGAACTGAGCCAGAATCCTTTTTCCTCTCTTTGTCAAAACATGGAAACATAGAGAGACATTATATTTTCCTTTTGTTCTGTCAACCTAGAAGGTGGTAAATCCTCAAAGAAAAAGGAAACTGTTAGACATCAGTCTTTTGGGTTTCTCTGCTTCTTTAATTCTTTCCTCCTGATTTTTATTTTCCCCTTTACTCTTAAAAATAAGTCTGTGTGGTGGCACATGCCTATAAGGCCAGCACTTTGGGAGGCTGAGGCAGGAGAATTGCAAGCTTACTCCCAACCTAGACAATTTAGTGTCTTAGCAAGACTCTGTTTCAAAATAAAAAAATAAAAAATGGGTTGGGATGGAGTTTAGTTTTACGACCCTGTATTCAATCCCCAGTAGTGCAAACAAAAAACAAAAATGAAACAAAACAAAACCCCAAACAAAACACTATACTGTTTGTGGTTGAAGAGATCTTTGTTAAGCCTTTGGCTTTTTCATGAGGAAAAGTTCTTATCTTTGAAGGACCTAGTCTCCCCCAACCCTTTTTGCCTAAACATTTAAAAAATACAACAGGCCAGGTTTAAAACTACATCATACAGTGGATTCCTCTTAGTTGTCTTACTGTGGCATAGATACTGGATGTTGATAGAATCTCAGATCCTGTTAGCCTCTTAGGATGGCACATTTTTCAAGACATCTGCACGAAAAGTGAGAGTAGATGATGTTCTCTTAATTATACCAGGCTCCTATGTACCATTTTACTATTTGACACTAAAAAGATTGAATGGTATGCTGGTTAAAGCTTTTGGAATCAGGTTTACTGAATAGGCCAGTTATTGACTATATGTCCTTTGGAAGATACTTAAATTGCCTAAGTTCATTTTCCTCATTTCTAAAGTTATAATGGTAGTAGCAACTATCTCAGTGTTGTTTAAAGGAGACTACATTTAATAAAATGATTAGTGAACTTTATCCAGTATTTAATAAATAACAATTATTATTATTAGACTATAAGCCCATTACATCAGTTTCTTTGTTCTCCTGACCACTGTCTCCTTAACCACTTAGATTTACCCTGAGCTTCACTCAGGCATCACATTTGTTTACGTACTGACCATCTTGAGCGTCTCAGGCAGGTGTCATTTCAACCAGTTGATTCTTGTATTGAATAAATTTGATAAAATTGTTTTCATATTTCCTGTTATATTATCTTATAAAAATTAATGAAAAAATGCAATGTTTGATCATCCTGTTTTTAAATAATGGACTAGTAAGTGGTTAATTGTATCTAGGTCAGTAGGTACTTGGCAGTTATTTATTTGAATGACACATGATGATTGGCAGCTTCCTTCTTCAGACCAGAGGAGTTTCTTAAATACTAAAGAATCTCTCTCTCTTTTTAACCCACTTATAACTCTTTTCTGGTACCAGAGAGTGAACTCAGGTCCTTGTATTTGTGGAGCAGGCGCCAGAACCACTGAGCTAACCCCACTTATAACTCTTAAAAAGCAGTTCCTCCTTTTCTTTTTCGGAGTATTTATAGTACCTGTAAGAATCAGGCTGAAATATCGCATGCCTTCAGTAAACAACCAGTGATGAACAACCTTTAGCTACAGTCCTATTATTTGATTAAAATCTTCTAGAATTTTCCCACCACTGTTTTGTTTATTTATTGCAAGCTTTACCAAATTCTACTTGGCACAGGCAGATAAATGTGCCAGGATCCAGGGACCTTGCCTTTGAAAAACATAGCCTGATGAAAGGGACTAACAAATAATAAATGAAATACATGAAAAATGTTTCTATACATGGGTATATATGAGATGACTTGGGACTTCAGAAAAGGGTACTTCAGCCTTAAAGGGAAACTTGTTATAGGAGGGGTCAGATATTACAGGAATATTTGTGCTATCCCAGGAAAGTGGTCCTTGTTTCAAAAGGCAATGAGAAGCCACTACAGAACTTCATAGAGCAGTGACATGATGTGATCAGATCTGAAAGGCAGTCTGATGGAATTGTGAAAAATGCATTAGAAGACCAAGTTAGATTTAGTAAGAATTGAGAACATAAATTAAGCAATAGAGGTATCCTAGGGCTGAGATAAGTAGATGAGTTACAGAAACACAATAAATAGTTGAATTTGCAGATATTGGTCACCAGTTGGGGGTGAGTGTAGGGAGTGGGATGAAGAGTCATGGGAGTCTCAGGTTTCTGGCTAGGGCCAAATTGAGTAAGAAATACATAGGGAAGAGTGAAGACGTTTTGGGGAAAATGATATATTAACATGTTTGGTCTAAGGTGCCAGTGGGAGGATATCCACTACAAATTACAGCTTGTAGGCTGTTGGGTTTATTTTTGTTTACCAGCTAATGGGAGGGCTAGAGATGTAGCTCAGTGGTAGATTGCTTGTCTAGTGTGCTTGTGGCCTTGGATTCTATCCCCATCACCACAAAATGAAACAAAAAAAAATCCAGGGGAGATACAAGTTGAAATTGTATACTTGTAAACAATTTCATCTCTAGCAATCCCCTCTACTTTCCTCCTAGCAGTCCCTCCATCCCAGTAGGCCTTTATTTATTGATCCTGTCACCCTTCCAGTGCTCTTCTTCCCCTGGATGTTGTCGTGGTCATTTACTATAGTTGATTGCTCACATAGGCTTCTTTCTGTCACTTTCTTGCTTCATTATACTCACTTGACAAAACTACGATCCTGGTTCATCACAGCTCCTCTTTTCCTGCCTTCTAATGTCCACACAGCTGAATGAAGCTACTGTCAAAAACATACCACCAGGTTCACTTGATTCATTGGCTTGTGTGCCCGGAAGTCTCAGAGTGGGTCCTTCATGCTTCCAGGCAGTTTTTCCACGACATTTATTCTCCCATTTCTCTGGCCTACTGCTGTGTACCTTCACCTCTCTCCACAGATTGTCAGTACTTCCTCTCTTGCCCTCACTCAGGATGGATGATCCTGCCCCCAAGTTCTCTGAGTAAACTGAAGTAGTATGAAGAGAACTTTCACAGACTGTCATTATGACCAACCAATGATTCTTTCCCTTTTCTTCCATATCATATCTTGATATAAATGTATTTTACAGATGCAATTATTATTTCTTCCACCTTGAAAGAACTCCTTATTCTCCTTCTTGTCCACTACTAAGTCATTTCTTTTGTACAGCTTCTTGAAACAATTGTCTGTAGTCTATCTCTAGTTCTCACTTTACTTCCCATCTCTCTTGAAAACCAATTCAGTACCTTTTGTTGACAACATTCCACTGAGGCTTTTCTTATTGTTAAAATCATTGGTCAATTCTTAGTCTTAAGTTACTTTTGAACAGTCAGTGGCAGTTAGCACAATTCATCACTCAAATCATTAACTTATCCATGGGGATTGAACTCAGGACCCTGGCTCTGAGCTACATCCCTCAATCTTTTATTTTTTATTTTGAGACAGGGTCTTGCTAAATTGCTCTGGATCCTTCTGTCTCAGCCTCCCAGGGTGCTAGAATTATAGACATGCACCAACATGCCAGTTTATCCCTCCCTTTTGTGAAATACACATTCTTCGCTTGCCTTCTGGGATTACTCTCTTGGCTTCTCTTACCTTGTGGACATTCCAGTCTTCTCAGCTGGCTCCTTTTATGCTTCCTGGCCATTCCACCAGGGTTCAGTCCTAGTTCTCTTCCTTAGTGATTCCACCTACTCATATTCAGAGCTTTATATGACAGGTGCTCCTGGTTTGGCTCCTGGTTTATATGAATCTCAGTTGTCTTTCCTGAATTTGAGACTCAGATCCGTTTACTCCCTTTATATATCCAGGAGATGTCTGACACCTCAGTCTCAAGAGGACTAAAGCTGATCTCCTGAATGATTTCCCTCCCTAAACCTGCTCCACCTACAACCTCTCCCTCTCAGTTGATGCCAGCTCCAGCATTTTAGGTGCTCAGAAAAAACATCAAATATTGCTGTCTTCTCTCTTATACCCCATATCCAGTTAGTTGGGAACTCTGTTAGCTCTTTTTTCAGAATGCGTCCAGAACTTGTTTACTCCTCACCAGTCCTTCCTAGCTCATGCCAGCAATTTCTTTTTGGGATTATTGCAGCAACCTCCTTGATAGTAACCAGTATGCATATTGAACACAAGCCAGAGTGAGCCTTTGCAAATAAAAACCAGCTTATGTCATTCTCTCCTAGACTTGTTCAGTGGCTTCTCTGTATCACCAAATACGGAAGGCCCTGTACAGTTTGACTCCTTCACCTGTCTTGCTCCCCTCTGTCTTGCCCACCCCACTCCAGGCATACTTGTTGTTCTTGATCACACTATGCTCCCATCTTTGGAAGCTTTTCTCTTCCTTTGCTTGGTATGCTGTCCTCTCAGTTTCCTGCATGGCAGACCTCCTCTGCTCCTTCATGTCCTCACTTACATGCCACCTTCTTTTAAAAATACGTATCTGTGGTGCTCGGGATAAAACCCAAGACCTCATACATGCTAAGCAAGCACTGTGCCACTGTACTAAACCTTAGCCCCATATCACCTTCTTTTTTTATTATTATTATTTAGAGAATACTATATTAGTTTCTGTAATCAAACCCACATAGATAAGACCTTACATATTTAATACAGTGTGTTACCCCTGTACAAATGGAAAAAAAATTAACATTCACATCACCTTCTTAATGAAGCCTATGCAGACCACTTATTTAATAATTGCAGCCCTGTTTTTCTGGCCAATATATGTCACTCATAGTGTACCTTAACACACATAACCCCCATCCCCTCATAGACACACACCCCTCTATTTCACACACACACACACACACACACACACACACACACACCACCTTCTATCATAACTATTTAGTTTACTTAATATGCTCATTGATCCCCTTCCTTGTCTTAGAGGCTCAACAGGACAGGAATCTTTAGCTGGTATGTACCAAATGTTTACTGCAGTAGTACCTGACATATAACAGGTGCTCAGTAAATGTGTTAAATGGAGGAGTAAATGAATCAGCACACAAGGGCAGGTAGTAAAGGAGATGACCTGTGGAGAATATTAGGGTGAAAGTAGAGGGTAGTATACTGAATACCCCAATCTGCCTTTAATAACAGAAGAAAATCAACTTTATATTCTAGCTATTTGGAGACTATGTCCAAAAGTCAATTGCAGAAAATAATATCCAGGAAGAATTACTTGAATGATACATGGCCTAAAGATTAATTTTTATATTCTGATTTTAATCTTTTGGCCAAACTTTCTGAGAACTGCAGACCTAGGACATTGACATTGCTTTCTGTGGAACTGCTTTGATTTTACTGAGCTTTGACTTTTGGATGTTAGCCTACCAAGGAGGACATTATTTTAAAAGTCCATAGGAGACTTCATTATATTATTGAATTTATTGCAGCTGTATTATTGAGGGTGTTACTCTCTATTTTAGAAGGTACCCTCTTTACATAAGGACCAATGGGGGATTCCCTTAAATTTAATAACAGTAGTAACTGCTCCTTGGAAATGACTTGTTTGATTTTATTTTGTGAAGATTGCTGTTGTGTGTGTGTATTTTTTTTGGTGTGTGTGTGAGTGGTGGAGGTACTGCTAGAGATTGAATCTAGAGCCTCCTGTGTGTGAGGCAAGCACTCTGCATCCCCTGAGCTACTGTAGGATGATTGTTTTCTTTGCCATTGATCAATTTCGTTCCTTTCTCTCTTTTACCCTTCATCCTTTTCTCCTTTCCTCCTTCCCTCCTTTCCTCTTTTCCTTCTTTTCTGCCCCCCTGATAGCTATTTTTAGATATTCAGAGTTATACAACTACCAACACAGTCAATTTTAAAATGTTTTCATTACCTTAAGAAGAAATTCCATATCCTTTAGCTATTTTTCCCATGTCTTCCTATTAACTCTAGCCATTGGCAGCCACTAACCTATTTTCTGTCTTTAAATAGATTTACTTATTCTGGAAATTCCACATGAGTGAAACATATGTGGTCTTCTGTGTCTGACTTCTTTGAGTTTGTGTATTGTTTTTAAGGTTTATGCATATTGTAGTATGTACTTTGTAAGGCACTCTGTTCCTTTTTATGGCTGAGTAATATTCTTCAGTGTGTAGAGTACATAGCACTCATCAGTTGATGACCATTTGAATTGTTTGTACTTTTTGGGCCATTATTAATCATGGCAAACCTTTGTGTGGATGTAGGTTTCACACTTGGTGAATTCCTAGGAGAATTTCTGGGCCACATGGTAACTCTATGCTTAACTTTCTGAGAATGCCAGACTGTTTTCTAAAGTAGCTGTACCATTTTACATCCCCTACAGTGCCACCACTCACATTTGCAGTCATCTGGCCTGACATACTATAACTGTGAAGTGGTATTTTACTGTGGTTCTGATTTGCATCTCCAGTGGCTAATGACTATCTTTTCAGTGCTTATTGGGAAATTATTATTGTTTCTTTACAAATTCTTGGTATAGGTCTCATCAAATATATACTTTTTATAAATTTTTCTTCATTTTGTGCATTTTCACTTTCTTGATAAGCACAAAAGATCTTAATTTTGATTTAGTCTACTTTATCTCTGTTGTTACAGTTATTGTTGCTTTTGGTATCAGAGCTAAGAAATTATTGCCCAGTTGAAGTCACCAAGATTTATGTCTATGTTTTTTCTAAGAGTTTGAGATCTGTAGCTCTTGTATTTAGATCTTTGATTCATTTTGAGTCAAGTTTTTGTATATTGTGAGAAGATTCAGCTTTGCTCTTTTACATGTGGTATCCAGTTATCCTAGCATCATTTGTTGAAGATATTATTCTTTCTTCATTGAACTGTCTTGGCACCTTTGTCCAAAATCAGTTGACCATGAAAGTATGGGTTTATTTATAGACCCTCAGTTCCATTCCTTGATCTCTGTATCAGCCTCACTACTTTTCTGTCTGCAGGGAAGCTTAAAGCCCAAAGTGAAACTTCCTGGCAGGTGTCCAGGCACTGTAGGGCTAGAAGATAAAGTTACATCACGATGGGTTTCCTGATTTCCCTTTGTCCAGGTCTCTAGTCTGTTATATGTGCTTTATGATAAGCTGCCTCGAAGTCTTTTGTAATGAGATGCGATACATTAATAAATACACATACTGTCCTTACCATGTTTTGTTAATCAGTTCCAGTTGAAGACTGGCTAATTTATACATTTCACTTCTGTTAGCTAAAAATAAAAATTTTCTGTTAAATATCTTACATGTTTCCTTCTGTCAAATTATTATCCTTACCTTATGATGCTGCCTGTGTATTTACTTCTAATTGAAATTCAGATAATTTCTCAGATTAGCACCTACTTGACTACTTTGCTCTGTTATTAATAACTTATTTTCATCTCCTCCCTGCATCGTAAATGTTTGTGTTTTGTACACTGAAAAGTGTCATGAATATAATTTGATGGTGTGTTTATAGACAGTGTTTATACTTATTTTTTATTTGGTAATCCCATTTCCAGGTATCTAAGCCTACAGAATAACACTAGAAAAGTGAACATTCATAAGATGTTTATTATCTCACCTAGTTTATATTGTGAAAATAGAAAAGCACTGATAAGATCTTGCATAGGGAACAGATAAGTTAGCCATACTATAGCTACTGAATAGACTGTTATGGTCCTATTTTTACATGATGGTGATATTTATTTAGCAACTTTAAAATTCATGTGTTTTAATATAGTTAAAAGAAGCACTATGTAAAATAGGCATCAAAAAGACTAGGAAAATGCACAAAAGGCATGTTTTTTCAGGTGCTAGAAAGGTGATTTGTTTCTGTTCCCGTTTAAATTTTTTATTCTTTCATGTCTTAGAACTTAGAAACTGGACATGCAAAAATTTGTAATTCTCATAGAAATTCCTTTGTTTTTCTTTTTCAGATGTGAATCTGGTTACACTGGACAGCACTGTGAAAAGACAGATTTTAGTATTCTCTATGTAGTGCCAAGTAGGCAGAAGCTCACTCATGTTCTTATTGCAGCCATTATTGGAGCTGTGCAGATTGCCATTATAGTAGCAATTGTCATGTGCATAACAAGGTAAGCAGTGATATAAGAAGGATAAACTTAAGCTAGAGGTGAGTGTCAGTTAAACTAGAAACAAACTTTGGAGCACACTCAAAATGGTAGAGGTTTTGAATTCACCTGCCCATTAGGAGAAATCCTAGAGTCACTTTCCTGAGATTTCTATTTAGATCTGCTCTCTCTTTGTCTTGCCTTGTTAGAATATAGGTAAGCACTCATTCCCAGGGCTAAGCATATCTGAGTTACAGGCAAAGGGAGCATGACAACAGTCAATAAACTAAAGGGATTTAGGGATCTTAGTATTGTGTACCTCAAGCACTGCATTCAAGGCAGTAATGGTAGTAGCACAGATTTTAGATGATCTGCACATGTACAGAGAAGCCTTGGAAGAATGTTTTGAGCCCTGTAGCTTCAGTTTGATCCCTGCATTATGCCTTGAGAATATATTTTTCTGTGGTAAATATAATAAAGGAAGAAATCCAGAGGTGAAAGATAAGTATTTTTCATATTACATCATTGTCTTAACTTCATATTCTAGATTACAGTGATAAGTAATAGATTTTAAAATTATATGTCATAAATGAGAAATCATTTATCATAAAGGACTCATTTGGAGCATATAACGGACTTATTTGGCTGTTTTCCAAATGGAGTCAGACTAAATTGGTCTTGAGAAATGTCAGAACAGATGTCCTTGGGCTTTTCAGCCTGTCCTGTCTTTTTTTCTTCCTGTATCTTTTTTTTTGGTACCAGTTATTGAACTCAGGACCTTGCACTTGTGGGCAGGTGCTGTGCTGCTGAGCTAAATCCTGGCCCTTCTTTCTGTATCTTCTAAGTTTTGGGTCACATATTTCATAAGCGTCATCTTTGAACTTTCCTGCATTTTCCTTAGCAGAAGATTGGAGCACAAAATTGACAAGCCATATTGGATTTATGGCCCTTCTAGCCAAGGTCTGAATAGAAGCCAGACCTTCAGTAGACTCAGCTATCTGGAGCTGAACTGATAAATGTAGAATGATAAAAAAATGTTCTTAGAGTAAAAGGTATTTTTTTTGTTAATTTCAGGCACTAAAGTCAGTGTGCTTTATTCCAGAAAACAAATGATGTGGCCTTAGGCAAGAGTACTGGTATAATATTTGTCAGTAGATCAAACAAGGGACATAATGACAACAGAAAGAGAAGATAGGAAAAAAAATCCATTCAATAGCAGGGCTGGCTGTGGCCATTTCATATAGGCTCAGAGATTAACTTGTTTCCCTGTAGTCATCCAATAAATAATGAGATGTCCCTGGTTTGGGTTTGAGTGCTATCTGATTCCTGAATCATTACTTTCCTCACTGAACTGTCAAGAGAGGAGGTTCTGTGTTGGGTAATGATGGGAAACAGGTTTACCATGCATGACCATTGCATGAGAGCAGGTTCAAAATTGATTTTAGGGTAGGAATTTGAGATTTTTGAGCAGGGGAGCGACTTGGTACAAACCATTTTTCTAGAACATTATTCAAAGGGTCATGTGCAAAATTTATTGGAGTAGGGGAAATGTGTGATAGGGAAAGACCATTTGGAACATTATTAGAATAATACAAGAGTAGTATAATAAATGATTTGGAAGGCAAAAAAAAAAATAAGCGAAAGGGAAAATTTTTGAGGCCAGTGGTTGTGCCATCCCAGAGAATCAAAGGCTATTCGAGGCACTGAGAAACACCTTTTTTTTGGTACCAGGGATAGAATTCAGGTCCTTGTGCTGGCGAGGCAGGTGGCAGAACCACTGCGCTAAATCCCCAGCCCAGTGAATCACTTTTGAGTTCATGCTTCTTCCTTTAGGGAATTGAGGAAACTGAAACCTTGTCTGGGTCATAGAACTAGTTAAACCTTTTTAGCCTCCAACCCGGCCTTTTTACCCTACTTTGTGCTTTTGTTCTCTGTGGGCTGTATCATCCATTTTTAGAATTAAAATTACTTGGCAGATATTAAGTCAGTACCCTTGAGTTTATAATCTACCGCCATTGTTGCCTTCACAGACACTTGGACAATTCATTGATACAGTATCTTCATTGCCCACTCTCTCCACTACCGGAGGGTTATCTTATTGTATTTATCATAGAGTTCTTGAGGCCTGCCCTTTTTTTGGTATCCCTCCACCTCATATCTTGCTCTATTGGATTTGGAATATTATAATTAGATACTTGGACTTATCTCCACTGAATATTTAAGGAGTGCCTCTCCCACACAGTCTGTTATGGGACAGCTGTTCATGTATCCCGTGGTGGCTGTTGCTTATGAGGAATCTTCCTTTAGAAGGATGTTTTCACTGATCTGCTTATCAAGACTGCATGAGTCACATTTTTTTCTTTTATGTGTGAAATCTTCATGTAGACTTAAAAATGACAGATTGTTAAGGACTTATTATATATCATCTTAGCCAAACCTCTTATTTCATAGGTGAAAAAACAGTAGCCCGAGGAAGCTGGAACTTTTCCAAGGTCATCATGAGTTAGTGATGGCCAAACAACCAGTCTCATGAATAAAATGCAGATGATTACAGTTCTGTCTCCCTCAAAGTATTTTTATGTGGCTTAGTGAGCATGTCTAGAAAACCATATACAAAATAGTAAGTAGTATTATCATCAAGGATTTTAAGTCAAGGCAAAGCAATATTCTTTAAAACTGAATAAAAACGTGGGCCATCAGAGTAGGAGCACTCATTATTATACAATTTTCAATTAGATTATAAAGTCCTTAATATTAGTTCAACTCATAATATTTTACATATAGGAAAATTGAGGTTGCACACATCAAAAGAGTCCAAACTCAGAATTACCAGAATTCATCTTAGCCTCTTTATAGTACTTTGCCTAACACAGCATCTTGTGCACAGCAATAACTGTTTGCATTCTAAGCAGCAGGCACAAGAGTTCTTACATCACCATGAGATTCTTTCCATGGAGAAACATTTATGGTAAATTGAGAGCAGAATCAAGAATTATGTCCTGTCCTCAGGGTCCCAGTTCTTTGTAGTTTTCTGTGGTGTATTCTGGTAGGGTATGGAACAACCCTTTTTTGAATCATTGTCTAAAATCAGTAGACATTCCTACCTTTTCATATTTGAGGCTTACATGTAGTTTTCTTCCTGATTTTTTCCTTTCATTTAAGATTTTCTTGTCATTTTGGGGGTCTCATATTGCTCAGGGAAAGTCAGTAGCTCAAGGATCTTTCTACTGTCGTCTGTTTCATATGTTAGCACTCCCTATGGCTGGGGAATGGCCAAGCCAGAGGAGGGGCGGGTGTCCTTATCAGGGACGTGGATGCAGTAGTGTGACTGAGAATGAGCTTTGTAGTGGTGGGCCTGTTTCTAATTGTATGTGTGTCTGGTCTTCCCAACACTCAGCTTTGTAGGGAAGGTATTTTGTGTTTGTCTTCACCTTTTCTTGCACCAAATAGCTTCATGTAATTGCATTCCATATGGCTTTATGTGTGAAGTGTGCATTATTTTGTAAACATTTGAAATGTTCATAACGAAATCTTTTTTCTTTTCTTCTTTTTTTTTTAACGCAACAGAAAATGCCCCAAAAACACTAGAGGACGTCGACAGAAGCAAAATCTAGGTCATTTTACTTCAGATACATCATCTAGAATGGTTTAAACTGATGACTTTTATATGTACACTGACCACGTGATGTACATTTATTATGTCTTTTTTTAAAGAATGGAAATATTTATTTCAGAGGCCTTATTTTTGGACATTTTTAGTGTAGTACTGTTGGCTCGTATTTAGAATATTCAACTACAACAGTTTTGGACTGTTTAGTAGTCTTTGTTTTGTTTTTAAATACAGAAATTAATTTCACAAATTTGTACCACATAACAATTCTAAGATTTGTTCCTTACCCATGGAATGTAATATTTTTGCAAAGATGGACCCACTTCACAAATGGTTATAAAGTCATATTCACTTCTTCCACAGAGACCACAGCAAATGACCAAGCATGAACTAAAGGTAAAGATGTTTACAGATTACTTTTCTTACAAAAAAAAAATCTAGAAGACACTGTGTTTAAATAGATATTTAAATGTTTTTGAGATTTAGTATCTGATTTTTTTAGACACTGCCTACCGCATGAACTATAAAGCTGTGTGTGTTAGATGTAAAATATTTATAAGATGTATAAACTGGAATTTCATTATTCTTCTCTTTGAAAAAATAATTCTGATAATTTGAAAAAGAACCTGGTAGTAATGATGGAGCAGATCACTGAGAAGTAGATTTAGGTACTGTCAAAATAGACTTTTTAACAAATGGATTGGAATAAAGCCTTCTGTCAGTTAAACTACTTTAATACACATTCATTTTTAAACAAAATATTTGTTTTAACATAAATTGTATCAGTGTTTGTGAATAATACAATGCAAAAATTGTTAATGGTTGGTGCTCTTAAAGTGAGCTTAAAAATGACCTATGACCTCTATCCAAATTTGTCTTGTAGTAATAGCTATATCAATAGATTGTTGGTGTTTAAAGGTCTGAAGTGTGAGTAGAATGTATTGAGCTGTTTAATGTGTAGTTTAGATACTCAAAAGTGTGCATGTATAATTTACAAAATATGTTCAAAATTAAATATTAATTTTAATATTTAGTTTGGAAAAGCATGTTATAATATAATGTTTTCACTATATGGCCTGTTTTGGTGTGATTATTTACTCTGATTTTTTAATATTGTTGTATCACTATGATAGATTAATTTAATAGGAAAAGCAGATTTCAGTTCAAAATTCTCCTTTGCTTTTACAATACTGCTTGAAATTATCGAAAGACAAAAGCTTCATTCAGTATTTGGGTTTTGCCTTTTTGTCACCTGGCTCCCGGGCTTAATATTAGTAACATAGCAGCTTCAGTGAACTTTTTTACAAAGCTTTCATCTGCTATCCACACAGTCTTATTTGAGTCCCTTAGTCAGTCATCAAGTATGTTTGGAACAGTCCCCAGTGCTTTGCAAGGGCTCATATTGCAGAACAGTCATGTATGGGTATTTGTAGTTATAAATGTTTGACTATTCTCCAGGGGTGGGGTTTCCAAGCCTTTAAGCAGCTCTGTTGCCTGTTATCAAGCTGGTTTTTTGCTCCAAGTGCCAGAATTGATTGCAGTAGGACATTTGTCACTGAGAAAATGGAACATAACGGGTCTGCTTCAAATGCTGATAAAATTCACCAAAATCGTCTTTCGAGTGTTTCTGAAGACGAAGACCAAGATGCTGCTCTTACCATTGTGACTGTGCTGGACAAAGTTGCCACCATCGTGGACAGTGTGCAAGCAAGCCAGAAGAGAATAGAAGAGAGACATAGGGAAATGGAAAATGCCATAAAATCTGTCCAGATTGACCTGTTGAAACTTTCACAATCACACGGCAATACAAGCTATGTCATTAACAAGCTGTTTGAGAAAACCCGAAAAGTCAGTGCTCACATCAGAGATGTGAAGGCCCGAGTAGAGAAGCAACAAGCTCATGTGACAAAAGTTGAAACCAAGCAAGAGGAAATTATGAAGAAAAACAAATTCCGCGTTGTAATATTCCAGGTAAGCTTGCACTAATTTCAGCTTGGTTACTATAATCTCTTGGATCTTTTAATTGCCTGCACGTCATAGCAGAGGTTTCCTATGTCATAGCTTAGCCATTGTATATATTAATGTACTGGAATTGTGGGTTAGCAGAGACTAATGATAAAACCATTTGTATGTTAATTAGTGCACTATCTACCATCTCAGTATTTTCAGTTTCTCAACCATTTCATGTAATATGAGCTTTGGCTAGTAGCTAAGGCTATTTCTTGCCTTTGAAACTTAATATTGGTAAGGCTCTTTCCCCATATTAGCCTTAGTAGTAAGTATGATATCTTCTCATAGACTTTGAGAATGTTAGCACTGGAAGAGTTCTAAAAAATCTCTAGTTTAAAACACCTCTTAGTTCTATAAAAGAAGAAATTAGGAAGGGTGCTTCCCTAGTATGTCTTGAGGCCCTGGATTCAATCTCCAGAACTGCTAAAAAGATAAAACTGGCAACTAGTACACTTACAAGAATGTTTACTCTTATTGTGGAAAGCCTGAAAAGATCAACCAGTAAAATATTATTTATTTATTGTAATTTTTACTTATCAGTCACGATAGTAAGAACAGCTCATTTCTTTAAAGAGCAATCAGGCGATTTTAAAAATACTATTACAGTATTATAGTATTACAGTATTATAGATACGTTACATAAATAGTTCTTTATTTGATTACAGATTCTTTTTACTTAGCTGATTTAATAAATTTTTACATAGCATAGTATATTAAGTTCCTATAACACCATGCTCATATTTAAAAAATAGGAGCATGTACAATATATTTTTTAAATGCTTAAAAATTAGAAGGAAATTGAACTCTTCTGTCATCACAAAAAACCCAAAGCAAAACAAAATGTGAAGTCAAATATATATACTCAGTTTAAAGGTAGAAGAAAGGAAGTATTTTCATGTTTTGCTGGAAGATATATTAATTTAATGCATTTCTGAGAGTAGTTTTGTTGTGTCATAAACCTTAAAAATTCACAAATTTTATCCTAAAATTTTGTGTCAAAGGATTTGTTCTAAAAATAAGATATATATGGGATATATGCAAGGTTGTTCACCAGTGCAAATATAAAGTGTTACCACAACTGTATTTTAAAAATGGATACCTGAGTGCACAGAGGAAAACCTTAGAAGAATAAAAATGAAATAGGAACACAGTTGGATTAGGTAGGCAAATATTTGTAAGCTCCTAAGGATGTGAACCATAAACTCCACAGTGTTGTTTACTCAGTCAATTCTCCAGTCTTTATTGACTGACAGTTACATTGGGATGGTAAAATGGTATTTCAGATCTGTTTTAAAGATCTTGCAGTTTAAGAGAGAGTAGCAGTGTTTATTTCAAAGATGGACAAAGTGGACTATGCCATTAGAAGTCCTTTAGCATTTCCCTTTCCTTCCAGGTCCCTTCAGGCCCTTCACCAGGCTTAAATATGTCACCATACTTTCAGAGACCAGTTCCAGTGTCAGAGTTTGAAGTGCAGATCTAATTTGGTATTGGAGAATATAGTACTGATTCTTGATTCATTTTCCAGAGGTATTACAATAGTGAGTGTTTCTTCCCTCCGTTTACACATAGTGTGCCAGGAACATGGTGGTGTGCAACACGGCTCCTGAGGAACTTTGTGTGAATAAGTGGACCAGGTGCCAGTCAAGATTTACAAAAGCTACCACAAAAACGCTTCTGCAAGTTCTGTTTGTCTATTGACACAATTTTTTTTGAAGTTACAGTGCTTTTTAATTTATTTCTCTATTCCCTGTAACTTACTGGTAATTTTTCCTTTCTTTGAGCCCTGGTATTTAAAGGAACTGAACAGTACTGGTTTAGGACAGATTTCTTCTAAGATTAAAGCCATGAAGATTCTGTGAAATTATATTGTGGTGAGTTAACAGCAATTTGTCAAAAAGCAGTTGTTACATTTTTATAAGCATGTGGAGAAAAGGTAAAGGCACATAATAGTGGACAGAGAACTAGAACGCTCCATATAATCACTGGTTATTCTCAGCACCTAAAATTAGTTGTAATTAATTATCATAGTTCATTTGTATACATAGTTATGTGGAGATTTCCTTTTCTGCTAAATTATCTTAAACTGAGCTATTAATCTGTAGTATATTTTTATTTCTATTTGTGTTTTTCCTGAAAGGTTTCCCTGAGTATATCCTTTGGCTGTAATCTTTATTGGTATTAGTGTATCTTCTATAGTTGTATGTAGGATATGTACCAAATCCTGGGTACTGCCATTTAAAAATAATTAATATTTCTTGCCCAATTATGTTTCTCTTTGAACACACTTTCACCTTAATGACCCTTTCTGGTCATCATGTGAACCACGAATTGCATGTGTCTTCTGATAATTTTGGTCATAACCACGAGTGTCTGGTTCCTAAATGGACTATTTGGCCAGGCCCTCACTATAAGCCAAAGTCCTCTAGCTGCATTCCTTTGATATTCAGTCAGGTACACTTTACTCTTCCCCAGTTTTTATTCTGTTACAAAAATGACTTTTTTTTACTTGAACCTTTACAAATATAACTGTATTTAGGAATCAACTCTAATTCAACCCTATAATCTTCAGTTATTATTAGAGTGTATTCACCATTCACTTATTGCTGACTCATAGGAGTTGTAACAAATAGATCTCTATAGCAAGTACTTTTTCTGACTACTTTGTTTTACCTTTTTAAAGTCTGATTTTGTACTATTTGTTGTGCAGTGGAAGAGAAGGGTGTGTGTTTCTGAGTTAAGCTGTATCTGATGTCTTAACAGCAAGCTTGTGAGAGTTTTCCCCTACCAACCAGTAATTATTCTTGGGCTCCTTCCTTTTTTAATTATACCTTCTCAAGCCAGACCAACCCACACTGTGTTACTGAAGCTATTCCATACAGCAGGTGTCAGGAAAGGAGAGGAATAATTTTACTGCCTCTTAACTGATTCATCAGAGAGTTATGAGATGCCCACCTCTGCCTTTTTTTTTTTTTAGCTTGCAGACACTCCAGTCCTGTAGCCAAAGAATTTAATTATAAATAGGGATCCAAAGACTATCTCAAGGATGCCTTCTTGACTATCAGGCTCATTAAATTTTAGAATGTGTGTAAATGTATTTCTTGTACATTATTGAATAGACTTAATCTGGATCTCAAGTAGGAACACAATTTCTTCTAAGAATTGTAATACATGGTTCAGTTAAAAATCTCACAATCTTTAGTTTTACCTGTTTGGTTTTAGAAATAATTACCTGAATAGTAAGCTGACTTTTTTTACATCTGTGGTCTGGCGTGGCTTCAAGGCCATTGGTGCCTGTCGTTTTCCCCCGTCCAGCTCTCATCCGTAATCTTTTGACACTTGGCATAGTTGTTGGGCCTTTCCTCTCTTCTTGAAACTGCTTTCTGCTCGGCCTCTGAGGCTGCTTCACTCTCAGGTTTCTTCCTGCTTTGTTGATAGATGTTTCTCCTTCCTTACCCTTTTAAAAATGTCTCCCTTTTTCTTTCTTATCTACTGGTCCTAAATCCATGATCTATTACACTAAAATCCAAAATATTTTGAAAGTAAAACCTTTAAGATAACTTGGTAAGAAATCTTAGCTTGAAATCATTTGGTGATAGAACCCAACCTGAAATAGCATGAGGCTGTGTATAGTCTTCATCCCACCTCAGTGTAAATATTCATTTTTTTTTTTACTGCAGAAATTTTTGTTCCCAAGATCTCACTGGGATCACATGTACACACTGTGTATAGTGCATCACATTAGTTTTACAAAATCCAAGATATTTTGAATATTGAAACATGCCTTGTCTCAAAGGAATGTCGAATCTCTTGGTGATTTGTTCTGACTTCATGACTTTTAATCCCATTTCTACATTAATGACTCTGAAGTTTGCATCTCTCACACACTCATGTGTTCAACTCCCATGTCTGCCTGCATGTCCAGTGGGCATTTCAAAGACACCTTGAGATCTTGTCTTTCCCTGCCAGTCTCTACCTCCTGCTCTCATCCTCATCTTAGGTAATGGCTTCCTTTGCAGCAGATCCCATTGGCTCTTACCTTATCTTGCCCCTGTAGCTTGTTTTTGACAGAGTCATTCTCATACATCATATGTCAGATCATGTCAAAATCTTTAAAAGTCTTTTTGTTATACTCAGAATAGAAGCCACCGTCCTTTTGCTTGGACATGGAGTCCTTTGTAACGTGGCCCATGTGCTATCTCTCTCACCCTTTTTTCTCTTGCCCCTTGGTTACTCTGTTCTAGCCACACTGCTCTGTACAGTCATTTCTTCCTGCACAACCTTCAGGCCCAGGCTTAGATGTCACCTTATTAGGTCTTTCTGACCACTGTATTCCTAAATAGCACTGAATATCCCCTTCCCTCTTTTTCTACCTTAGCATTCATTGCTATGTAACTTACTGTATATTTTATTCATTTATTTAACTCTCCCCAAGAAGACAATGATTTCTTTCACTGTTTTTAAAATAAGGTTTCTCAGTTCCTACAGTATTGAGTAATATATGGTGATAGCTTCATAACTCTTTGTTGAAGGCATAAGTTTTTTGTTTAATGCAATAATAATTTATTATTACTGACTATACATGCTAGGAATAAATCATAATTAAGACATACTATCTTTGCTTTGAGGAACCTAACACCACACTAGGGCCCCAGGAACATGTATATAAATGAGTAGAATTCCAATTAAATTCAAACTGTAATAACATCGTCGTATGTACATGTTCTTTGGGTGTAAATTGGAGACACCATTAGCCAACTGGAGAAGTTGGAACATATGAATTGATTCTTGAAGATGCCATTCATAAAGTAGAAAAAGAGTGAAGAGTCATTGAAGATATCAGAAACTATACAGAGGAATGAAAACATTTTTATATTTGAGGAATTGAGAGTGGTGTGTGTTGCTGGGCTAGTGAAGAGGGAAAATGATTCAGGTTGACTGAAGAGATTCTGAGTATACTCAAAAATTTGAATTTTCTCCCGTAAGTATGGAGGAATCTCTGAAAAGTTCTAAAGAGATGTAATCAGGGCTGTGCTTCAGTAAAATTTCTCAGGAAATACATAGGTGATGTTCTGGAGGTGGAGGGACCAGGAAATAGTCATTACACAAGTTCAGGAATGAGGTGACAAGAACCTGATGTAAAACATTGATAGAAGGGAGAGGAGAGAACATGTGAGTTATTAAGCAGTTATTATCAACAGGGCTTGCTGACCATTTGAGCGTAGGGTGAGAGGGAGAGGAAATACAGGGGATGCTGATTCTGAGGTTTCTGTCATGTGTAGCACCTGGATGGTTATCGGTGTTGAGAGGTACAGGAGAAATAAAAGTGGAGAAGATGGTGGACGGGCCTGATGTTTGAACTTGGTAAGTTTGAGATGCCTGTGTAATATCCAGGTGAAGAAATCTGCCCATCATTTGTATGTGTCTTCCTCTTAGGAGAGGTAGAGAGGTGTAATAAAGTGTACATGAGGAAAGGGTCAAGGAGAAAGAAGCCCTGGGAAATGCCAACATTTAAGGAGCAGGCAGAGGATAAACAGCCTGTAAGAGGAAGTTTGCAGGATGTGGCCAGAAGATCAAAGAGTTGCTCTATACTGCAAAGAAAGCACTCACCTGCTCTGCTTTTCTTTTCTCTTCTTTAGGAGGAGATTCAGTGTCCGACATCCCTGTCTGTTGTCAAAGACAGAAACCTCACCGAGAATCAGGAGGAAGAAGACGAAGCCTTTGATCCTCCAATAGAGCTCTCTTCAGATGAGGAATATTACGTTGAAGAAAGCAGATCTACCAAGTTTAGAAAATCAGGCAAAGAGCGCATTGATCACATCAAAAAGGCATTTTCCAAAGAAAACATGCAGAAGACAAGGCAAAACTTTGACAAGAAAGTGAACAGAATTAGAACAAGACTAGTGACACCTGAGAGGAGAGAGAGGTTGAGACAGTCAGGAGAGAGGCTTCGGCAGTCAGGAGAGAGGCTGCGGCAGTCAGGGGAAAGATTTAAGAAATCTATTTCTAATGCTGCTCCCTCAAAGGAAGCTTTTAAGATGCGCAGCCTTAGGAAGGCCAAGGACCGAACTGTGGCCGAAGGTCAGGAAGCAGGCAGGGAGATGGGAGTGGATGTCATTGCCCGGAGTCCATCTCTAGTCCCCATCCCTGAGCTCCACACTGATGAGCTCAGTGAAACAGAACAGGAGGAAGCCAGAGCAGGGCATGCTTCCCACGAAGGAGGGGAAATCTTAACCCCTGAGCCTTTAAAGGTAACTTTTAAGCCTCAGGTGAGAGTAGAGGATGATGAATCACTCTTATTAGATTTAAAACAGTCTTCATAAGGAGGAAATAAGTAAAAAGCCTCAACCATGGAGTTTTAGTTTGCATAGTGTAATTATTTGCATTTATTTATATGCAGTGTAGGAAAATTAGTGATATGAGTGTTTCTACATTTAACATCTTAAATATCATATAAATATTACGTATGTTTTCCTTGGGAAAATGTATTCTTTTTACTTTTCCTGAGCATATATGATAGTAGGTAGCAGTCTTTTCTTATGATGTCATCCTCCCTCATGGCAGCATTGAGTTCTAGCATCATAGCTTTATTAATAGTGAGAAACTTCTTGGGCCACATGCTTATTCTCCTTACCCAAAGAAATGGGGAGGGTTTGCTTGTCCTTCTCTTCTCAAAGGACTGTTGTGAAGACCAGAGGAAGTGTCACAGTTCTGGAAAAGCAAGAAGTACATCCAGACAGAAACAAACCATGCTGGGCTCTCAACCATAGAACTGAAATAATTACAATTTCTGAAGAGGCCCCCAGCGTCAGGCAGTGAAGGCCTAGGTTGAACAGAAATTAAAATCAGTTTTCTTAAATCTTTCCATAGAAGCAAGAATATAAAATAAATGTTTGACAATCTTTTCATCAAAGATTACAGCCAAACTTTAGGTTTTAGATGTGTCTTAAAATGTTTCTTGGAAAATCCTTTTCTAATTTTCTTTTGCTTTTAGATTTGTGGTGGACTATGGCAACTTTTGTAGCATGAGGCATACGACTGGCTCCATTATAAAGTGGCTTTCTTTCTTTCTTTACTACCCCCCTTTCTTTCTTTCTTTCTTTTTTTAAATTGGTGGTTGGACACAAGTCCTTCCACATTGAGCTTCATATATCCTCAGCCCATTTTGAGGTAGGCTGTCTCTTAATAAGTTGCCCAGGCCAACCTTGAACTCCTGTCCCTTCTGCTTCAGCCTCCCATGTAGCTGGGATTGAGTGTGCCACCATGCCTGGCTGTAAAGAGGCCTTTCTAAAGTCTTCTGTGCTGCAGCAGGTTTGGAAATGACCTCCAGCATTGCTGTTTTCCAGGCTGAAGCCTTCATGGCCTAGCTGTACAATACAGTGTGTATAGGTGTTCATCATAGCTGCTTTAAGGGAGCCAGATTCCACTTAGCTGTTAGCTTTTAGATAGGAATTAGATTTATTCCAAAGAAAGAGAAATAGTTGCACTGTTTCTATGCTTCTAATGTATTTAAATTCTTTTTTTTTTTTTTTT
>NW_022900948.1:18725914-18783427 GCF_012274545.1 Fukomys damarensis
ACACACACACACACACACACACACACACACAGGCACACATAAAATATTTTACTTATGTTTTAGTTTAGGAGAGTTTGATTTGACGTTACTTTCTATTCACTCTGCCCAAATACATAAAATTGCAAATGGTTATCTTATTATCTTTCTATATTGAAAACTAAAGTGTGTACAGTGTTGAATAAAATTTAAAAGAGTATTTCTAAAAACATTTTTAACAGCTGAGAAGAAGCTTGGATGCCTAATCACATATTTCTGTTAAGAGTCATAATAAATTTGAATTTAAAAAGACATTGCAAATGTCAGTGTCCTAGATATAAATATTTTTACTAAAAATGCAAACACCAATATGCAAATGAAGTCTGATATTGTAGCCCTTCTTGTAATCGATATGTTTCAAGATTAGGAGGAGCATAAAGAATGTCATTTGGGCTAAATATTTCTACAAATATTACTGTAAAGAATTTTTGCTTACTGACTCATATATAAGCAGACTTGACAGTTTATGGAACATTTCCCATGTAGGTATATTTGGATTTTTTTTGAGGAAAGAGTTACAACTTGGTCAGCTGTTTATCATGGTAGATTTTATGAAAACCCAGAAACACTATAATGGTTTCATGTCCCTAGAGGTTCATTGTAATCCTGTACTGCTTTTTGCTGCTAAGATTTTCCATCTGTGTTACTTCTGTCTCTTAACACTTTCCATATAGGGCATTTCTAAATTCCACATTCCTAATTTCTTGTCTTTTGCCTTCTTTTCTTGGTGTAAAGATAATGGGCTACAAAATCACACATCCCACTTAATGTGAGGAAAATTCTAGTCAGCATCCTTTATTTTAAAAGTTTCAGACAACACTGAACAGATTACTTGCTCATCTGTGTTTTAGAAATTATACACACCAGACTTTAGACAATTTATTCAAATGAAACTAGTTAGAGGGATGTATTCCCTTCCTTGCTATGTGCGGAGCAGCATAACACCCAAAAACCAGAAACCACAACACCCAGAAACCAAATGCATGATGCCCACTCTAAAGCCTTCCACAGAGCAGCGGAGGAAAGTCTGTCCCCTGCATATGATGACCAGGTTCCTTTCCTCTCTGAGTTCATAATGGCCTGGTCCTGGCTTACAGGTTATAGAAATGGGAAATGTGTAACAATGATAAAGGCCATGAATGTTCAGATTGCTGTGTGTGTGTATATATATATACACGTCCCCACGAGCAAATTTTTATAAATGAAAAATACACACAAAAAATACAAATCATTTTCACTTCATTCTTTGTCATCTAGGCACATTAATGGGTTTTGTTTAGAAGAAAGCCTGTTAAGTTGTGATTCTGCCCAGAAGCATGGGTCATGTTATATAAAGCATTCCGTTGTTAACTGTGTAGTTCTGTTATAAAATCACTGGCCTTTTCCTTTTCCCCTTCTGAGACATGTTTTCTAAAGCTTCTTTTATTGAACCCTGCTAAGAAAATTTACAGATTACATCCCCCAAATAAGGGGACACTATTGTTTTCATCCTTAGTTGTACGTGAATTTGAGCCATGCTGTTCAGTAGTGAGTGAAAACTGAAAAACCTTTAGCTGTGTTTTGTATCATTCTTGTGGCCATCTCTGAATTATGCCATGTTTAAGAATTTATAGCTGCCCTTCCCAGGTTGGAACCTGTCAATTTTTATTAAGTAGTGGATAGGAGATCTAGGATGACTACTGCTTCACAGTGAGTCTCCTAGAACGGAATAAGATGGCAGAATATTCTTGGGCTTTGAATATACTTTGGACATCTTCCTAAAATCAGCTGTACTTGTCATAAAGCCTTCCCCCAAATGCTTGGCCACATGATGTTTTTGCATATGCTGTTTGTCTACTTGGATTATCACCTTTCCATTTCATTCTAGGAGATGACTTTTCTTGTTTTTAGCTTCCTGGCCATCTCCTAGAAAGGGCATAATTCATTACCCCCTAAATTCAGTGTCTGTAGAATATTTATGTGCCAGATTCTGTACAAGGCATTAAGAACTCAAAGATGAGTTTCTCTTTTAACTTTCTAGCCTTTAAGCTTGTAGTGTCGGAGAGTCAAGCAAAAATTCAGCAATGCAACTAGTGTTATGTATAAGATAATGGATGTAGAGATGGAAGATGTTTATGTAACGTTTTGATCATTCATGTGCAGTGCGTTATAGTTTGTGTAACTATTCTAACTAGACTCTGCTTCTCAAGGGCAGGAGCTGTGTTTTGCTCATTTTTGGGTCACCAGGTGCTGGTGCTGGCTGGCTGTTACAAATCCAGAGAAGAGAGATGAGGTCCCTATGTTAAGGAACTTTTCCCCTGGTGAAGGAGATGACTCATGCTCAGACTCAAGAAAGGATGATGGGGAGCAAAGAGGAAGGACGTTATTAATCTGGGGGCAAAACTTTATGTGAAAACTAGGCAAAGTGTTTACAGTGGCATGTGAAGGCAAATAAGATGGAGTCCAAGGCAAGATGCAGCTTAGGCTATATGGTACTGTTTCATATTAAAGGCCGTAGAATGCATGGAGAGAATTTGAAGCTGAGTGCCACGATGAATATTTTAGAAAGGTGCTTTGCTAATTGTCCAGAGCAAAGGGCATTTAATATGATACTTGCATTTTTCTAGGTGAGAGAGGATTACCTGAAATGAAGCAGTCACCGAGCTGTGGAGGGGGTAAACTTGGATGTGAGTTGTGATGGGGAGCCAGAATTGCCAGGCTTTTGACTTGGGCAAGTAGCTGTGCTCATCGTTCACAGAAAATACAGGATTCTGTGATTCTTCACACTCTAATCATTTTCTTCTACTCTCTGCTGGCAGCCTTGGTTACTCATACCTTGGTGAGGCCTAGGAGCACAAGGAAACTGCCTGTGCCTTGCAGCTCCCATGCTGGAGGCCTGCACATTCCAGCCATAGTGACTCCCATAGCTCTCGCAGAAGCTCTAGCAAGCACCTTGCCCTCCCTGCCCCAGGAGGACTGCAAAGTCCTTGAGAAGTAGAGGTACTTTGTACATCAAAAGCCATTGAGAGCTTCTTTCTCATCTGTCTTTGCCCAAGGCCAGTGTTCTGCTTGCTCATTATGTGGTCCAAAGATAAGCCGCACCTCATTCCTAGAATGGATTGTTTTTCTCATCTCAGTTATTGTTTGGCACCTGAGGAATCCAGCCAAGACTGTTTTGTTCCAGTTAATACAATAAAAGCTGCTGTAACCTGCTCCATTGCCAATGCCAGTTGCCTGGATACATGTGGCTATTCAAATCAACCACCCTCATGGGCTGAGCTTGGTGATCCCTCATTGTCACATTGCATCTGAGTAATAGCATAAAAAATATATGAGGGCTTTAAGATAGATTTGATGCAACTCATTCTTTTCAACATTGTGGATGATGAAAATTTCATACAGTGAAATTTCAGCAAATGAAGACCGAGGTGTTTTTATTTCGCGCTGGGCAAATACCCAGTAGATCCCCCAAATGTAGGGCATCTGGTAAATTATAATAATGAAGATGGCTTAGGTCCAAGAGAGGAGATAGACCCTCCTCTTTCTCTGGAGACTTGCATACAGTGTTGCACAGCGGGAAAGCAAGGTTGGGAGCAAGGGCTTCCGTGTCATTAACAGTGAGGTCCACAGGCCTGCTTCATGTACTTAGCCAGCAAAGGGCAGTGGGAATGGAGGTCTTCATTGCCTTCAACTCAAGTGGGCAGGAACAAGGAGGAGTTGGAGAGGCCAGAGTCCCTGGGCCAGACAATTCATCTCACCTAGGTGTAAGGTCCATTGTAAAGACATAACTTGGTTTATGCTTTCAGAGTCTAATGTGGAATTTGAACGCCCAGTGAACTTGACTGCTACTACTTCTGAAGCTTGTTTTGGACACACTGAGTTTTGAAGTATTAATTTTCATTAAGGACCATTGAAGAGGGTAGGCAAGTTGGATATTACAAAGGAGAGGGTGTGGTACACAGGTTAAAATGTAGGTAAGTGAAAAGGTGGAGTTTCTTGAGAAAATTCAGACAGTTTGAAGGAAAGAGCAGATTTATTTATTTGTTTGTACCAGGGATCAAACTTGGAACCTTGCACTTTTGAGGCAGGAGTGGTGCCACTGAGCTAAATCCCCAGCCCAGAAGCACATTTTAGAAAATTGTAGTATGGGGATCCAAACAAGGCCTTTGTATTGAGAGCTACATCCCTATCCTTTTTTATTTTTTATTTTGAGACATTGTCTCACTAAATTACTAAGTTGCCCTGGCAGGGCTTGAATTCAAGATTCTCCTGTCTCAGCCTCTCAGAGTTCTGGGATTTCAGACATGCCATCATGACTGGCTTCTGGATAGAGATTTTTTTTTTTTTTTTTTTTTTTTTTTTTTTTTTTTTTGCTACTGGGGATTGAACTCGGGTCCTTGTGCTTGCAAGGCAGGCCACCAAACTGCTGAGCTAAATCCCCAGCCCTTGGATAGAGATCTTATAGTAGCCTTACTGCCGATTTTGGCTGTTCTTCTGAACAGTTGTTTTTGGGCTATAATTCATAAATAATTTTCTCCTGATTAGTCTATGACATCATAAGTTTGAAACGGCAAGAATTCTCTATGAAACACTGGTTTCCAACCCTATATTTGATTCATTTCAAGACGAACAGGACATACTCTAAGCAGAAATTTAGAACTATAGTGAGCACCACAGTCTGTGGGATTTCTTGCTACGAGTCCAAAAAAGTATTATTCCTGGCTGAAGTTTGCATAGTACTGTAAGGCAGCTAAGTTATCCTAATAATCTCATGGACCAATATTCATAGCTTATCTGGGTCTTATTAAATCTTTTATCCAAACAACTTTTAAATTTGCAGGTCATAGTAGCCATGTTGTTTTAGGATAAAATAAAATCTTGAAATGAGCATGTCATTTTGTGTTAGCACCTTTCAAGTGGCCACATTTTTTTGGAATGCTTCCATAAGGAGAAATTTAACAGAATTATGCAGGGGATGTGCTTAGTTCTAGTTTAAAGCAATATAGAGATTTCAGAGGATCATATACTTGTCAACTGTCAAAATATAGGACTAAATTTTCCTTAAGAGGAGAGAAAATATCCAAATAAACCGTAGATTATAAATTCATGAGAATGCATCCAAATACTCTCTACTTGAAATTCATGCATCTTTCCCATGTAAAAAGAAATCACCAGCATTTCAGGCCAATCTGTGCTGGAGAGTAAAATCACCTAAGATTTACTGGTTATTCTCTCAGTTAAAAGACAAAAAATCACCTTCCTTTGCTAACCTGCTTAAGCCCTTCTTTTGCCACTTCAAGATGATGGCACCTGTGGGGGTAGAGAGGTTGCAGAAAGGGTAAAATTGGTTAGGATCTGAAGAAGCCTGTGATTTGCTATTGATTTGATGGAAACCCAGCCATATGTACTTGGCAGATTATTTTTCCTGTTTTCAAAAATATTGTATAGAAAGTGGTTATGGTGGTGATAATCTTGTTTTTAAACCAGCGGATGAGGTGTAGGAATGGGGAGGATGGACATTGAAAACTCAATCGCGAGTCTTCTAGATGGGAAAACAACAACACTCACTCAACCAAAAACTGAGGATCAAAGCCAGGAACATGAAACAGAGCAAGCTGAGGGGTCTGTGGAGAAGGGTTCCAAAAACAGAAGGGAATCAAAGGCTCCTACTCTATGGAACTCTTTCAAGGGAGGTTTTAAGAATTAAACAGTCTTCTGTTTGGAAGCAGGGTAGTAAGTGAAGGGCTCAGAGATGAATGCTTGCATCACATTTCTTTTGTTTCAGTTTTTGGCAATAGGCATCTGTGACGTGTTCACATTTATTGTGTGTGTGTTGGGGGGTACTGGACATTGAACAACGGACGTTTGCACTAAGCCACACCCTAAGTTGTTTTAAAATTTTATTTTGAGACCAGGTCATACTAAGTGGATAACTTGTCCATGCAGAGTTCAAACTTGCTTGTGATCCTGCCTCTGGTTCCCCAGAGAGTTGGGATTATAGGCATGTGCCACCATGCTGAACTCTGTTCCTTTGTATCAGGAGTTTAGTACATGTTTATTGAATGACAACAAACAAGTGCCTCTGAATTCTGGCCTCTTCTCAAAACATCTGTGAATTTAGGTCATTTTGTTGGGGGGGGTGGCTGGGTTTTTATTGAGCACCAATGAGCCTTGTATTCCTGGGGTTTAGGGGGAAAGCTAATTACAGAGAGACAGTAAATGGATGTAGCTTAGACAGTGGTTAGTGTTATGAAGAAAAGTAAGTTGGGGAAAGAGGGTAGAGCTATATGCCTGGTAGAATAGGCTGCTGCTTTTTAAGAAAATGTTTCCGGAAGCCCTCTGATGGGCACACTTTTGAATTTAATCAGTCAACCATGCAGGTACAGGATTTCTGCAGAGTTTCAGGTGTGTTCAGAACTCTGGCTGAAAATGGAGAAGTAGGAGGTGTGCAGTATTGTACGCTGCAATAAGGACTTAGGTTTTTATTCCAAATGAGAAGGGGCCCTATTGGGTCATGTTGAGCAGAATGATATGTTCTAATTTATTTCGTTTCTACTTGTTTCAAAGTCAAATCATGTGCTTCATTCAAAAAATGTGTACAGTTACTGTTATAGTTCACTGTGCAAAGAAAATGACCCACATTTCACATGTTTTCCATTAGGGAGTCTGGGCTCAATTCCTTGTACTGTAGCTTGCGTCTTTGCCCTGTTCCAGGAAACTCCATCGCAGCTCAAGGCTGACATCTAGTGACTATTTTCATAAATATTTACACTAGGTAGGGTACTTAGTATGTATAGTTCTCTTGATTAGGAACTGAGTGCTCATTTTAACAGAAAATCACACCAATGATCACAATTTTACTAGGAGGCGACTACAGCGAATTTGCCTTATTCTAATTTGCCCATATTTATGTATTACTTTCTTTAGCATATAGCTGCTACTGTTTGTGGTGCCAAAAGATGGGACATCAAAATGATGGACTGTAAGGTAGAGAAGAGTAAGTCAGCACTGGTTCAGATCACCTAGGGGACACTGCTCTGGCTGTAGGGGTAGCCCTCAAAAGGTGGTCTGTGACTTGTTGATGTTATTTAAGACTGTGTGTACACATGCACAACTGAATGTGGGCTTCAGTAAAGTTGTCGGATGTGTGAAGGGAAACTGACTGAAGAATAGGCCTGGTTTACAATAGTTGGTAAAGCCCCATAAAGTTGGTTGTTTCCCAAAGCTCAAGTGGAGTATTTCTGTGTAGCAGTCGACAACTTTAGCTTTACAGTTGGACATCTGTCTTCATGTTTTACTTTGCCATTTATGAGAACTGGATCTGTATTTCCAGGAGCCACTTTGTAAAGGTGTTTTATCTCAATATATTAAAAAACACAAACTAGCATTTAGGAAGCAGTCAGTAACTATTAGGTGTTACTGTTCAGAGGAAACACAGCAGCCTTTAGAGATAAACAGTCCATTGTACTAATATTGTAAGACTCAAAGTCTCACTTCCACTCCACGGAGCGTGAACAGCCGAAAAGGCCTCCACAATGCTTGGTCCTAAAACCCAGTGAAGCTCCAGGAGCTTGACAGAGGAACGAGAGTCACCTAGGAAGGAACACTGCAGGCTAGATGGTAAACAGACCTTTATTAGTCTGGCCAGACGGCGCTCTCAGAACCAAGTAGCTCAGAGGCGCCAGCTCAGGGTCTGAGGTCCTTTTTATAGGGTGGTAAAAAGGGGGGTTAACATTTTAAGCTTGCAGGCAGGGGACAAAGTCTGCTGATTTGAGCTGGTGGTCACCAGTCATGTTCTCGGCAGTCACACATTGATGATTAACAGATACCTATAGGATGGTTCAAAGGCCACCAAGACATTCCGGATGAGCAAACAGTTCGACAATTAACTTGGGGTCTCTATGTGTCTCATCGTCTAGAACCACTAACTTACACGTTAATCAGGATCCAGACTTCAAACAGTACAAGACTGCCTTACATTCCTAAGCCAGGGTTTCAACAAAGATCGGGGCTATGGCTATAATGGGAGGGGGTTAGAGAGAGCACTGTCTCCTTGGCCCTTTGACATTCAGCATGGGCTTGTAATTCAGGTCTTACAATATCTGTTAAAATTTTTTATTTTTGTCTTCAGCATCTAGTATTAACAGAATTTAACCTTAAACAATTTTGTTTATCTATATGATCCATTTGATCTGTATTGATTTGGGATAGTAGAATATTGTGCTTAACTAAGACACATCAATGTACTAGATACAGACTAAGGCCACTCAGTGGCTTTCATTACTCTTAGGAGAAAATGACCTGAATATCGGTGCTGCAGGATCTGGCTCCTGCCTGAGTCTTCATCCTATCTCTTAGTACTCTTCCCCTTTGTTTCTCCATCCCAGACCTGCTTTCAGGTGCTCCAGTATCTTGTCCCATCTGCCTTACAGCCTTTGCATGTCCACACCTCTCATTCCCATCCACCAAGCACCCAAGCACACACTAGTTAACTCTTGTTCATCTTTCAGATTCCAGTTCAAGTGATACTTCTTCAGGAAGCTTTCCCTGGTCGCTAACTCTGACTGGCAAGTCTCCCCTATTATATGAATTCAGCATCACATTATTTTAAAATCTTTGTGTGGGTGATTGTTCACTCCCCGTCTAGACTGTAAGCATCTTGAGAGCTGGAACTGTGCCTGGCCTATTCCTCTGTTCATGGCACGGTATATCCTATTTTTTGAACAGTAAAGAAAGTCTGCAAATGGAGAGATCTTGTTTGAAATAGGTCAGATGCTTGATGACTGAGTAAAAGGGGTGCAGTGGGAGTTGTGATGCCCTGCCTAGTTCCCCCTTTAAGGCTAGGCACACATCCCTTCAGATGCTGACTGTTTTGGAGTATGATTGCTCTCAGTCAACTCCTCCTCCAAGAGTTTTCCTCTGCAGAGAGCTACCCAAGGTCATGCTCCTCTTGAAAGCAGCTTATGTCTTCTGACTCGTTGGGGGGGGGGATGTGTCTGATCTGTAGCCTCAGCATGGAAGGACGGTGAAGGGCTATCCTGGGCCACTGTCACCACTTCATCAACATCCAACTCTCCTCTACCCTCCACCTGGAATTCCTCATTCCTCACCAGTGCTATTCCTGAGAACAGCCCTCAGTAAACCACCTGCGCACTATGCACGGAGTCTGTTTCTTAGAGAACCCGCTCACAACTGGGCATGATGGAGAGGGAGGAGTCTAAGGTGCTGACAAGTGTTCTTGGACTCAGTGGCACTGTCTCTGCAGACATGGCCCGGGGCAGTTTTCACGGAAGAGGTAGAAACAGATTCCAGTAAGCTGAGTTCATAGGTGTGAGGGGTGAAGAAGAGATGAATGTGACAAATTTACAATTTTCATGAGGGGAAGGGGAGTAAAAAGGAAAGGTAGTGGGCTGGAGATTTAGCTTAGTGGTTCGGCCGCCTGCCTCGTAAGCACAAGGCCTGAGTTCGACCCCTGGTACCAAAAAACAAAACAAAACAAAAAAACAAAAACAAAAAAGGAAAGGTAGATATGGACAGCGAGGAGCATAGAGAACACGAGTATGTTTTGGAGGAGATGGCTGAAGAAGGTCCATTGAGGAAGGAATACAGGGAAGGCCACCAGTGTGACAACTAGTTCTTAATGCAAAATGATTGAGCACACAAGATCAATCTTGAAGAAGAGCTAAATAGTTTCAGGCACCTGAAGTAAACTGATAAAATAGCTGAGATTTATTATGCTCTTTAAAGCATTAGAAACTTCATTTAACTCTTAACCAATCCACCAGAGGTACGGCCCCTCTGCCCCTGGGAGCCCTGCCCAGGCCCAGGTACTCAGGACAGCGCTCTCCTCGGGTCGGGCGGGGTAGAGGGGCATGGCTTCCAGGACAGTGCGGCTCCAGAAACCACCCATAACCATCTCGAAACCGGCCTCCCGGTTTCCCAAAGGGAAGATTTCCCCGCAGGGTTACAGGAACTTTGAGGGCGTAAAAAGCGTTGATGTAACGCATGCGCACTGTAGAGCAATAGTAAACCGGCTCCACTGCGCAGGCGCCGGGCCTCAGAGCTGGGCGTTTCTTCCGGGTCAGCTACTCCAGGCGGAGCTGTACCGCAGCGGGTCTGATTAAGTAAGCCCTTTGTTTTCTAGGAATTCGTGCTAATAAGTCTACCAATAGGAAATTAGTGACAATATATTTATGTACATATGATGAACTTTGCAGCTCCACCCTAGCGAACGATAAGTTTAAATTATTTCCTTGTCTTCTCTTTATGGTTGAAATACGAATGTTCTCTCTTGGAACTGTTTTTGTTGTTGGCAACTAAGCTGTTAAAGCTTTGCAGTTGCTGGCCGGTCAGATTAAATGTAGGAAAAAGTTGTCCTAAGAATGACAGATGGGCATTTTCTCTGGACCACTGTAGAGCGGAGTAGACCTCAGCACAGGGGATGTGCTGTTCTGTAAGTCGCAGCAGTTGCGGGTGGGGATGTGTGGGGCCTATTGAAAGAGAAGTACTGCC
Organism: Fukomys damarensis; assembly: GCF_012274545.1. NCBI lineage: Eukaryota > Metazoa > Chordata > Mammalia > Rodentia > Bathyergidae > Fukomys > Fukomys damarensis. The sequence continues at coordinate 18,736,442 of NW_022900948.1, forward strand.
ATGGAACCTCTGAAAGTGCTCCACAAGAAAGAGTCGATCCTTGGGCAGTTGCCACACCTGGGAGACGCCACCATTCTCCCAGTTTCCCAAGTGGGAATCAGCAATCCATTCTGTCCTCCTAGGGTCCTGTGAAGTCCCCCTTTGCTAAATCATGTCAGAAGAGGCTTGTTTACAGCATGGCAGTAGGAAGCTAAGAGATCAAGGGAGGAGAAAAGGAGATAGATCTTTCGAGGCCACGCCCCCAGTGACCCACCTCCTCAGACCAGGCTCTACTTCCCAGCCTCACATTTAGCCATGATGTCATCAGTGGACTAATTCACTGACAAGTGTCATGCCCCCATGATCTGATCACCTTTCCAAAATCCCACCTATGATAGCATGAAGCTTTGCGGGGGGACATCTAAATATAAACCATAATAATGACCTTGGCTGGAGCTTTAGCAAAACTGTCCAGAAAAAAAGCCTCACCACCTTCCTTCCTTTTAAAAAAGTTTTATCTTCTTTATGAGCAGGAAGGTTCAGGAAATTGTTAACCAAGTTTTACTTTGCAAATCCACCATGATGGTCTGTTTTACCACGCTACTCATTTTGATATATCAATTCTCAATTCCAAAACAAAGTTTTAATTTGTTGCTGCAGTATCATGGAATAAAGGAGCTTGCACAATTTTATCTCAGAAACCAAGGCTACCCCTACATTCAGACTTGTCCAGATCTTAGTTGCATCAAACAAGCAGAGTTCAATTCTAGGTCATTCTTAGCATACTTCCTATAGAAGCCATTTAAATCCAGAGAGATGAATTCAAAAGGGTGCCAACACAAGGAAGCCTTCTTTTCCATCTCAGGGATATCCTTTACCTTCTTAAATCCAGATAATAAAAAGTTGTCTTAGTTACTTTTCTCTTGTTGCTGAGATAAAATACCTGGTACCAAAAGTTAAAGGGGGAAGGTTTATGTAGCTCATATTTTGTAGAGATTTCAGATTGTAATAGTCTGGCTCCAAAGCAAGGTGATGGCAGACAGACTTTGCAGAGGAGAAACAGTTCATAGCAGGCAGAAAGTAGCAAAACAAGGAATGAACACAGCTGTTTCTATCCCTTGGATCTTATCCAGGCTACTTAGAGTGGGTAGCACTCACACCCGTAATCCTAGCTTTGCACCACGAATCAATCCTAGTGTCACACATTCTAGATCCAGCCATCCCTGAAAAAGCCTCACTTAATGACTATGAGTCTTTGGGGGGACATGTAGACATAAGCCATAACAAAGGTCCTCCAGTTACTTTCAGACCCCAAAATGATCTTGAGTTATTAAAATTCCAGTCTGATATCATAATCATATAACAATTTTCTTGTCTTGTTGAAAGCTTCACTCAGTGAAGACATTCAATGCAAAACAAAACAAAACAAAAAACCCATGCAGAGTTTATTTAAAAAGCAGCAGTCACCTGCTCTCCTTCCTCCCTCCACCACAGTTTGACTCCCTGGGAGGGTATTTTAAAAGCTTGTTTTTGTGATTAAGTAGTAAATTATAGTTGTTGACAAGTTTCTTCAACCCTGAAGCTCTCAAGTTCTGCCACCTGGTCATGTTAATATTTTGGCGAAATAAGAGATGTCTCTTTATTGGAGATGTGCTGTGGCATTCTCCCTCAACCTGGACTCTCCCCTCTGAGGATCTTGAGGTCTTCAGTGGAAGGCTAGGCTTGCTGGTGTTAAACAAAAAGCCTTTCATGTAAAAGCTTATTAAAAATGGGAGTGATGATTTATCATAACCCATGCTTTTCTCTAGTAATTTTTCAGACCCAAAGCCCTGCCCTTGCACACCTAGTTGTGATAATGTTTGCCTGGATTGGGTGTCACTTTTATTGCACCTGATGTTCTTGTTAAACCTGACAAGTCCAACTCTCAAAGTAATCTTACACCTGTGCATCTGGTATACCAAGAATTGCCCCATTACAGCTGGTGCTGTCCATCTCTTGTCTTGGGCTTGTGACAGCTATCCCTCCTTGCTCTCTTAGCCATGCCTTCTGAGGCAGCTCTTCTGCAAGCCCAGTGAGCACAGGAAGATAAACCCAGATATTTGGTGTCCTAGTCCAGGGTGCACTTGTCATGTTATTTCTTCTAGTAGCTCTAGGTCACTGCCATTTCTGCCTCCCTCTCTTAGCTTATTTAAGCATCTTCTAACTGATCTATTTGTATCTACTCTTGCTAACCTAGAGAGCTCTCCACATAGAACTGAATGTGTGGTAGTTAAAAATTTATGGCTTTATACCTTTAAATCTGCATTGCTCGCTCAACTGGACCTTTGAAATACTTTTCCTTGGCCAGCCAGCATGTTGTTAGTTGAGGGCACTGGCATGATGTTAGAAGAGGAAGAACTTTTTTCTCCTAGTTGGAGTGCATGGCTGAGCTATTCCCTGCAGTTTACCTGGCTTCCTCAGTGTCTTCTTCATTTTGGGCACCAGGCTGCTGAGCCCTCAGTAGCCACAAATTTTCTGTGTATTCCTTCAAGGGCAGTGTGCTAACAGTATCTCTAGAGAGTTACCTCCTTTTGAGGGTCCTTTCCTGGTGCCCTAGAGGAAGCATTTTCAGTAAATTCTATCACTGAGACGAGTCAGGCATCCACTGAGCCATGGCTATGCCTTCTTTAGCCACATAAGATCTCAGATGTGGGATCAGGAGGCTCCTCCTTGGATGGTGGCTGTTCCTTCTATCTGTTATATCTCTCCATAGTTTTCTTCCTTTTATGTCATTTTCTTTATTTCTTATGGGGTCATCCCTAAACTCTCCCTCAGTTTCCTCCAGGCATGAGCTTTTATAGTCACTATTCCTCATTGTCCCTCAGTTTTCACCTGAGACCTTTACTCACCTCAAGCCTCAGTTTAATCACCTTTCTTAGGGACACTTTCTCTTGGCTGTGTTGAATGGCTTTTATTCACTTCTGAGCATATTGTATAACTCTTTCAGACTGTTTTTCATGTTTGCAATTTTGCATATGTTTCCATATTTTGGGGGATCTATGTCCAACTCCTCTATTACACATTCTAAACTCCTTGAGGGCATGGGACTGTAGTTTTCTTGGCTGTCTGTGTAGTACCAGAGCCCAGCACCTGTTACAAAGGATGCAGGCATTCCTGGCTCATTCGGATGTCTTGACCTCACAGCATTCTAGTCCATTCTCCTATTTGCCACAAGGTGGCAGGCTCGTATTCTGGTTCTTGATTTCCTTTGAGAAAGAAGCAGGGCTTCAGGTTGAAATGCCTTTGAGCCAGAAGAGCATCCCTTTGAAGTGAGGGAGTCATGTTACAGCAAATTTCTCTGAAAATGGCCTCTGCATCTTCCCTTCACTGACTCTGAGGCTCTGTCTGGAATACTAAAAAGCAAGACAAAGGGAGAGTCTCTCTGGTGAGCCCAGAGGGCTATTATATTATTTAGAAATCAGTTTTAGGGAGAGCACAGGAGCCCTGAGCTTTGATTTACATGAAAAAATAACGTGTAGAGTATTCACTGCTTCTCTTTTTGGCTTTATTTTGTATTAACTATGGTACTTGGGGCCATATCTGGCTGTCTACTAAGTTTTGTAAATAAAGTTTAATTGGAACACAGGCATGGATGGCTGTTTGTTCCTATATCTTCAGTTTTTTTAACAACCACAAGTAGTTGTGACAGAGTCGATGTAGTTTGCACAGAAATATTTACTATATGACCCTTTGCAGACACAGTTTAGGAATATCTAATTTATATGGATGTATGCTTTGTAGAAGTCTTTATCTGGTTAGCATTGAGATGGGGTTTTTTTTTGGGGGGGGTTGAGACAGGGTCTCACTATGTACTTGAGACTGACCTGGAACTCACTGTGTAGTCCAAGCTGGTCTCGAACTCACAGCGATCCTCCTGCCTCAGCCTCCTGAGTACTGGGATTACAGGCATGCGCCACCACGCCTGGCCTAGATGGATTTTCATAAAAAGTGATTTGACCTTTTTAGGGGAAAGGCCTGATTTTTTTTTTTTGGTACCAAGGATCAAACTCTGGTTCTTGAGCTTGTGAGGCTTGCAGCAGAACCGCTGAGCTAAATCCCTGGCCTGGCTTGATTTCTTTCTAAGAAGCTCTGTAGACTTCTCAAACACAAACCGTTAGGGCAAAGAGAGCTTGCAGTGAAGTATTTCAGTTCCTGAACAAAAACAACTTCCAACCCAGATTGATGTACCCTGCAAAACTATCTTCCAAAATCAGTGGAGAAATAAGATACTTCCATGACAAAGACCAACTGAATAAATTCGTAGCCACCAAACCAGTTCTTAAAATGTTCTGAAAGATATTTTAGAAAGAGGTAATAAAGACCACAATTCCACAGACACCAACTGAAAGAAGTCACCTGGTGTTATAGTTTGGGACTAGGTGTCTCTCCAAAGCCTTATGTGGTCATAGGTGGGTGAATCTAGAGTGTGTGATGCTAGGATTAAGGGTGTGTGATTACTACAGCACTGCATGTGAGTGATTAGTTTGGCACTGCCCTAATTTTGGTAGTCTCAATAAGATAAAAGGAGCAGAAAGACACTGTTAGGGTCCCTTATTACCTTTGTTACTGTGTGTGCACCAAGGTGTTTCTCCTCTGCAGTGCCTGTTTGCCATCCCTGTCTTAGAGCCAGCTGATTATGGACTGAAACCTCTACAAACTGTGAGACAAATAAACCTTTCCACCTTCAACTTTGGATATCTACCTGGTATTTTGTCTCAGCAACAAGAGAAAAGTTACTAACACACCAGGCAAGGCAAGCAGTTAAAGAGAGGAGAAAGACAGGGAGCGAACAACAGGAAAACAATATGACAAGTATAAGTTAACACATATAATGTATAACCATCAGTGTAAGTGGCCTCAATGCACCAATCAAAAGAAGCAGACTGACAGAATGGATCATGAAACATGATCCAAAAATTTGCTGCACACAGGAAAAACATTTAATTAAAAGAATTAGTAGACAAAGTAAAAGAATGGAAAACAATATTTCAGGTGATAGGACCCCAGAAAAAACAGGGGTAATGATACTATTTGCAGATAAAGTGAACTTCAAGCCAAAACCAATCAAGAGAGACAGAGAAGGTCACTATGTACTTATAAATGGAAAATTCCAAGAGGAAGAGTAATACTTGTAAATATATATGCACCAAATACTGGTGCACCCAATTATATAAAACAAATATTAATGGGCATGAAAAATGAAATAAGCACTAATACATTTGCAGTGGGGGAACATCAAAACCCCACTGTCACAAATAGATTAACTAGACAAAAAATCAACAAAGAAATATTGGAGCAGAACCAAATCTGTGAACAAATGGATCTAATAGATGTCTACAGAGTGTTCCACCCCATAGCATCAGAACACATTCTTCTTAACTGAGTATGACATGGTCTCCAAAATAGACCACATACTAGCTCGTAGAACATGCTTAAGTAAGTGCAAATGAAATTATCCCACATATATTATCAGACCATAGTGCAATGAAAGTGGAAATGAATAGCAAAATGAACCATGAAAAGTGCATAAACCCATGAAAATTAAGCAACAGTCTCCTAAACAACCAGTGGGTCACAGATAAAATTAAAGAAGAAGTTAGTTTTTATAATTACGTGAAAATATTGATGCAACATACCAGAACTTATGGGACACAATGAAAGCAGAATTATAAGGGAAATATGTAGTAGTGAAATCTCACATCAGGAAAACAAAGTGAGCTTAAATAAACAACTTAACTTCAAACTTGTAGAATAAGAAGAGTCAAGCTCAAAGCTCATACAAGGGAGGAAGTTATAAAGATCAGAGCAGAAGTTAATGCAATTAAGAGTAAGAAAACAATACAAAAAAATCAATGAATTGTGTCGATTCTTTGAAAGATTACATAAAATTGATAAACCCTTAGTCAACCTTATCAAAAAGGAAAGAAAAAATTCAAGTCCATGTAATTTGGAATGAAAAGGGTGAAATCACAATGGATCCTGCAGAAATCCGGAAGATCATTCATTAATAGCTACCTCAAGAATTTTTATTCTTTAAAAAAAATTCTTTTTTGGTACCAGGGATCAAACTCGGTTCCTTGCGCGGACCACTGAACTAAATCCCTGGCCCAAGAATTTTTATTCTAATAAGATGGAAAGCACAGAAGAAATGGAAAATGCCTAGATAAATATGAATTAACAAAGCTCAATCAAGAAGATATAAAAACGGTAAATTACCCAACATCAGTCAGTGAAATTTAAGATGTAATTAAAAATCAGCCAACAAAGAACAGCTCAGATCCTGATAGATTCTCTGCTGAATTCTGCAAGAAATTTAAAGAAGCTCTAATACCTTTACTCCTCAAACTCTTTAATGAAGTTGAAAGGGAAACAATACTCTCAAAGTCATTCCTGGAAGCAAGTATTACCCTGATACCAAAACCAGAGACAGACCCAACCAAAAAAGAGAACTACAGACCAGTCTCCCTAATGAACACAAATGCAAAAATCCTCAGTAAGATACTGGTAAGCAGAGCAGCAAATCATCAAGAAGATTTTACACCATGACCAACTAGGATTCATTCCAGGGATGCAGGGATGGCTCAACACACAGAAATTAATAAATATACCACATCAAGAAAGCCAAGAACAAAAATCACATGATCATCTAACAGATGCAGAAAAAGCACCAGACAAAGTCCAACATCCATTCATGACAAAAACCCTACAAAAAATTGGAATAGATGGTATTTATCTCAATTTGATGAAAGCCATCTATGACAAACCAACAGGCCAAAATTGAACAGGTCAAAACTGAAAGCTTTCACTCTAAAATCAGGAATAAGACAAGGATGTCCATTACCATCACTCCTATTTAATATAGTTCTGGAAACAGCTGAGCAATTAGACAAGAGAAATAAAAAGAATAAGGACAGGAAAGGAAGAAATTAAACTGTTATTATTTGCAGATGACATGATTCTCTACATAGAAGACACCAAAAACTCCACTAAAAGACTTCTTGATTTAATAACCAAATTCAATCATGTAGCTGGACACAGTCAGTACTCAAAAAAATCAATAGCCTTCCTGTACACAAATAACAAACTCACTGACAGAGAAATTAGGGACACCATGCCTTTCACCATAGCATCAAAAAAAAAAAATCAGGAATCAATTTAACAAAGGAAGTAAAAGATCTTTACATCAAAAACTACAGTAGTCTGAAAAATGAGATTGAAAAGGATATCAGAAAATGGAAAGCCATCCCTTTCTGGTGGGTAAGAAGAATCAACATAGTAAAAATGGCCATAGTCTCCAATCTGTTATACAAATTAATGCAATCCCAGTCAAAATACCAAGAGCATACCTCACAGAACTAGAGGAAACAAACCTAAAATTCATTTGGAACCAGAAGAAGTCCAGAATAGCAAAAACCATTTTGGGCAACAAAGGGAAGGTAGAGGACATCACAATCCCTGATTTAAAATTATAATACAGAGATACTGTGATAAAACCGGCATGGTACTGGCAAAAACCCAAAACAAAACAAAACAAAAACCCCCCAAAAACCAAACAGACCTGAAGATCAGTGGAATGGATTAGAAGATGTAGAAGCAACTCCAAACACACTCAGCCACCTTATCTTTGAAAAGGGGGCCAGACACTTTCACTGGAAGAAAGTCTCTTTAATAACTGGTCCTGGGAAAACTGGCTTTCTACATGCCAGACTAAAACTAGACCCATTTCTCTCACCATACACTATCAAAATAGATCAAAGATCTAAATATTAAAGCAAACACTAATTCTGCTGGAAGAGAGAATAGGTAGAACTGTTGAAAACATACATATAGGCAAAAACTTTATGAACAAAACCCATGTTGCATAGGAAATACTACAAAGGAATCAGCTGAGATGTCATCTTATTACAAAGCTTTTTCACAGCCACAGAAATCACCAACAGAGCAAAGAGACAACCAACAGAATGGGAAATACCATTTTCCAGCTGTTCCTCAGACAAAAGACTGATAACTGGAATATATAAAGAACTGAAAAAGTCAAATCCCCCCAAGTTTAAAGACTCAAATATAAAAATGGGTCAGATGAAATATTCACTTCTCGGATAAAGAAGTACAAATGTCAAATAAATATATGAAAAAAATGTTCAATATCGCTGGTCATTTGAGAAATGCAAATTAAAACAACACTGAGAGCCAGGGAGTTAGCTCAGTGGTTTTGCCACCTGCCTCACAAATGCAAGGTCCCAAATTCAATCCCCAGCACCAACAAAACAAAACAACAACAACAATAAAAAACACTGAGATTCCACCTTACTCCAGAAAAAATGGCTGCTATTAAGAAATGAATCAATAACAAATGCTGACAGGGATGTGGGGAAAAAGGAAGACTTCTCCACTGTTGGTGGGATTGTAAACTGGTGCGACCACTGTCAAAATCTAGGATTAGCCAGGCGTGGTGGTGCATGTCTGTAATCCCAGCACTCAGGAGGCCGAGACAGTAGGATTGCCATGAGTTTGAGGCCAGCCTGAATTACATAGTGAGACCCTGTCTCAAAAACCAAAAAAACCACAAACAAACAAAACAAACAAATAGAAAACTAGGACTAGAAGTTCCCTTTGACCCAGAAATCCCCTTTCTGGGCATCTTCCTGAAAAAATTGAAAGCACCATACCACAGTGATACATGCACACCCATGTTCATAGCAGCACAATTTGTAAGAGCTAAATCTTGGAAACAATCCAAATGAAAATCAACTGATGAATGGATAAAGATGATTTTTTATACAATGGAGTATTAGTCATAAATAAGGATAAACTTGAGACATTTATAGCTAAATGGGTGCACATTGAGGCCATTCTCATAAGTGAAATAAATAGGACACACATATGTAACTACCAAATGATTTCTGTGGTGTGAGAAACTAAAAAAGGACCAAAATATATAACAGATAATGTGAAATAGAAAAAGTTTAAATAGTAAGGGGCAAGGGGGTAAAGGTGAAAGAAAGAAAGGGAAAAGGGGAAAAAAGGAGAAAAGAAAAAATAGAAACAAAGCTTTTGTAAATGAGGGGAAAAAGTTGAAGGGAGGCAAGGGGAATGGGAAAGAATTAGATATAACACGTGCAGTTATAATTTTCATATAACAAATATGATCATTATGTATATCTAAATTGTACCATTGTACTTAATTAAAAATAACAATAAATGTATTAATACTAAATTCATTAATTAAACAAAAAGAAGCAAATATTGGGGTAGAATGATATAGATCGCTTTAGGTTTCTTAAAAATATAAATATAAATTGGAATTCTATGTGTTAATTCAAAAAGTATATATCTAAGTGTGCTGTATCTTTTTACTTTTTAAGAAGGATGAGCATGTATGATGTGAATTCCTCCTAGTTTCTTAGCATGCATTCCCAGAGCAGAACTGTTTTACTAATTATTTGTAAAGATACCAAAGGCCCTGTAGCTCTTTACCTTTCATTCAAGAAATATTCTCAGCAGGCATAGATATTGTGGCTTAATCATGAGTTTGTAAGTGCTCAGACAACACTGGATCAAAACCATGTTAATTCACTCTGTAAATTTTACATAGTCAAATGTACTTCAGACAGATCATCTTTATGCATAACCTTTTGGGTTTTTGTTGTGTATTTTTTTTTTTTTTTTTTTTTTTTTTTTTACAGTTTCTCTGTTCTTCAGGAAAATCAGAACCAAGCTAATTGTTTTTAAGCACATGGATAAGATGAGCTGGGCCCTGTTAGGTCCACTTAGTTTAGGCAGATGAGCACTTTCACCTTGTGGCAAGGTCTATTTTGGGCAAGGTTTGCAGAAAGGACTGCCAAAAGGGAAAATTCTCAGCTCATGAGTACTGGTGACAAACAAAGCTGGTGGGCTATCTACCTTCCGCTCGACAGCACCTTTTTTTCCAGGAAATTTCTTAGGTATAGAGAAGAAACTCCTATTTATATTTCAAGATACTTATGGAATAGAATCTTTCTGTCTGTGTAACAAAGGATTTGGGCATGGGACATGGGAGAGTGTTGGTATTTGGTCCTGTCCTCCCGGGATCCCTTCCAGATTATTGTACTTAAATAATTTATTTTAAAATATTATTTTCCAAATAGTTTTTTTTTGTTGTTTTTTTTTTTTTTGTTTTTTGAGACAGGGTTTTACTATGTACTTGAGACTGACCTGGAACTCACTATGTAGCCCAGGCTGGTCTCGAACTCACAGTGATCCTCCTGCCTCAGCCTCCCAAGTACTGGGATTAGAGGCGTGTGCCATCATTCCTGGCTTCCAAATAGTTTTTTTAATAGAAAAGAGAGGAAACTGCAGCTTTCATTATTCTTTGATTGGCAAGCTCTCCAAATGACGAGTTCCACTAAACTCTCATTTTGGCTCTGAATAGTGGATTTTGAACGTTTCTCTCAGCTTTTAATTTTCTACAGCTGTGCACAAGGAGAGATTGTAGGTGTAGAATTATTGCTCATGTCATGTCTTAAACAGTTATGCTCTCAGTGTTTAAAAAAAGGCTGGCATTGTTTGCACAAAAGTTTGTGATTCCCTCACTAAAGTAGTGATAAATTTACTTTTATTGAGTAAATGTCTTATGTCATCTTATAATAAAAGCTGAAAAAAATCAAATAATCTTTTTTGATATTTGCAGTCTATAGCTATTTACATATTTAAGGGATTTCAGTGTTTAACTTCAGTTATTTGAGGTTGCAGAGTTCTTGATTTATGTTTCTCTGTGCTGTTTCCTCAAGAACTCTACATAGTGTGTTATGTTTATGTATTTTCTGTATTTGCCTGTGTGATAATATTTTTATGTTGTTTTCACATATAAAAAGGTGCCCAAGCATAAGATTTTTAACCTAGAGGATTATTCTTGAAAAAAAAGAGCCCACTTTAGTAACTCTGTTAATAATAGTGCTAAATACTATTTTTAAAAACAAGAAATCAAAATTCATACAAATATAAAATAAACATGCATAAAGATTTTATATGACTCATTAATTAATGAGGAAACAAAAAGATGTTACAGTTGTCCCAAAGGAAAAGTCAAAGAACCGCACATTACAAAGCCAATAGAAAAATGCTGAATCAAATTACAAATAGATGCAAAATGGGTCAATCTATGAGGCAAAAATCAATTGTATTCCACTAGATGTGATGAATTTGCATTTTTATGGACACAAATAATTTATATTATTTCAATTTTCTATAATTTACCGAGTTGTAAAATAGCTGAAAGACAAAAATTGATATAGCCTGGTAAGGGGGTGCTAGAGAAACACTGTATTCTCTTTGGTTCATTATAATGTCTTAAAAATTTTTTTTTTCTGTACAATGATAACATTTGTCTTTAGTGTATTTGGTATAGTTTTAAACATGTTACCTGTCTTAATTCAATAAGCCTTCATCAAATTATCTTTATTTTAGAGATGAGAAAATGAAGGCCTTGAGATTTCAATTTGTTCATGATAAATGAAGGAAGCCAAAATTTGAAAAGAATATATGTCCTACCCTACATATGTAACTACACATCTACGCACAGAAAGATACTAGGACAAATGAATGTGTTCTCTATCACTGGCTTATCCACTGGATATCTATGATTTATGTTAAGGGAGAAAAGGAATCTGCATTGCAATGTCTGTGGAATTATTTTGTTTCTATAAAAATAAGCAATAGGAACTTTCAACCGTTGCTGGCAGAAGTGCAAAATGGCTGGTATACTCACTTGGAAGATCACTAGGAGTTTTTTTCTCACTCTTTTTCTCTTTCTTTCTTTCTTTCTTCCTTCCTTCCTTCCTTTTTTTTTTTTTTTCAGATAGGGGATGCTTTGTTGCCCAGGCTGATCTCAGAGTCACAATCCACCTGCCTTCATGTCCTGAGTGGAGAATTACAGGTAATTACAGAATTACCAACATGCACTGCTATGCTGGTTGTTTCTTTCAAAACTTAGCACACTCATCATTTGATTCATCAGGAACACTCCTTGGTATTTACCCAAGTGAGCTGAAAGTAGATCCATATGACCACCAGTATATGGTTGTTTATAGCAGCTTTATCCATAATAATATTTTACCAGCTATATTGGTCTCCTTTACCCTAGTCAAGTTACACATAAAGTTAACCATCACAGTAGAGAGCCTTGGACGCATTTATATGCTAACCTGAAGGAAGCAGTAGAAGAGAGATGGGAAATGGGTAAGTGTGAGATGGGCTGTGAATTACTAGGAAGAGGGCCCTAAGACGTTGAGGCATGAGAGCCAGAATACAGGTAGGAAGGGTAGTTCTTATTTTTCTTTTTTCTCCAGTACCTGGGATCAAAATCAGGACCTTGCCCTTGCAAGGCAGGCACGGTGCCACTGAGCTAAATCCCCAGTCATAGGAAGGATAGTTTTTAAATAGGACAGGAGAGTCTTAATTATAACAAGGGACGGAAAAAGGAAAATTGAGATGTTTTTTCATCTGACAGTATCCTTTATGTGATAGGATGTAAGAGTATCTGCTGGGGATGGAGAAGTTAAAGAGGAGATTAGACATTTGAAGAGAGTGGAAAAATGATTAAAAGAAAAATTTAAGAAGTGAAGTTCAAAGTGGGAGAGCAAACTGACTAGGAAAATCCTGTGGTTTTTTTCTCAAGTATTTTTAGAAGCTCAGATACATTCATGGAGCAGGTAGGTGACTGGGAATACTGGAGATTAGTCAGGTAATGTGAAGAATTGAAAGCAACATGGAAACAAAATTGTGTAGAGTGAGCAGGAAGCTGGGAATAAGCTGATATCTGTGAAAAGGTGGAGGGCCAATGAGCAGGAGGTTTTGGTGAAGTCACAAGAGTAGGAAGCTCTAGTCTAAATTACTGTTATTTCAGGAGATGACAAACTCCACTAGATGACCACCCACACTGGAAAAGATGGAAAGGGTCTGAATAATGTACTGTAATTCAGGAGAGCTATTCTTTTTCAACAGTACCACAGGTATTTCCCACACTTTATTCTATTTATAGCTTCAAGAGACCCTATCTTCTTACTCATATGCCATTAAACCAATAACATTTAAAAATTGCATAATCATAATTGTGCCTACTGGTGCACATCTGCAGTCCTAGATACCTGGGAGGCTGAGGCAGAAGATTCACAAGTTTGATGCCAGCCTGGGCAATTTAGTAAGGTCCTGTCCATAAAATAGAATTAAAAAATGAAATAAAATGTGGGGGGATATAGCTTACTGTGAGGTCCTGGGTTTAATCCTCAGTACTACAAAAATTGCATAATCAGAAATATCTTTAGAGGGAATGACAATAAAAATATTATCTTTATCCAATGACCATGCTCAGTTCCCCATTGCAATATCAATGGAGAGAAAATAATATGAAGATGAAATTGACTTCAGTGACATTTGAATTGCAAAAAAGCCTTATGGGCCATGAGAAATAAGAGAAAATGACTCTATTGGTGGTCACTGATTAGCACATTAAGAACTTTTCAGTCATCTGCATGCGTGGTTCCCTAATATTTTATTTCCCATAACAAATCTGTCTTTCTAATATGTTATTTACCTGGATCAGTACTGGTGCAAACCAAAATGGAGATGTAACAAGTACTTTGGATGACTTTTCTTTCTCTTGTTACCTGCTCATAGAATGGTGTGATTAAGCTGCATAACTCTCCTGGCAACAATGATAGGCTTTCATAAGACATCCTGTTTGTGATTGTTCCTATCCTTATTCCTAATGCCAACTATTCCAGGTTCTTTTGAACTCAGGGTTGCCTTTCCTCTTGGAATAGACCCATTCTTTTAAGTCTTTTCTTGGCTTACAGTTTGTACAGGTTTTAGTCCATAGTTGGCTGGCTCCAAGGCAGGTTGGCACCACAGAGGGGCATCGCAGAGGAGAAATAGTTCATGGCAAACAAAAGACAGCCAAAGCAGCAAGCAAACAAGTCCAAGTGACCTTAGTAGCTTCTTACTGCCTCTTTTTATATTTGATCTAGGCTACTGGGCTAAGGGTGGATGCCAAACCAATCAGTGGACTGGTTTAGTAATCACACACTCTTAATCCCAGCCTCACACACGCTACATTCAGCCACCTCTGAAAAACCCCCACCTTTGACTGCATGAGGCTTTGAGGGGACATCTAGACACAAGCCATAACACTGAGTTTCTGCATTCATCAAATAGGAATAATAATATTTAGTCATAGCTGGTTAGAGGATGTATAATTTAGAACAGTCTGCAGCTCAAGGGAAGTGTTTTATAAATGTTAGCTTTTATTTATATTTGTGCATCTAATTTCTTGGGCTCCCAGTTGTCCAGCTTCAAGGCAAAACTTCCTCCTTTAAAGACTGGATGTGGAGCCTGTGCATTCATTCTTCTAAACACTGCAAGCACTGTCATTTACCAGGTTCACCTCCCCAAGGTCATGTCTGGGCTACAAAGAAATTGTTGCAAGTTCCACCAATCCTTCTTGGTCATTGCTTATCACCTTTGTCTGTACCTCCAGTATCACAAGAGTCCTAGATATTGCTTTATTCTCTACTGAGGAGGTTAGCAGAGCTTAGTATTTCATAAAATGGACTGAAGACTTGAGTTAGAAAAACTACAAAGCTTTTCCCTGTTGCTCCTCTAGCCACTGCAGTTTGGCTTCTGTTTCTTTTGCCTTGGTTTTGAAGAGTATACAAAAGTAGAGAAAAAAACCCGAATTCTTTTGTCCCACAACTCAGCCAAAACCTTTGCCAATGTGTTTGTCAATCACATTTCATTTATTTTATCCCTTTTCTGGAGTATTGGAAAGCAAATCTTAGACATCACGTCACTTTACCCATCGAAGCTTGACTATGCATCTCTAAATGATAAGTATTTCTAAACATATGTATTTTTTTCACCATGGTATTTTCACACCCAACAAAGCATCACAATTTCATGTAATGTACCATCCCTATTTAGGTTTCCCTTCTTGTCTTAAAAACGCATTTGCAGTTGTTGGTCAAATCGCAGTCACACATCACATGCGTGAGAAGTGCTTCCTTCTTTTCCCTTCTGCTGTAGCTTCTTCCCACTCTTCCTCACCTCCTCCTTTGAGACGCAACTCTTGTATTTATTTGTAAACTTTCATATGGGAAAAGGGAAGGGGAGCGCTTACAGTCAAACACTAGATGTCTTACATCTGGAGTTGGGTAGGTTACTGTTAATTTGTAGCTATAATTCAAAATCCGTCCCACCTCCACCCTTTCCAGAAATTGTTTGAGGAGGTCACAGAGAAAGGAAGCCCATGTTTTCATAAGAATGCTGATAGCATACATCCAAAAAGTGACAAGCGAATTTTGTGAAAATAGGGAATGATGACAAACAAGATGAAATATACTTTTGAAAACAGATTGAATTATAGCTTTTGAAGACAAGAGAAATTACAGTAAAGAAGATTAAGTATGCATCTGAAAAGAAATTCAGACACTATATAATTGAAATAAATCACCATATTCTCATGGTTTATAAATTTAGAATAAGGATATAAAACTCTTTTGATTATAGCTGTGCTTAATTTTCTCACCATTCTTCCCTCAGTGCACGGTCAAGTCTTCACATTTATGTTTGTGCACTTGTAGGCTATAATTATACTGAAGGAACACTTCTGAGAGGTTGTGGTAATTTGACTGTTTTTTTTTTCCACATTGAACGTGACCCCCACATTCTGCCTTCTTGCTAAATACTTTAGCCAGAGTGATTTTTAAGGTAAATAACCTAACCCCTGCTCATTAGTAGTTTCTCAGAATAAACCAAAATTTCTTGGCTTATAAAGCTTGAATGGCTCTCCTCCTGCCTATCTGTGCAGCTTTATTTGGACCATCTGCCTTTCCCCCACCATTGCTTCAGGCAGAATAATCTTATCTCAGTTGCCATAGAATGTTACCTCCCCTTCCTATGCCTGATTGGAATACCCTCTCCCAAATCTCATCCTCCATGCACGTTGGGTGGCTTCTTTGTTACAGAACCATATTCTATTCTTTCCAAGCACTTATCCAAGTGTGTGATCATTAATTTATTAATGTGACTATGTGGTTAGATCTGTGTTCTCCATTCAGCCTATATATTGCCCAACACATGTAAATGGTGGTCCTTCTGTTAAACTTGTTCAGAAAGTCAAATCAATGTCTGTATACCGTGGTGGAGGTAGAAGGGTCACAGTCAACACTTTTATGACAATGCTTAACAAGAGAAAAGCACAGGAGATTTATTTAGTCAAAGTTTACATGACATGGGAGCTTTCAAATTAAAGACTCAAAGATCTAGAGAAAGCTGTCCATTTTTATTCTTAGATTAGATGAAGAGTGGAAGCTTGCGTAGAAATGTGATGGGCTAAAAAAAAATATGATCTGACATAGGAGACTGAATGGGGGAACTTAGCAAGGGCTGTCTTTTCAGCATCTCTGGCCTCTTTGGGTAGCATTCTTTCCGCCTGGACATGGGGCAGGATCCTTCTACAACGAGGGTCTGGTAGTCTACTTTCAGATAAAATAAGTCAAAGCATTCTTTTATGGCCAACTTCTCCACACAAAGTCAGCTAAATGTTAGAGTAATATGTTTAGCCTTTATGGGTTGCTTTGGGGGAAAGGATCCTAGTTTCAGTGACCAGCATTGGGGAGAAGAATTCTACTTTTTTGAACTTTTGGGGCGAGAATGAGGGGTGGGAGATAGAGAACAAGAAAAGAACTTTCTTTTCCTGAGGCTCTTCTGTTGTCCTTTAGTTCAAAGTACTTAAAATACCAAAGTACCATATTGTGGGGTACCCTTGGCTGGGCCTCAACCCCATTTTATAGCCAGCACACAGTAAAAAAATATGTATTTATTGACTGAATAATCAAATGATACTAGAGATAGTTTTTATTCATCCTCTTTTATGCAGCTTTAAAAATTAAAATTCCTCAGTTTTTGGGGACTCATTGGTACATAGTAATCATTCTCATCTGTATTGGTTATAGTCTATAAAGATTCTCTGAAAACCAAGTCAGTGGATATGGAACCACATATCCTGCTCCTATAGGGAAAATACAGGATTAGGTTTCCAATGGCCTCTGCTCACACGATTTTTGTCAGTTAATCAATATATAACCTTATATGCTTCTATTAAATGACGCTTTATTTGATATTATTGTTGGGTTAGTAACATGAAACTCATGGCCAACAGCACTGTACACATGCCTAATGGCGGTTTACCTTTCATACATCTTTTTTCCTGAAAGTGTATTACAGATGCTTTCTTAATAACAGTAAATGAAACTTCAGCTCTACATGTGGGAGTGGTTTTAAACAGTGAAATCACTAAACAAGACAAAGCTCACCAAAGCAGAAAAATGTGGAAAAACCTGGCACTAAATAAAATGAGGAAATGACATTGTGCACTACATAAGAATTGAAATAAGGCAGAATTTCACCTCCTTGGACCTCTCCTGAGAGTGTGAGTGTGGAAGAACTCAAAATTTTCACCACCACATATATTTGAGAATGACTGCAAAAGCACTATGGTTATTATTTTGGCATTACAATAAATTATCACAAACAGGTGAATCTGCAAATATTGAATCATAATGAGGATTGATTATACGAGTATATATTACAAAACATTAAATATATTTTTCATATTTTTATTAAATATAAATAAAATATATAACAATTGCTAATATCCTTTACATAAATAACATTGTACTACTTGATGATATAGTTTTTGAAAATATATTTTCTTCTTTTGGTGCTAGCCTCCTACAAAATGTATTTTAAATGATTTTCCCAGGCCAAAGTTTTATGTATATATTCTTGAATATAAGGATTCTATGGGATGTCAGTTTGGGAAGTGCTAAAATTAGGGAATGAACTGTTTGTGGCATCTGAAAAAAGCCTGTGTCTCAGATTCTTACAGTTATGCTTTGAAGAGAATAGGGTCACTTGTGCCAAAAAGGGAGCAAAGTCTGTATCCCTTTCACTTTTGAATATTTTACCCATCTTCCAATACTTTGCTTTCCTAAGCTCTCAGCTTCTTTTATGATATCTCACTGGATGGTGATCTTTTTGACATCAAAGTTTACCTATTCATGAGGGAGGGTATTAAGTATTAGTTTTATGAATAGCATTAAGAAAAATTAGAAAAAAAAGAAAAATTAGAGTTCTCGTACTGTTTGCAAAAATGACTTCCATTACAAAACATGATATGCAAATATTTAGGAAACATCATGGTTTAGTCAGTGCCTCAGCATCAACTTGTTAGATTGATGTGCAATCTAACATGCCCAGGGATCTTGTTCTGGGCTCCACTTCATCCTCTAACTCTCTAGGCATTTAACAAGAAAGTGTGGATTGTCCTCAGTCCAAATAAATTTAATCCGGTGGCTCTTTTGGAGATGTTAACTATTTTTAAACTCTCAGTGCAACAATATAAACAATGCTACATACATTGTAAATCCTGGAAGTAATTTCAGGTCCATGGAAAACAGAGCTCAAGGAAGCTTGTTGTAATGATATTATACACTTGAGGTCACTCAAGACTCAATTATTGCTGATGCTGCTCACAGCCTGGCATTCAAATTCTCTCATTTTCTGAGTTCTAAGAATCATACAGTACTTCTGATGTGTGAAAACATTATTTGATAAAGTCAAGAACATTATTTGATAAGCTGTGCAGTATACTTTCAACTGCATACAATCCCTAAAAGTTGATGTGTTGATTTTTGCCTTTTAAAACTTATATTCCCTCTTTATGCCCATATTTTTTTCTTCTAACTTACATATTGAAATGGAAAACTACTCTAGTTACAAATATTTTCGTGGTAGCTTTTAAAAAATGATTTCGTGAATAGCCTGCAATTATTAAAGAACTAGAACCCAACAGATAATTTGAGTTGGCAATTGTGCTATCCTGTTTTTTTTATATATACAAGGTGTGACTGAAAAATATAATA
This sequence comes from Fukomys damarensis, assembly GCF_012274545.1. Lineage (NCBI taxonomy): Eukaryota > Metazoa > Chordata > Mammalia > Rodentia > Bathyergidae > Fukomys > Fukomys damarensis. Next base: position 18,755,419 of record NW_022900948.1, read on the forward strand.
TGTATTTAAATTTTAAAAATTTTCTACAGTGAAAAACACATTACCATTAACTCCCTTCAAAAACTTCCCCATAGTTCAATCCCTGGTACAAAAAGAAAAAAACCAACCAAAAAAAGAACTTTCCCTTGCTTAGAGTACACTTACTCCATCATTCGTAACACTTTTTGCCTTACCACATTCTTATCTTTTTCATGAGTGTTTTCAGCTGTACTCTCATGAACTGAGTCAAAACGTTTACCTTTCATGGTCGTTTTGACTTTGGAGAAGAGCCAGAAGTTGCATGGCACCAGATCCAGTGAATGATGTGGATGAAGATACCCCTTGATGTTTTTACCAGCCTGCTTTACCACTGGATGGCACTCAGCAGCAGCATCCACTGTATTTTTTTTTGTTTTTAATAACAACTTGTAAAGGCATTCATGAATAGGGCTCTCAGAACTGCTTCAGAAAGTGTAAGAACAAGGTCATAAGCATACTTGAAGCTAGGGGTTTAATTTCAGGGAAAATGAATGGCAATGTGTCTACTACTATAATAATTAAAAAAATTAAACATTCACAACGTTTTCAATCTTTTATTGCATTTATATACAAAATTCAGATAGGATGAAAAGTAAATTTTAGTTGCAAAAATTTAGAACAAAATGATAGTGAAAAATCTTCCTGTAAGAACCTATAGGATATGACTAAAATGTAAAGTCAAGGCCCTCATCCGTGGCCTTAATTCTTTAAGTGTGAATGAAAGTAAGTGAATGATCATAAGTAGAGTTAAAAGGCAAACAACAAAGAACCCTATAAATAATTCTTATAAAGCAATATGAAAGATTCATTGTCATAGAAGAAGGGTAGGCCTGGCAAACAAATCTGAGTCCTCAGACTTGGGATTTGCTTTGGAACTCCACCAGGCTTTTCTGATTTGTATCGAGTTTCCTCCCCTATCATCTCCTCTAGCAAAAGGAATGAAAAAGGCAGTTCAAGAAGGGACAGATACAGATGACAATAGGTCTAATAAATGTTCATTTGTATGAAATAATAAACTGCCAATGGTGCTGGGGATGTAACTGAGAGGTAGAGCTCTTGCCTAGCATATGAGACACTCTGGGTTTGATCCCCAGCACCTCAAAAACAACGAAACAACAGCAGAAACAAAACAAAAACCAAAAATCCTACAAAAAAAACCCTGCCAAATAAATATAGTACTGATCTATAACTCTGTCCTACCAAATTATCAAAAATGAAAAAGACGTAAAAAAGAGTTGAGATATATTACATGTACTGGCTTACTTCCAAGATGAATATAATTATCATGTACTACAAACATGTACTAATAGAAATTTAAAAAGTTAAAAAACCTTCCCATGAGACTGAGAAAGGAAAATATCCTGTGGGCAAGGGTTTAGGAAAATGAACGACTATGTGCTGCCTGGAAGTGTAAGTTGACCGAGCTATTCTGAAGGACGCTTCAGCCCCATTTAACAGGAATCTCTTCTGGTCTATCAATTCCACTACCAGAAGTTTATCTTAAGGAAATTTGGGATAAGTGTAAAGTTAGGTGAATGGATTCTATAGCATATATAAGAGGGGAACATAGATGATTGTGCGTTTAACTTACTGTTATTCTTATCATTTGCTATCATGTATTAGACCTAAGGCACTATACTGAGTAAATGTAATATCTCACCCATGAGATCAATCATTTAAAATAGTTGCAGCATAGAGTATATTAGCTCTTTGTTGGTGTGACCAAAGTAGCTGAGACCAACAGCTTCTTTTAAAAGAAGGGGGAAAAAATAAAAGAAGAGAGGTGTCCTTAGCTCACGGTTTCAGAGGTTCATGATCAGCAGGCTCCAGTGCAGACACATCATGGTGGAAGGGTGTGGTAGAACAAAGCCACTCAATTCATAGCACCAGGAAAGAGCACCAGCCAGAGATGCCCTCCGAAGTCATGCCCAGTAACCTACCTCCTCCAATGGGGCCCCATCTCTTACCACGAGTGTCAGTGGAGTAATCCCCAGGTGAATATAGTGTCCCCATGCTCTGGTCACTTGTTTAGCTGTCTATCTAATGAAGTTGACAATGACGTTTAACTGGTACAGATGGGTTATGTGATTTGTTAAAGGTCACACAGTTAGAAACTAGCAATGCTTAAATGAAATCTCAGCCTTACCACCATGGTATCCTCTAGCACTGAGGAAGTATGTTGAATAACAGAAGTAAATGTTTATGATATGCTACTATGTGAAAAAAGTCAGGCCATACTCAGTTTTTCCAATGGATACAGGCCATTTCACATTTTCAATTTTTCTGATACTTTTTGTTAAATTTCCTTTTTTAAGGAGTTAGTCTATTTCATTTGATATTTTCAAATTTATTGGTATAAAGTTGTTGATAATATCCCAATTATAGTTGAATATTTCTAGAAAGTTTAGTTGATGTTATTTTTTAATGCCTGTTTTTCTTGGCCTTGAAGGGGGTTTGTTAATTTTATTAGGCCTTTCAAAGAAGTACCTTTTTGCTTTTTAATTATTTCACATTTGTGTTTTTTTTTTTTTTTTTGGTTTTTGAGACAGGGTCTCACTATGTAGTTGAGACTGACCTGGAACTCACTATTTAGCCCAGGCTGGTTTTGAACTCACAGCGATCCTCCTGCCTCAGCCTCCCGAGTGCTGGGATTACAGGCGTGTGCCACCACTCCTGGCCCTACATTTGTGTCTTATTTAATTAATTTCTGATCCATCTTTATTACTTTCTCTTTTCTATTTTCTTTCAGTTTAATTTGTTTTTCATTCTACCTTATTAGAATGGGAGCCGAGACCACTGATAATTTAGTTTTTTTCTTGGTTTCCTAATACGTATGTTTAAGACCATAAATGTTCTTCTAGGTGTGCCTTTTGTTTTTCACCTATAAAAATGGATATTTAAAAAAACACTATTGTCATTCTAAAAATTTTCACTTTATCATTATCATTGACTTAAGGACTATTGACTTATTGGTAATTTCCAAACATGAAGAAATTAAAGTTATTTTTTGGTATCGATGACTGCCTAATTGCAATGTGATTAGTAAAAAAAAAAAATGTATTATTTAAATCCTTTGAAATTTTTTGAAACTTGATTTTTGGCTCAGATTTTGGATAATTTGGTGTTCTGTGGTATTTGAAAAGAGTGTATATTTGATACTAGTTGATTGCAGGTACACTGTCCATCAGGTAGTTTGTTAATCTTGTTCAAATCTATGTCCTTACTGATATTTTGTTTGCATTTTTATGTTACCCAGAGACTACGTTAAAATCTCCAAACATGATGTAGATTTCTTTATTATTTATTTCTACCAGTTTTTTTATTTCTACCAGTTTTTTTTATTTCTGTATTTTGAAGTCATGCTCTTAGTTTTATACAAATTTGGAGTTATGTTTTCCCTTGAAATTTACTGTTCCATCTTATAAAATCTTCCTTTTATTTTTAGTAATGCTTATTAAAGCCTACTTTGTCTCAAGTGAAGATCCATCAGCTTTCTTTTGGTTAGTATTTCCATGGCCTATGTAATTTTCCCATCCTTCTACTCTTAACCTTATTTGTTTATGGTGTATCTTTCATGTAACCAAGTTGGTTATCTATTTAGTTTCTATAGTAATGGGGATCTTTCATGTAACCAAGTTGGTTATCTATTTAGTTTCTATAGTAATGGGGATTAAATTCAGGCCTCACACATGCCAGGACGTGCTGAGCTACATTCCCAATTCTTTGTATTTTGTTTTAAGACAGGGTCTTGCTTGATTGCCCAGGCTGGCCTCAGCCTCCCCTAGTAGCTGGGATTACAGGAGGATACTACCGTGCCCCACTTTCTATTACCTCCTGAAGTCTTGACAGTTAACAAATATGAGCCAAGGCCTGATTTTGTAATGTTTGCTTATATTTGTCTAATTTTCATCATGGGTTAGTTCAAACCACTAATGGTGTGTTATGTGGAGCTGGAAAGAGATGCATTACAACTGATTACAGGTGGGTGCTACCACATCCAGCTGAGATGTATAGAATTTTTGTCGGATCATGGATGATTTTATTTTTCATGTCCTTATCATTTGTATTTTCTGAAAAGTATGTGAATTTTTAATGTTTATTAAAATTAACATATGTAAAAATAAATAAAACTAACATATATAAGGGCATTAAATTAGATTATGAACTAGGATACTAATAGAAACAGTCACTTTTAATTGTTTAAGTTATCTTTTTTTCCAGTACTGGGGATTGAACGCAGGACCTTGCGCTTGCCAGGCAGGTGCAGCGCTGCTGAGCTGTATCCCCAGCCCTGAGATATCTTTATAACAATAATAAAAGATATGTAAACCAAAGATTATCCCTAATTCCCACATGTAAATTTATCTTTAATTTTTTTCAGTCTGTATCTGTATTCCATATACAGAGATAATAGTATACGTGCTAAGTGACTGCTCATAGCAGTGAATTTTAGTGATATGCTTCAGAAACTAGCATCCACATTGTTTTCTAATACCATATTTACAATTCCAGTTCAAGTTCTTAAAATTTTTATCTAGAATTTAAAAATTGGCAGATTTACAGACTTCTTGTCCTATCTAAAAGGTTTACAGCTAAAATGTCATAGAAATGGTTGACAATATTAACACCACTAGAAGATGTAGATGGTGTCTTTATACCAATATTTTTCTTTCTAATCAGAAGGGATGTAAGAATTCTGATTCAGAATATTACATTTGACTTTGCCTGCCTTTAAAAGCTTCCTTTCGCTCAAAAAGATTAGTTTTCGCTCTCCTTTATTTGAAATCCATTTATCAAACTCTAGATGTAGTTCCGTTCCCAGAACAATGTCTATGTGTCATTAATGGTGATGGTATTGATTTCTAATAATACTAGTCTCTGACGACTTGAAATCCTTTGATGATATCTCCATTACCACTGATAAACTTTTGGAAAAGACAATTTATTAGTCAGACTCACATTAACATTGTTATAGTTAGAAGCAGCTTAATCCAATTCATGACAATGTAAGAGACAGCCAAATTTTAATTGAAGACTGAACATAAAAAATGGAAGCATTTCAAGATTCTTAGTAGCTAGATAATGTTAATTAGGTGAAAATAGGAAATAAAAATGAATATTCTCAAAAATAAAAAGTTCTAGGACTTAGTGCAGTAAGACAATGCTTTCTGAAAATGGTTCTGCTAATTCTTGGCACATTTAAAGCATCAATTATATTATGAAAAAACAGGCCTGATACCCACTCTTCTGAAAATGTGGTGACTGTAGGTAATGAAGTGAACTTTTTAATGAAAGGGTCTAGTAAAGAACTCAAGCAAAAGATGGGTCTCTAGAAATGTGCTTGGAGGTTATAGAACTCTGCCTCTTGTTTTCTACATGAGTTCAAGAGATTATTTTAGGCATTAAGCAGGGGAATTTCATTAAAACTCCTAGAACAGCATTTGGCCTAGAGCAAATGACCTGTGAATATTAATTTCTTTTCTCCATTTCCTAGAACACAGATACCTAGTTTTTTCATTTTTGAGATGAGCTCACCATGATTTTTTTGTTGCATTAATCATCTAATCTGTGATAGAAAGCAACCCTCAAGTCTCAGAGGCTAATAATAAAAACAAAGATTTCTTTATCTCATTGCACACCCTCTGTGGATGGGTGGAAGCTCTCCTATTGCTGCAGGTTGCCTCCAGCTGTAGCTGTGGCTGAGGCTCTGGTCCGTATAGCTCTTATCCATGGGTCTTCCTTTTCAAATCCAGACAGAAGGAGAAGCTGATGGGATACACTGTGGATTTTTTCTTTTTTTTTTTTTTTTTGGTGGTAGTGGGGATTGAACCCAGGACCTCAAAATTGGTAGGCAAGCATTTGACCACTGGGCTACATCTCTAGCTCTCCCACTTTTTTTGGGTAAGACACACTGTTTTTGAGATATAAATTAAAAAGCAAAAACAGGCCTCTTAAATAAGTTGTTGCTTGGAGTGAGCACACTGCCATTTGTACCTAGTGTAGTCTGGTCAAAAGTGACAAGGGTCAGAGAGATTCTTCATCTGTAGTAGACCAAGCAAATGGTGAGGATGGAAGTAGGGAAGGAAGCAAAAGTTGGCAATGATATAAATGACCACACAATGGACAGATATTTTAAGGTCAATTCCAGACTGGTAGAAATGCAAGATCTTGGCCTTTGCTATATTTTTCTATGGGAAGTCTGAGTTATTTTTTCATATTGGACTGACAATGCAGATCACTTTTTGGTTCCTCAGGAAGCATGTTGTCGAAGCTGAGATGGAGTCTGAGGCCTATCTGCAGCAACATTTTCATTTGATCACATTGTTCTTACTAAACTTGAGGATGTTTATTTTCTTTTGAAAAATGCTTCAAGGGCTGGGTGTGCTAGCACATGCCTGCAATTCCAGCACTCAGGAGGCTGAGGCAGAAGGCTCACCATGCATTTGAGGCCGGCCTGGGCAACATAGTGAGTTCAAGCCTCGCCTGAGCTACATAGTGAGATCCTGTCTCAAAAAACAAAATAACCAAACCAAACCAAAACAACAATAAAAAGCAAACAAAGAGAAAAATAAAAGAGAAATGTCTGACAGAAGGGCGCTATTTATGTGCAGGAAGACTGTTGTCTTTTACTTGCTGAAAGATTTGTGGAGCTTCAGTTGAATCGTTATATAAATTTTAAAGTGATACCTACACGTCTTAGTGCATTTGGGCTACCTATCAAAATACCATAAACTGAGCAGCTTATAAACAACATTAATTTATTTCTGACAGTTTTAGAAGCTAGGAAGTCCAAGATGAAGGTGCCAGAAGAGATGTAGTGTCTGGTAAGGGTATGCTTTCTAGCTCATGGCCATCTGCCTGTCCACTGTGTCCTCACTGTGAAAGGCAAATAAACTCATTCAAACTTCTTTTTTAGGGGCACTAATCTTAGTTATGAGTGAGGGAGGCTCTACCTTCATGGCCCAGTTGCCCTGAAGGGCAGAATTTCAACATCTGAGTTTTACGGAGACAAAACTATTTAGGCCACAGCACCATGTAAAGATTAAAAGGCATGGGAACAAGGGTATACTTGCACCAAGTCTACTGAAAATGTTTTAAAGCTCAATTTAACAGGGCATTAACTATCTCTTAGAAACTTTCTTCAGAATTCATTTTTAAAAAGAGAAAGGCTCTATGTAAAGAGGAATATGGTGGAGGAAAGAAATAGGGCAAATAAAGGAACTAGTTGTTTAATCTCCTTCATTTCTGTCCCACTTCAAAAATGTATTGAAGAGTCAACCTATAGAAAATTTTGCCAGCTACTTTTCTGATAGAGGACTAATATCTAGGGGCATTCAAATAACCCCCAAACCAATCCTCTCAAGAAAATGACCCAATCAAAAAATGAGCAAAAATATTAAATAGATACTCCTCTAAAGAAGTACAAATGGCAATAGGTACATGAAAAAAATTCTCATCATTTTTAGCCAGTAAGGAAATGCAAATAAAGAACTCTGAGACTCCATCTTACTCCAGTCAAAATGGCTATCGCTAAGATCCCCAAAATAAGCAAAGATGTTGTTGGTGGAAGTGTGAACTAATATAAACAATATGGAAATCAGTGGGGAGGTTCTCAAAAAACTAAAAACAGAAATTGTTTTACTCATATTATATTTCCAAAAGAGTTAAAGAGAGCATACTGTAGTGATACATGTATAACCATGTTTATAGTAGTGTAATTCACAATAGCTCTGGAAAGAGCCTAGATGCCCATCAACGGGCAAATGGATAAAGAAAATATGATAAATATGCACAATGGAATAGTACTGAGCCATAAAGAACAATGAAATCTCGTCATTTGCAAAGCAATGGATAGTTCTTGAGATCATAATGTTAAATGAAATAAGACAGAGAAAGTTAAATATCATATGGTTTCTCTAGAAAATTAAAGAGAGATGGTAAGAAGCAGGGAAGCAGACTTTTTGGAGATGGGGAAGGGATTGGGGAAGAGGGAAGAAGATGAGGGAGTAAAGGAATAAAAAATGATGAAGATATAACATGTTCATGTACCAATTCCCCAAAACAAATGTAACTGTTATGTACCACAAACATACACTAATTAAAAAATTACATTTAAACTTCACAATAATCTTGTAGTCGATGGATAGGTACAGAGATGGGGACAGTGAGAGAAAGGGAGAAGGGTCGTCTTCCTCATGCAGGAGACCTGGATGATCTCTGCAGATTCCTCACATTAAAATCTCTGTGTCATTGCTCTGTACCTATTGGGTAGTGAGTGTATTACATGTAAAGGGGCCGAGAGAAAATACAACTTCAAACGATATAAAAGGAACAGTAGGGAGAAGTCTGTCTGCTCCCCATTCAAACAGTCCCCCTCCATCTGTTTATAGCATATCGTTCTACAAATATTTTAAGCATTTATACTTCAATATACTTAAATATGTATTTCTCCTCTTTGTACACAAAATGAATCTATTTTCTGCTTAGCTTTCACCTAATATATTTTTCAGGCCATTCTGCATGATGAGTACCTTCCGCACACCATCAGCTCCTTTTAAAATTATTTATTTATTATTATTATTATTTTGGTACTGGGGATTGAACTCGGGTCCTTGCACTTGCAAAGCAGGCGGCGGAAGCACTGAGCTAAATCCCCGGCAGCTCCTCTTTTTAAAAGGGTGCTTGCATCTTACTTTATAGGAATATACTGTAATCTAATAATTGGTAACACATTTCTTCCTTCTAGGACATGGACTGAGTTTTTGTCCCAAGAACTGTGCTCCACTCAAGGAACAATTACTAGGGGAGCTCAGGGAGCCTTATCAATTTTTAACCTATATGTGTTTGTTATTTTGATTTATTCCTGTTTTTTCATAGTGATAAACAGCAAACTCCCTAAAACAGGCCTAGTGTTCACTTTGGGAGATCACGCTGAGGGAAGGGTGAGGAGGAGAGTCCTAAAATGCAGCACAGAGGGAGAACAGTGCAGGTGATGATGTGAAAAGGCAAAGGAAATCAGATGCAGCCCTGACCTGGGGTGAAGAGGTCAGACCCAGACCAAGGAGGAACATGACCTGATAGGCAGGAAAGGCCAGAGGCCCCGTTGTTTCCTAATTACTCAGCCTCTCTGTCCTCCTCCTGCGGAAGATCCAGAGTGGAGAGAAGAGAACTTGCTGTTCTGAGTGCAAACAGGAAATACACATCAGTTCAGTGGGCTATTGAAAGGAGAGCCACATGAATGACAGGGTATGAAAAGGTATGCCATTTGAGTGAATTACCTCTAAAATGTCAGCCATGACCCAATTATACGTTTCCTTCAGTTATAGAGGCACTGTCCCTTTTCTGCTATCAGCAGGGCTATTTCCACCCTCTGTGTTGCCTTGTCCAGCAGGGCTCACTGTGGCCAAGAGTCAGGTGAAAGTTGTGAAATGCGTGACCCTGAGTAGTCTTCACAGCAGTGGCTTCTGGCCATGATTTCTTTACCACTTTGGTGTTCTCCAGAGATTGCTCAGCCTCAGGCAATAACTGGATAGTTTAAGGATCACATCATACTTATTTCTATGATACTGACGAACATGAGTTGTTATTAAAACTTTGTATTTTTTCCTCTTGTTCTCTGTAGAATTTTATAGAGTGCAAACAATGGTATGACAGTTAAAATGTGATTTTTAGGGCTGTCTAGCATACATACATAGATGTAAGAATTTTACCATATTCCATTTGTCCTGATTTTTTTTTTTGGTAAGGTCTTTTTATTTGGAAGAAATTGTATCACTAGTAAATGGACACACATGTCCTTGATTTTTTTGATACTGATCACGTATCCATTTAACAGAAGTACCATTCAGAAGTTTATACACCAGACCCTTTAGTGTTGGCTTTTCGTGTTTCAACAAGACAAATCTTCTGAACTTGTCTTTTTTAAAATCCAGAAAATAGAAAATTTGGCTGGCTGTACCTAGGGAAGTGGTGGCGAACCAAATGAATTAGCTGTTACTATTGTGACTCTGAGCAGCCAGTATAGGTGGATGGCAGTGACTTTTGGTAGGGTCCACCTGATACACTAATGCATGCTGCATGAATAAATGATGGGATGGGTTTGTTATATAGTTAACTTTCCAAAATAGGGCAAAAAAGTGCCAGAATTCTTTGGTCTCTAGAAATGTTTTCAATCGTTTCTGTATGTAAGATTTTTTTTTCCAGCTATATGTTAGAGTGTCTGTTCCATCTTTTAAAAAAAGCATCTTGACCTACTTAACATACCAACAGTCTTTCCAAAATCTCCTAATGTCTGACTTATGACTCTAATATTTTGATGTAGCTGAGAAAGTAGGAGATGTGTTACCGGCATTTCTTTTTTTTTTTTTTAAATTTAAACTCTTTAAGGTAGTTGTGATTCACATATAGTGGTAAGAAATAATGGAGGTGGGCTGGGGATTTAGCTCAGTGGTTCCGCCACCTGCCTTGCAAGCACAAGGACCCGAGTTTGATCCCCAGTACCAAAAAAAGAAATAATGGAGATATCCCTTTTACTCTACCCATCTTTCCCCTATGGTAACATCTTGTGAAACTATAGTGCGTGCAATTACTGAAACAGCATACATCACTCCATTAATATGAAAAAATTTTAATATTTTTCTGTACTAGTTAAATTTAATTTTAAGAGGTTAAAAATAGTCTGCATTGTTGGGCTGGGATGTAGCTCAATAGTAGAGTGCTTGCCTAGCATGCCTGAGGCACTGGGTTCCATCCGTAGGGCTATGAAATAAGGCAGCAAGCAACCAAACAATCTGTACTGCCCAAAACAAAAACAAAAAACCAAGTCAACAAACTACAGTACAATATGTCAACTAGGACACTGACCTCAATACAAAGTTCATAACAGTTTCAACATCACAAGGGCCTTTGGCAAGAGAACAGGGACTTTTGGGGGACTTTTGCATCTGTGTCCCTTGGGATTGTGAAGTTGCTGGCTTTTTTGGCAACTAGTCTGAGATATATGAAGTTGAAAGAAAAACAAATCAACTTACCACTGTGGTGGTATTACCTAGCTGGTTTGTCTGCTTCTCTACCTTTCAGATTTTTTCTTTTTCTTGTTTAAAATATAAATTCCAGGTATTGTAGTTGTACATAGTGGGAGGGATTGGGAAAAGTGTGTTAACTCTTTTTGCAGAAAGTGGCAGTCACGTAACTCTTCCCTACCTACCTACCTTCCTTCCTTCCTTCCTCTTTCTCTCTCTCTCTTCCTCCCTCATTTCCCCCTTCCTCTCTTTCCTTTCTTTCTTTGTTGTAGCTCTTTTCTTGATCACTTTTTTTTTTGAATTCTCAGCATAGCCTTCTATACCTCACCTGAATCTATTGTTTATGTGTTTCAACCAAAATTTTCTGTTAGTATTTAGTTACATACACACAAAGAAGAAAGAGTTATAGAATACATTCTCAACATTTCTTTAGTTTAGTTTAGTTTTTTGAGACAGGCTCTCACTATAGATTTCAAGCTGGCCTTGAACTTACCATGTAGCCCAAGCTGCCCTTGAACTCTTGGCAATTCTCCTGTCTCAACCTCCGGAGTGCTGGGATTACAGGCGTGTGCCCCTAGGTCAGGCTACATTTTCAGCATTTCTGATTATGAAAAGAACCTGTGCTTTTTATTGTTTTATAACAACACATACACATATTCCTATATTAATTTTTCCCTGGTTTTGGGAGATTATTGTGGAAAGGTAATTTTGGGAAGATTATTGCAGAAGTAATGGAATTTTACTTTAAAATTAATAATGTTATGCAGTCCCTCTCATCTGTCATCCTAGAGAGCTATTTGTTACTTATAGTAGCATGGCAGCCAGATTACATACAGATAGTGACGGGCTGTAGCCAGTTTGTACTGGCTTCTGGGAGATAAGTAATTTTACGAATTCTATAAGATGGCAATTAAAAGTTACCATTATTAAACATTGAGTTATAGAAAATATCAATAAATTACATTGTAAGTAGAGGTAATAAAAACTCCATTCATGATTTCCTAATTGGTTAGTACATTTTACAGTTATCAGTATTCTTCAGGTCCTCTGTACCTATTGTATCTGTGTGGCAGTAATACTATATAATAACATCCTGTCGTCATTTCTTCTCAGTTCTGTGTTGAGATTCTCTCTGTGTTCAGCGATGTCACATCAGTAGCTTGAACGCAGTCCTGGTGGGAGTATTTGTCCCCTAGAAATTGGAGAATGTTCCAAAGTAGAGGCTTTCCCCTGAGAAAGCCCATTAAATATTTTCTAGACCACGACTGATGATAAACCGATTTTCTAGATTCTTTTGGTCCCTAAAGGCAATTGTTCTTATTCTCCAAAACTTGCCCTATCTCAGGAGCTTTTAATTTTTAGATCTAAATTACTTGTATTTTGTGTAATTCAATAACACATCCACAGTGGGTAACAGATCTGCGTTTTCAATCATTCTGCCTTTTGAAGAGGCTCGATGATGGAGCTGCTGTTGTGTTCAGATTAACTACGTGGGCAGAAGGAGTGGGGGAAGGGGAAGACAAATGACTCGTTTTTTTCAATACAGCTGCTCTGGCTGTTGTCTTTAGTTGCACTCCTGCTGGACCGATAAGGAAACTGGCTTCTGATAGCTGCAAGGAACTGCCACACCACAAAGCCTAATATTTCTTTTTGGATGTAAGCAATGTCTTGTGTGCTAAGCCACATAGGCGTGAATTATTTTTGATAAGTGTGGCTGGCTATATTTCTAAAGAGTGAGGCCTTACTTTTTTAAAGCCACATGGCTTCCATCTAGAGATTTATCCACATTTAGTGAAGAAGGAGGCATTACTGGTTTGAATGTAGACCCAGTTTTATGACCTATTCCTTATTCATATGACTTTATTTAGTGTTTAAAAGAATATGCTGAAATCTCCTTGAAAACACAAGTATGACTTAGGTTGGTGATTTTTCTCTTCTGGTTTGCCTGAAATTCTCCCTGGTTCTTTTGAATATCCCCGGAGTATGAACCTGAAGGAAAGACTGATACACTGAGTACATGTATAAAATTTATTCCAGAAGAAAGATTAAAAGATCAAACTATGTAGATATGTTTCTTTATAGAAAAAATTGGTAGAACTATGTGTTTCAGTCTTTTACTCCTTTCCTCCTCACCTCTTTTGTTGGGATGATCAGTTGCCAAAGAAAATATTTTATAGACATGCGAATGTTATTACTCATGGGTCCAGAGGGGTATTATCAAAGGAAAAAGGCAAAATGGTGCTCTTGTTCTGAGCTGCAGGGCTGAAATGATTAGGAAATGAAAGTACCTGATGATTTAATCTATTAAAGTGTTTTCAATTTAGAATCTGCCACGTGTGATTAAAAGCCATGTTCCCTATTACAGTATTCTAGAATAACTTATACAAAATTGGATATGAAATAATTAAACATTTTATGTGGGGTTAGTAAATGATGTTTCAAAGGAAATGCTATTCTTTCCATATTTCTGCCCAATGAGGATATTATTTTAACATTCATTTCAAGCAGATATATACTCTTCATGTCAAAGGAACTTTGAAATATGCTAATCTTGCTGCCAGAGCTCAGTCACACAATAAGAGATACATCAGAAAGCCCAGCGGAGAGCTCATCTGCAGAGCAACCAGCTCTGATAGCCGGGTAGCTCCAGCATTCAACATCTGTGCCCAGCTTTACCCAGAACCCATTGAGGAGAGCAAAGTCACATGTGTGGGGATTTAGTCTTGGATTAATCTATTTATGACTAAGGTTCCATTTTGCACATAATAATGGTATGTAAGAAAAATTTTTCTCTTCAAATTCTTACACCTTGAATTTTTCTAGGTAACGAATGTTATGCAAAAATTCAAAAAATCGCAACCTTTGGCATAAATGAGTTAAGTCCCTAAGCAGAGACTCAAGTGTTGCTAATAAGAGCTATAGACCAAACATAAAACATCTAGACATCCCAGCAGAGAATAGGCCAGGTGGGATGGAAGCCACAAATACTATGCCTTTCAGGATAGGGCCCAGAGAGAGAGAAGCATCTGAGAAAATCTGTCCAGTCCCTTGCCTTCTGGTTAATTCAGGCTTTGTACAGTGGTTAAGCATTGGCATTCAGGAGTCAGATCAACTTTGTGTCCTGGATCTGCCATGTAATAACCATATAGCCTGTGTTTCTTAACCTCACTTTTATATTATCCGTAAAATAAGAATATAACATAACTCATGAAAAGCTTTTAGCAAGGTTTCTGGAAATTTTCTGTGTTAGTTTTACAAATGCCACTGAATTGTTTTTATATTAGTTTCATTGTGAAAGGAGATCATTATTAGAATCTATTTTATCATTATATAACTTTTAGTATACTGGTATATTCAGTGAGCCGTGTCTCATTCTCATTACAAAATGAAGGTCTTGGGATTCCCCACAAATTCTTTTGTTGTTTTCGTAGTGTTCTTAAGCAGAGAATGTTTAGGGTGTTATTCTACATTGATGCTTCATACAAACAGGCATTTTCTATATATTGGATCAACCAGGCTGGAAAACTAGAGTCATATAAGCAGTCCCCACATAGAACACAGACTTATCAAAGCATGTTTTGGCCTGAATTTGCTACCAGTTAATTTAGTTTGTATCTTTATGTGTCTTTCTGTTGAAGCAGCAGCTGAGAGTATAGAAAGGGTGTGGTGACAATAAGCTCCTGTCCTCTTTACTCATTCATTAACTTATTCATTGACTTGTGGACCCATTATTTGATTCATTTTTCTATTCAGCTATGGTGATAAGATGTCCTAGTTATTAACTGCATCAGTCACATAATCCTTATATTCAAGGACTTCACATCTAATAGAGGAGATATAAAAAGTAAATGGAGAAGTCAAATATAGCTACTTATTATAAAAAATGATAGTGAAGATATCTAGTAATAGGGGCCGGGGATTTAGCTCAGTGGTTTGGTGGCCTGCCTTGCAAGCGCAAGGACCCGAGTTCAATTCCTGGTACCAAAAAAAAAAAGAGAAAGATATCTAGTAATAAGGACTAGATGAAAGTGGCTCCTTAACTGTAAAGGTAGGTCTCAGGAAAAAGTATTATTCCTACAACAAATATTTATTGAGCACGTAGTATGTGCCAGGCAATTTTCAAATATGTGGGCCTACAGCAGAAAAGAAGACATCGAAATCTCTGGTGTCATAACTTTTATATTCCCCCAGGGGAAAACAGAATAACCTTATAGGAAAAATCAAATAAAGTTGTATACTTTGCAAATAATTTAGAAAATATAGAGAATGTAGAATAGAGAATGTCTTATGTAGGTGGTCAAGGCAGATACTACGAGAAGGTGATGTTTGAGATGAAGCCTAAAAATTGAGAGTGAAAATCAGGGAAAGAGCATTTTAGGCAGAGAAAAAAGCTAGTGGACATGTCACTAAGGTGAATGGATATTTCAGAAAGCCAGTGTGGCCTGCACAGGCAAGTCAGGTATGGGACAAGGATAGAAAGGAAAAGGAAATATTTACTTGCTGCTTTTACTTGTTTGTCTGAGAAATGTCTGTTCATTTCAGATGCCCACTTTTGAATTGAGTGTTTATATTTGGGGGGGCTGATTGTTTTGAGTTCTTTATATATTCTAGATAATAGTCCTTTGTTTGAGGAGCAGCTGGTAAAAATTTTTTCCCACATTGTAGGTTGTCTCTTAGTTCTGTTGATGATTTCTTTTGCAGTGCAGAAGCTTTTTAATAAGATGAGATTCCAGTAGTTTATTCTTTATGCTAGTTCCCGTGCTACTGAGGATGTTCCACATCACTGAGGATGTTCCACATCACTGGTCATCTGAGAAATGCAGATGAAAACAGCACTGAGATTCCACCTCACCCCACAAAGAATGGCTGCTATCAAGAAATCACACAATAACAAATGTTGGCGGGGTTGTGGGGAGAAAGGAACCCTTCTCCACTGTTGGTGGGAGTGCAGACTGGTGCAACCACTATGGAAATCAATATGGAGATACCTCAAAGGGGTGGGACTAGAGGTTCCATTTGACCTAGCCATCCCTCTGCTGGGTATCTTTCCAAAAGAATTAAAAGAATCATGCCACAGTGATATATGCACACCCATGTTTATAGCAGCACAGTTTGTAATAGCTAAAACTTGGAAACAGCCCATTTGCCCATCAGTTGGAGATTGGATAAAGAAGATATGTTTTTTCTATAAAATGGAATACTACTCAGCCATAAAGAATGAGAAATTAGAGTCATTCATAGGAAAATGGATACATATTGAAGATATACTCCTAAGTGAAATAAATAAGTCACACATGTGTAAATACCGAATAGTTTCTCTGGTGTGAATAAACTGTAATAGTACATAAAATCCTAATGAGATAACTGACATTGTGAAACAGGAAGAAAAGGGCTAAAGGTGTAGGGAAAGTGGGAAGGGTAGGCAAAAGGTAATAAGGGAAAAAATATGAGAAAATGAAGAAATGGAAATAAATTGTTTGTAAATGGGGAGGGGAGGAGGGGTGAAGGGAGGGCCGGGACAAGGGGAAAAAATGAGAACCAAGACCACCTGTCATGTAAAGGTACAATATCCCAATAATGAATGCAACTGTACTGTATATCTAAAATGTACCAATAAACTCAATAAAAGAAAAAAAAAAAGAAAGGAAAAGGAAAGAGAGCCTCTGAAATCTGGCATGAGCAGGTTAGCTTTGGTCTTGGCCATAAATAATGCAAACCCTTATTACTGTGGTTTCAACAAGGAAGAGTTTTTCCTTTCCTGTACCAACAAGGCTAGAAGGGGCAATCCATGCCTGGAGTAACAGTTCAAGGTGCCTTCTGTCTTCTTGCTGTGCTGTGTTTAGTGTGTGGCTCCCTTCCTGCCCATTGCAAGATGATGGATGCATCCTTGGTCTTTGAGTTTGCCTTTCAGCCAGAAGAATGAGAAAGGGTAAAGAGCTAAGAGTACAAGTAGGCTGGGTCTGGTTCTTTTTCAAAAAGTGGTTTTCAGAAGCTCCGCCCAGTTGCTTCTGCTTACATCTGATTGGCCAGATTGCATGACCCTCTAGCCGCATTGAGGAGCCTGTAAGCCAGGAACAAGAAAGAATAGAGAGGCAGTTAGTCACACTGCTGTCATACTTGTTAGTCATAGCACTTTTATGAAGGAAAAGTCGAAAGGTCTTTCATTCCAGATTAGTTCTTCCAAGGATAGCTGGCTTTAAAGTCAGGTTTAACTCCTCCAAATAACTTTGATGATTGGTATTCTGCAACTTTCATAGAAACCATTGTAACATTTGATTTATATACTCAAAATTTCCTCTTCTGTCTCAGAATTTCCTCTCAGATGTGATTTAATCCCATTTTTTTTGTTCAGTCTTCTGGAGAGATGGAGTAAAACTAGTCAGCATCAATTATCTGGACCCTTGAAATAGTATGAGCTAGCAATCCTCCAGTGAATTAGAAGAAAAAGGCATTAGGTGTAATTACTTTAAGAGCTCATTGAAGAGTTAGGGACATGCAAAGCAAGAACAAGTGCACACTGCTTTTACTGGGAAAGAACCAGTTGAATGAATTTTCATACAACTGGAGTGGGTGTTCAGGTAGATGGCCTGTACTGATGAGGATGGAAATGTGAACACTTATAAACATGGAAATATTCTAAATGCTCTAAAGGATTGCAGAGAGATGATTGTGAAGATAGAAAAAAATCATTTGCCTGTGTTGAAGTGTCACACACAGGGGAAGAAGATGAGTGGCTGGCGCTTCAGTGAAGGCATTTTCGTGCCCGAATTAACCGAGGGTGCCATGTGTCAGTCTCTTCTGACAGTTGGTGTTTTTCTGGGCTGCTGGTTTTAGCTCCTGTGTGTGCTCACTGGCAGAGTGAAGGCTAATATTGGACAGCCATTATAAAAGAGAAACATTTAAAAATGTCATCTTTTGGTGAATTTTCCAAGTATGCATGAAAAGGTGGAACAAATGCCCTTTGAAATTCTTTTTTTTTTTTTTTCTTTTTCCTCACATGCTGTTCCTGGCCCATCTACCAGACTAGAAAATTGCTACTCTCTTCTCTCAGTGCAAGTTTCAGTTTTGGAACACTTAAAAATGTTATAAAATAGTTCCCAGAAAATCTTTTTGTTAGTATTTGCTACACTTCATCATCCAACAGGCTGTGCTGGTAACATCAGACTTGAACACACACACACACACACACACACACACACACACACTCACATGCAAACATATGCTCACACACATGAGTGAACCTCTGCCAGGTAAAAAGGCTGCCTATCATTAATGAGAGTTGCTCACAGTATATTCTACTTAGAAGGTCAATGAATATTACATGCTTTGCTTTTGACTGATTTGATAGGCAGAAACTAAATGCCTGAGTATTTGGAAATATCAGAGGGTTTTACTGTGGTTTGAATGTGACCCCCAAAGTTCACATGTTGAAAACTTGATCCCCAGTGGAACATTATTGAGAGATGGGATCTTTAAGAGTTAATTAGCGCTTGTGAATGGATTAATGCCATTATCTTGGGGTGAATATTGACAAAAAATAGCCAGTTTGACTCCTTCTTGCACTTTTTTGATTTCTCTTTCTCTTCCTGTGATACTTTTCTTATATATAGCAAGAGTGTGTTCACTGCATGCAGTTCCTTGATTTTGGACTTTTCTAGCTTCCAGAATTTTAAGAAAGAACTCTCCACTCATTATAAATTACCCACTAGTCTATTATAGCAGGATAAGGTGAACCAATACAGACTCTAATTATACGCATTCTACAGATTTATTTTCAACATTGTCTTATCTTCACAGTCCAGAGAAGGTGCACTTGAGTGTTGAAGGATTTTAACAAGAAGGGAAGCAAAAAGAGCCTTTCAAGCTAGCAGCACAGTGCAACCATGTGTGGGAAGACACGGCATTGCACTGTACACAGAGAAAATGCAAAGTAATGAAATCAGTGCGTAGGAATTGGGCAATATTGTGATGGGACACGTAATTGGGGATATATTTTCATTTTGGAAGGCCTTGAATGAGACTAAGGAGGTGAATTTTACTCATTAGGCAGGAAGATTTTTGAAGATGGAAGTGATCTGACTCAGATTTTTGGGAAGATAATTTATAAAATAACTAATAAATGTAATTACGGTATGTAGAACTCTTGTACACATACAGAGTTGTAGAGTTTACTGAGCATTTCCACCCACTTCGAAAATATTTGGTTCTGCAGAATGATGTAGATAAAGCCCTGTGTAGGGTTGATTATCCATGCCCACGGGGGCAGACCCTCATTATTTGAAGGGGTCCATATAAAAAGGGCATACATTTATATTGTCTCCATAGGAGAAGCATAAATGTAAGAAAATCATTTCAATTACATCATAAGTTTTTTAAAAGTTAATAAGATGGAAAACACAAATAAAGAACAACTTAGAAATCACCAAAGTATCATCCCCCAAAGATAACTATTATTGAAGACTCAGACTTTCCATTGTTTTTATCACACATGTTCATTTTTCCATCCATTCATTCATCTATATAAAGTGGACAGATATAATGGTAGATTATGCAGAGATGAGGTTGAAGACGATAAGGATAAGCCACCACAGAATTTGCCACGTTGGTATAAGGATTTTTTTAAGTTGAAGGCAATTAAAAAGAGCAGATAGAAGAAAAGTTCTCTGTCCTCCTATTTTCCTAGAAGCAGGACACAGATTTACAAAGACAAAAGTGCCTTCCTCCAAGGAAGGACAAAGGTTAATTACTGAAGACTAGGTACTTTGTATTTTAACAGCCTGGATATGGCACCAGAGGAATCATCTGAACAAGCTTTACTAAGTGTCTGCCATTTAGGTGGCTTCCCACAATTTTCTATCCCTGAGACTCAAAGTCCTTTTCCTTTGTCTTGTGACTTCTCTAAAAAAATCGATTATTTTGGTGAAGATGCTATATAAGCTGGAATTCAGAACCTCTCTTTTGAGAATTACTCATTCCTCATATACATGGTATCTCCCATGTATACACTAGATATACTTATTGCTAAACATCTGCTTGTTTTTATCTTCTTAACCCTTCTTTTATTTCAGGATCCAGTCCAGCTAATAGGACAGAAAGAGTAGAGGAGAAAACTTAGTCTTCTTTACCTACAAGGTAGGTAAGACAGTTACTGTTTTTATGGTTTATTCTTCTTTACAAAGTTATAATCACATAATATTCATATCTTTTTAATTTGACATTAAAAATTAGCACATGTACTTGTTGTGACGTTATAGATGTACTACTTGCACAATGCTTTACCTTGTGAGTATACCATATGTTTTTTTCTGTTGTTAAACATTTAGATGGCTCTTGATGTTTTTGCCATTATAAACAACTTAATAAATAGTATATGTATTTTTCCTACATTTTAGTTTTGTTTGCTTAGGAAAGATTTCTAAAATAACTGCAGAACTGAGGGAGTAAATGTTAATGCTTTTGATAGTGGGTATTGCTTAATAACATTTTATGTAAATATAGTCCTTGTGCAGTAGTATAATAAGAATTCCATCCCACATCAGTCTCTCCATAATGGGCATTATTATTAAATAATATAGTAGGTGAGAAAAGGTA
Source organism: Fukomys damarensis (assembly GCF_012274545.1). Classification (NCBI taxonomy): domain Eukaryota; kingdom Metazoa; phylum Chordata; class Mammalia; order Rodentia; family Bathyergidae; genus Fukomys; species Fukomys damarensis. Next base: position 18,776,049 of record NW_022900948.1, read on the forward strand.
GACAACAACTTCAGTCTTCAATTAGAAAGGACTATGTCAGATGACTCCAGTTGCTGGAACATGCAGGTGGATACCTTGTGCTTTTGTTTATTTCTTGTGAATAGAAGTATGCAAGTCCCAATAGCATAATCATGCTATTACCAGTCCAGAATCACTCTGAAGTCTGATTTTTTTCCTAAGATAATTTGGTTCTTTTCTATAGAAGTGGTCCATAATGATCATTAATAAAAATATGTTATTGATAATAGAGAGAGAGAGAGAGAGTCATTTGAAATGGAAATAGAGTATGTGTGGAAAAAAAAACAACAACCCTGAAACAATCCAAATAGGATATAATTAGAAACAGTAAAGAGGCTCATAATGTTAAATGAAAAGAACCACCAAAAAGGGAAACAGAGGTGATTCAAAGCAGACAGGAAGGAAACTGAACACTCAGAGGTTGGAAGAGGCAGAACAGATCACCAGGGCTTCTGAAACAGATATGCCACTGTATTAATTGCTTTGTTAGAGGAGAAATGGCCTAAAATATGTGAACGATCGTGGGCCCTAGAGGTACTAATGGCAGTGGAAATAGTTGCTATGACAACGACAAGGAAAATCAACTGAAGGAATTACTAATACATATGAGTATAAATGTGTCTGACATTAAAGAGCCTTTCAAGCTAGCAGCACAGTGCAACCATGTGTGGGAAGACACGGCATTGCACTGTACACAGAGAAAATGCAAAGTAATGAAATCAGTGCGTAGGAATTGGGCAATATTGTGATGGGACACGTAATTGGGGATATATTTTCATTTTGGAAGGCCTTGAATGAGACTAAGGAGGTGAATTTTACTCATTAGGCAGGAAGATTTTTGAAGATGGAAGTGATCTGACTCAGATTTTTGGGAAGATAATTTATAAAATAACTAATAAATGTAATTACGGTATGTAGAACTCTTGTACACATACAGAGTTGTAGAGTTTACTGAGCATTTCCACCCACTTCGAAAATATTTGGTTCTGCAGAATGATGTAGATAAAGCCCTGTGTAGGGTTGATTATCCATGCCCACGGGGGCAGACCCTCATTATTTGAAGGGGTCCATATAAAAAGGGCATACATTTATATTGTCTCCATAGGAGAAGCATAAATGTAAGAAAATCATTTCAATTACATCATAAGTTTTTTAAAAGTTAATAAGATGGAAAACACAAATAAAGAACAACTTAGAAATCACCAAAGTATCATCCCCCAAAGATAACTATTATTGAAGACTCAGACTTTCCATTGTTTTTATCACACATGTTCATTTTTCCATCCATTCATTCATCTATATAAAGTGGACAGATATAATGGTAGATTATGCAGAGATGAGGTTGAAGACGATAAGGATAAGCCACCACAGAATTTGCCACGTTGGTATAAGGATTTTTTTAAGTTGAAGGCAATTAAAAAGAGCAGATAGAAGAAAAGTTCTCTGTCCTCCTATTTTCCTAGAAGCAGGACACAGATTTACAAAGACAAAAGTGCCTTCCTCCAAGGAAGGACAAAGGTTAATTACTGAAGACTAGGTACTTTGTATTTTAACAGCCTGGATATGGCACCAGAGGAATCATCTGAACAAGCTTTACTAAGTGTCTGCCATTTAGGTGGCTTCCCACAATTTTCTATCCCTGAGACTCAAAGTCCTTTTCCTTTGTCTTGTGACTTCTCTAAAAAAATCGATTATTTTGGTGAAGATGCTATATAAGCTGGAATTCAGAACCTCTCTTTTGAGAATTACTCATTCCTCATATACATGGTATCTCCCATGTATACACTAGATATACTTATTGCTAAACATCTGCTTGTTTTTATCTTCTTAACCCTTCTTTTATTTCAGGATCCAGTCCAGCTAATAGGACAGAAAGAGTAGAGGAGAAAACTTAGTCTTCTTTACCTACAAGGTAGGTAAGACAGTTACTGTTTTTATGGTTTATTCTTCTTTACAAAGTTATAATCACATAATATTCATATCTTTTTAATTTGACATTAAAAATTAGCACATGTACTTGTTGTGACGTTATAGATGTACTACTTGCACAATGCTTTACCTTGTGAGTATACCATATGTTTTTTTCTGTTGTTAAACATTTAGATGGCTCTTGATGTTTTTGCCATTATAAACAACTTAATAAATAGTATATGTATTTTTCCTACATTTTAGTTTTGTTTGCTTAGGAAAGATTTCTAAAATAACTGCAGAACTGAGGGAGTAAATGTTAATGCTTTTGATAGTGGGTATTGCTTAATAACATTTTATGTAAATATAGTCCTTGTGCAGTAGTATAATAAGAATTCCATCCCACATCAGTCTCTCCATAATGGGCATTATTATTAAATAATATAGTAGGTGAGAAAAGGTAGACAACAACTTCAGTCTTCAATTAGAAAGGACTATGTCAGATGACTCCAGTTGCTGGAACATGCAGGTGGATACCTTGTGCTTTTGTTTATTTCTTGTGAATAGAAGTATGCAAGTCCCAATAGCATAATCATGCTATTACCAGTCCAGAATCACTCTGAAGTCTGATTTTTTTCCTAAGATAATTTGGTTCTTTTCTATAGAAGTGGTCCATAATGATCATTAATAAAAATATGTTATTGATAATAGAGAGAGAGAGAGAGAGTCATTTGAAATGGAAATAGAGTATGTGTGGAAAAAAAAACAACAACCCTGAAACAATCCAAATAGGATATAATTAGAAACAGTAAAGAGGCTCATAATGTTAAATGAAAAGAACCACCAAAAAGGGAAACAGAGGTGATTCAAAGCAGACAGGAAGGAAACTGAACACTCAGAGGTTGGAAGAGGCAGAACAGATCACCAGGGCTTCTGAAACAGATATGCCACTGTATTAATTGCTTTGTTAGAGGAGAAATGGCCTAAAATATGTGAACGATCGTGGGCCCTAGAGGTACTAATGGCAGTGGAAATAGTTGCTATGACAACGACAAGGAAAATCAACTGAAGGAATTACTAATACATATGAGTATAAATGTGTCTGACATTGAATAATGTGAACTGATTCCTTGGCAGATTCCAACACTATTTTTGAACCTGAAAAAAAAAAAAGCATCTCAGCATTTATCACATGCAAGTTTTAGTCTGTGGATTTTCTGGTTAAAGTCTAACTTTTTATGAGAAGTGGGCTTGATTTAAAAAATAAATTTATTATAAGAATATAATATCAACATTAGAGGATTTTTCAAAAGAAAAATGAAATTGCTTGTCATTCTCCTTGTCAATACAACAGCTTGCTTATTCATTTTTTCCTTACATCCTACTGCATTTTATATAACTCTATCCTTAGCATTCTGACAGTGTTGTATTCTGATCTTATCATTTAACCTCATATCTAAAGCATTTACTTTAAAATTATCTTCAAAATTGCCAATTAAAATTTTTGCACAATAGTACATGAATTTCATTGCGTTGTTTACCCAGCCATGCGCCTATTGGAGGGTGCTTATATGTTACTGACAAGTTGTTTTTCAGCAATAGAGAGAACAAGTAGAGTTCAGATGAATGTTAGTGAAGTGCAAACTCTCAGCATTAATAGATTTGAGCTTGTGTCTGGGTCACAATGCATTACCAAACACAAATATCTGCTAGCTGGAGGGTGGGAGGGTCAGCAGTTCTTGATTATTAGGTGGTGCCAACAATTAATAGGATAGGGACGAATGCTTTTCTCATTATGCCGCATATTGGTTTATAATGCACATCTGCTCCCATACCCTGGGCTATGCTGCAATTCCCCAGTGTTTTTCTGAAAGACCATTTCTTATCCCAAATGAATCTGTCAATAATGATTATTATGGTAAAAGTAAAAAATCCACAGCTAACATGATTGAAACATTCCCTTATAATCTGCAGTGAATAAAATAATGATATATCACAGGATGATAATTGTCTTTTGCATTTGCAGTAAATCAGGTGACTTTTTCATCCTGCATTGGAAGTATTTTTGCTTGGCCTCACATATTGTACCATTCATCTTGTTTTGTGTACATAATGGTGCTGTTGGCTCAGGATGGCTGTGTCAGTGTTTCTGGTGGTTGATAGAGCTGTTTGCTTCCATGAGGATGTCTTCTGAATATATGGTTATTTTACTATTAGCACACAAGGCTAGAAAATCAAAGGGAAGCCCTATAAGACACTATGTAGAGGTACTGCTTAGACTTGGGGAATTTAATGCCAGCTTATTGTTTCTGATAATGTATTAATAGCAGACTTCAAGTGGCAGCAGTTGTTATTAACACTACTGTTTCAATGATCATATAGTTACTGAAGAATTGTGTTGATTTAGGTTGACTGAAGGATGTGGTTTTGTGTAGTTGTCATTAAAATACAAGATGAAGAATTCTAAATTAGTATTTTTGCATTCCAAGTTATTGGCCAGAAGGAATAATAGGAGTTGAGGAGGAAGAGATTAAATAACAAGGAATTGGGACCAGAGATTTAGCTCAGTGGTTCTGCTGCCTGCCATGTAAGATCCTGAGTTCGATCCCCAGTACCAACAAAACAAAACAAAACAAAAACCCCAAAAACAAAAAACCAAGGAATTAGGAGAATGGAATACACAGTGATGTCTTTTTGGATACAGAGTATTAATAGCAAGCTACTTGGTTAGAAAACAGTACTGGGATTTCTTCTAAGTCCATAGATGCCTGTGGGGAATGGATTTGGGAATGGATTTTAAGTTTCTGCCACTTAGTTCAGTTTTCGTTTCTCTTTCCCAAACCAGAAAAAGCTGGTAAAGATTTTAACATTTTGTGATGAGTAATGTTGCCATTTTAGTTCATGCTGCTGTAATAAACTATCATAGGCTGAGTGGCTTGTAAACAACAGAAATTTATTTCTCATTGTTCTAGAGGCTCAGAAGTCCTAGATTTGTTGTCTAGTGAGGGCCTATTTCCTCACTCATGGACAGCCATCTTCTTAATTCATCCTCATATGGCAGAAGGGACAACAACAGTGCTATCTGGGCTCCCTTTTATAGGACATCAATCCTACTCATGAGGGCGTCATTTTCTTTTTCATCTCTTTTTTGAGACAGGCTCTAACTATGTAGTTGAGACTGACCTGGAACCCAGAATTGTCTCAAAATCACAGTGATCCTCCTGCCTCAGCCTCTGCAGTGCTGGGATTACAGGCATGCGCCACCACACCAGGCTGAGGGCATCATTTTCATGACCTACTTACCTCCTAAAGGCCCTACCACCTGGTACCACCATGTATTGCCCTATTGGCAGGGGAAGGATTTCAACATGACTTTTTGGAGGACACATTTAGTATACAGCATTTTCTAATAGCTTTGCCAGGAGGCTTAAATTCTAAGGAAAAGGTTATTGTGCTTCTCATTGATAAGGGACCCAAAAAGAGGGCCTGAAAAAGGACCCCTGAGCTCAGAAGTAGGGTTGGAGAAGAGGAGGGATTAGAGCAGTGGCTTTTAAACTTTCATCTCAACTTACATTTTATGCGGCATTATCCCAGGGTGGATGTGCCTGCATGTAAAACACCACAGCAGATTACTTTCCACCCAGCACATCACCACGGATAAACTGGAAAGACATGTGCGATTCCATCTTATTTCATTTTCACAGCAACCCCAAGAAGGTATTATTTAGTGGTTTCCTGAAGTGAAGTAACATTCCTGTGTTCACTTGCTAATTAGGTAAAGGAACCAAGACACTGGTCTGTATGTGACTTACCCAACCTGAGTCATTCTTTACTGTGCTAAATGCCCTTTCCCCAGGAAGGACTGTACATTTGGTTTTGAATTTTTTAACTAAAAAAGAGAAGAACAATCTATTATAATAAGTGTGACATCCCAGGCACTGCTCAGAAACACAGACTTTCAGAGTCAATGTGGCAACACAAAGACTCATGATTCAAAGACCGGGCTCCATGACTCAAACTGTTGTTGCCCCACACTGACCACCTGTTGGACTTTGGACAAGCTCTAACTTTCTAAACATCACTTTTCTCACTTATAAAGTGCTAATGTTAACAGTAGCTTCCTTATAGGTTTGTTGTAGCGATTAAGAGAGTTTCCACGAAAGTATTTAACATGGTATGGGGAACAGATGTTCCATAAATATATGTGAGTATGTGAGAAATTCCTTCACTCAAAGATAGAATCCTTCAGCTATAACTAAATACAATTTTGTTTATGCCAATCTAGATCCTAAAGAGAAGCTAAATGTATTATTTAACCCAATTAGGGTTAGATGAAAGTTCATATTAAACATTTACTAACCACAAAAAGACCCCTAAGCAGTTATTGAGATGATAGGGGCATAATTACCTTTAGGCCACTGCTTTCATTATTCCTGCTATAATTCTGATTGCAAACAATCATAGTTCTCTTGCTGATAACCCTATTTATATGAATTAGTGGCCTCAGTTCCACTTTAATTATTTGGGTTATAGATTCCAAAATGAAAGAAACATTCTAAAATAAATGGAATAAGGCTGGGGATTTAGCTCAGTGGTTCCGCCGCCTGCCTTGCAAGCGCAAGGACCCAAGTTCAATCCCCAGTATTAAAAAAAAAAAATCCAAAATGAAAGAAACATTCTAAAATAAATGGAATAAGGCTGGGGATTTAGCTCAGTGGTTCTGCCGCCTGCCTTGCAAGCGCAAGGACCCAAGTTCAATCCCCAGTATTAAAAAAAAAAAAGAGAGACTAAAACTGCAGATGCTTGGGAGAAAGAATTTGTACTATGACTAATTGCCAACAAGATTGTTCTTAACATGCTGCTAGAACAGTGCTTATAGGAATAATTTTCTTTAATTTTGATAGGCACCTTAGCAAATCAGGCACCTGAGTTAAGCATCATTGGAACTTGAAGACAGAATGCAGAAGTCAGAATAGTATCTTCTCTCTTGGTGAAGTGTCTTTAGTTTTGTCAGCTAGTGACAACACAGTCCACAAAAGGCGGGAGCTGTAAAAAAGGCGATAAATGATACTGTTATTGGTTTAATGGGAGCTGAATAACTGAGACAACTATGGATCTCACCAAAGAATATTCTCACCTTTGTCTCCATCTCAACTGATGGGTAACTCGTACAAGGTTTGGGGAAACTCTGCCTATCATCTTCTCAAATTTTTGCAACAAATTTGCTGGGACTTGGGCAACTTCATCAGTGAGGCTTTCTAATAAACTTTATATGTAGAAGGAGTAGGAGTGGGGCAAGTGCATAGACTTAATTGATATGAGTAGTTTGAATCTTATAGTTTGTGCCGGCACCAAAGCAGGAATATCATAGAGGAAGGTGACAGAGCAAAGCTGCTTAGTTAATGGAGCCTGGAAAGCAAAACAGGGGGATAGCACCAGAGAGGAAGGGGATA
>NW_022900948.1:18783709-18803878 GCF_012274545.1 Fukomys damarensis
CATGTATATAGTACCTAAGGCTAAACGTCCACAGCCCAGCCAGACACATCCAGAAGTGTGTTATACCGATCCCCTAGGTGGCTCCCAAGTCAATCAAGTTGACACAATCAAGCTTATTTACCATATTCTGCTCTGTCAATTTGACACCAAAACATATTTCCTTAAAGTGTACTTATTCTCCAAATAAAAATAAGGTCGTAATTCTGCCTCATATGATACAACTATTTCTCATACAGCTGCAACACAACAATCCCTTTCCTCAAATCTTGACAGTGCTAGGATTGGTAAAAAGTTAAGTCAAAGTCTCTCTTGAGAGTCAAGGTAAACTGCAAGCTGTGAAACTTGTAAACATAAAAAACAAGTTACATAGTCTCAAGGTACAATGGCACGATGAAAGCATTCCCATTCCAATGGAGGAATAGGGACTTAGAAAAGAATTGGACCGAAGCAAGACTAAAATCCAGCAGAACAACTATTAAGTATTAAAGCTCCATGTTTGGCATCTGGGCACATGTTGGTAAGATGTGAGGTCCAGAGGGCTTGGGTGGCCCCACCTTTATAGCCTTGCTGGTTGCATTCCAGGTGGCCTCTCTCTTGGGCTGGCCCGTAGCTTCTTTTGGCAGATAGATGTCCCACATTCCTGACTTCTCTGACTTCTTGAGGTCTCCACTGGATTTCCACAGCTTCACACATTGTTCTTTCAGGGGCTCCAGGCCTGACTTTGAAATCTGGGTAGGTGGAAGCATCCCTGACCTACAACTCTTGAATTTGTCCTTCTGGTAAACTCCACGTCACATGGACAACATCAAGGTCTACCATCAGCAAAAGCAGTAGTCACACCCTCATGGTCCATGTACACAGTGGCCTCTGAGTATTTGGATGGCTGAGCACAGGGAAATGGATTCTGGGGAACCAACTCACTAGGGAGTTGTTCCTGAGCAGGAACTCGCATCAAATGAAAGATTTATACTTTTACACCATGGAACCTGTTAGAGGTAGAATCTTACTGATTTCTGAGATGCCCTCAAGGAATCTTTCTTCCAGTTCCTGTAAGATACTTGCTTTCTTTTTTCATTAAGTTTATTGGTATTTTCCATTAAATTTATTTTAGGTCTACAATGTTACATTCATCATTGGGATCTTGCACCTTTACATGACGTATCTTGGTTCTTTTTTTCCCCATTCCTCTGGCCTCCCTTCACCCCCTCTACCCTTCCCCATTTACAAAGATTTGTTTCAATTTTTTTGCTTTTCTGTTATTTTTTTCTTTTCCCTTTTTACCTTTCCCCTACTCCTGCTCCTTGAGACCTTTTCTTCCTGTTACACCATATTAATTATACATTTTGATCCTTTTTAAACTTTAAACAAAATTCACATTTTATTTAGATTGAAATAAAGTATACAAAAATTTCTTCACCAAAAATAATGGCAACATTTTCTGTATTATTTCTAGATAAACCACAAAACATTCATTTTGTAGGTTTTCAGATTTTGCTTATAAATCAAGATGAGGCAGTAGATAAGGGTCATGGAAAAATATGAAAACAAACAAGTTGGTTGTCAAATAAGTTGATGGCCTTGGATTCTGCCTTGATTATGAGGCAGAAATGTTCAGCATTCATCTGCTAAGAAGCTTGTGAAGATGTAGGTGCCACAAAGGAATGTAAACAGCAACAACCAGGTGTGGAATAGCAATGGCAAGCTCTTCCATTCAAGCTTTAACCTCTTCTTTTAAGTTCATTTAATAAAGACAAAAATCTGTATTGAAATCTGGTGAGGTCATAAACTTCTCTTTAGTAATTTCCTTAACTGTCCATTAGATTTTTAATAACACACTTAAAGCTCCTACTAATCACAGGACAATGATGGCCTTCACCATAACATTTTATAAGCTGCATTCCTTTCTCCCACACCACCTCAAAATCCATTTCTTCAAAAACTGACAGCTCAATTTTTGAAGGCGGATGCACAATGACAGTGTGTCATCTAAAATGACTTAATTAAAACAATTCCATAGCGCCACCAACAGAGGTCACACCAAAGTGAAGTGTGGCACTTACAATGCTATCTTCTGGAAGAATGGGCAGGTATCAGGTGCATGAGAGTTCAGCAGGGCCATGCAAATATGGACATTATCAATGGCTAATATATTCAATGACAGGCTTATAGGCTCACATTCAGTGATTAGGTGGCCTACATACACCCCTGATAGCTTTTATTTAAAATATCAAATATAAGAAAAAGCCCACTTTAAAAGTCTTAGGTATTTTCAACAGTTTCTGAATTATCTGTAGGAGGCTCTGATTTAGTTGTATATAGTTTGATATATCTGTCCACCATTAAGTATAGATCATGTTTTATATCAAAATTTATGTTAAGCAAAGCCAAGTTAATTGACCTTTGGCCTGTCAAAATGTTCCTCAAGTATGCTTTGAGATGGTTTTGTCCATTTTCATAACTCTCATTTTCAACTTTTATCACAGGAAGATATCACAGTAGGGCATACACATTAGGAAAAAACGATGTCAGGCAGATGGAGGGCTTCATAAATGGTTGATGGAAGCTCTGTGTCTTTCCTTCTGTGTTTCCATTTGATTCTCCAACAATGAAGTTCAGCCGAGAGTGTGTCAGGACTGGGTAAGTCACTTCTGTACATGGCAGACTGGTGTCCCCTGATGTGTTGAATTTGAGCTGTCCCATGACTGAGGGTACCAGAGATAAGCATTTAAGAGCTTTGAGATGCTGTTCTGAGAGTATATCTTTAAGTTCCTGAATAATGTGTTCCACTGTTGGGACACTCAGAGTTTCTTCATAGTAACTCTCGGAGGTTAACTGAGATTCCAGGTCACGTTGCTGAGCCCTACAAAATTTCCCTGGGAGTTTCACTTGAATATCAAGCTTGGTTGCCACATTTGTGGCTTCCTCAAACCAAAACTCATGATAAACTTGAATATTTTTCATCACTTCATCGAGTGAGTGCAGTACAGCGGTCAAGCTACTGGCTGCAAAGAAGACAGCAGAAATTTGTCCCTGGAGATTTTTCCCAAAGGCCCTTGTAAAAGATAAAACATTTTTAAGAACAACAATGGAAACAATAAAATCAAAATCTGTTACTGCACTACAGAGTACAGATGCTCGGCCAGCTATACAGTTATTCCACCTAATATCGGTGTCACTATTTATACCATCTAAACAAGAAACAAGTGCTTGCAGCAGGTCCCAAAATCTTTGAAAGCATCATGCCTGCCTGTCCACTGAGAATGACATATTTCCTTCATTTCTTTATTCCTTTCTGCACTGTTCTGGAAGAGAACAGAAATTACAGTGTCAAGTTCTAAAAGTAGTTGTGATCAGTGGAGAAAAGAATAATCTTCCTCAATTGTTCCCAACACAACTGATACCCAGACCACAGGCACTGATTTTGCCAACCACATGTTTAAGGCACAGGAAGAGTAGAGTGTGCAGATAGCCTGGGGATATTTCTCTAGAAGTCTAGAAGGAACAACTTTCATTTTATTTTTTTAAATTGAGTTTATTGGTACAATCTAGGTCTACAATACAGTTACATTCATTAATGGGATCCTGTACCATCACATGACAGTTCTTGGCTCTCATTTTTTCCCCTTGTCCCTGACCTTCCTTCACCCCCTCCTCCTCCCTTTCCCCATTTACAAACTCTTTATTTCCATTTTTACATTTTCTCATATTTTTTTCTTTTCCCTTATTTCCTTTCCCCTACCCTTCCCACTTTCCCTACACCTTTAGCCTTTTCTTCCTATTTCACAGTCTTAATTATCCCATTAGGATCTTGTGTACTATTATAGTTTTTCACACCAGAGAAACTATTCGGTATTAAAGCATGTGTGACTTATTTATTTCACTTAGGAGTATATCCTCAATATGTATCCATTTTCCTATGTGTGACTTTAATTTCTCATTCTTTATGGCTGAATAGTATTCCATTTTATAGAAAAACCACATCTTCTTTATCCAGTTTCCAACAGATGGGCAGATGGGCTGTTTCCAAGTTTTACCTATTACAAACTGTGCTGCTATAAACATTGGTGTGCATATATCTCTGTGGTATGATTCTTTTAAATCTGTTGGAAAGATACCCAGCAGAGGGATGGCTGGGTCAAATGGAACCTCTAGACCTAGCTCTTTGAGGTATCTCCATATTGACTTCCATAGTGGTTGCAGTAGTCTGCACTCCCACCAACAATAGAGAAGGGTTCCTTTCTCCCCACAATTGCACCAACATTTATTATTGATTGATTTCTTGATAACAGCCATTCTTTGTGGGGTGAGGTGGAATCTCAGTGTTGTTTTCATCTGTATCTCTCAAATGATCAGTGATGTGGAACATTTTTTCATATATTTACTTGCTGCTTTTATTTCTTTGTCTGAGAAATGTCTGTTCATTTCAGATGTCCATTTATGAATTGGGTCTTTATATTTGGGGGGGCTGATTGTTTCGAATTCTTTATATATTTAGATAATAGTTCTTTGTCTGAGGAGCAGCTGAGGTAAAATATTTTCCCCACATTGTAGGAGTCTCTTAGTTCTTTTGATGGTGTCTTTTGCAGTGCAGAAGCTTTCCAATAAGATGAGATTCCAGTTGTTGATTCTTTCTGCTAGTTCCCGTGCTACTGAGGATTTGTTCATAAAGTCTTTTCCTATTCCAATGTCTTCAAGAGTTCTGACTAATTTATCTTCCAGCAAGTTTAGTGTTTCTGTTTTAATATTTAGATCTTTAATACACTTTGATTTTATTTTGGTGCATGGTGAAAGGTAAGGTTCTAGTTTTATTCTTTGGCAGGTTGAGATCCAGTTTTTCCAACACCATTTATTAAAGAAGCTATCTTTCCTCCATTGGGGATAGTCAGCTCCTTTGTCAAAGATGAGGTAGTTGAGTACCTCTGGAGTTGTTTTTGTGTCTTCCAATCTGTTTCACTAATCCTCAGGTCTGTTTCTTTGCCAGTACCATGCTGTTTTTTTTAATCACAGTGTCTTTGTAATATAGTTTCAGATTGGGAATTGTTATACCCACTGCCATGTGTCTGTTGCCTAGGATGGCTTTTGCTATTCTAGGTCTCTTATGGTTCCAAATGAATTTTTGGATTCTCCTTACTAGTTTTGTGAAATATAGTGTTGGAATTTCCATTGGTATTGCATTAAATCTGTATAGCAGTTTTGGTAGTATGGCCATTTGCTCTATGTTGATTCTTCCTACCCAGGAGCAGAGGATATCTTTCCATTTTATTATATCCTCTTCGATCTCTTTTTTCAGAGTGCTGTAGTTTTCAGTGTAGAGATCTTCTGCTTCTTTGGTTAGATTGATTCCCAGATACTTCATTTTTTGGGGTGCTATTGTGAAAGGAATTGTTTCCCTAATTTCTGGTTCAGTGAGTCTGTTATTTGTGTACAAGAAGGCTATTGGTTTTTGGGTGTTGACCTTGTATCCAGCTACTCTGCTAAAAGTGTCAATTAAGTCAAGAAGTCTTTTGGTGGAGTTTTTTGGGTCTTCAATGTAGAGTATCATATCATCAGCAAATAATGACAGTTTAACTTCTTCCTTTCCGATCTTTATTGCTTTAATTTCTTTGTCTTGTCTAATTGCTATTGCTAATGTTTCCAGAACTATAATGAAGAGGAGTGGTGATAGTGGGCATCCTTTCTTGTTCTTGACTTTAACTTGAAGGTTTTCAGTTTTTGGCCATTTAATATGATGTTGGCTGTTGGTTTTCATAGATAGCCTTTACTAAGTTGAGATATAGACCATCTATTCCAATTTTTACAGGGTTTTTATCATGAATGGATGTTGAATTTTGTCAAATGCTTTTTCTGCATCTTTCGAGAGGATCATGTGGTTTTTGTCCTTGAGTTTGTTAATATAGTGTATTACATTTATTGATTTACATATGTTGAACCATCCTTGCATCCCTGGAATAAATCTGACTTGGTCAGGATGTATGACCTTCTTGATGATCCTGTGTATTCTGTTTGCTAGTATCTTATTGAGGATTCTTGCATGTATATTCATTAAGGAGATTGGCCTGTAGTTCTCTTTTTTAGTTACATCTTTCCCTGGTTTGGGAATCAAAGTGATGTTTGATTCCAGGAATGATTTTGAAAGTATTGCTTCCCTTTCAATTTCATTGAAAAGTTTGAAGAGTAATGGCAGTAGTTCTTCTCTAAATGTCTTGTAAAACTCATCAGTGAATCCATCAGGACCTGGGCTTTTCTTCGTTGGTCAGTTTTTAATTACATTTTTCAATTTCACTGATTGTAATTGGGGTGTTTAAAATGTTTTTATCTTCTTCGTTCAACTTAGGTAATTCATAAGTATCTAGAAATCTGTCCATTTCTTCTGTGTTTTCTGTTTTATTAGAGTACAGGTTCTCATAGTAGGTATTAATGATCCTCTGGATTTCTGTGGGATTTGTTGTGACTTCACCTTTTTCATTCCTGATTGCATGGATCTGAGCCTTTCTTTTTTTCGATAAGGTTTGCTAAGGGTTTATCAATTTTATTTAGTCTTTCAAAAAACCAACTCTTCGATTCATTTATTTTTTGCATCACTTTCTTAGTTTCCATTGCATCGATTTCTGCTCTAATCTTTATAATTTACTCTCTTGTTTGAGCTTTGGGTTTTTCTTGCTCTTGTTTTTCTAGGAGTCTGCAATTCATCATTAGGTTGTTTATTTGAGCTTGCTCTGTTTTCCTAACATGGGCATTCAGTGCTATGAATTTTCCACATAGAACTGCTGTTATTGTGTCCCATAGATTCCTGTATGTTGTATTGTCATTTTTGTTTATTTGTCAAAACAGTCTGATTTCTTCTTTGATTTCCTCTGTGATCCACTGATTGTTCAGGAGAGTGTTGTTCAATTTCCATGTGTTTGTGAAGTCCCTACAATTTCTTATGCTATTGATCTCCAGATTTATTGCACTGTGATCTGATAATATACAGGGAATAACTTTAATTCTTTTACATTTATTCAAACCTGTTCTGTGAGCTAGTATGTGATGATCTATCTTGGAGAATGACCCATGTATAGCTGAAAAGAATGTATATTCTGATTTTGTGGGGTGGAACACTCTATAGACACTTAATAAGTCCATGTGTTCAAAAGCTTGGTTAAGTTCTAGTATTTCTTTGTTGATTTTTTGCCTAGATGATCTGTCTATTTGTGATAGTGGGGTATTCAGATCCCCCACTACAATTGTAGTAGTGCTTATTTGGTTTTTCATGTTATTTAATATTTGTTTTATATAGTTGGGGCATTTATATTTGGTGCATATATGTTTATGATTGTCATCTCTTCCTCTTGAATTGTTCCCTTTACAAGGATGTAGTGGCTTTCTTTGTCTCTCTTAATCAGTTTTGGTTTGAAATTTACTTTGTGAATAAGATTGCTACCCCTGCTTTTTTCTGGGCTACTGTTGCATGGAGAATTGTTTTCCACCCTTTCACTTTCAGTCTAAGGGCTTCTTTTTATACTAGGTGTGTTTCTTGTATACAACATATTGTTGGATTTTGTTTCTTAACCCATTCTGCCAATCTATTTCTCTTTTCTGCTCTAATCTTTATAATTTACTCTCTTGTTTGAGCTTTGGGTTTTTCTTGCTCTTGTTTTTCTAGGAGTCTGCAATTCATCATTAGGTTGTTTATTTGAGCTTGCTCTGTTTTCCTAACATGGGCATTCAGTGCTATGAATTTTCCACATAGAACTGCTGTTATTGTGTCCCATAGATTCCTGTATGTTGTATTGTCATTTTTGTTTACTTTATAATTTACTCTCTTGTTTGAGCTTTGGGTTTTTCTTGCTCTTGTTTTTCTAGGAGTCTGCAATTCATCATTAGGTTGTTTATTTGAGCTTGCTCTGTTTTCCTAACATGGGCATTCAGTGCTATGAATTTTCCACATAGAACTGCTGTTATTGTGTCCCATAGATTCCTGTATGTTGTATTGTCATTTTTGTTTATTTGTCAAAACAGTCTGATTTCTTCTTTGATTTCCTCTGTGATCCACTGATTGTTCAGGAGAGTGTTGTTCAATTTCCATGTGTTTGTGAAGTCCCTACAATTTCTTATGCTATTGATCTCCAGATTTATTGCACTGTGATCTGATAATATACAGGGAATAACTTTAATTCTTTTACATTTATTCAAACCTGTTCTGTGAGCTAGTATGTGATGATCTATCTTGGAGAATGACCCATGTATAGCTGAAAAGAATGTATATTCTGATTTTGTGGGGTGGAACACTCTATAGACACTTAATAAGTCCATGTGTTCAAAAGCTTGGTTAAGTTCTAGTATTTCTTTGTTGATTTTTTGCCTAGATGATCTGTCTATTTGTGATAGTGGGGTATTCAGATCCCCCACTACAATTGTAGTAGTGCTTATTTGGTTTTTCATGTTATTTAATATTTGTTTTATATAGTTGGGGCATTTATATTTGGTGCATATATGTTTATGATTGTCATCTCTTCCTCTTGAATTGTTCCCTTTACAAGGATGTAGTGGCTTTCTTTGTCTCTCTTAATCAGTTTTGGTTTGAAATTTACTTTGTGAATAAGATTGCTACCCCTGCTTTTTTCTGGGCTACTGTTGCATGGAGAATTGTTTTCCACCCTTTCACTTTCAGTCTAAGGGCTTCTTTTTATACTAGGTGTGTTTCTTGTATACAACATATTGTTGGATTTTGTTTCTTAACCCATTCTGCCAATCTATTTCTCTTTATTGGTGAATTGAGGCCATTGACACTGATAGTTATAACTGATATGTACTGACTTATTATTGTCATGTTATTGTTCTTTTGTTGACTGTTTTTAATTTTTTGCCCTCTCCTTTTAGTTTCTTGCCTTGGCTATTTGATTTGCTCTGTTGGGCCTCATGGTGTTGTGATCTTCATTGTCTTTTTCTAGGATATTGTTTAAAATTCCTTGTAGTGCTAGTTTAGTACTCACAAAGATTCTCAAGTGTTCTTTGTCATGGAAGTATCTTATTTCCCCATCCATTTTGAAAGAGAGTTTTGCAGGATACATCAGTCTAGGTTTGAGGTTGTTTTCTTTTAGGACTTGAAATACTTCACTCCAGGCTCTCCTTGACCTGAGGGTTTGTGTTGAAAAGTCTACTGTGATTCTGATGGGCTTTCCTTTTCATGTGATTTGTTTCTTTTCTCTTACTGTTTCCAGTATTTTGTTCTTCTGTTGGGTTTCTGGGATCTTGATTATTATATGTCTAGGTGTAGATTTTTTTTGATTGTGGCTAGTTGGAGTCCTATATGCCTCATTTACCTGTGTGTGAAATTCTTCCCCTCTGTTTGGGAAGTTTTCTGTCATTAATTCTGTGGATAGCTTTTTTAAGTCATTTGCATTTTCTCCTGCTACTTCATGGATTCCTATCAGTTTTATGTTATTCTTCTTTGCATCATCTAGGAGTTGTTGGATCAGTTTCTCGTGCTCCCTTACTGTTTTTAAGAGATTTCTCTTTTCACAGTCACTGTCTGAGATCCTGTCTTGTATATCTGAGATTCTATCTTTACAATCTTTTATTCTGTTGAATACACTTTCAATAGAGTTTTTAATCTCCTGGATATCTGTTTGAATCTGTTTAATGGATTCCATTTCTTTCCTATGTTGGGCATTCATTGTTTCCATTTTTTTCTTATTCTAGGCCTTCATGGTTTCTATTATGTTCCTGAGCTCATCCATTTTTTTGTCAGTTTCTCTTCTAGCATCTCGAATCATGTCTTTCATTTTGCTCACAATCTCTATGCTTATCTGGGAAATTATTTATGTTTTGAATTTTTCTAGAGCTTGATTGATCAGTTTTGTTACTTCCTGTGCTGTGAGTGCTGAGTGTCCTGAAGGTTCACTATCAGACTTTTCATCCTCCTTTGCCCTACTGTTTGCCATTGGTGAACTGGAAGTCTTTTTTGTGTGTTGCTTAAGTGTTGTCTCATCTTTATTTTTGATGTTGGGTTGCCCTTGATTCAATCTCTGGGTCATTAAATCTTCCTGATATCATTGCATCCCAGCCTTTGATTCTCTAATGACTTATAGACATTCTCATTTTCATAGTGGAGACAGCAACTCGTCAAATCATTCCCTATCCTTTATCCCAATCGATACGATCAGGAACACAATAGGATCAATCACCATCCTTTATAGCCAGCCATGCCTCTGTGGAGTGCGTCCATGGACTGGCACAGTCATGGGATCTGAGGGGGAGGTGCAGTGCTCAGCGGCACCTGAATGGCTACCCTCCTGGTGCTGGGTCCTGAGCAATCAATGGGCCCACAGGTAAAGGTGAGGCCTGGTCTGCAGAGGGAGACCTGAAGTCCAAGCCAGCTGCTTCCCAAAACTCACCCTCTTGATTCTGGGTCCAGAGCAATCAACAACTTTCATTTTAGAAGAAAATCCACTGGACACAATATAAGCCTGGCCATGACAGTACTCCATATTTAGTCCCTACTTCTCAGTTATTGGAATGTGAAATTTCACAACCAAAATTTCTGGGTCAGCTTCCTAAAGCAGAAAGCCTACAAGTTCCTCTCTCAGGTTATGAGATTCATCCACAAACCTCACCGAGACAGGTAAGTGCTCTTCTCTTGCTGTGTCCACCACATCATTAGTGATGATGGAAAAGAAGTGTGAGTCCCTCACTTCCCTGAGGGTTTCTTCCCTAATACACTTCTCACAGACCTCCAGCATCTGTTTCTGCTGTGTTTTTGAGCAGAGCAAGATATTAACAGCTGTGGTCTCCAAGTGCTTTCTCAGAACCTCTTTGCCAGAATTTACCTGGCACTCCAACAAAGCTTGAAAGTTATCAGGTGTAAAGAG
This sequence comes from Fukomys damarensis, assembly GCF_012274545.1. Taxonomy (NCBI): domain Eukaryota; kingdom Metazoa; phylum Chordata; class Mammalia; order Rodentia; family Bathyergidae; genus Fukomys; species Fukomys damarensis. Next base: position 18,794,563 of record NW_022900948.1, read on the forward strand.
ACCTTCTGGGATTTTGGCAGTCTCATGCCTATCCAGAGGTGTGTTTTGTTTTCCCATAAGAATCAAAATTTCAAATAGAGACTTTAAGTATTCTTTGTTTTCCTACTCTTCAAGGGTTTAAGGTAAAATAGCTTCATCCTGCTCCTACCCCTGCAGCACAGTACTGGGATTCTAAGCATTGCTATTGTTTGTTTATGTTTCTGATCCTGTTCAGAAGTTTCGTCTTTTTTTTTTTTTTATGTTTCAGTGTCTTGATTTCATCTTCACTCACTTCTTTTGTTTTCTATGTCTACCATGTGAATTGTTCAAATGACTGGTAAGATCAAATATTGTTGGTATTGCATTATTTTGAAAAAAGGTCCTATAAGGACTCTCCCAATGACTTCACAAGTACCTGCTTCATTTAATTTTGAGAAATAAAATAACCCAATCATTCTTTAGTTTTCTGATGCCTCTGCAAACTGTATAGTTCTGCAGATCATAGAGGTGTCAGAGTGTGGCACACAACCAATAATGTTTATTTAGTTGATCATGTGTGCTTTCTTTTTAATGACATTATTCTCTTCAGCAACCATACCTTCTTTGGCCCCAAATTTACACGTGGTTTTCTTGGCCAAAATTTAAGTTTTTGAAATTTTTGGCTCTGCCTTTTGCTCCGTTTCTCACTATAAATCTGGATAGAAGCAGCCAGCAGTACCCATACTACAGCCTAAAAGTTGGGGTGGCTTAAAATTTCCTCCATCAGTTAAGTTAGTCTCCCTCCCTTAGTATCCTCCCTCCCTTAGTATCCTACAATGCCTCAGGATACAGGTAAAATTTTCTCAGGTGATGGCCATGTTATTGGCCTGGGAGCTCTGCTGTGAGAACTACTGTTATAGAGAAATAATGTTTATTTGAATGAAGGAATTGATAATAGATTTAGGAATGAGGGGACATATTTAAGAAGTATTCAGGAAAATAGAACTTGATTTTGTTGGTGATAGACAGAAGTAAGGAAGAGAAGGTTTTGAACTGAGTGACTGAGGTGGTAAAGGAACCATTTCCTGAGCAGAGGGCTCAAGAAGTAGAATTCTCAAAAGTTCAACAGTCTCAAGGCTCATGCATTTTGCTTTCCTTTATATAGAGGATTTCACTGTAGATGACCCATTTTCCACCTCAGTGACTTCTACTTTACTCAGAATGATGGAATTATTTTGTAAAGATCTTTTAATAAATGAAATGGCTTCTGTGACTGCTTTATGTTGCAAAGTAGGAATGTATAAGGGAGAGGAATTCCAGGTGCAATGAACAAAGTGGTCAAGGAGCATGTGTCAGAGGCCACATTTTGTTTTCCCCCCTGCTTGTTGCCTATGGTGGTTACAGCTGTATGAAGAATTATTCACAAGTAGATTTTCCTGACAGCAGCAACTATGAATAGCATCATTCAGTAGGCAGGTAATTTGTTCACTGTTTTATAAAAAGACTGACAAGTTTCTTGTTCAATTATGGCACAAGGGAAATATAATTTGAGTGGGGGGAATCACTAGTGGAAGGAGTCAGCTGCACCAGGATTTCCCTACTTTGGCAACCAAGTAGGAAGGAGGGAAAATCCTGTTCATCTTTGTTTTGAGAAAAGTATGTAAATAAATTGCCCATTAAACTCTTAGACAAGAGTTTGGTCAGCAGATGAAGAAACCATCAGCATTTTCCAGCTGTGGGCTTTTTTCACCCCGCCTAACCCACAGAAGGAACTACTGTGACCACAAATGAGAAAGAATGTGCTCATGGAAGGATGTGCGCTGGCCAAGCTGGTCATAGTTCACACTGCAGCGATGCTGTGCCTGGAGGAGGGAGAATGAAACATTTATGAAAATGGCCTTTTCCCAGCTACATATCACATTTATCAAATGGAAGAAGGCAAAAAAGCAGGATTCATCTCCCCAAGAGAGGCCACACTGGTTTTCTTTTTGATCTAGACTGCATATTATTTTTGAAGGTGAACCATCAATGTTTCACATCTGTGAGGATCAATTGTTACTACCTTATCTCAGATTTTGTTGAGAGGAGAGATGGGTTTTCTTGCCAGACCATGGGGGAAGAGTCAGGTCTGGGACTAAGCATGTGCTTAGGGCACCCACAAATGGAAGTAACACATTTTTTTAGCAATGATGTAATAATTAAAAATTGAAGGATAACTTCTAAATTACTGGGCAAATAGAATTCAAAACAAAATCTTCCAATCTAAGAAATCCTCTGCACAAAGGTTTTAAGAGAAAGAAAACTAGTTTCATTCTTAAGTATTGAACTAGAATCACAGGAAATCTGCTAAGAGGTAGCAGAGACAGAAATAAATCTTACCCTCTTTTATGGTCAGGCAGATAACACCTGGGCCATACTTGTTCTCAAAATAAACAGAACAATCCTCAGGTAAGAGGACTTGATAGCACCATTTGTTACACAGTTCATTCTACCTTTGCCTGGTAATCATCTGCTAACTAATTTTTTAAAATCCACATGAAAAACAGACTTATTCTACCTTTATGATAAGAAAGAGTTTTGGAACTTGTAACTAGATGCTCACCACAGTTAGGCTCCTACCTTCCCACTGGAACTGGAAAATGGGTCACTATTTCCTTAGATATTTACAACTCACAGGCATGGCTCCTAGGTCTTTAAGATTTTCTAGGTCTTACACAAACACCCTATCTAGTTTTGAAAAGGATTTATATACATTTCAAAGACTGGAGAAATATTTATAGTTTTTTTTAAAAGAAATGCTCTAAGAAAAAGAGGGAGAGGATCTCTCTCTCTTTTTTTTAAGACAGGGTCTCACTATGTAGTTCAGACTGCCCAGGAACCCACTATGCTTCCCAGGCCATCTCAAACTCACAGAGATCCTCCTGCCTCAGCCTCCCGAGTACTGGGATTACAGGCATGTGCCAGCACATCCAGCTTCATTTTTAATTAAATTCAATATTTATTGGTAATTTTTCAAATATAGAGCTTTGTAAGCTATAAACACCATCTTTAACAAAAATTTTAGCTACAAAGATACTGAAAGGTATAACATCAAAAATTCAGAAATTAGATGGAGATGGCTACTACTATAAATACTATTGAACATTTTTCTGAAAGTTCTTGTGAATGAAATAAAATAAGAAAAAGCAACAGTAAAACACTGAGAAGAAAGAAAAAATTGCTATTAGAATTATATGAATGTTTACATAATTGAATTAATAAATGATAATTGAAATAATAAATAATAATAGCATTCATCAAGTTATGTGGCTATTAAGTTAGTATGTAAAAGCCAGTTTTCTTTAGTCCTGTTTTTTTCTGGGAAATCATTTTTTAATTCAAAATAGACTACACTAATAGCAACAGTAAAGACCTTAACATATACAAAAAATGGAACTCCTGTGAAGTGAACTCTCACACCATATTGGAGTGAAACCAGAAGCCAACAGGATTTTTCTATAAATGGCTCTTCATTTTTAATTGGGAGAATGAAGCCCTTTATTTAGAGTTTCTGTTTGTTCTTACTGTCATGGGCAAGATCTAAGAAGGGTCTCTAAGCTGAGATAAGGTGTTTTAAAGGGTTTCTTTCTTGTGTAGGATATGGGTCAGTGGCTACTTTTGTCCTTGAGGATTATTTTTGTCCTTAAGGACATCATGACACTCTCCCTACTGTTATGGCTGGGCGTGGTGGCACATGCCTGTATTCCCAGTACTCAAGAGGCTAAGGCAACTTAAAGGTCAGCTTGGACTACATGGTGAGTTAATTCTAGCATAAACTGTGAAGCTAGTCCTGATGTCAAAAAAGCAAAACTAAATTGACAGAAAGACAAAAAAAGTCTACCTGGTCCTTGTGAAAAGAGTAGGAGAGAAGGGAAGACACTTGAATTAAGGCTTGAGAATCCCTCTCTCTTCTCTTATGAGGGTCCCTGTCTATTTCAAACCCATTTTAGAAAGCATCAAGCATACCCTGAATTGAGTTCAGACCACAATTCTACGTATGATTTCTGAGCTGCCCTTTGAATTACCCCAGTCATGTGTTCTGGTCCTAGAACTACTGCTATATTTTTAGAAAACAACCCTGTAGAAGCAGAAAGCTTTATTAATAACTGGAAATAACTCAAGGTGGCTTAATACATGAGGAGAATTGGTTTAAAAAATAGGAAGAAGGGAACTGGTTTCAAGAATAAACTCAGAGGCCTTTCCTTCCTCCTTACTGTGCTGGGGCTTGATCCTGGGACCTCATGCATGCCAGGTGGGTACGCTACCACTGAACTACATCCTTAGCACTGTGTTCTTCCCTTTGTATGGGGCTTCCTAGGAATCCGTAGAGGATTGGTACCAGCACCTCCCCCACCCCACCCCTCGGATATCAAAACCCAAGGACACTCAAGGCCCTTATATAAAATAATGTAATATTTTCATGTAACCTACAACTATACTCCTGTATACTTCTTTATACTGCTTAGAACACCTAATACAAAGTGAATACTGTGTAACTAGTCGTTATACTTTATTCTTTAGAGAACAATAATGAAAACATTTCTACATGTTCAGTTCAGATGTATTTTTTGGTGTTTTTGAATATTTTTAATCCTTGGTGGGTTGAATCCAGCTGTACGTCAGTCTGATGGCAGTAGAATTTAGTAAAAGTCCAGAGGAGTAGATTTGGGATACCACCAGAACAAAATATTTGCACTGGAAATAATTTCCTTTCTTGTAAATCAGTTATTTATCAAGCCACATGTCCATGTCAAATACAGAATATATTTTGAGTAACACTTGATCAGGTGCTTGCTTAGAAGAGTGGCTGACAAATAGCAAGTGCTCTGTAAATTCGTTTGGTAGATGAATAAATACAGTCTGTGTAAACTGTGACTTTAACTAGATTAAGTACAAAAATGTTGGTAATATCGTATATTTAAAATACTAACAGGCTAATTACAGTTATTTAGAGAGTGTTATGCTGTATGATTAAATGTTCCCCCAAAGCCTCATGGGCTCATAGGTGGACTTTTTGGGAGGTAACTGGATGACAGGTGTGACGCTTGCCACTGGATTGATTCACTGATGGGTGTATTGTCAGAGTGAAGCCTGGTGGGGAGAGCTGCATTCACTGTGGGTGCGACCTGGAAGGGTGTGTATTTTGATTTCTCTCTGATTCCTACCTGCCATGCCATGAACTATTTTTCCTCTGGTATGCCCTTCTTGTCATGTCGCCCTGCCTTGGAACCAGCCTTCTATGAACTTGTGAGCCAAAATAAGCCTCTGCTCTTTTAACTTGTGAATGTTAGGTATTTTGCTCCAGTAATGAGAAAGTAACTAACATAGGGGAGGTACTAACTTCTGTGAAGCCTTCCATGGGTCCTCAGGCAGACTTAAGTACTTACATATTTTCAGGCATTTTATACATATTCCCACTAAATAATCCTAGGTGTCATATTGTTTTACTGCATCTCAAATGTCCTGTGAAGTACCCCTAAGGGCACAGGAGCATGAACTTGATTTCCAGAGGATAGAGGTGCAGCCAGAAGCATCCTCAGAAGTGAGAAATGTCTTCACAATGTCACTTTTAACTCTAAAAGAGGCATGCACATTTTGCATTCTATTCCACAATATCTCCAAGTTTGTTGTAATGCTAACAATTATCTCTACTCTCCCACTGAAAGCATAAAATTGAGGAAATTCTCCCCAGATGACACCAAAGCAATTTAACATTCTATAATTCTTCCTGCCACTCATTAAGCAATTAGAGGCATTTTGTGGAACTCGTGGTAATTTTATCCAAGAAGGGCACAAGTAGTTCACTACAAGGAGTTGAATCCAACTTTGGTTAGGAAATAATAAAGTCTGTCTGGCTTAAGAACAGTTACTTAATCAGCATCAGCCTGGGCTTACACAGGTTTAGCTGGCATGTTTTCCTGAATCATTTTAACGACACTCCAAGTTTTTGGTGTCATCTGGAAATGTGTGGAGAGAGCACAGAGTTGGCAAGGGAAGCACCGTTGTGAAAGAATCGTGCCCTCAGAAAGCCACTTCATTTTGGTCTCTTCAACCATTAAATGAAGACCTTAACCTCAATAATCCCTAAAATCAATCCCAATTACCAAACTCCTGTTCTCAGTACAGAGAACAATATCAACTGTCCATGTCACTAACTATACAGATACCTGGTAAAAACAACTGGAGGAAAACAGAAGGATCAAGAGTCTGGATAAGAATATATTTTCTTCTCTCTTGAATGATGTGTCACGTATCTAAGTTGGAATAATATTTTTTTATTCATTAAGTTTATTGGTACATTTTAGTTATATAATATGATGACATTCATCACTGGGAATTTGTACCTTTACATGGTATATCTTGGTTCTTATTTTTTCCCCATTTCCCTGCCCTCCCATCAACCCCTCCATCCCTCCCTATTTACAAAGACTTTGTTTCTGTTTTTCTTTTCTCACATTTCTTTCTTTCCCTTCTTTCCTTTCCCCTACATCTTCTTTTTTTCTTTTTATTGAGTTTATTGGTACAATCTAGGCATACAACACAGTTACATTCATTACTGGGATCCTGTACCTTCACATGACAGGTCTTGGTTCTCATTTTCCCCTACATCTTCTATTTTCCCTTCCACTTGGGCTTTTTCTTCTATTTCACATTATCTATTATACATTTCAAGCCTTATTTATTTACACTTTTAGTTTCCCACTAGGTTAGAATAATATTTACTTTTAAACAAACATTATTTAGTACTAGATACTCTTCTAAGCTCTCCACAAACCATTTTATTAAAGTCTCACGATCTTGTAGTAGAATGGGGTGGGTCTTATCATTAGCCCTGTTTTATAGATGAGAAAACAGAAGAATGGGGAGGTTAATGGAAATATGGCTTCAGACTCTGCTCTTTGAACTGCTGTACTGTGCTGCCACTCTGTGTTATGACAGAGATGATGGATTTTTCCCCTGCTGTTAGGTTACTCTGCAAATTGCACAGCATGAATAAGACATGGCTCCTACTTTCTTGGAGCCTAGAATTTACTGGATGAGAGAAACACACAAACAGTAAATCACAGGGAGTCCTTTCAGAAATCAAAGTGAAGATCTGTAGAAGTGGAGGAAGAGCTGATTTTATCTGGTTAGGGAAGGATGGAGGGCAAAATGAGGGATGCAGAAAAGGCTTTGAAGGAAATCTGGACTAAGAATTGTAGGATGTTTTGAATTTACCAGAAAGAGAAGGGATTATGGATGGGTCTAGAAGGGAATTCCAACCACAGGGATCAAAACATACAACTATAAGAACCTCCATAGATCTGAAGCTTGGTGATTCTCACCAAGTTGAAGTGGGTATGAACATTTCTTGTATTATTTAAACTTTTTACACTGAACATGTATTCTCTTTCTCGCATGTAATATTTTTACAAAATAAATAATAAAGTAGGTCATTACTCAGCTTTCCCTTATTTTAGAGAAATCAAAGCCAATTTATGTATTCAGCTTCCTTAAAATATGGTACCTACTTTTTCAGCTTCCTTAAAATATGGGCTACCTACTTGCTCTTTTTTTTTTTTTGGTACCAAGGGTGGACTCGAAACCTTGCACTTGCAAGGCAGGTGGCAGCACCAGTGAGCTAAATCTCTGGCCTCCTACCTGCTCTTTTCTTTCTTTCTTTCTTTTTCTTTTTTTGTGGTTCTGGAAATTGAGGCCAAGGATTTGCATGGACTAGGCAAGCGGTCTACTACTCTGCCTTTGAGCCATGTCCTCATCTGCTCTTATGTGCTCTTTTAGGTCCATATACACACTTCTCAGCTTTCTCATCTACAGGCCTCACAGGAATGCTGAGGTTTCTGTGCTCATCAATCCAGTCTTTCTTTATTTATTTACCAAGGGTGCTTTGAAAAAAGGTACATTTGATATTTTATAATTATCTACTTTTGTATCCTTAAAGTTATTTTCCAGTGTGCACTTAGTAAAGGTGGATATGGTCCACACCATCCTCAGGTGGAGAGCTCTGTATCCTTCTGCAACCTTCTTTTCCTCTGGCATCTGTTCCCTATTTTGCATCCTGTGTTGGTCTTAAGAAAGCCTGATGCTGGTAAAAGCACTCCAGTGGCTTCTTGTTACAGAAGAAGAAAATTGGAACACTCTGTTCTGCTTTACAAAGCTCTTCCTGAATTCTGTGAATATTATCACTTGAGAACTTAAAGCAAGGCATTGGTTGATTTTCTAGTCTGTACAATAATAAAATACAAAGAAGGCTTGCTACATATGAAACAATAACTTTACCTTGAAGAGTCTTTTGTTACCTTGGACACAGAAGGAAGCTCTAGACATAGACATACTTCTAGACATATTTCTCTGACATATCACTTACGATCCCTGTTATGATGACTTTATACAATATCAGTATTTAGACTATGTCACCAAAGTATAGCTTGTACCCTTAAGTAAAAGTGTATTTATGAAGTGCCAGATTAAAAGAGAATCAGAGGGCTACATAGATTTCCTGAAGAATAGCTAAGAACAAAATATTGCTTTGAGTTGTGGCTGATACACTGTGAGGTGTGCTCAACAATAGTGAAACATTCATTGAACTCTTACTGTATACAACATAGGGAAACTGTATTGTTTTAAACTGACAAGGAGCTCATCTGAGGTAGAGGTGATGGCTTGAGGAACGACAGCAAGATATGTGTGGGGGAAAATCATGGATGGCAGGTCAGAAATGAGGGGCTGTATTGGCAAAGAAAACTGTGCTTGTGAAAACTACTGTCAAATATTTTGATAAAGATGAACATTATAAAAATAAATGAACGTGTAGAAAAAATGCACTGGTACTTAAAACTAAATAAGCCAATCATTTTAGGCATGAGTATTTCACAATCCAGTTCCCGAGACAGTCCAAGTGGCTTTGCTGAATTGTTCATTCCTTCTGCATCTGTGCAGCATCAGTTTCAGGCATTAGGTTAGGTGCTCCACCCTACCACATGGCATAAACACAAATATGTTTTTGGAAGAAGAAATTGTACAAAGATAAACAAATATACACGTATCCTATTTTTGGTAAAAATGCATTCACTCCCAGAATAGTATGTTGCCTGTGTGAATAAGGAAGATAGATATTTTTAGAGAGGTTTCCTCCCTGCTTTGGAATATGGGAACAGCACCTGCCAGATTTGGCACAGAATAATCACTGCTCTCTGGCAGACGGGTACATGAACAACTGACTCAGCATTGACAGGTGACTTCACAACTGATAGCAGTTTTTTGGGTGTAGGATTGCAGCTCCCAGTGTCTGTTGCAAACTTGTACTAGTTCCTGGAAATAT
>NW_022900948.1:18803894-18830564 GCF_012274545.1 Fukomys damarensis
TATATATATATTTTAGCTTTAATTGAGTTTATTGGTACATTTTAGGGATACAGTACAGTCACATTAATTGTTGGGAATTTGTACCTTTACATGACAGGTCTTGATTCTCATTTTTTCCCCTTGTCCCTGCCCTACCTTCACCCCCTTCCCCCATCTACAAACACTTTATTTCCATCTTTTCATTATCTCACATTTTTTTCTTTTCCCTTATTACCCTTCCCCTACCCATCCCACCTTCCCTACACCTTTAGCTCCTTTCTGCCTGGAAATATTTTTAAGAACTTGTAGTTGCAAGAGCACAGTTGTGAATAGCAAGAACATAAAGGACAGATTTTGTGACCCCTAGAAACTAAATAGTTTGCTTTAGTTATTGAAGAATCAAGTCAAAAGTTTTTAGAGAATATTATTTCTCAGGGTTTGCTTAAGTGCCACCTGAGAAGAAGTAAGGTGGTTTTTTTTTGCTCACTATATTTAATCTATTAATGAGTGAGTCTCATTATTTAGTAGCCTAAGATGTTAGTTTACAGCCCAGATTATATTTTGCTTGCTTAGCATTCTTTTTATTGAGTAAATACTTTCTCTCAGAAATATATTTACATGTGGAACATGTAAAAAAATACTGAACATGGATGTATTAGTTATTCAAAGAGAAAATTAGAAAAAGTTCACACAGATAAAAATTATTACAACCAGTAAGTACAAAGTGTCACCTAGTGACACTAGGTGATGTCACTTTAAATGGCACAATCTGAATGATCATTCCTTCTAGTTGGAGGAGATGTTTGACCATATGATAAAGTTCATCCTCCTGATTAACATCAAACTAGAAAACAGTGTATTTTGAAAATAGTGGCTAAGTGATTGTAGCCAACTATTCTCATTTAATTTCATGAATTCCTTGGTTAGTGTTTCTGTAACCTGTGTGGGGTACAGAAAGGCAGGGGTGGGAAAGTCAGTGTTCACTATGTATCTCACTGACCTCCTAACTGGGTCTTATCATAGAAAATGGCAATGTTTAAAATTATATTAGATCAGCAGCCTCTGACATAGTCTTTTCAAAATTTGCATCAAATTGATTATGAAAGTGTAAAAGAAAATCCTAAAAATATACCACCTAAGAAGGGTATAGGAAAAATAAAAGGTTATAGATAGAATGTGAATTAAAAAAATACCTCTTCATTTTCCTTTTCTGACAAATGAAACAGACCCTATTAAAAAAACTAGGAAAAGACTGTGATTCTCCTTACAATATGAACTTTCTTAGGGACCCGGGGCCTGGAATTCCTTTCTGTACAACTGCTAATTTTAAAGATAGCAACAGCACAAAATTTTATCTTTTTACATTTGTTCACATGAAAGAATACTAGAAAGCAACAGAGCTGAGAGAAAAGGGTGATTATAGGCATGGTCACATTGCTTGGTGTACAGGAACAAATAAACAGATCGTCCTCAGTTAGAGTCTTACTTCTTGCACCTAATACATAAGAGGTGTTGGCAGAGTATAGGTCTTTCTGAATCTGTTGTAATACATGTAATAATATTTATCTTACAAAGTAATTGTACATGTTTTAAGATAGAAAATCTTTTGTTATAGAGTTGGAAATAGTAGGTAATTGTTGCAGTCCATGTGGGCTTCTATGACAAAATACTACAGACTGGATAAGTTATTAAATAACAGAAACCTACTGCTTGTAGTTCTTGAGACTGGGAAGTAAAAAATAGAAGGCAGCAGGTCTGGTTTCTGGTAAGGGCTTGTTCTGCTGCACCTTTTTGCTTTATTCTGACATGACAGAAGGCACAAAGTAGCTTCCTTTGCAGACATGGTAATTGTGAGTCATCATTGTCATCATCATGATCATGATCATGATCATGATCATCATGTGTACTTTCCAACAGGTAAAGCATCAAAGTTAAGGGAAGAGACTGGAGGGTAGATGATTGTTGCAGTGTATGTTGGGGGATGTATTTTTTATTCATTGGTTGGGGTCATTGTTCTAGAAACCCTGGCACAGGTGAAAGGAGGAGCCCCTGCATCTGAATTGACATATGACTGCTGGCCATTAGAATGAGACAGTGTGTCTAACCTATTTTCCAGATATGGATCTAAGTAAGAAGGATCCAGTACCCAAATAAGAAGTGGACAAGGGAAATCTACTTACTTGATGTTTTGCAGACATTTCACTTAATAAATCTTACTGCATTTGAAGATAAAATAGCAAAAACATGGAGCATTTGGAAAAAGATTATAAAACCAGGAAGACCAAACATGTTCCTGAAGACTCAGAAAAAGGGCACATTTCAGAAGACAAAATTCTATAAGGTCAAAAAAATCTGGCAGTTATCAGTTAAATTTGAGAAGATTTGGGAATTGAGAGAAAATTTATGAACAGGGAACTGACTGATATTAGGAAGTAATAGAATAAAATAAAGACAAAAGCATTGATTAAAAAGAATTGTTGGTCCGGGGATTTAGGTCAGTGGTGCTGCCGCTTGCCTCCCAAGCACAAGTACCCAAGTTCAATCTCTAGTACCAAAAACAAAAACAATAAAAAAAGAATTATTAAGAAAGCATTTAAACCTTTTGGATTTACACCAGTCTTTTTTGTTTGCTTTTTAAAATAAAGTGCTTGTATTTGTATTCTCCATGTTTTGGAGATTATCTACATCCAGTCTTTTTTGTTTGCTTTTTAAAATAAAGTGCTTGTATTTGTATTCTCCATGTTTTGGAGAAATTATCTACATGATGTTTATAGGTCTGTGCTTTTTCACCTAAGACGCAGAATCTTGAGTACATTTAGCTTTATCAGTCATGAAGCCTGATCTCTGATGGGCTATGTCAGAGGCATAGAACCTAGAATGTGTGTATTCACTTTGGGATGTGCATTTTGTGCTTTCAATCAGTTTGGAAAGTGTCCCAGAACAGCCAGACCATCCCCTTTACCTTATTCTAGTACATCTTTTTGGGCATGGACTAATTTGTATCTCTTCATACTCATTTGTATTCTGCATGATCTGTGTATATCAAATTTAAGAGAGGTATGACCTTAAATTTAACTTTTTAAAAAAACTGGGAGGTCAATAAAACTTAAAATATATACAACAAAACAACAAAAAAAGAAAGCACAAGAGTGGCCTACCCGATAACATTGGTGACTGTACTCAGATCCTGGGGAGCAGCGGGGTGGACCAGACCATTATGGCTGCAGGCAGAACCCAGCCAGGGACCCAGTCCGACCCAAGAGGCTTAGGCAAACCTGCCTCACCAAGGCCCACCCAGAAAAGAGCAGCACAGGTTTATAAGCTTCAGTCAGACTCATAGCACTGGTGATTTGAACCCAGGAATTGGTGTACTGGTGAGTACTGGAGAGAAAAGATGTCTTGGTGGCTTGCTGAGAATTGAAGACTATTGGGTGAGCAAAAAGTTGTCTCAATAAAGACACAGCAGGCTGCATCTGTTGAAATGAGAAGACACGGAAACACATCTCCAAACCAGACTTCTAGATCACCCAAGGCAACCCCAAGGGAAATAAGATGAAACAATTTGATACTCAACCTCCTGAACTCCTTGAACTGGCAATGAAGGAGGATCTGGAAAAAATGAAATTAGAAACAATTTCTCAGATAACAGCAGAGATTGTGCCCATAGTGCAAGACATGATTAATAAATCTAGAACAGACACAGATTTTAAAAATTAGAGGAGCTGAGAAACAGGATGGAATCCCAACATAGAAAATAAATGAAATACATAAAACAGATGTAAACAGATTCCCAGGAGATTAAAAACCCCAATTGAAAGTTTATGCATCAGAATGAGCCAGTGAGAAGATAAAATTTCAGATATAGAAGATAAGATTGCAATTAGAGTCCAGGAAAAGAAAAATTTCTTAAAAATAGTAAAGGAACCATGAGAAATCAATCCAGCAGCTGCTAGATGATGCAAAGAAGAATAACATAAAACTGATTAGAGTAAATGAAGAAACAGGAGAATTCAGATAATATAAAGAAAGTGTTCACAGAAGCAATGGCAGAAAACTTCCCCAGTAGGGGAAAACATTTTAACATACAGATGAGTGAGGCATATAGGACTCCAACCAGCTGTGCTCAAAAAAAAAAAAAAAATCTACATATAGGCATATAAATAGTTAAGATTCCAGAAACCTAAGAGAAGAACAAAATTCTACAAGCAGTCTGAGAAAAGAAACAAATAACATACAAAGAAAAGCCTATCAGAATCACAGCAGACTTCTCAACACAAATCCTCAAGACATGAAGAGCTTGAAGCAATGTATTTCAAGTGTTAAGGGAAACAGCCTCCAACCCAGATTGATGTACCCTGCAAAACTATCTTTCAAATTTGGTGGAGAAATAAGACATTTTCACAGCAAAGAGTACCTTAGGAAATTCATGATTACTTAACCCACACTCCAAAAATTTTAAGCTATATTCTAGGAAAGGATAGTGAGGATCACAACCCCAGGAAGCCCAACAGAATGAATCCATCAGGCCAGACAAGAAATTAAATGCAAAGGGGAGAATCTCACAACAACAAAAGAAAATAATGACAAGGATAAGTCAATACAGATCAGTTATAACCATCAATGTTAATGGTCTCAATTCAACAATCAAAAGAAATAGGCAGCATGGGACAAGAAAGAAGATCCAACAACATTCTGCCTACAAGAAACACAATTAAAAAAATACTCAAAGACTAAAAGTTAAAGGGTGGAAAACAATACTCCATGTGACAGGAACCTGAAAAGAAGCAGGAGTAGCTATCCTCTTTGCAAATCAAGTGGATTTCAAACCAACACTGATTGAGAGAGACAAAGAAGGACACTACATACTTGTAAAGGGAACAGTCCAAGAGAAAGAGATGCCAATCATAAATATATATGCTCCAAACACTAGTGTGCCTAACTATATAAAACAAATATTAATGGTCATGAAAAATCAAATAAGCACTAACACAATAGCAATGCGGACCTCAATACTCCAATGTCAAAAATAGATAGATCAACTAGACAGAAAATAAACAATGAAATACTAGAACTCAAACTCTTGAACAAATGAACTGAACAGGTGTTTACAGAGCATTCTACCCCACAAATCAGAATATGCATTCTTTTTAGCTGCACATGGGTCATTCTCCAAAGTAGACCACATACTTGCTCATAGAACATGCCTAAGTAAGTGCAAAGGAACTGAAGTGATCCCCTGTATATTATCAGACCATAGTACGTTGAAATTGGAGATCAATAGGAAAAGAAACTGCAAGAATTTCACAAAAAAATGGAAACTGAACAACACACTTCTGAATAACCCATGGGTCACAGAGAATATTAGAGAAGACATCAGATAGTTCCTACAACAAATGACAAATGACAATAAAACATATTTGAATCTATGGGACCCAATGAAGACAGTCTTACACATTCATGGCACTGAATATGCATATTAGGAAAACAGAGTGAGTGCATTTAAGCAACCTGATGCTAAACCTCAAGCCTCTAGAAAAAGAAGAGCAGGACAAACACAAAGCTCATACAAAGGAGAAATTTATAATGATCAGAGAAGAAATCAATGTAACGGAGACTAAAAGAATGATACAAAAAAATCAATTAAGCCAAGAGTTGATTCTTTGAAAGAATAAACGAAATTGATACACCCTTAGTCAACTTTATCAAAAAAAGGAAACAAAAGGCCCAAATCCAGGCAATTAGTCATGAAAAGGGTGAAACTACAACAGGCTCATTAGAAATCCAGAGGATCATCAATACCTACTTTGATAAACTTTATGCCAATAAGATGGAAAATACAGAAGAAATGGACAGATTCCTGATGCATACAATTTACCGAAGTTGAATGAAGAAGGCCTAAAAATTCTAAATGACCCAATATCAACCAATGAAATTGAAAATGTAATTAAAAACTTAACTAACTAAAGCCCGGGCCCTGATGGCTTTGCTGATGAATTCTACAAGGCATTTAGAGAGGGACTACTGCCACTCCTATTTAAACTCTTCAGTGAAATTGAAAGGGAAACAATACTCCCAAATTCATTCCTGGAAGCAAGGCTCACCTTGATCCCCAAAGCAGAGAAAGAGAAAGAGCCAACTAAAAAAGAGAATTATAGGGCAATCTTAGTAATGGACATAGATGCAAAAGTCCTTAATACGATACTGGCAAATAGAATGCAGAAGATCATCAAGGAGATCGTACAGCATGACCAAGTGGGATTCATCTCAGGGATACAGGCATGGTTCAACATATGCAAATCAATAAATGTAATACAATATATTCACAGAGCCAAGTACAAAAACATACAATCATCTCAATAGATACAGAAAAAAATTCAACAAAATCCAACATGCATTCATGATAAGAAATCCTACAGAAAGTTGGAATAGATGGTATCTATCTCAATCTGATAAAATCCATCTATGAAAAAAACCAACAGCCAACATCATACTAAATGGTCAAAAACTGAAATCCTTCATGTAAAATCAAGACAAGGATGTCCACTATAACTACTTCTGTTCAACATAGTTCTGGAAACATTAGCCACAGCAATTAGACCTGAGAAAGAAATAAAAGGAATAATGATAGGAAAGGAAGAGGTGAAATTGTTATTATATGTAGATACTCTATATAGAAGACCCCAAGAACATCAAACATCTTCTAGATTTAAAAAACCAAATTTAGCAAAGTAGCCGGATACAAGGTCAACATCCAAAAATCAATAGTTTTTTTCTGTACACAAAAAACAGACTCACTGAGAGAGAAATGGGGCAATTATTTCCCTTCACAATAGCACCTAAAAAATTGAAATACCTAGGAATCAATGTAACAAGCAAAATCAAAGACCTTTACTCTGAAAACTACAGTACTCTGAAAAAAGAGAACAAAGAGGAAATCAGAAAATGGAAAGATATCTCTTGCTCCTGGGTAGGAAGAATCAAAATAGTGAAAATAGCCATACTTCCAAAACTTTTACATAGATTCAATGCAATCCCAATTGAAACCTTAGCAGCATACTTCACAGATCTTGAGAAAACAATATAAAAATTCATTTGCAACAAAAGAGACCTAGAATAAAAAAATAATTTTAGATAATAAAGACAACGTAGGGGGTATCACAATCCCCAACTTGCAACTATACTACAGAACTACTGTGATTAAATAAAACAGCATGGTACTGGCAAAGAAACAGACTTGAAGATCATTTGAACAGATTAGAACATGCAGAAATAACTCCAGACACACTGAGCCACATCATCTTTGACAAAGAAGCCAAATGCCCTCACTGGAGGAAGGACAGCCTGTTTAATAAATGGTGCTGGAAAAACTGTATTTCACCTTGCCAAAGATTAAAACTAGACCTCTCTCACCATGCACTAAACTAAAGTAAAAATGGATTAAAGATCTGAATATTAAAACAGAAATACTAATGTGTCTGGAAGAGAGGTTAGGTAGAACTCTTGAAGACATGGGTGTAGGAAAAGATTTCATGAACAAAACCTCAGTTGCCCATTAAACAGCACAAACAATCAACAAGTGGGATGTCTTCTTTTTAAAAAGCTTCTGCACTGCAAGAGAAATGACTTATAGTGTGAAGAGATAATCTGCAAAGTGGGAAAAAAATTTCACCAGCTGTTTCTCAGACAAAGGTGCACTATCTACAATATACAAAGAACTAAAAAAAATCAGAACTCCCAAATTGAAAGACCTAATTAAAAATGAGCATCTGAAATGGACAGATATTTCTCAAACAAAGAAGCAGAAATAGCAAATAAACATATGGAAAAATGTTCAGCAGCACTGGTCATTCAAGAGATGCAAATGAAAACAATGCTGAGGTTCTACCTCACCCTGGCAAGAATGGCTGCTATCATGAAATCAACCAACAACAAATGCTGGTGGGGCTGTGGGGAAAGAGGAATATTGCTCCACTGATGGTAGGAGTGAAGACTGGCGCAACCACCATGGAAATCAGTATGGAAATACCTCAGAGAACTAGGATTGGAGGTCCCATTTGACCCAGCTATTCCCCTGCTGGATATCTTCTCTAAAGAATTAAAAGAATCATACCACAGTGGTATATGTGCACCCAAGTTCATAGCAGCATAATTTGTAATAGCTAAAACTTGGAAGCAGCTCATTTTCCCATCAACTGGAGACTGGATAAAAGA
Source organism: Fukomys damarensis (assembly GCF_012274545.1). NCBI lineage: Eukaryota > Metazoa > Chordata > Mammalia > Rodentia > Bathyergidae > Fukomys > Fukomys damarensis. Next base: position 18,812,085 of record NW_022900948.1, read on the forward strand.
ACCTGTGGGTTTTTAAACAAAATGGAATACTACTCAGCCATGAAGAATGAGAAATGTAGAGGTACAAGATCCCAACAATGAATGTAACTGTACTGTATCCCTAAAATGTACCAATAAACTCAATTAAAGCCGAAAAAAAAGAACCAGAAATCAGAGACATTTTTAACTAAATGGGTGCAGATTCAGGCAAAACAAGTGATATAAGAAGGACACACGCGAAAATACTGAATAGTTTCTCTTAGTGTGAGAAACTGAAAGTGTAAATAAGGACTAAAAGGTATAATAGATAATGTGAAATAGAAATGGGAGGGACAGAGGGGAAGAGGAAATGGGAGGGGTAGGGAAAAGGAAAGAAAGGAATGGAATTAATATGAGAAGATGAAAAATAATGGAAACAAACTTTTTTAGATAGGGAAGGAGAGGTGTTGAAGGGAGGGCAGGGGAATGGGGAAAATAAGAACCATGTTAATTATTGCAAAGGTACAAATTTTCCAAAATGAATGTCATTATATTGTATACCTTAAATGTAGCAATAAATTAATTTTTAAAAAGAAAGCACAATAGGAGAATTCAGAACATAGCTTGCAGGTTTGAATGTGGCTATGTGCTTTACATAAACTAACTTACTGAATTTTTATTCTTCTTTGTAAAATAGTAGCTATTATTTTCTTTATTTTACAGATGAGAAAACTAAAGCACAGATAGTTTCAGAAATTCATCTGAGCTCACAGAGCTATTCAAGGTCTGGGCTCTTCCCTTAGACATTTTGAATCTCGGTGATTCTGACAGTGTGGCCTTAATTAGTGTACCATACTGCTTTCAAGGCAGTTAGAGCACAAATAATACTGCTGAAAATGGAAACAGAAATGAAAAGACAAATCTAAGAGAACTCACTGAATTTAAAGCTAAAACCTTTAGAAAACAGAGTGATGAACAAACCTAGGAGCTTCAGGTATACTTCTTGGGAAACAAATAAAACAGAAACTAATATTATAATTGGTGAAATGTTCTTGGATTGAAAAGATGTCTTTTTATGTATGGATGCATAGGGCTCTATCCATATATCCATACATTCCAAACAAGATCTAAAAAAAACATACACACAAAATATGTACCAACAACATTTTTATTGAAAGGAAGATACTCAAGTATTCAAAAAAAAAAAAAGAAAGAAAAACCACTGGATTTAGAGAATCTTCTGTTACTCTAAATGTTAGAAGATAACTGAGTAATATTTAGAGTTTTGAAAAAAAATTGTCATCAGGAATTTACATCCAAATAACTTACGTTACATGTATGCAGAATTAATAGAAAAAATTAATGTATGCAAAAATTCAAAAATATCCTGTCTTAACATCTGAAGGTATATTTCAACAACAAATAGAAGAAACAAAAATAGAACTTTTATAGTGATAACTAAAATCAGTCATGACAGGTTGGCAAGGCAGATAATGTGTAAATCATGAAGTTCAAGACAGAACTCCAAGTGTTTCAACACCAGTTCATTCAGATCCAGACAAGCTAATAAGACCACAGCAATTCCACATGGACTTGTGTTTCAATGATAAGACCAATTGTTATTCCTAGAACTTACCAGTTTATAAATTCTGATCCATTCCTGCCTGGACCATCCTGGAACTAATGACTAGCAAGCCCTAATCCCAAAGCTTCCTTTCCTAACCTCTTCTGCCCTGTGGACCCTCTGCTGAGATTTCCTCAAGGTAGTGCTTCTCCCTTCTGCTCAGTAAGTTTGATGAAATGAAACTTTGTATAAGCTATTGCCTTCCCTGCTGGCCTTGTTGGGAGCAGTAGGGACAACTGCTAATGAGCACTGGTTCATGTTAAGCACAGAAAACCAGGTTTTCAAACTGAATGTAAATTGGAAGCAGTGGTGTGTGCCAGCAGCCCCAGCTACCCCACAGGCTGAGGCTGAAGGAGTGTTTGAGCCCAGGAGTTCAAGGCCAGCCATGGCCTCTCAATCCCTCCAAAAAACAAAGCAAAACAAAACATTGAATGCAAATGTCAAGATAGCTTTCATGAAAACAAGCACAAGCGTAACTGAAAAATATAAATAATGGAAAACTAGATCACTGAAAAAGTCACAGTGAATAAAATTGTGCTAAATATTTAAAAATGTAATTACTCATTTTAATTTTTATAGGCAGAAAAATGTCAGTTTAAAATACTTTGGAAAATGCAAATAAAACTAGTACAATTATGAGATCAATGCTTCCAAAACATAAATGAAAATCTAGTAAGGCCATATGTAATCTTTAACAATAAATACAAATTTATAGATAAGGTTAAACTCTATTAATAGACTAAAGTTTTCAGGTTATATAATAAATATAATCTAATTACTGTTCTTTTGTCTATAATAGATATATCCAATTAAAAATTGACTTATTAAAATTGGAAGAAAATTGGACAAAATATGATTTGTAAATGCAAATAAAATAAATATGTAATAATGAGACAATTTGATAGTTGATTAAAAGATTAATTTTATTTATTAAGAGTATTTCTAAAAGAAGTTTTAGCTTTACCTGTTATGACATTTTATGTGTGGATAGAAATAAATAAAGTAATAGTAAAACATTTTCCTCTGCTTTTATCTATAAAGAAGTTTAACAGTGTGTATGCATGTTGATGCAGTAATTTCACATTTAACAGATTTATTTAAAGCAAATTCGAGAACTTTACAAAGATAAAAGATATATATGTATATATAGGATATATATTCGTATACACACACACACACACACACACACACACATATATATATATATATACACACATACTTAACATGTACTTAACAAGATCCAGTACATATAATACACATGTCCCATCTATATATAATATGTCAGCAAAAAATGGTCAGCCATGTCACTCTCCAACATGAGGGATTTGTAATACGTGTTTTATTTTTTCTGCAACCATACTGGTACTTGGCAGTTTCCCAAGAGGATCAGCTGTATGGGTGACTAAGAGGCAGTACAACATAGGGGGCTTCAATGAATGGCAGATGACCTCTGACCTGATCCGGGAATGCTGCTTGTGTCACTTCCAACAATTTAACTTAGGTGGTCTGTGCTGCAGTGTCCAGATCTTTGTAATGAGTAGTAGATGTTCCCTTAGAGCTAGAAAGGTTAAATATGTTAATATGAATGCATGACTTTTAGACTATTACTATTATTTAATGACCACTCTGCATAATACATGTTATTCTCTAAGATGTTTTCTACTTATAGGATACAAGATCATAAAACATTTTCTTTTTAGTTCAAGATTTAAGAGAAAACTGTGGTTCTAGATGCTGATTGAACAAGGTCAGGTAATAGGGCTAAAATTGCATTACTGGCAGAAGAGGAAAACAGGATAAGAAACAGCTTGCCTTTTTATCATCTACATAAGCAAAGCAAGCATATAAAATGATAGCACAAATTGGATGGGGTGGGAGGGAATGGGCAAAGGAGAAAAGTTCTTTGTTTTTTCTAACACATGGACAGTAAGTGCAATTACAATTTTCTTCTCAGTATGAAAGTTGAAATTTTTGGGTATATCTGCTCCACATTATCCATGCTTTCAACTTAGTCTTTTATTTCCTGTTTGACACTTTAGCAGTGTTGATGAGCTGCTTCATTGCTTCTCTGTTGTTGCCACAAGACACACACCTACCAGAGCTGGGATGGAAATAATAGATATGTTGAGCAGAGGATGAGTAACTGCAAATCCACCATGAATCCACATGATGTGTGCACCAGGGAAAGAGTCACGGAGAGGAATAGCAATGAACTGAAATACAGCTGTTTTGAAGTTGATTGGGAGAAAACATATGACCAGAATACATTCTGAGATGGGAAGCTCCCCCTTTTTTCTTTTAAAATTATGTTTAAAAATTTTTTTTAGTACATAAAGCAATGTTTGCTTGTGTGGAGTTGGTGCATGTACATAACACATCCTGATTCTTTTATTCGGTCACTATCCCTCCACTTGCTACCCCTGTCCTCCATCTCATTATGTACTGCAAATATGTACAGAAAAGGGAAAGGGATCAAGAGATGGGTGAAACAGGGAGAGTGTGAAGGGAGAGGTGATAGAAAAGGGAATTAAGACGTGTCTTATCTATCTATCTATCTATCATCTATCTATACACTAACTCCACATTATGTACTGCACACATACTAATAAATTAAAAAAGTTAATTTATTAAATTAAATAATTAAAGCTTAGTTCTGGGCTCCTTACAGATTAAAAAAAGCAGTGTATGTTAATTGTAGAGAAAAAAAGGAAATGTAGATAATGATAATATTACCTACAGTCCCAAGGCCTGTTCTTATAAGGATTAAGGAATGACTATAAGGTGTGATAAAATATACAATGAATATTTAAATTAAAAATTATTACAGTAAAAGATACATTGCCACGAATGTATCTCAAAATATTCCCCCCTCACTTTTTGGATTAAGGAATGACTATAAGGTGTGATAAAATATACAATGAATATTTAAATTAAAAATTATTAAAAGATACATTGCCACGAATGTATCTCAAAATATTCCCCCCTCACTTTGAGCACACTTATTTTCTGCCACTTTCTAAGACAGTTCTTCTTTTGTGGGTCTCTTTAGTTGTGTGATTGTGGCTACCTCCATGACCTGAATTGATTCAAACCATTTACCTTTCATGGCCCTTTTGATTCAGGGAGGAGCCAGAAGTCACAAGGTGCCAGATCTGGTGAAAAAGTTGGATAAGGACACACTGTAATGTATATATACCATATGGAGTATATACACTGATTGCTTCTGTTTTCTTCCATAATGGTCATTTTCATCTCTTCTTCAAATTTCCTTTCTGCTGAGTTAAAGGAAGCCCAACTTCACAGCTCTGCAGTTTTTATAGTCTCAGCCTGGATTCTCTAGACTCAGCTAGAGGTTGTGTCTGAGCTGTGGGTTTTTACTCCAATCTCAATCAGACAAGGCTGGGCCTCTCTTTCAGAAGAGCAGAAGGGTAGAACTGTTAAAGGAAGTCCTTCAGGATGTGGACACACTGGTAGAAGTTTCTATTTTATGCATTTATGCAGGATTTCAAGGGGAGAAAGATTCTGACTCACCCTCTGTGGTCACATGAATCCACTGATGAGTAGATCACTCCCCCATCACCTTCCAAAACACTGCCCTGTGCAAGTAGAGTCTGAGGGAACATTCTAGAGCTGAACCCTAACATCACTCTATGATCTTGATGGCGGGGGATTCAGTAGCTTAGTTGTGTAAATGATGTGTTTAATGAACAGAATGGTAAACTTATTTACAATGTTATATTTAGAAAAATATGAACCTGAATTCTCAAATACATCCATTAACAGAGAAGACATAGTCCTCTTCATTTTTATGGTCTGTTGATAACTTAAATTCGTTGTTGTTGAGTTGAGATTGGGCCAGGGCATTGAGATTGGGCCAGGTTCAGTTTCTGTGAGCAATGAAGAGGTTACAGGGCTAGTCCAAGGGGCATTTTAATTCTGAGTTATCAGTCTATGGAGATACTGTAGCAGAAAGGAACATTTAGATGGAGTTTAGGAAATGACAACAGTAAACCTGGAGCTTGAACACCGGATTGATGGCCCATGAAGACAAAGTGGGAGGGAAGACAAAGAACGAAAACTGGGATGGCAAAAAGGGAAAAGTTAGAAATGGGACAGCCTGAGGAGGGACTACCAGACTGAAAGGAAGTAGGGGTTTATTTGCATAAGCTGCCATAATTCTCCCATCACTTCTTTCTGAGTGAGAACAAAGAGGATATGAAACAATACCAGATGTAACAGTAAGATGGAGGAGTGGGAGATTGTCTGAGGTTTGGACTCCCTGCTTGTTCTCACCTGAGCTTCTATTCATCGTAGACTGGAAGTGAGTATTTTAAGCAAAAATGCAGTTCTTAGTCGGAAGAGCCTGATTGCAAAACTTCCTGTGTGGCTATGATTGGTTAGAAAAGAGAATTTGGGCAGAGGGAGACTATATGTTAAGGACAGGTAGTGGTATGTATATTAGCTGCCCACTGCTGCCGTATCAAGTACCATACACTTGATGGCTGAAACAACACAAATTTATTATCTTGTAATTATTTTATAAGTCTGGGGATCAGAAGTTTTAAAATGAGTCTTCAGGCAATAAAATCAATGTCAAGAGGGCTGTGTTCCTTCTGAGGCTCCTGAGAAGAATTTCTTTGCTTTCTCTAGCTTCTTGAGGCTGATTGCATTCTTGGGTTCATGGAATTTTCAAAATACACCATTCCAATCACTGCTTTCTGTCTTTACACCTCCACTTTCTGACTCTGATTCTCTTGCCTTCCCCTGATAAAGAGCCTTCTAATTCTATGCAGCCCACCTGGATAAACTAGGGAGTGCCTCCCCAGCTCCAGACTCTTAAAGCACACCTGCACAGTCTCTTTTTGCATGAAAGGTAAAATATGGGACTAGATTGTTGTTTTTTTGAGAGCTATTAGTGTGGCAGAGGAAGTCTGTACTGTCAATATGTGTTTCATGATCAGGTCAGAATTTTATAGCCTACTGACTGAATCCCAAGGAGAGGGCCAAGAAGAGAATGTGTAGGGCTTGAGGTTTAGCTCAATGGTGCCAGCACTTGCCTGGCAAGTGCAACATCCTGAGTTCCATCCCTGGTTCTGCAGAGAGAGACAGAGAGAGAGCGAGAGAGAGAGAGAGAGAGAGAGAGAGAGAGAGGAGAGAGAGAGGACTCAAAAGACTACAAGAGTCAGGGAGGTCATGATAACATGAGAAGCTGAGTGTAAAACAATAGGAGGTGGCAGGAAGTGTGTATGAGCTGGAGACTGTGAATCTGACTAATGGATAAAATGTTACCTTGACCTTATCCAACTCTGTTACTATACTAGGTAGGTACATAGGCAGTATTACCAGATTTACCCTGGAGGTGAGGATTTCAAGTGTGTTGTAGTTTTTAATAATATAAAGTATATTCATGTATGTATATTATACATTTTTCTGGCATCAAGCATAGTAGCATAAAATTTATGGATATTCCTTAAATATAAAATATTCTGTATGACTTGCTATTTTTACTAAACCTGCTATCACTTTTTATAAATCTGTCACTGACAGCAGGTCACCTAATCAGAAAAGGATTAAAAGCTTGGTTCTGAAAATACATCTTCACATCTGAGATACATCTTCATTGTTTCACTTTCATTGTTGTTTCATTATAATAAATGAGAATGCCAACCAACATTCATATAACTACCTTATTCATCAATGACATGAGTACTTCTGAATTGAGATAGTAGTTTTCAAAATACTAGAAGAACATTTTTTTCCATTTTGTGTTACCATTGTAAAGATAGCAGGCATAATACAATTAAACGTTATCTGCATCATTAACATTTCCTTCATCACACTTTTTGGTTGTTTGCCATACTAGGGATCAACTCTGGGCATCTCACATGTTAGACAAGTAATTTACCACCGAGCTGCACCCTCAGCCTTAAAAAAAATATTTTGAGACATGATCTTGCTAAGTTGTCCAAGCTAGCTTCAAACTTTTGCTCCTCCTACCTCAGCCTCCTGAGTAGCTGAGATTCAGGTGTGTGCTGCTGTGCCTAGCTACTTTTATTTTCAGTTTTTATTTTTTTACCAGTACATGTTTGCAGTACATAATGACTATGTTCCATGTGGAGTTGGTACTTGTACAGAACACATTTTAACTCCTTTTTTAAAATTACTTCTCCCTCCCCTTCCTTCTTCTCTTCATGTCTTAGATCTCTTCCCTTTTGCAAAAGATCTAGTTACCCCTTTCCTATTATATTTCTGTTATTTTGCTCTTCATTTATATTTGGTTTTCTCATAGAGGAGAAATGATGCAATATTTAAGCTTGTATGTCTGATTTATTTTACTTAACTCTATGGTCTCAAAGTGCATCCATTTTCTTACAGATAACTCAAGTATATCTTTCTTATATCATACTAGTATCCATTGTGTATAAATGCCACATTTTCTTTATCCATTTATCTGTTGATGGACATATAGGCCACTTCCAGGATTTAGCTGTTATGAATTGTGGTTGTATAAACGTGGATATGCACGTATCACTATAATATGATGTCTTTAATACTTTGGGAAGATACCTGGAAGGAGACTAGCTGGGTTGAAGGGAATTTCTAGTTTTAATTTTTTGAAGAGTCCCTGTACTGATTTCCATAATGACTGTGCTAGTTTTTAAAGTCCAGCTAATCAGTGAATCAAGCCTTGATTGTGTAATGTTTGCCTATCTCTGTCATGGTTTAGTTCAAGCCACCAAAGCCAAGTTATGTGGATCTGGGAAGAGTTGTGAAGTAGAATTCCATTAGATGATATTTCTGCCCTGAAGCTATGGTAGATATAAGTGGCGAGCACCTGTAATACCTGGAAGGTGGAGGCAGGAGGATCACAACTTTGAGCCTAGCCTGGGCAGTTTAGTGACTCAGTGAGACCTTGTCACAAAATAAAAAATAAAAAGAGCAGGAGATGTCATTTAGTTTGAAGGCCGTGGATTCAATTCCTGGTATTGAGAAAAAAACCTCAGAAGCATAAGTCATAGTAAATTATAATAAAATAATTAGTAAATGGTGAGTTTTGAGTATTACCTTAACATTTTAAAAAGTTTTATTGAGATATAATTTATATGCCATAAAATTGACCCTTCACATAGTCCAACTATACAATTCTATAAATTTTGATGTTTATGGAGTTGTAGAACCATTACCACAATCTAATTATTGCCTTTGTTTTTAATGGAATTTGTTCAGGTGTATGTTTATATAATTTAAGTTTTAATAATAGCTATATTCAACAGCTACTCACAAAGTTCTTAAAACATTAAACATTTTGTAGCAGACACCTCTGCCCAATGTTAGCAGGCCATACATAGTGGCAAAAGCTTCTTGCTCTTCTATCATTTAGCTATGTATTATTTCAGGAATCTGACCAAAGCTTATGTGACTCTAATGGGCCTGTCAGACAGCAGAGTTGAGCTAGTATTGCTCCTTTTCTAATGGCTGCTACTGAAACTTAAGCCCTAGTCTGTGAAGTAGCAGGGCTCAGCCAAGTTCACTTCCAGTCAAGGTCAACTGACTCCAACTAAATTCTCCCCTTCTGAATTAACCATTTGTTCTCTTTAGCAAAGATATGCTTGTGCCCTTGTTCTACGGTCCTGCCTGCTAGATACTTGTTATTAGCAGGTGTCCCAAGGCCTGCTGCGTTCCCTCTTTCCCATGCTTATAACAAATAAAACACTAGACATCCTTGGGTCTTTATCTTTGCTGTCAAGAGCAGCTTAGATCAGCCCAAGACAGTTTCTCTCAAGTCTCTCTCTGTGTTTCCTTTAATTCCCATTTTCTTGTCTCTCAGATGTGGTACTGGCTAGCAGGGGGCCAGGACCATTGCAAGGGTCTCTGGAAGCTCCCATTACCCATTCCCTGTAACATTTGGCTCTTGAAAGTGGCACACCACTGGTTTTACATGAAATCTAATTTTTAAATGCTGCAGCAACATTCAAAAGAAAACTAAAGTACCCCAAAGGATGGTAGGCTAAGAAACACTTGGAGGTTTCTTTAATAGGGGCAGTGAGAAGTGAGAATAGATGTTATGTGAGGAAGTGGGGTTATTGGGACATTGAGCTGACTTTGCTCCTGAGGCCTCCTGCCTGAGTGTGGCATCAGGAGGCATATATGACCCTGTCCCTTTAATATGCAGAAGGGGAATCAGTGTGGGTGCTGCTGTGCCAGGCCCTGGTGTTGGCACCCATAGGTGACACCCTTTGGTGATGGGAGGGATAGGGAGCATGACAAGGGGTCTTGATGCAGTGTCTCCCTGGAGGTCCTGGAGGAGCAGAGCAGGAGAGGAGGAAAATGGTGTGACTTTGCAGTGGGGAATTGGAAAATAGTTGGGAGATTTTTGTAGGGAAGATCCTAGAGGTCCTGAAATCATGAATGAGGATGTGTTAAAATTACATTAAATCTGGAAGGGACTGTTTAATACATCCCAAAGCGAGACATTTTTGAGTGAAAGGTTTTGTTGTTAATAAAATAGCCAGAGTATCAGGTGTAAATTACAACTATGGAAAACAAACAAGATGTGTGGTCATTCTGCTTATCAAGTATCTAATCTAGAAGTTTTTAAAAGGGATGTGATATCTTCCCAAGGAAATTTCCAAAGCAAGCATGGTTGGAGTGAGAATGGAGTGGACAGGGCTATTTGCCAGAGTCCTATGTCAGGAATCCAGTGTCGCTGAATTCCTCTCCACTTGGATGCCTTATCTCTCCCCTCCCCCACTGAAGCCCACCCCATACAAAAACACCGAGGGTCCCAGAGGTACTGGGTCACATGGGGGCAGAGCGTTGCACGGGGTCTGGCAGAAGGTGTTGACTGAGTGTTTATTGAGATACTGCCTCAAAAAACCTCCTCTGTCCCGACTGCCATCCTGTGATCCTTTCCAGGATTCTAGGGAATCCTGTCAGTTTTTGGGGCAAAGTGGTTGGAAGTTTCTGTACACATGTGTGCTGGAATCCAGGGAGGCAGGAGTTACTCTCACTTTCTCCAAGGTCAGCCTCTCTCGGGGTTGTGACTGTGCTTGTTTTCCCTTACCCCGCCATGACTAACCTGTGTAATTCCTGAGGAGATTATTACAATCACACCCCTACATAACCAGACTGCCTTTGTTAGAAATTACTTTGCCCCAGCAAGATGAGTACACACCTGCTTCTCAGCTTACAATGGTGGCTTGTGAGTGTAAGGAGATAGAGAGAAAAGCTGCCAGAGGGAGGAGGGAGGGGGAGAGGGAGGGAGAGGGAAAGGGAGAGAAGGAGAGGGAGGGAGGGAGAGAAAAACCATAAAACAGTGCCTTCCAGTCTCAGTCTAATGGTCCACCACGTGATGCTGGGCAGCCTGCGATACAGGCGCCATATTTTCTGGGTCTACTTTGTCAGTAAATATGACACAGATGTTGCTGAATATTTCATGATTAACTTGCCCCAGGAGTCCCTAAATGTTTTATAATTTCTGGGTAAAGAAAGCAAGCATCCAGGACTGTGTGTTCTTAGCAGCAAGTTCAAAAATCACAATAATGTATAATAAGAGATATTTTTTCTTCTCAGTCATAGTTTTGAAAGAAGACAATAGCCATAAAGGTTAAAGTATCAGTTCACTGTGAACAGTGCAAACACGGGAGGAGAATGGCATCTAACCGGAGGGGTGGGAACTAATTTCAGAGCCTTATGCTGATTCCATGGCTTGAATTTAGACATAATCAATCCTGAAAATGGAGATTGATGACTCTGGATTATATTCCTTTTTGGATTGATTCTGCTATGGAGAAGGAGTGTTTTCATTATGATTAGAGGCACAGGTCTTTGTTAAAAAGGGATAAATTCACTTCAGGATTAGAGTTTATCCATGCAAGAAGTGAACCTTCCTGTTTTTAATCCAGGTCGTATTTTCTTACACAGCAGAGGGTGCCCTACTGACAGTAATCAGTACAGTGCCCCAGCTTGAGGACAAAGTGATCTATTTCTTCCTTCATATTCCTTTGTTGAACTCAGAGTAGAATCTGGCTCCACAAGTCAGGGTGGGAGATGAAGTATAATTAGAAAGAACGCAGGGGAGCGATAGCAGATTAGTGCAGAGTAATGGTGAGACCCTACTGCTTCTTTTTAAAATCTTTTTTTTTAGTAGTACATATTTACAGTACATAATGACCACATTTGTCATGGGGAGTTTGTATATGTGTGTAAAGCATCTTAATTCTTTTTTCTTCTCCTTCCCCTCCTATTCCTCCCTGCTCCCTCAGCACTCTGTCTCCACTTTTTCCCTTCAGTGTTCTTTTAGCTCTGTGTCCCAGAGTTGTGTCCCTTCACTTTCTTCATTAAAAAATGATAATAAATACAAATGTACTGGGAAAGTCTTCGGCGCAATACCTGGCCTGTACAAAGTACTCAATAAATACTAGTTTTAATGCAAGCAAGCAGACATTCTCAGGTTCAGACTAGGGAAGGGAAAGACAGAAAATGAGCAGGAAGCCTGTGCACCCGTAATATTGGATTCCTCATTTTGGACAGTATACAGACTAATATTTTATATATACATGTTAACCGATTGATTGGTTTTGCTTATCATCCTATTTATTTGTGAGATGCTGGTTCTTCCTTTTACATCTCAATGATTTGTGAAATTTTAAAATGGAAGTTTGAAATTGTTCAAATGAAATCAACTTACACTTTTTTGGGGAGAATGTGGCTACACTCCGTGAAATCTAGTTAAAGAAAAAGGGACATAATTTATTGTGGAAGCCTTTTTCCAAATCCCCTTCCAGATCTTGTTTTCTGAAAATGCAAAGGAGATGGAATCTCATCCTTCTTTGCAAGGGGCAAACCTCCCTTGGCACAGGTGATAGTATTAAAAGCAAGAAAGATTCTTAGGACACTCACTCTTTAATACCTCACCCGCCACATCTTCCCTGTCCCCTCACCAGATAAATAAAAATATTTTGGTATGAAGCTAGATTATCTGCTTTTTTTTAAAACCCAACTTCTCGGGTGATTCTTATGGCAGACATAATTTTGAACACTGGAGCTACACTAACTCATCTTACTGGTGAGGAAGGAAATCATTTTTTGCTGGTGGGGAAAGGACTTGTCCAGCCTCTTGAAGGATGTCCTTAATATGAAAACCTAACAAGTGAAAAACTTTCCATGACCTTTACTCCCTCTTCCATCTCCCTGTAGTTTTCAGGACAGAGTGCAGGGTCTTTCCTTAGATTCCTCTTGCTGTGTATTTCACCTCTATTTTCTTTTCCTTCTCTTTCTCTGCCCTTCTCACTAATCATACCTAATGGCATGTACGTCCAGAACGTGGCGTGAAACTCCACAGTGTCCACTTTAATGAATGCTATCCCTTCTTCCTACCAGGTTGCCTCCATGTCTTTCTCCATTTTCTTTTTTTCCCTCAGTTTTTTTTTATTAGTACCTGCTTGCTGTACATAATGATTACATTCCTGTGGGGAGCTGATACATGTACATAACACACCTCAATTATTTTTTTCATCCCTTTTTCTTCTCTTCTTTCCCCTTTCTTGAACTCCTTACAATTTGAAAACAAATATATTTCCCTTCTTATTATCTATCTTCTATTTTTCCCTTTATTTGTGTCTTGGATTGCTCACTAAGAGAAACTATGAAGTATTTAAGCTTGTGTGCCATTTTTGGTGGGAGTGGAGACTGGTGCAACCACTGTGGAAATCAGTATGGAGATACCACAGACAACTAGGATTACAGATCCCATTTGACCCAGCCATCTCTCTGCTGGGTATCTTCCCAAAAGAATTAAAATAATCATACCATTGTGATATATGCCCACCCATGTTTATAGCGGCACAGTTTGTAATAGCTAAAACTTGGAAACAGCCTAATTGCCCATCAACTGGAGACTGGATAAAGAAGATGTGGCTTTTCTATAAAATGGAATACTCCTCAGCCATAAAGAATGAGAAATTAGATTCATTCATAGGAAAATGGATACATATTGAAACTGAATAGTTTCTCTGGTGTGAAAAACTGTAATAGTATAGAAGATCTAATGATATAATTGATAATATGAAATAGAAAGAAAAGGGCTAAAGGTGTAGGGAAAATGGGAAGGGTAGGGGAAAGGGAATGAAGGGAACCTATGTGACAAAATGAAAAAATGGAAATAAAGTGTTTGTAAATGGGGAGGGAAGGATGGAGTGAAGGGAGGGCAGGGACAAGCGGAAAAAATGAGAACGAAGACCTGTCATGTAAAGGTACAAGATCCCAATAATGAATGTAACTGTACTGTATACCTAAAATGTACCAATAAACTCAATGAGAGAGAAAAAAAAAACTGGAAAAAAAAAGATGTGGCTTCTCTTTTTTATGAAACGGAGTACTGGCTGGGGATTTAGCTTAGTGGTTCTACTGCCTGCTTCACAAGTGTGAGATCCTGAGTTTGATCCCTGGTACCAAAGAACAAATATGCAAACAAAAAAATGAAAACTGGTCTAGGCTTAATCCTGAAACTCTCAAAGCCTGTGTTGTAGTTGAATATTCTACTCAGATAAACTGTCAGCTTAGGGCTCATTGTAAAACTCTTTTTGATTTCACAGGTATAGAGATTTTTATTCCTTTTGATTCTTATTACAAGAGATCTCTGTTATTTGATCTACAAAGTTCTGACCAGTCTTTTATAATTATAAACCTGAAAATTATAAAAGTTACTATAATTCAACTTGGCCAAATACATCTGAGTGCATGCTGGTTTATAAAAAGTTGTCATGTGTGTGTGTGCGTGTGTGTGTGTGTGTGTGTGTGTGTTTCTTTCCAGTTTGTTACAACACACACAGATGATTTGTTTGCATTTTTTTCTTTTGGCATTTTGGATTTTTAAAGATGTTTGCCTGCAACTCAGGTTAGCTTATAAATAAATGTAATTAAAAACATGTGTCCCCCAGATTTCCAGATGATCCAAATAATATCAACTGGTTTTATAAATATAGTACACTTTATTTATATATCTTGGGAATTTTTCACTCATCAAAATGTGCTATTATCTGACTTTCATAGGTCATCTAAAAATTTGTTAAGATAATTAAATAAAGATTCTTGGGCAAAGGAAAACTACTGGACAGGACTCCCTCTGGTAAATAAAAGAGTGGCTTCCTGGAAAAAAATTTATTCCAGCCTTTGTTCACAAATGGGGCCCCAATAATTTCCATAGCCTTATATATGTTTATAACAAATACATTGCTGAACATATAATTGTGATATGTATACATTGGTCATGGTCAAACAGCTAAGTTTTCTATGGGAAAACAATAAGGTTCTATTTAAAATGCTCTTGGTACAAAACAAAATTAAAGGACAAAGGGTTTCATGTAACTGTTACTCATTGTTATTGTGTGGTGTATTTATGCCTTCTGGGTATACAAGTCTTCTAGGATATTGTTTATGGTAATGATCTTTTTGACTTGGTATCTGCCTTTCTTTCACTCTAGCTACTTGTGATAAGATATACATGTCAAGCCAGCATGAGATAACCCATCAAATAGTAGTTTTCTTGAAAACTTATGTGATATATATGTGTCACCATGCTTAGGGAGGCTCAATCACCAAACAATTAAAACAATTTCATGCACTACAATGAGAAGTTAGACATTATGAACTCCTAAGGTACATTTATAGGCCAATATGTATGTTCTCCTTAGATGGCATCCTACTAAAGGATAACAAATAAGAATTAAATTTGAATTTTTAAATTTCATTTAATGTCTTGTGATCAGGTGGAGGTGTTTGAAAGATTATTCTGTACTAAAATGGGCGTTGTTACATGAAAATGTTATCATGATTGTCATGATAAATTACTATGTGTGGCTCTTGATCTTAAATTTCTATAATATATAGCAGCTGTCTGTTAACAGTCTGTAAGGATTAAACTACTAGAACAACCATGGTTGATAAGAAATAACAGCTCCCAACTATGCTTTATATTTCAAAGTGCTTAATGTCCAGACAAAATTGTAATCGTTAAGCTCACTGCTCCTATTGCACTACTAATGTTACTGATCTTCTCTTTTGGGTGTTTAACAACTAAAATATGGAGACCAAAACTAGAAAAGTAACTGGGCTATGAGGAAAGCCTGGCCCAGGCCCCTCAAGGTCTACAAGATCCAGGACACAAAGGAACCTTTCCTACAGGATCCTACATCTTTGGTAACTCATTCAACCTCCTAAGCAGGGAGATTGCTGGGAACCAGAGAACAGATATACTGTGTGCCAAAGGAGGGTCACCATGAGGGAAGTCTCCCACACTTTCACTGAAAGCAGCATGGTCAAGCAAGGCCATGACACATCCTGACAGCTGACACTGACAGAGGTGCAGAGAGGTAGGTCCTATGCATGGTTCCAAAATAATGCCTGAAGAGACTTAACTGACCTTGATAGATAGCAAGAGATTTATGTTGATTGACACAGGTCTCACTTTAACATGATATTAAACACCCAGCAGAAAATAATAACCCATAGAGATATAACATAATGCCATAGTAATAAAGCTAGATGTGAAAAGGGGCTCCAGTCACTGACCCTTTCTGTAAGTTTCCAGCTCTACCAGTAGCTGACCGAGGTTATGGATCATTAGGAAAAAACTATGGTAAAATTTATAAGCGCTCAGCTAGAGTTTTATATTTCTTAGTGAAATTTGTCCTTCAAATTGTCTATCTCACAGCTAGAAGTAGAGAGAATTATGGAGAAGTATGAGACTTATAGATAACCTCTATCAGTGAAAGAATCTAAGTCCAGCAGGTTCAATAATCAGTATCTCAGTTTCTAAGTGTGACTTTCTCCCCAATGTGCCCTTTCATTCTAGTGTGCTCATGCATAGATTATGCATACTCTAATTTCTTAAAAGTTTTGTTTATTCTTGCCTGGAAGCTGCCAAACTCCAAGCAGTCATACAAATGGAACCAAAGTCAAATGCACTAGACTTCTTTTACCGGGATCCACCAGATCAACCTTGTAAACAGCTCATAACTGCTAAACTAAACAATATGACTTCTATGTTGGATTCTGAAGTCCCCTGGACCTATAGCAATCCACTTACCTTATAGTTTGGCCCATGCATTCTTAACTGCTTCTTTGGTTTTGTCTCCTTCAGACTTAAAAGCTATGCAGCTACCAAGATAACAATGCCTGGTGCCTATCAAAGGCCTTTAGATAGACCCTCTGTAGAGTAACTAACTGCTGATCACAGCTATGACCCTCTTCAGCTGGAAGAATCCAGAGCTGTCTTCACCCTTTTCCCCTGCACAGCAGTTAGGGGTACTTCTTCAGAGGGGGGAATATTTCAGATAGATAAGTTAATTAGATATCTTATAGTCAGTTAGACAGGGCCACCCTCAAGGAGCCAACACAGCAAGGAGCCAGCATTCAGGACAATCAAGACACATTCACTGAAGCCCAGAATTGTAAACGGAGAGAAACTATTATACCCTTGTGCTTCCTCTGGGGATAAATAGCAGTGACTGATATTCCAAATAGGTTTCAGTCGTGTGGATGGGGGACCAAGGTTCTTAGCCCAGCCTTTCCAGGAAATATCCCTGGCCCTCACCTTACTGAAAATCCTTGTATGCTTGCTATGTGACTTGCTCCCCCAATTGATTCCCATTTAATCATTATAATCTTACTGGCTGGTCACGGTTTTGCCCCACCTCATGCCCACCTTGTAATTTTCTGTTGAGTCTTACAGGTTTGTCCCACTTTGTACTTGCCTCACCACATGGCTTTGCTATACAAAACATCTTGGAGAAGTGGGGTGAGGGGGCAACCTACCTTCTGGTCCCTTTTGTGTCTCTCTTAGACAGCAGCTTTCTTTCCCTCAATAAATTTTCCCTACTTAAAAAAATGGAGTACTACTCAGCCATTAAGAATGAGAAACTAGGGACATTTATAGTTAAGTGGATGCTTACTGAGGCCATACTGTTAAGTGAAATTAATAGGACACACATGTGTAAATACCAAATTGTTTCTGTGGTGTGAAAAACTAAAAGTGTAAATAAGGATCAAAATGTATAATTGATATTGTGTGTGTAATAGTAAGAAAAGGTCTAAAGGAGTAGGGGAAGTTGGAGGGGGTAAGGGAAAGGTAAGAATGGAAGAGAAAAAAATTATGATAAAAAGAAAAACATGGAAACATTCTTTTTACATAGGGAAGGGTGGAGGGGTTGAAGGGAGGTCAGGGGAATGGGGAAAAATAAGGACCAAGATATGTCCTTTAAAGTTAAAAGATCCCAATGATGAATGTAATTGTATTATATACCTAAATTGTATCAATAAACAATTTAAAAAAGACCAGAGGGAGAAACAGATATTCTAAATTTATTCCAGGCATATGATGTTAATAAAAAGCTTCAAGTCTAAAGAAAGCTATAGACTCAAGGAGCATCCATTTTCCTAGAAATGAGTTAACTTTACATCTTATGTCAGACTAGTTATACATTGTGCACAAATACCACATTTTCTTTATCCATTCATCTATTGGTGGACATATATAGGCTGCCTCTAAGATTTAGCTATTATGAATTGTGCTACTATAAACATGACTATGCACATATCACTGTGATATGATGTCTTTAACTCTTTTGTGAAGATAATTAAAATGGGAATAGCTTGGTCAAGTGGAATATGTAATTTTAGTTGTTTGAGGAATCTCTATGCTGATTTCCATTGTGGTTATACTAGTATTATAGTTAGTATTTGATGATAGCCATTCTTTCTGGTGTAAAATGGAAATTCATTGTTTTAATTTTGCATGTCTCTAATGGTTAGCAATGTTGAACTATGTATTTATTGACTAATTGTACTTTTTCCAAGAAGTATTTATTCATTTCAGTTACCCATTTTGATTGGGTCTT
>NW_022900948.1:18830653-18844398 GCF_012274545.1 Fukomys damarensis
CTCTCATTATGTAGTTGAGACTGACCTGGAACTCACTATGTAGCCCAGGCTGGTCTTGAACTCACAGTGATCCTCCTGCCTCAGCCTCCCAAATGCTAGAATTACAGGTGTGCACCACCATGCCTGGCTTTAAGTTCTTTATATATTCTTGATAGTAGTCTTTTGTCTGAGGAGTAGCTGGTAAAATTTTTTCCCCATGTTGTAAGTTGTCTCTGCTCTGTTGGTTTCTCTTGCAGTGCAGAAGCTTTTTAATAAAATGAGATCCCGCTTGTTGATTCTTTGTGCTAGTTCCCATGCTAATGAGCATTTATTCATAAAGTCTTTTGCTATGCCAATGTCTTTGAGAGTTTTATCTAAATCTTCCAACAAGTTTAGTGTTTTCCACTTCTCTTTTAGTTTACTGCATGGTGAAAGATAGGGGTCTAGTTTTAGTCTTTGGCATCCTTGATACTATTGTGAATGGTATGGTTTTCTTAGTTCTTTCTCAGTGAATTCATTTTTGGTGTATAGGAACATTATTACTTTTTGTGTGTTGATTTTGTATCCTGCTACTTTGCTGCTTTTGGATATTAATTTTGGAGTCTTTTGGTGGAATTTTTTGATCTTCTATGTAGATGATCATATCATCTGAAAATAATAATAATTTGACTTTTTACTGCACATACTCCTTTTGTTTCTTCCTCTTCCCTAGTTCCTCTAGTATGTTTCTAGTATTATATTGAACAGTAGTAGTGACAATAGACTATCTTGTCATGTTTCTGATTTAAGAGAGAAAGTTTTCTGTTTCTCTGCTTTAAAAAAAATTTTCCCCAGTATTTGGGATGGAACTCAGGACCTTGTGCTTGAGTTAGGTGCAGTGCCACTGTGCTAAATCCCCAGACCTTTTCTGCTTTTATTTAACTTTTTTTTTGGTACCAGGGATCAAACTCAGGTCCTTGTGCTTGTGAAGCAGGCAGTGGAACCACTGAGCTAAATCCCTGGCCCAGTGTCCTGCAGAGCTGCATTAGATGGCAGACTCGTTTTTTTTGGGGGGGTACTGGGTATTGAACTCTGGTCCTTGTGCTTGTGAGGCAGGTGGTGGAAAAACTGAGCTAAATCTCCAGCCCCCTTTTCTGCTTTTAATATATTGTTGTTAAAAGGTTTGTCATAAATGGCTTTTGTCAGATTGAGATAAAATCCTTCTATACCTATTTTCTTCAAGACTTTATCATTAGGGGATGTTGAATTTTGTCAAAGTCTTTTTCTGCACACACTGACATGATTGTGTGATTTTTGTTCTTGCTTCTGTCTATGTGATGTATTACATTTATTAATTTGTGTATGTTGAACCATCCCTGGGGTGGTTGGAATCTTCTTCTTTTTTTTTGGTTGGAATCTGTTTTTGGAATTAGGGTAATGCTATCTTCTAAGAAGGACTTTGGGAGTGCACTTTCCCTTTCAGTTTCATTAAAGAGTTTGAGGAGTATTGGTGTCAGACTTTGTATGAAATCTTGTAGAATTCACCAGTGAATCCATCAGGACCTGGGCTTTTCTTAGTCAATAGTTTTTTTAAAAAAATTACTGATTTAGTTTTATTGCCAATTATTGGATTACCTAGGGTTTTTATATCTTCTTGGTTCTGTTTTGATAATTTTTATGTATCTATGAATCTATCCATTTCTTTTGAATTCTCCCATTTATTGGAGTACAGATATGGTAAGTAGTTACTAATCTTTTGGATCTTGGTGGTGTCCATTGTGAATTTATTTTTTTAGTTTCTAATTGCATTGCTTTAGGACTTTTATTTTGTAAGATTGGCTAATAGCTTGTCCATTTTCTTTATTCTTTCTAAGAAGCAGCACTTCAATTAAATCCTTCTTTGCATTGTTCTTTTCAGTCTCCATTTCATTAATTTCTACTCTGATATTTATAATGTCCTTTACTGTACTAGCTGTGGATTGGATTGTTCTTGTTTTTGTAGGACCTTCAGTGCATCATTACATTATTTATTTGGGCTCACTCTGTTTTGCTGATGTAGGAATTCATAGCAATAAATCTCCCTCTTAGGACTGATTTCATTTTGTCCTAGTTCTTGTGTGTTGTACTGGAATTATAGTTTCCTTCTAGTAACCATCTTATTTCTTCCTTTATTTCTTCTGTGACCTATTAATTACTCAAGAGTATATTGTTTAATTTACATCCATTTGTATAATTTTTGTGGTTTCTTTTGGCATTGAGTTCTAGTTTCATACACTATGATCTGATATAGGCATGGGATAATTTTGATTATTCTGAGTTTACTTAAGCTCACCTTATGGGATGGTATGTTGTCCATTTGGGGGAAAGTTCCATATCTTGCTGAGAAGAATGTGTATTCTGTTGTTAGATGGAACACTCTGTAGATGTCTGCTAGGTCTATTTGTTTGAAGGCTTTGTTGAGCTCTGATATTTCTTTATTGATTTCTTGTCTAGTCAATCTATTTGTAATAATTGGGCATTGAGGTTCCCTATTATAATTGTGTTGATGTTTATCTGATCTATTATGTCCAATAGTACTTGTTTTATAAAGCTGACTATGCTATTATTTCATGCATATATGTTAATAGTTATCTCTTGCTATTGAATTGCTCCTTCAACCAATATGTAGTGACATTTTTAGCCTTTTCTCATCAGTTTTTGCTTGAAATTCACTTTGTCTGAAATCAGGACAGCTTTTTTGGTGTTCCCATTACTTTCCCATTATTTTCTATCCTTGTGATTTTTAGTCTATGTATTTGTTTTGGGTTAAATGTGTTTCTTGTGTATAGCATACCACTGGATTTTATTTCTTGATCAATTCTGCTAATCTGTGTCTTTTAATTGGGACACTGAGACCATTTACATTGAGAGTTATTACAGAAAAGTATTGACTTATTGCTTTCATTGCATTATTTTTCTGTTGCTCATTCCTTTTCATTTTATTCTACATAAAAGCTCATCCTAGTTAGCATATTCATTCTATTGGACCTTTTGGCATTGTTAGATTCATTGTATCTAAGATATCCTTGAAATCTTTTTGGAGTGCTAGTTTGGTGATCCTGAGTTTCTTTAGGTGGTCTTTATCGTGGAAATATCTTATTACTTCATAAATTTGGAAGATAGTTTTGCAGGATATATCAGTTTGTGTGAGAAGTTATTTTATGTTAGAGCTTGAAACACTTCATTCCACTCTCTTCTGGTTTTTAGTTCTGCGTTGAGAAGTCTGCTGTAGTCCTAGTGAGTTTACCTTTATATTTGATTTGTTGCTTTTCCCTTGACACTTTTAAGATTCTGTTCTGGCTTTGGACATCTGGGATTTTGCCTATGATGTGTCATGGAGAGATTCTTTTTTTTTTTTTTTTTTGAGTTTATTGGTACATTTAGGGATACAGTACAGTTACATTCATTGTTGGGATCATGTACCTTTACATGGCAAGTCTTGATTCTCATTTTTTTCCCCTTACCTCTGCCCTCCCTTCACCCCCTCCTCCCCTCCCCATCTACAAACACTTTATTTTCATCTTTTCATTCTCTCACATTTTTTTCTTTTCCCTTTTTGTTCTTCCCCTACGTATCACACCTTCCCTACACCTTTAGCTCCTTTCCTCCCATTTCTAAATGTCAGTAATCTTATTAGAATCTTATGCATTGTTGCAGAATATTCACACCAGGGAAACTATTTGGTATTTACACATGTGGGACTTATTTATTTCACTTAGGAGTATATCTTCAATATGTATCCATTTTCCTATGAATGAATCTATTCTCTCGCTCTTTATGGCTGAGTAATATTCCATTTTATAGAAAAACCACAACTTCTTTATCCAGTTTCCAACGGATGGGCAAATAGGTTGTTTCCAAGATTTAGCTATTACAAACTGTGCCGCTATAAACATGGGTGCACATACTTCTCTGTGATATGATTCTTTTAGTTCTCTTGGAAAGATACCCAACAGAGGGATGGCTGGGTCAAATGGAACCTCCAGTCCAAGCTCTTTGAGGTATCTCCATATTGATTTCCATAGTGGTTGCACTAGTCTGCACTCCCACCAACAATGGAGGAGGGTTCCTTTCTCCCCACAACCCCGCCAACATTTGTTATTGTGTGATTTCTTGATAGCAGCCATTCTTTGTGGGGTGAGGTGGAATCTCAGTGTTGTTTTCATCTGCATGGAGAGATTCTTTTTGATTGTAACTTTTTGGGGTTTTGTATGCCTCACTTAACTATCTGTTAAACTTTTGCCCCATATTTGGAAAGATTTTTTTCCTATTATTTCAGTAAATAGGGCCTTGAAAATGCCACTTGTGGTATCTTCTGATTTTTCAAAAACTGCCATTAGTCAGTCTTCTTTAAATCATTTAGCAGCTGTTGAATCCATGTTCATGTTCTTTTATTGTTTCTAAGATGTCTCTGTGTAATTGGACACCAACAATAGCTCTACATTTTAATTCTAACACTCTGTCCTCACATAAATATTGACCTACATAAATATCACTAAATTGAAGAACTTTACCTCCACTAACAATATTAGTATTCAATACTAATAGCATAGCGTTAATTATCTAAAGATTCATAAAGCCTAATGGCGTTACTAGAAAAGATAGAGGGTGTGGGAACAGGGGAATGAGAATAGTAAAATCAGATATCAATCAATAGTAGAAGAGAAGGAGGAGAAAAAGTGAGATAAAGGATCCTTTTGAAGAGTAAAAGGAAATTAAAAGTATTAGATAAGAGTAACAAAAAATTAACAAGAAAAATGAAAAACCAGCACAAAATAATTGAAAAGAATAAAATTAAGAAGGAAAAAATGGTTAAAAGGAGAAAAGATAATATACAATGAACTCTCCCAAAAATCAAAGATGAAAAAAAGAAAAGAAAAAAAATTGAGTTGATTAAAAAATTCCTCTGTATTTTTGAATGAATGGTTTCTTTCCAGAATCTGCAGTCTTGGAATCCAGCAAGTCATGATTACCTCTGCTTAGGTTCTCTGTCTGTGGGTTTGTGAGGGTAGGGTCCCCTCTGGACAGACTGTGGTAACTGTTCAAACTGAGGCATGCTAGATGGAAAAAGCAATCAGTCCTCTGGTGTCTGCTGGATGTAGGCCATGGGGCAAGAGTTCAAGTAGACTGTTGGAGTTAATGCCAAAACCTTCAGATCCAGTCTCCTCTGAAAACCATACTTGCTGGGCCTGGTTTCTCCCTAAGAGGGGCAGAGCCCATGTCTTGTTAGCCTTTGTTTAAACTGCTCAGGGGGTCTATGTCTACCCCACACTCTCTCCATGACTATCACAGAGTCCAGTAACACTGGAAGCCCCGAAGTGGAGTTGTTCTGTGGCTTCACTTTAACCTCTTCCCCAGATGGAGCCTGATTAAACACTCTGGCAGTATGCTGGGTCCTGCACTAGGTTTCTTCTCCTGTACTAGCTTGCTGTGAAGCAGTCACTTTTGGAGTAAATCCTCATGCTGTTTTTGTAGTTTACTATGGTGGTCTGTTCTTGGGGCTACTGCTGTGGGCCAGGTCTGTTACTTCTCCCTGGAGCTGTTGATTCTCAGGTGCTCACTTTCTGTTCTTGGCTTTTGGTTAACTCTTTAATCAGGTTGCTTGGTTAGTTGGCCACTCTGCTGACCTGTGTAGAGGGGAAACAGAACACAGAATGCATTTGGAGTTTGTGGGTGGCTGTGGCTAGGAGGTAGCATCTGCAGATCTGCTGAATGTGCAGGGTAGCAGGATCCTTCCTCGTTTTCAAATTCAGCTCAAGCTGAGATGTCTGAGAGGTAAAGAGGAAATATTAGTTGTTGCTACCCTATGTCAGAACATTGTAGTATTTTTTTTTTCTTTAAAACCTGGGCAAGATCCCTTGAGACTCTTCAATTTCAAGCTAACTTGTTTTCAGGGCAAATACTTCATAACTGTGTAAGGACCAAATGTGAGACAAATGTAATGGTACTCTGCACACAAAGAGCACATACCTCATTGAAGTGTGATTAAAATTAACTTTGCAGAAACACTGGACATTCAGCCCTGGGGCTACCAATCTGTCACTTTTCCAATCACTTTGGTTTGCAGGTGAAGAAACAACAAGCCAAAAGAGAGCTGGGAACTTGATAGATAGCGGTGCTGGGGAACCCAGATCTTTTGAGTCTAGATTTATTTGTCATAGCACATTTCTGTTTTGAGTTCCACTGCATTTACTCCAGTGAGATAATGATGCTCAACTTCTATGCATTATTCAATTAGAACAAAGGAGCGCTAACTCCACTTTATAAGGGAAAGATGTGTCTTACTCCCTGTGCTAGACTTCTTGACAGGACAGGCTGAAGCTAACCTTCATAGTTCTGCCTGGAGTGTTCTGACCGTGGAATAGTTTCAGCTCCAGTGATATTCTAGCTTGTGACCACACAGAGGGCAAGAGAATCCTTATCAAGCTATCCTCCCAGCTCACAGGTAGTATGCAGTGAAATCTTGGCCCTAGTGTCTGAGTTATGGAGTTCCCTCTTTATGGCACTGGGTTAATTTTATGTCTTAAGGATTTCTAAAACTATGAAAAAGCGTTTTTGGTGGGAGAGAAAGAAGAAGCTTTGTTTGAAACCCTTCATTCCCCCTCCCTAGTCTACTGGTCTATTTCGGGGCCAATGGACAACTTCTAAGGTACTGAGTACTTTGACCTGCTTTTAGCTTTTCTATAGGGATTGCTACTAACTTTTAGTTTCTGTACACCTCAAGAGACAACCAAAATAATAGCTATATTTGTTTCTTGGCCAACATATTAACTGTTTCAGATAAATGAAAGGATTACATTCATCATGCTGTTGTCAGAGTGGGAAGGAGGTAGCAGAAATTACAAGGGGAAAAGGGAATATGATATATTATATAATGTTATATAATGTTATAATGTTATGTTTCTTGATTGGTCAGAAGATGGCATTGGCTTGGGAGGGCAGAAGCTGGGAGTGAAGGATGTCCATTATTTGTCAAGATGGCATCCTTTTCCCCCACAATAAAGTCATTTCACAATAAATAAGAGAGCTCCTTCTTAGCTCTTGGACAGTTAGTATCCCTGTCTGCTCATTATGCTTTAGTGATCCATACTGGTTTATGAGGTGCAGGCAACTTTCCTGGTCAGTGGTGCTGAGCGACCAAGTGTGTCTTCATTCGTGCTGTGGTCATAGACAGAACAAAGTCTTGCAAAGCAGATGAATATAAATTTAAGGCAAACTCTTTAATTACACTTTCTTGCTTTGAAAGATTGGATTTAAGGAATAAACATATTTGCCCAAAAATATACATTTAAAAATAGTATAAGAAGTGAAGAATAATAAATTATGTCTTACTTTAGAAAGGGGAAAGGATAAACTATAGTTTGTTTTAAAATAGTCAGATATCCAGTAATCTTAAAAATTCTTCTCTGTAAATACAACTTTAAGAATCACATTGTTATTCTTTTTAATGTTTATTTTAAGTACAAAGCATACCCTGAAATGTGCAGAAACCTAAGTCTTTAAGCACAGGAATGCTCATATTCATAAAGGTCTTCTTTTTCATTCTGATTTTGTGGTTTTCATAACTATAACTAAGCTATGATTTCTTGATTTGTCATGGTCCCAAATTTGACTTGTATCCACAACTCATTAGATTTTTATTTAGATAGTACATTTATTTATTGCTATATCCTTATGTGTTGGACCCTGACATTAGCCACATCTGTGTAGAGTGCTGGAGATACTTTCCTCACAGTCCAGTTCTTAGAAAAGTGATTGAAATGTATACAATTCTTCTTTAAAACAGTTTAAATAAGAAACCAGTCCATTAAAAAATCTGCAAAGGAAGCTATCACTCTTAGGGGTCCCTATGTTAAAAAAATGCCTAAAGTGTGTACTTTTTTTGGTAATGTAATTTCTGTTATAAATATCCATCCAATTTATTATAAATTTTAATTTGTAGTGACTGCTGGTTCAGATTTGTAAAGAGATAATATTTTTTTGCTTCATTCAAATTTCAATAAGTAATTGGTCTTTCTCATTACTATTTATCTTTGGACATTAATGCTTTTGAACAATGACTAGTTCCACAAAGTTTTTCTCCAGTTGTATCCTGGAAACCTCTTTTGTGAATGCTGCTTTACATTTCTCTTAATAAAAAAACATTCTATTCTTAAGGCATTGAGTGTGCTCCCTTTAGGAGAGTCAAAGCTGGGTCTAAATACTCAGCACTTATGTTAAATTGCCAAATACAACTTTTGAGTCCTTGAGCAAGTTGCTTTCCTTTATACAAGTCAGAATACCCTCACATATTCAGTGAAAATGTCACACTTTCCGTGCTTATTTTAGAAAAAGGGAGTATGTCTTGTGGTTGAGAGAAATGATTACTGTGCTCAGATTGTCCAGAGTCAAAGGCTTAGCTCTGCTATTTAGTACAGTGTGATTTGGGGAAAATTCCCTAACCTTTCCGAGCCTCAGTTTAATGAGCTAGAAGTAGGGGAAATAGTAGTAAGGATAAGATGATATCCAACCACATACTTCATGTGTCAAGTATAATGCTGGACATACTGTGAGTTTCTTCAATCAATCGTGGCATATTTATGCATCTATAGGTACGTATTTGTGAAGATTAAATGATATTTACATAAAATGATTTATAAGTAGTAAAGAATTAGTTAGGTGTGCTTGCATTATTATTTGAGCGTCCTAGTATTTTTAGAGCCTAAACTTTGAGTTACAAGCCTCTTGTGATCTGAATAAAGCAACCACTGAGCCACTAGTGACCACAGAAAGGCTTCCTTCCGTGTCCATCTCCTGTCTGTAGTCCCAAGTAGCATTCCTTGTAGGAATGTGGCAAAGGTGACTTGGACAGACTTTATACCGTCTTCTGGGTCTGTCACTCCCATTTCCTGTGTTCCTAGGTAAGTTTCTAGGTAATACTTCTACGTAGAGATGTATTAATCAAAAAAGCACATAGCAACTGATAATGAATAATAAATAGTCATATTTTATCTTCTGGTACTTTCTATGACCCAGGGAGTTGCTGGAACCCTGGTCCTTCATCAGCCCAGCAGGGGGCAGTAGAGACCATAAAGGATGTGACCAGACGGGACACTGTCCTTAACCACTTCCCTGCCAGAGTCTTTCACAGCTTCTGGGAATCTGAATCAGATTGAATTCTTGGTGTTCTATGATAATGGCTCTTAGAAGAAAATAGGAAAACCTGACATTATACAGTATAGACAAAACCGTCACAAGAATTACAATCACTAGTGTGCATAAGATTCTGAATAAGTGGCCTGATACTATGCAGGAAGCCGCTCACAGTTGGCTCATAGTAGTGGTTTCATTAACCACTTGTACATTAATAGCATGAGGAAAACAGGAGATCACCTCCAACTCTTCCATCAGACTCAACAGAGTGCTTCACACAAAGGAGGGTGGTGTGTGCCTGTTTGTGCCTGTGTCAGCAGCCTTTGTGATCCCCACTAGATTGACACTCGTGGCAGTCACTGAAGTGGCTTTATTTGTGGTCCAAAATTATTGTTTCCCAAATAGGTTGCTTTCAAGAGACTAATACTGGTAAGCAATAATGATGACAAATTAACACCAGATAAAGTAAATGTAAATTGGATCAAACGTTGATCGAGGGATTGGGGTGGTATATTCTTGCTCCAACAAGCCTGTGTGATACTTACTATTTTAAGTTTTACTCTGGTGTCTCTGGCTCTGCTCTCACTTGCTGTCATGAGTAGCTGGAAATTCCTGTGTGCTTTTCTGGTAGTTTTCAAAAGTGGCAGTGGGAAAATGTCTCATGCATATTGAGAAAAAATACAAGCAGTTTCCACATGACAGGTGCAGTTTTTTTTTCTCCCATTTTTCCTGCTTTCATGTCCCCATATGCCAGGTCAATAACTTCCACTGGCCACGATCCCCTCTGATCTGTGGCTACTGCTACTTCTGATTATCTCTTTGAGTTCTTTCCAGCTTTGGAGGTGCCAAACTTTTGGTGTGTTATGTTCCTGTATGTGTGGAGGTTATGCTGCTTCCCTTTGTAAAAAAAAAAAAAAAATTGCATCGTATTAGACACCTGCAACAAAGTACCAGGAGGTCCTCAAGTTTTTTAAGAAACCAGATATCTTTTATCACACCCTACTAATTTCTCATCCTTAATGATAAACTTGGACATCTCTCAAAATGTATAATAGGTAATGTGAAATAAGAAGAAAAGGTCTAAAGAGGAAGGGGAACCGGGAGGGGAAGGGGAAAGAAAGATGGGAAAAGGAAAAATATGGGAAAAGGAAAAAATGGAAACAAAATCTTTGTAAATAGGGAGGGATGGAAGGATTGAAGGGAGGCCAGAGGAATGGGGAAAAAGTAACCATTATATATCATGTAAAGGTACAAATTTCTAATGATGAATGTCATCATATTGTATATCTAAAATATACCAATACACTTAATAAAAAAAAAAGAAAGACAATAAATGTGGACATCTCATTCTTTGAGAAGTCTCCTCCAAATCATTAGGTTGAGCCAGGCATGGTGGCTCACGCCTGTAATCCCAGCACTCGAGAGGTTGAGGCAGGAGGATCGCTATGAGTTTGAGACCAGCCTGGGCTACATAGTGAGTTCCAGGTCAGTCTGAACTACATAGTGAGACCCTGTCTCAAACAAAACAAAACAAAACAAAACAAAACAAATCATTAGGTTGTTCTGGAAGGACCTCCCATGATTTATGATTCAGAAGCACCTTGCCTTCTACTATCTTGGCATACTACTTACTGGGGGCAGATGATACAAGACTCTTTGGGGCCAGGGTCTGACTTATTCACCTTTGTATCCCCAGCACCTAGGACAATGCTTAGTTTACAGTAGGTGCTAAATCCACGTTTATGAATGTAATCTAATGTTTTCTTTTAAAATGTGTTCTTTGGCATTATATTTTCAATACCTCTTTACCTGGACTTCTGTGATTGTAGTCTGGTTTTGAACTATCCATCAACTTTTAAACTGGTACCATTTTTTTTCTTTTTTTTGCTGAGCATTAAACCTAGCATCTTCTACATGTGTTTTATTACTGAGCTACACCTTCAGCCTAATATTTTCTCTTGATGCTTTATTAGTTTCCTGGGATTACCACAAGAAAGTACATCAGTCTGGGAGACTTGACACTGGAAATGTATTGTCAAACAGTCTTGGAGGTTAGAAGTCTGAAATTAAGGTGTCAGCAGGATTGGTTCCCTCCTAGATCTGCAAGGGAAAGATCTGTTCTGGGCCTTTTCTCTCACTTTCGGTAGCCTTAGGAATTGCCTGACTTGAAGACAGTGTTCTTCCTGTGTCTTCACTGTGTAAATGTCTGTGTTTGAATTTTTCCTTTTTATAAGGACACTAGTCAAATTGGATTAGGGCCTACCCTAATGACTTTATTCCAGATAAGGTGATATTAACAGATGTTAGGATTTATGCATATTTTTAGGGGCCACAATTCAACCAATAACAGATGTCATGCCATTCTGACAATAGTAACTAAATTAGCAACAATAGCGTCAAAGACAAAGTGAATGTTGGCATACCATACAAGCCAATAATGTGGGACCCTTAACCATAGGAAAGATATCTATAATAATAGTACAAACATTAAGAGAAACTGAATATTGACATACAGTAAATATTTGCAAAATATCTTAACTATACCTCCACTAACCATAGAAAAGCATTCCATAGTAATAGCATGTACTTCATTATCTAAAGTTTAATAAAGATTTATAGTTACATTACTAAAGATAGGGGGTGAGGAATAGGAGAATGAAAAAATAAAACTTGAAAAATAAAGCAATGGAAATTGAGGGGGAGACAAAATTGAGATAATGGATCCTCTTAAGGAGTAAAATAAATTAATAAAATTAAGTAAAGGTTACAGTACATAACAAACAAGAAAATAAGAAAAAAGAAAAAAAGAGAGCAAAGTAAAGAAAAAAATTAAAAGAAAAAGAAAGAGGAAAAATATCTTAGACCCCCCCCCACCAAAAAAAAAGAAAGAAAGAAAAAAATGTGTCCAAAATTTTTCTCTGTATTTTTGAATGAGTGATGTCAATGCAGGGTCTTATAATACAGGAAGTCATGATTTTCTCCACCTAGCAATAAGGCCTGTGGGTTGTGAGGCTCCCCATTTCCCCTGTTCCAGAGGCCCCTCTCTTCAGTCATCTCAGACTGTGGCAACCATCCAGGCTGACACGTGTCCTTGTTCACATTGCTAGTTGAGGAAAGCAGTCAGACCACTGATCTCTGCTGGATGTACGCAGCAAGGCAGGCATTCAAGCAGACCACTGGATTTAATGCCAGCACTTTCAGATCAAACCACATCTGAAAGCTACACATTCTGGGACTGCATTTTCACTACAGATTTTGGAGTTCGGTATCCTTCCCTGCCCAAGTTTAACCTTCTCAAAGCTGTTTTCCTGACTATCGCTTGTGGCTGTCTCCCAGTCACTGTGGCAGAGTAGTGCTGGATACTCTGAAATGAAGTTGTTCAATGCTAAATGATTAACCTCTTTTCAAAATGGCTCTTCATTACACCTTCTCAGATATGGTGCCTGCTGCACCGGATTTCTGCTCCAACCCTACCCTCTCACGTAGAAGGAGTCACTTTCAAAGTAAAACCCACATTGTTTTTGCAGTTTAAATAACTGTGGGCTTTTCTTGGGGGTAGCACTGCTGGCCCAGTCTGTTGTTTCTCCCTGGAGCTGCTGATCCTCCAGGCTTGCATTTTATCTCTGGGAGTTCAACTCATTCATGATCAGGTTGGTTGGTAGGTCAGTGGGTTCCTCTGTTGCCCTATGATGAGGGGAAACAAAATGCAGAGCTAGGTCAGAGTTGGAGTGCAACTGAGGGCAGAGTGCATAATTTACTGGGGCAGAGTTGGCCAGGGGTGAACACAGTTATTGAACTTTTTAGGCTCCCTTGAAAGCTCATTTTGACCAATGGTGAGAAATGATGAAAATGCTATGTCTTGCGGCCTGCTGCCCTCCTCAAGTGAGAAAATGAAATGAAGCAAATGCAAATGAAATGAGGAGCAAGCCATGGTGACTGTGGTGCTCACGGCATAGTTATGGAGCTCCAAAAAAGTGTTAAGTGCAATCCTTGAGACATCACATGTCATAGGAGCATTGAGAAAGGGCACTTACAGGAGAATTTCTTGGAGAAGATGTCCAAACTGAGCTGTAAAGGAAGAATTGGGTAAACCAGCTTGAGGAAAAAGAAATAAGCTTCTTTCAGTTAGCGAAGCAGCAAATGGTGACTCCAGTGCTTTCTAATTCCCATGGCATACTTCATTTTGGGGCTAGGAGGTTGTGTTGTAGAGGCTCTCTAAGTAGTCTATGTAATAATATATCTTTTCCTTTTAAAAACAGCTCTGTCAAGTTATAATTGATATATAAAGAGCTGTACATCTTTGATGTAAACAATTTGATGAGTTTAGACATATGTATACACCTGTGAAAATATCACCACAACCAAAATAATAAACATATTCATCACCTCTAAAAGTTTCCTGCATCTTTTATATATGGGTTAAGAGTACTAACATGAGATTTACCCTCCTAACACATTTTAAAAGTGCACAATACAGGCCTGCCTGTCTGCGATCACCCGGCGGCGTGCGCGCGAGCTCCCGGCCTGCGCGGGAGCTCCCGGCCTGAGCGACAACAGACCCAGGAAGGACCCAAGGACCCCAGAGGGGGTTTTTTTCAGCTGCCTGCCTGCCTGCC
>NW_022900948.1:18849353-18961444 GCF_012274545.1 Fukomys damarensis
TGTAGGGAAGGTGTGATACGTAGGGGAAGAACAAAAAGGGAAAAGAAAAAAATGTGAGAGAATGAAAAGATGAAAATAAAGTGTTTGTAGATGGGGAGGGGAGGAGGGGGTGAAGGGAGGGCAGAGGTAAGGGGAAAAAAATGAGAATCAAGACTTGCCATGTAAAGGTACATGATCCCAACAATGAATGTAACTGTACTGTATCCCTAAATGTACCAATAAACTCAATAAAAAAAAAGTGCACAATACATTATTGCTAACTGCATGCACTATGCTACACCTTGAAGATTTCTAGAAGTTATTCATCATGCATCACTCATACATTGTACTTATTGAGCAACTCATTTATCCCTTCCCGAGCTCCTGGCAATCACTATCCAACTGTCTGCTCCTATGAGTTTGAATATTTTACATATCTCATACAACTGGAATGAAGTAATATTTATTTGTGTGGGAATGTGTATAGTTACTGGAAACCAGTTTGTTGTATCTAATTTCCATTTGAATTTCTATGGCAAACTAATTTGTGAAAAGCAAAAACCCAACAATTCTGAAGCCATCATAACTTGGTTTTTCCATTTCTATTCCTTAGGTCCCAGATGACTAAGAGTTATTGAAACATATTTTTGAAATGTGTTTATAAATGAACTAATCTTGGTTGACTACCTGTTCTGTATTGAGCTCTATATAATGATGTTCCTGTGAGATATGCATTTTTATATTTGTTAATGGACAGAGAAACTGAAGCCTGGAGAATTAATGTGCTGAAGTTTGCACAATTAATTAGTGTCTCAGCTGGAACATAGCTCAGACCTGGCTCACTTCAAGGCAGTAACCAGAGCTCTCACCACTGTACTCTGTGTTGCTGAAAGTTTGAGTTATTGGCAGAGAACACCTATTAATTATATGTGCATGAAAATAGTCTGAGGAACATTAGGCAGGTGGGACCATAAAAACTGCCTCTTTTTCAGTAGATTTAATTGTCTCTCAATGTTGGTTTGGATTAGTTGTGCATGCACTGATAGAAGGTATTCAAAAAACTGAATGAACCTGGCAGTTGTGAATGGAAGCACAGGATTCCCATCAAGCCAGTACAGAAGTAAATGCAGCCATTGCTTTTAGTAGGCCAAATATTTTTCTCTTGTTCTCTAGGAGGCAGTTGGAGGAGAGATGCCAATCTCCCCCTTTGGGGCCTTAACTGGAATCAAATTTGTGAAGTGCAGCTTAAGTTGGTCATTTTATTCCCAGTTTCCAAAAACAGGAAGTGAATAGTAGTGGAAGCAAAGACACGTATTCTAATTAATCAAAGAGCATGAATTTTACTAGTGTGATGTTTTCATTGTAGTTCTTATTGCATAGGCATAATAGCATATAAGTGTCATTTCAGATAAATTTCTACTTTTTCTAATGTGGTATTTTGAAAGTGAAATTTTTTTGGTGTAGTGATTATTTTCAGGACCTGTGTGGAAATTTCTACTTGCTTATATTAGTGTTTCTTTGGTGACACAACCACATGACCTACATTTAGTTTGTGTAATCTACATAATAACACAGCTGCTCTATCTGTGGATATGGATAGTTTTTGAGAAAGTGAGGTATATACTCACTCATGAACTACTGTCCACGTGTTTTGTGTGTCTTATGGTCATGTCTTAATTTTATTTTATTTATTTTTTTTAATTTTATTGAGTTTATTGGTACATTTTAGGGATACAGTACAGTTACATTCATTGTTGGGATCATGTACCTTTACATGGCAAGTCTTGATTCTCATTTTTTCCCCTTACCTCTGCCCTCCCTTCACCCCCTCCTCCCCTCCCCATCTACAAACACTTTATTTTCATCTTTTCATTCTCTCACATTTTTTTTTCTTCCCTTTTTGTTCTTCCCCTATGCATCACACCTTCCCTACACCTTTAGCTCCTTTCTTCCCATTTCTAAATGTCAGTAATCTTATTAGGATCTTATGCATTATTGCAGATTATTCACACCAGGGAAACTATTCAGTATTTACACATGTGTGACTTATTTATTTCACTTAGGAGTATATCTTCAATATGTATCCATTTTCCTATGAATGAATCTATTCTCTCGCTCTTTATGGCTGAGTAATATTCCATTTTATAGAAAAACCACAACTTCTTTATCCAGTTTCCAACGGATGGGCAAATAGGTTGTTTCCAAGATTTAGCAATTACAAACTGTGCCGCTATAAACATGGGTGTACATACTTCTCTGTGATATGATTCTTTTAGTTCTCTTGGAAAGATACCCAACAGAGGGATGGCTGGGTCAAATGGAACCTCCAGTCCAAGCTCTTTGAGGTATCTCCATATTGATTTCCATAGTGGTTGCACTAGTCTGCACTCCCACCAACAATGGAGGAGGGTTCCTTTCTCCCCACAACCCCGCCAACATTTGTTATTGTGTGATTTCTTGATAGCAGCCATTATTTGTGGGGTGAGGTGGAATCTCAGTGTTGTTTTCATCTGCATTTCTCGAATGTCATGTCTTAATTTTAAAGAAAACATTTGAGAAGTCAAAACAAACAAATAAACAAAAAAAGAATGAACTATCCCATATGCTCCTTTAATATTATTTTCCCAAAGGAAAAGAAGTTGAAATATCCTAAATCAGAAAAGAAATTCATAGGCAATGGGAAGTGGTTTGGGGTACATCCATTCTGGGTCTTCAGAAATACATACATTTCCTGGAGTATCAAGTTGTAATTCTCAGTCAACCTGTATGATCCATATGAACAAAAGTCTGAAAGCGGAACAAGATAGAATGTTTTTAGTGTCTTGGTGCCTTGTGCTTTTCTCATCAACCATTACATTATAAATGCAATGAAATTACTCAGGTACATATAAAGTCAAATGAAAGTTTAGTGTATTTTCAATGGAATTACTCTGTCTATTGACATGTACATTATTTAACTTATTTCTGCTTATATAGTTATGGACTTTCAGGACAAATGAAGGCAATGAATCTGGCTACATTTACAGAGGAGTAGTTTCACCTGGGAATATGAACAATGAATGAATGTGGCAGCTCTCAGAGGAGAGAAATTTTGTTTATGGACATTCTATTTTTTTGTCATTGCAATATATATGTTTGTTTAATTAAGTTACCACATGTATGTAAACCTGTTATCATATTTCTGGCACAGTGCTAGTGTGTGGGGTCCTGTAATGAGTAAGATAGTTCCTTGCTTTCAAAAAAAAAACTGATAGTCTTTTTTTGTTTTTGTTTTTGTTTTTTATTTTGGTACCGGGGACTAAACTCGGGTCCTTGCGCTTGCAAGGCAGGCCACTGCACCACTGAGCTAAATCCCCAGCTGATAGTCTTTTATTGAAATATTTATCTTTAGTAAATTGAAATATGTCTTAAATCTGTTAACCCAGTCAATGAAATAAAGCTTTGTGAGATAAATCAGCTTGGAAATAAAGGATTTATTTTGTAATAAGAATGGATACATCCTTTTCTTTTTCTTTATTTCATTAAGTTTATTGGTACATTTAGGTATACAATACAGTTATATTCATCATTGGTATCTTGTACTTTTACATGAGATACATCCTTCTTCTTAATGGGAGATTTAAGCTACCTTGTGTGTAGCCACCATTTAAAACAAGTGGCTTAAGTGATGAGATGGGAGAACCAGTTTGCTGCTCCTTCATCCTTGTGGTCATTTATTTCTTTTTTATCTCTAGCACAACCTTTCACCTTAGCTCATTCTCATTTTCCTTAATAATTTGTTCATTACATTTACTTTGTGCAGAACTTCTTTTCTCTTATAATGTAAAGCATTCATTAATTTTTCAAGCTTACACCAACTACTTCCTCCTTAAACTTTCTCTAACTTTATCCAGAATTCTCTTTCTAGTCACTAAATTCTAGGAACAACGTGAGGTCAGTTAACACTTGGTCACTTTTTAATGTTTCAATGATATTAATGATAAGAACAACTTTTACTATTTATTGGACACCAATATTACAACCACAGAACATGCAGGTGTTATCTTTACTTTATAGATGATAACATTAAAGCCCAGAGGATTTTTAGTAGCATAAGGTCTCAAAGCTAGAAAATGGTGAATCTAAGAGTCAAACCAGACACTAAACCATTAGAGCTCTTATCCCCTGGTATTTCTCAAAGTGTGATCTTTTGACTTTGTGCATTAGAATCACCTATGTAGATGCTGTTGAAAATAGCTTACTGAACACAACTCAGATGTACTGTCTCAGGACAGGCTTCCTAAATGATTCTTCCAAGCTGTGTTTTGGGAATTATTACACACACTTTGCTGATTTTCATTTTTACATTTACTTTTCTAATCAGACTATTTGCTTTTTGAAGGGAGGGATTATCTTTTTCTATTTATTACCTCATAGATCCTAAAATCTGCTTAATTAATACTGATTTTTTTTTACATAGGCAGCAAAATTAAATGTGTTCCTGTAACAGTGGGAAAGATTCATATGATGAAACATTCTTCTCTCTCTTTTTTTTTTTGGTACCAGGGATCCAACTTGGGACCTTGCCCTTGTGAGGCAGGTGGTGGAACCACTAAGCTAAATCCCTGGCCCCTTTATGATGGAACTTTCAATTGTAGCATCTGGCAATTGAAGGCCCTACAGTTTGGGCCAGTGCCATGAATTGTATTCCAGATTCTGATCCTGACTCAGTGCATCTCCATTTCTTGCCTACCTTTCACGTTGAGGAGTTATTAATGTTAAAGGAACAGTGGTATTGCCATAGTTAATAAATGTAATTAGAATATGGAATTTTACAAGTGAGAAGACTAATACACCACTTGAAAATGTAAGACAATAAATGAAATTAACTCATTATCAAAGTGAGATCAAAGAGGGGCTGGAAAGGTCCACTTCTAATCCAATGTGACAGGATTTCTGATCAATTCAATTAGATGGCTGTGGAGGGGCCACCCAGAAGCTTTTCAGTACCTTTGATTGCTACTAACAATTTGGGGGGCAAACCATTATTGGCCTCCTGTCATTCTGTAATGACAGGATACTCTTCTTGCCATCCATCATGTTAAATCTTCTAGACATAGAGATGAGCTATGTAATTTCCTAAACTCAAGCCAGAGTTTTTTTTTCTTAAACCCAGACCTTAACATTCCAAATTCAATATTTTCTGCTTCCTGTGGATCACATGTTACTAAACATGTGAGTAAGAAAGTAGCCAACATTATAGGCAGATAAGGCCAGTAGCTCAGAAAAGAGAAGACTTACTCCATACCTCATTTATTTTTGTTAAACAAGTTTTTATGTAGCATCAGCTCCTGAGGACTACTGGCAGTATATTAGCCATTTTCATCTTATCTATTTACATTCAAAATTATAGCAACCAATTTTTATTTTATATTATTATTATTGTTATTATTATCATTATTTTGGCACTGGGGATCAAACACAGGACCTTGTGCTTGCAAGGCAGGTGTGGCGCCACTGTCCAATTTTTTTTTAATTGGGTTTATTGATACAATCCAGGTCTACAGTACAGTTACATTCATTAATGGGGTCCTGTACCTTCACATGACAGTTCTTGGTTCTCAATTTTTCCCCTTGTCCCTGCCCTCCCTTCACCCCCTCTTCTCCTCCCCATTTACAAACACTTTATTTGCATTTTTACATTTTCTCATATTTTTTCTTTTCCCTTATTTCCTTTCCCCTACCCTTCCCACTTTCCCTACACCTTTAGCCCTTTTCTTCCTATTTCACACTCTTAATTATCCCATTAGGATCTTGTGTACTGTTATAGTTTTTCACACCAGAGAAACTATTCAGTATTAAAGCATGTGTGACTTATTTCACTTAGGAGTATATCCTCAATATGTATCCATTTTCCTATGAATGAATCTAATTTATCATTCTTTATGGCTGAGCAGTATTCCATTTTATAGAAAAACCACATCTTCTTTATCCAGTTTCCAACAGATGGGCAGATGGGCTGTTTCCAAGTTTTACCTATTACAAACTGTGCCGCTATAAACATTGGTGTTCATATATCTCTGTGGTATGACTCTTTTAATTCTTTTGGAAAGATACCCAGCAGAGGGATGGCTGGGTCAAATGGAACCTCTAGACCTAGCTCTTTGAGGTATCTCCATATTGATTTCCATAGTGGTTGCAGCAGTCGGCACTCCCACCAACAATGGAGAAGGGTTCCTTTCTCCCCACAACCCCGCCAACATTTGTTATTGGTTGATTTCTTGATAGCAGCCATTCTTTGTAGGGTGAGGTGGAATCTCAGTGTTGTTTTCATCTGCATCTCTCGAATGACCAGTGATGTGGAACATTTTTTCATATATTTACTTGCTGCTTTTACTTGTTTGTCTGAGAAATGTCTGTTCACTTCAGATGCCCCTTTATGAACTGGGTCTTTATATTTGGGGGTGCTGATTGTTTTGAGTTCTTTATATATTTTAGATAATAGTCCTTTTCTGAGGAGCAGCTGGTAAAAATTTTTTCCCACATTGTAGATTGTCTCTAGTTCTGTTGATGCTTTCTTTTGCAGTGCAGAAGCTTTTCAATAAGATGAGATTCCAGTTGTTGATTCTTTCTGCTAGTTCTCGTGTTACTGAGGATTTGTTCATAAAGTCTTTTCCTATTCCAATGTCTTCAAGAGTTTTGCCTAATTCATCTTCCAACAAGTTTGGTGTTTCTGTTTTAATATTTAGATCTTTAATCCACTTTGATCTTATTTTAGTGCATGGTGAAAGGTAAGGTTCTAGTTTTAATCTTTGGCAGGTTGAGATCCAGTTTTTCCAATGCAATTTATTAAAGAGGCTAACTTTCCTCCATTGGGGATGGTCAGCTCCTTTGTCAAAGATGAGGTAGCTGAGTACCTCTGGAGTTGTTTTTGTGTCTTCCATTCTGTTCCACTGATCCTCCGGTCTGTTTCTTTGCCAGTACCATGCTGCTTTTTTTTTTTTTTTTTTTTAAATCACAGTGTCTTTGTAGTATAGTTTCAGATTGGAAATTGTTATACCCACTGCCATGTGTCTGTTGCCTAGGATGGCTTTTGCTACTCTAGGTCTCTTATGGTTCCAAATGAATTTTTGTATTCTTTTTTCTAGTTCTGTGAAATATAGTGTTGGAATTTCAATTGGTATTCTATTTAATCTGTATAGCAGTTTTGGTAGTATGGCCATTTTCACTATGTTGATTCTTCCTACCCAGGAGCAGGGGACATCTTTCTATTTTCTTATATCCTCCTCGATGTCTTTTTTCAGAGTGCTGTAGTTTTCAGTGTAGAGGTCTTTTGCTTCTTGTGTTAGATTGATTCCCAGATACTTAATTTTTTTGGGTGCTATTGTGAAAGGAATTATTTCCCTAATTTTTGGTTCAGTGAGTCTCTTATTTGTGTACAAGAAGGCTATTGATTTTTGGGTGTTGACCTTGTATCCAGCTACTCTGCTAAAAGTGTCAATTAAGTCAAGAAGTCTTTTGGTGGAGTTTTTTGGGTCTTTAATGTAGAGTATCATATCATCAGCAAATAATGATTGTTTAACTTCTTCCTTTCCTATCTTTATTGCTTTAATTTCTTTCTCTTGTCTAATTGCTATCCACTGTCCAATTTTTATTTTTAATGTGAATTCTGACTATAGCATCAAACCTTGCAAATAGTTAATATGTCATAATAATTTGAACTTTATAGAACTTTTTGGGTTATTATCTTGCCTAAGTGTGTTTGTATTTTTTTCTTTTTGGTACTGGGGATCGAACTCAAGTACTTGTGCTTGTGAGGCAGGTGGCAGAATCACTGAGCTAAATCCCTGGCCATGTTTGTAATTCTTATAAAAGTTTCATTTTAAGGATAGATTTGGAAATAACAACAAGTGAAAACATAGGAACATTACCTACCACACTCTATTTGAATATGGGAAATATCTCTTTCAGAGAGACAATGGGTGGAGAATAGATTGTTAATAGAGTTAGAACCTAACTATGTGACTTTTGTTTTGCTAGAAAATTCATTTGTTGGGGCTTGTCCTAGACCCGTCTATTACATGCCTCTAGAAACATTTTCAGACTGTTCTGGCAGGAGCACCTTAAACATCATAAACAAATTAAATAATTTAATTATTAATAAATAATGCAATTAAATAATGTCTTAAGGAAATACTCTCCAAAGTTACTCTTCTCTTTAGAAACATCTGAGGATGAATTAGTCAGTGGAAGGGGTTGTTGAAGCTCATCCAAGTGAAAGATGAATTCGGCAGCCTCATTCCTTTAATGGCCTCCTGCCCAAAATAAAACTGGCCAGCAAGTGATATTTATCTTAACAGTGCTGCCACTGCATATTGCAAAGTGACCATGTAGTCTCATAAACATAGTCCAAAAGTGCTGACTTTTAAAGACAGTTGATTTTTTTTACTTGCTACTGTTTTATAGCTTTGCATAAAATGCTAATGCCATGACATTTATAGAACTATTAAATCATTTTAATGAAAGAGTAACAGTTATACAAGTAATTCATTTTAGTGCATTTCCTTAGCAGAATCCTTTAGTAGTTGATTGTAAAGAGGAGCATTTTTAAAAGATCTATGCTTTTGTTCTCACATGGAATAAAATCTCATTATTTTGTTATAGTTTGTACCCAAGTCTAATGGCTCCAAATACGTTGACAGAATTTGTTATCCCAAATCTGGGCTCATTTGCCTGATGGCCCCCACTTAATGTGATCTATAGTACAGTGAAGCCAAGTCTGTTTCTTTTGAGAAATATGGCTTTCTTTTCCCTTTTAAGTATTTAGTGGTAAATATATAGTTATGCATTTTCAGCTACTAAAAAATGAGCTCAAATGCCATAACACCAAATCACAGAAAATCTTTGGGTTTTAAAAATTATCCTGTGATCACATAAGACAGCTGGGATTGATTTTCATCATGTTCTCATATTTTCCTGTTAATGGCCATCCACTCAGTGTGTGCTGTTCTTCCAGGCCTCTGTAGAAGGAAATGTCCAGAAAATCCTGGAAACATCTAGTGCTGTGCGCAGCAGACCAGATCTATA
Source organism: Fukomys damarensis (assembly GCF_012274545.1). Lineage (NCBI taxonomy): Eukaryota > Metazoa > Chordata > Mammalia > Rodentia > Bathyergidae > Fukomys > Fukomys damarensis. The sequence continues at coordinate 18,858,399 of NW_022900948.1, forward strand.
CTCCCAGAGAGATCTTTTCTTCAAGATTACCTCTGTATGAGTCTGCAGCTTTCTACTTGAGTATGAATGATTCTGTCTCTGTTTCTCTACTCCACTTCCTGGTGTTTTCAGACAAGACAGCCATTAATAGTTCTTTCTTAAGAAAAATTTATTTTAAGAAATTTCTTTTCTGATATCCTCAAATGTTTGGAATACCCAGAGTGTTAACTTTATTGTCAACGTAATTTCCTCCCTTATAAATTTGTATATTCTAGTGAAACACAGAAATTTTCTTGGCTGTAAATTTTTCTTTATTTTTCATTTTGTTCTGAGTCCACTCATTTTGTCATCATTTTACCAAAGGGTTTTACTGTTAAAATGCTGAACCTTGTAGTCATATCCTTTTTTTTCCTGCCTGAGATACTCTTTTGCACAGATGTAAAGCATTTCAGAGATGTGGAAACTAAAATCTTTTCTCCAAGGGTTAACTGTTTATTAAACCCAGTGTTTGGGACAACAGTGCTCTTCTGTATTTTGTCTCACTCTGATTAACCATTTTGAACCAATATTTTCTTTTAAAATAATGTCCATATAATGCTACTCCAAGAATATAATAATGAGATTGATGTCCTTTTGGTTCTCTGATGTTTAGTAGGGAATACAATTCACATAGTCTATCTTTGGAAGTGTTGTTCAGTTTATTCCACTGTTTACAATAAAAGGGTCAGAGTTCCTGTTTGTATTTATAAGGATGCTACATTAAATGTGTGCAATGTTATGAATATTTTTGGCCAGTTTATCAGAAAACAAATTTGTCTGTTACATTATCACATACATATTCTTTGGATTAATATCTTACTATTTTTATAAGCTATAGTAAAATGAAATGAAAAATCTCCTTGCCATTTAATCTTATGTATCATTAGCTATGTATGCATAGCTCTGTACAAAACTCTGTATTGATAACAACTAACAATTATCTAATAATTAAAAGTTTATAGAGCATGTCCATAAGTATTTGATCCCCGCAGCAGCCCTGTATGGTATATTTTGTATCCCAGTTTTATCACTGAAGACTTTGAGTCTTGAGTACATAGTAAACTGGATATTGTTTTTCATAAGTGCAATAGAAGAAGTTGCTTACTGTATTTATCAGAATGTCCTGAAAAATTATGTCTAAATTGTTGCTTGTGGTATTTGGCCACAAGAGAACAGTGTATTTTCAGAAAAATAGTCATCTAGGTCTGATACAAAATTTCAGTGGTAGATTTTATTGTCATAAACTCAAACACAGTTTAGGTGGTGATTATATCATGGTCAGCCTATGTCAGGCTAGTATTCTATAGACATGTACATTATAAGTTAAGCATGTGCTTGTAGGAGAACAGTGTTACTGAACTATAGATTGAAAGACCTGAAAAGGTCTCCACAGATAATTTTATTGCTTTCTTATTCTTGCAAGGAAGCTACTTAGAGAAGGTAGCTCTCTGTCAATGTCAGTGAAATGGGTACAGAACAAGTTTCTTACTTTTAGATATGTGTCCCTTAAGATTACCCTCTACTGTGCCTGTTTTGTAAGAATCTATGAGCACTCATTTCACTGCATCTCTGCATGGTTATTTTTGGGCCGTGCTCCACCTAACTGTGCGTAGTCAAATTTAGTGTCCTGCAAGTTCTGCATTTTTCCCTTTCCCTTCTCCTAGAGCTTTTCACTAGGAGTAATTTTGTACACTGCTAAGTATTCAAAGATCATTGAGCTAGTCTCACTTCTTAAGCACTGCATTTTCTTTTAGAATTTCTTTTGGTCCAAATTTAAAACTAATTTATATTGTCCTTCAAGTCTTCTCTCTTTTTTTCTTAATTAATGATACTTTCATTCCATCCATCTTCAGCTGCATAGGAACTTCAGTGTTTTACTTCCTATAAGTAAAATAAGTCACTGACTGTGTTGATTCTATCCTTCAAAGATGACAAGAAAAATTTGCATATGTTGATTTCAGACACAAAGCTTTTTGACTATTTTTGATCCATGGTTGGTTGAAACCTCATATGTGGAACCCATGGATATAAAGGGCTGATTCTGTGTGTGTTTGTGTGTGTGTGTGTGTGTGTGTGTGTGTGCAATCTAGTTTAATGTTTCCTACTGTATTATCTATGTGCTAGTCACAGAAGACAGTGCACAGATCTTTAAGTACAACCTGTACTGTCAAGCCCCCTACCCATGCTGTACCACCGTTTGGAATGTCCTTCCCATATGAACAATATTCTCTTTATGCTCATTAATCAAGCTCAAATATCACCTCTTTTGTGAATCTCTTGATCATCTTTCTAATTTCCTGTTCAATTTTTTTTCCTTTGTTACTGAAGGAACTTGAATATTGCATTTGTCAAGGCTTCCTTTCAATTCGCCCTATACCGCAAGTCTTCCCTGTCCTGGAGAAAGGGAATACTCAAGGTTTGTTCATAATCTTGGCTTATGGTCTATTAAACTTTGCTCCTCAAACTCCGTCCACATCTTTTCATGTGAATTTGTCACATCACTTTCAATATCAAGATCCTTATGGTTACCACACTTGGAAAAGGCCTTGTGAAAGATGGAGATGGAAATGGCTTAGCAATCTTGCCTCTTCACATAGGATTATTCAGTTTCTATGGATGCTTTATTTCTTAGATTTCTATTCCTAATTTTTCTGACCCTGTGCCTGACCCAGCTTCACGTAGCTGAGCTTGTACTGTTAGACACCTGCCTGGCTATTTTCTCCTGTCAATCAGCTGTCAGCTGAATCCCACATGCTGCATTGCTGCCATTTGTACCTGCCATATCCTCTGGCCATTTTTCAAGCTTTGCTTCTTTTGAGCATCTGTGGTCATTGGAAATCCTTTACCTTGACTCTTCTTCTGACCAGTGACATTTATTCCAAATTTGGAAGCCAAACTGATAATTTGTTACATTTGAGGGGAGATGTACCAAGGCAGTTATAATTAGAGCAATTCACAGATTTACCCTTTTTGGATTAGAAGTAGATAATATGACTGAGAAAATGAGACCCTGGCCAGGTAATTATGATAGGGCCAAGATAGGAAATGATAAAGACCTGGAATTTAGGGGCTCTCCTTAGACAGATCTAAGTGATCCTTGATGATTTGATGTCTGGGGACAAGGCAGCACAGAAAAGATTATGTGAGATCAAAAACAATTTCAAGTATTTCAGCATTTGGTATAGCTCAGACTGAATTCCTGTGCCTTCACTGTACAATGAAAAATATTTTTTAGAACTGCTGGTTATAAATTGAAGAGTCAATTTACTCAAACTTTAGATTTGGAATTAGTCTGATCATTGAACTATGTAACAAAAGCTCCATATTTCTCCTTATACATATCACTGTGTCTTCCAGGACCTAGCACTCAAAAAGTATGATTTAAGCAAGGTCTGCCATACTATCTGTAAGTACACAAAGATCCCAGGGACCAGCTATGTAGACCAGAGTGGTGCTGTTGCATACAGATCCCAGCCAGAGTCCTGGACCTTAGAGGCACAGTAACACCCTCCCAAGCCACAGGTCCACCTAGAAAAGAGCTGCACAGGCATACAAGCTTCAACCAAAGGCCTGCCATATCACCTACCACAGTCAAGGGCCCACCTGGAAAAGAACTACGCAGACACACAAACGACAGACAGAGGCTCACCCTTATACCATCAGTAAGTGCATAGAGACCCTAGCCAGAAGCCTATGCAGACAATAGGAAGTGGGGTTTACAGCCCCCAGCCAAAGCCCCTCCCAGATAACAGCTACATAGGGTCTCCAGGGAGAGGGTGCGGCACACTTAGACACAATCCCAAGTGTGCACAGACCCCAGCCAGAAGCCCACCCAGACAATAGGTCAGCTCAGGGATCAAGAAGGCCACCATTCTAAACCCAGGAATTGGTGCACTGGTGAGCGCAGAGTAAAAGTTGCTTGGTGGCTTGGTGAGAACTGAAAATCACTGGGTGAGCAAAAAGCCACCTCAACAAAGGCACAGCAGGCTGCATCTGTTGAAATGAGAAGACATGTAAGTAAGTCTCAAGACCAGAATTCCAGACCACTGAAGGCAACTCCAAAAGTCAGCAAGATGGAATAATCTTATACTCAGCCACCTGGACTCCCTGAACTGGCAATGAAAGAGGATCTGGAAAAAAAAAAATCAGAAATAATTTCTCAGATAACAGCAGAGATTGTGCCCATGGTACAAAACATGATTAATAAATCTAGAGCAGACACAGATAAAAATCAGAGGAGCTGAGAAACATAAAGAATCCCAACATAGGAAACAAATGGAATCTATAAAACAGATGCAAACACATTTCCTGGAGATTAACAACTCCATTGAAGGTTTACACAGCAAAATGAGGCAATGCAAAGATAGAACTTCAGATATAGAAGACAGAATTGCAATTAGTGACCAGAAAAAGAAAAATCTCTTAAAAATAGTAAGGGACCATAAGAGATCAATCCAGCAGCTGCTAGATGATGCAAAGAAGAATAACAAGATAAGACTGATTGGAGTCAATGAAGAAACAGGAGAGAGTGCAGATGACATAAAAAATGTTCACAGAAGTAATGGCAGAAAACTTACCAAATAGGAGAAAAGAACTTGACATACAGATAAGTGAGGCATAAAGGACTCCAACTAGCTGTGATTAAAAAAAAATCTACACATAGGCATATAATAGTTAAGATTTCAGAAATCCAACAGAAGAACAAAGTTCTACAAGCAGTTAGAGAAAAGAAACAAATCACATACAAAGTAAAGCCTATCCAAATCACAGCAGACTTCTTCACACAAATCCTTAAGGCAAGAAAAGCTTGAAGTGATGTATTTCAAGCATTAAAGGAAAACAGCTTCCAGCAGAGATTGATGTACCCTGCCAAATTACCTTTCAAAATTGATGAAGAAATAAGACACTTTCATGACAAAGAGTACCTTAGGAACTTCATGTATACCAAACCAGCACTCCAAAAAAATTTTAAACTCTATCCTAGCATATGACAATGAGGATCACAACCCCAGGAAGCCCAGCAGAAGGAATCTATCAGGCATGACAAAAAATTAAACACAAAGGGTGAGAATGCAACAACAACAATAACAACAACAAAGAAATGACAAGGATAAGTCAATACATACCAGTTATGCCCATCAATGTTAATGGTCTCAATTCAACAATAAAAAGAAATAGACTCGCAGAATGGGACAAGAAGTAAGGTCCAACAATATGCTGCATAGAAAAAACACACTTAATTAAAAAAGATACTCATAGACTGAACATTAAAGGGTAGAAAACAATACTCCATGTGACAGGAACATGATAAAAAAGCAGGATCTCTTTGCAGATCAAGTGAATTTCAAACCAACACTGATTGAGGGAGACAAAGGACACTACATCCCTGTAAAGTAAGCAATCCAAGAGAAAGATGACAATAATTTTTTATGCATCAAACACTAGTGCAACCAACTATATAAAACAAATGTGAATGGAAATGAAAAATCATATAAGCACTAATACAAAAGTAGTGAGGAACCTGAATACTCCACTGTCACAAATAGATCAACCAGACAAAATATAGACAATGTAACACTAGAACTCAATCAAACATTTGAACAAATGAATTTAACAGATGTTTACAGAGTATCCCCCCCGAAAATCAGAATACACATTCTTTTCAGCTGCACATAAGTCGTTGTCCAAAATAGACCACATATTCACTCATAGAACATGTTAAGTAAGTGGGAAGGAATTGAAGTGATTCCCTGTATATTATCGGACCATAGTGTGATGAAATTGGAGATCAATAGGAAAACAAACTGCAAGAATTTTATAAACACATGGAAATTGAACAATATACTTCAATGGGTCACAGAAGACATTAAAGAAGAAATCAGATAGTTCCTATAATTAAATGACAATGACAATACAACATATCAGAAGCTATAGGACACAAAGAAAGCAGTCTTATGAAGGAAATACTTAGCAGTAAATACTCCTATTAGGAAAAAATAGTGAGCACAATTAAACAACCTGATGCTGAACCTCAAGCTTAGAAATAGAAGAACAGGACAAACCCAAAGCTCATAAAAGGGAGGAAATTATAAAGACCAGAGCAAAAATCAATGCAATGGAGACTATGAGAATGATACAAAAAGAAAAAAAATCAATGAAGCCAAGAGTTGGTTCTTTGGAAGAATAAATGAAATTGACAAATCCTTAGCCAACCTTATCACAAAAGGAAAGAAAAGGCCCACGTCCAGGCAATTAGGAATGAAAAAGGTGAAATTACAACAGACCCAGCAGAAATCCAGAGGAACATCAATACCTACTTTGAGAACCTTTATGCCAATAAGATGGAAAATACAGAAGAAATGGGACGATTCCTAGATACAAATGCATACCAAAATTGAAGGAAGATGACTTAAAAATTCTAAATGACCCAATATCAATATATTAAATTGAAAACATAATTAAAATCTTAACCAACCAAGGAAAGCCCAGGCCCTGATGGCTTCACTGCTGAATTCTATAAGACATTTAGAGAGACTACTGCCATTACTGTTTAAACCATTCAATAAAATTGAAAAGGAAGCAAAACTCCCAAATTCATTCCTAGAAGCAAGGATCATTATCTTGATCCAATAAAAAAAGAGAATAGACCAATCTCATTAATGAATATAGATGCAAACATCTTTAATAAGAAACTGACAAATAGAATGCAGAAGATCATAAAGAATACCATAGACTCTGACCAAGTGGGATTCATCTCAGGGATGCAAGGATGGTTCAACATATGCAAATCAATAAATGTAACATGCTATTTTAATGGAGCCGAGGAGAAAAATTACACAATCATCTCAATAGATGAAGAAAGAACATTTGACAAAATCCAACACAGGTTCACGATAAAATCCATACAGAAAATTGTAATAGTCTTTATCTCAACCTGATAAAAGCCATCTATGAAAAAGCAATAGCAAATATCATACAAAATGATCAAAAACTGAAATCCTTCACACTACAATCAGGAAGACATGGATGTCTACTATCACCTCTCCTGTTCAATATAGTTTTGATGACATTATCCACAGCAGTTAGACGAGAGAAAGAAATAAAAGGAATAAAGATAGGAAATTAACTAGTCAAATTTTCATTATTTGCAGATGACATGATACTCCATATAGAAGACCCCAAGAACACCAATAAAAGTCTTCTAGATTTAATAACCAAATTCAGCAAAGTAGTTGGATACAAGGTCAACACACAAAAATCAATAGCTTTTCTGTACACAAAGAACAAATTCACTAAGGGAGAAATGGGGCAAACAATTCCTTTTATAATAGCATCCAAAAAATTGAAACACCTAGGAATCAACCTAACAAAAGAAATCAAAGACCTCTACTCTGAAAACTATAGCAGATCTGAATAAAGAGAACAAAGAGGAAATCAGAAAATGGAAAGATATCCCTTGCTCCTGGGTAGGAGGAATCAACATGGTGAAAATGGCCATACTTCCAAAACTGTTATATAGATTCAGTACAATCCCATTTGAAATCCCAGCAGCATACTTCACAGACCTTGAGGAAACAATCCAAAAATTCATTTGGAACAAGAAGAGACCCAGAATAGCAAAAGCAACTCTGGGCAACAAAGACAAGGTAGGGAGTTTCACAATCCCCAACTTGAAACTATACTACATAGCTACCATGAAAAAAACAGCATGATACTGGCAAAGAAACAGACCTGATGATCAGTGGAACAGATTAGAAGATGCAGAAACAACCCCAGACACACTCAGCCACCTTGTCTCCAACAAAGCAGCCAAAGGCTCTCACTGGAGGAAGGATAGCCTTTTAAATAAATGGTGCTGGAAAAATTGGGTTTCTAATTGCTAGTGATTAAAAGACCTACATCTCTCACCATACACTAAACTAAAATAAAAATGGATTAAAGATCTACATATTAGAACAGAAACACTAAACTGGCTGGAAGAGAGATTAGTAAGAACTTTTGCAGACATTGGTATAGGAAAAGATTTTTATGAACAAAATCTCTGTGGGATCTTCCCCTCCTCCTCCTCCTCCTCCTCCTCCTCCTCCTTCTTTTTTCTTCATACCAGGGATCAAACTCAGGACCTACAGCTTGCAAAGCAGGTGGCAGAAGCACTGAGCTAAATCCCTGGCCTGGGATCTCTTCTTTTTAACAAGTTTCTGCACAGCAAAAGAAATGACCACCGACAATGTGCACAGATAATCCACAATGTGCACAGACAATCCACAATGTGGGAAAAACTTTTCAGCAGCTCTTCCTTAGACAAAGGTCTACTATCTAGAATATATAAAGATCTTAAAACAATCAAACCTCCTAAATTTTAAGATCTAATAAAAAATGGGCATCTGAAATGTACACACATTTCTCAAAGAAGTGGAAATAGCAAATAAATATGAAAAAATTTTCAACATCACTGGTCATATAAGATATACAAATGAAAACAACATTGAGATTCCATTTCACCCTGCAAAGAATGGCTGCTATCATGAAATAAACCAATAACAAATGGTGGCAGGGCTGTGGGGAAAGAGGAACACTGTTCCACTGATGGTGGGAGTGTAGACTGGTGCAACCACTGTGGAAATCAGTATGGAGATACCTCAAAGAACCAGGACTGGAAATCCCATTTGACCCAGCTATCCCCCTGCTGCGTATCTTCCCCAAAGAATTAAAAAAATCATACTACAGTGACATATGTGCACCCATGTTCATAGCAGTACAATTTGTGATAGCTAATTAATAGGATGGTCTCTATTTTGGGAGACTGGATAAAGAAAATGTGTTTTTTTAAAAAGTAAAATGTACTACTCAGTCATGAAAAATGAGAAACTAGAGACATTTATAGGTAACTGGATGCACACTGAAGTGAAACTCTTGAGTGAAATAAATAGGTCACACATTTGTAAATACTGAATAGTTTTTTCAGGTGAGAGAACCTGCAAGTGTAGATAAGGACTCAAAGGTACAATAAATAATGTGAAATAGGAGGAAAGGGTGCAAAGGGGAAGGAAAAGTGGGAGGAGTAGGGAAAGAGAAAGAAGGGAATGGAACTAATATGAGAAAAAAATGGTAACAAAGTTTTCATAGATAGGGCAGGGGAGAGGTTGAAGGGAAGACAGGGGAATGGAGAAAGAATAAGATCCAAGATGGATTATGTAAAGGTATAAATTTCCAATGATGAATGTCATTATATTGTATACCTTAAATGTACCAATAAAATTAAACAATATTATTGAAGCAATAAATGAAAAATCTTGAAATGTCTTGTTTCATGAAAAAATTCACATTTTAATTGAATAAAAATCCTACAATTTATTTAAAAATATTGTTTAAGGTATGGGCAGTGATTTTCTCATCAGTAACCCTACACATTAAAAAATTTGTAATGAAATAATGTGATGAGTATACATAATTTGGGTACAACAGATTTCCAGAATATTGGACTATAAGGGATAGAATGAGATCTATTCACCAGGGTATGTGTTAAGGGACAGAGAGAAGCTATCCAGCAATAGTGGGTTCATCTGGAACAAGCAGCTGAGCTGCTTGAATGCAGTTTCTCAAGTCTAATTCTGGAAGGAAATGGTGGGCATACTTCTGGGTAATTTTATAAAATCAGTAATTATAAGCCAGAGTATCTACTGCCATGTGCTCACTGTTTTGGGAGCTCCTCTTAATACCAATATGGAGACATTGGAGATAAATTCTAACTCTTGGGGGAAGAATTTTGAAGAATAGAGTCAAGGAGGCAGAATGTCGTGATGGAAGCGCAATACCACCTATTGCCAGCAGTATGAATTTGGTTAAATTTTTAAAACTTCTTAGTTTCAGTTTAGTTTCTTATCTATAAAATGACATTAAATCATCTAACCTGTGCTAGTAATAGTGTGCAGGAATAATGTGTAGTAAGGTAGTAAATACACAGAGAGCTTACCATAGTGTCTTGCTATCTCTAAGTGCTTTCAGTAAATCGTTCATTTCCCACATTGTCTAGCTATCATCAACTCTCTTTCTTGATCCTGGAAATCAAAGTCACCTTTATTTAATAGGACTACAGCCAAAAATAATGGAAGTGTGGGCAGAGGTCCAGTTCTGGAAGGGAAGCTGTGCCAGGGTAATAAAGGACAATAAGTCAATGAGTAGGACAAAAGTGGGTGAGTTATAACTGCCTTGCCTTGTTCAGAATGCAGTGGTTTCTGTTTCTAGTTAGAAAAATAGATTTTTTTATTTTTTCATACCAGGGATCAAACTTCGGTTCTTGTGCTTGCAAGGCAGGCAGTGGAACCACTGAGTGAAATCTCCGGCACTGGTTAGAAAAATAAAGGAATCAGAAAATTGTTTAAAAAAATCAGTTCCTACTAATTATTGATGTAAAATGTGTATGGAATCTGGTCTTAATAAAAACAATATAAAAAACCCTGTGTCATTCTTTGGGGTTGTTTCTGAGTCTGAGAGTAAGACATGTATTTTACTTTTCATTGTACTGCCTTATGTTTGCTTGCCAAGGAATACCAAAATTATGAGTTTGTAGCATCCCCATGCCCATTAATTTCTATATAAAAAAGAAATATCTTTACTTGCCAGAGGAAGCTTAAGGAAACTGCTAAAAATCATGTTCCAACCAGAGGATGTCTTCCTTTTTACCCTGACAGGCAGGCTTCTTATGAGACACATGAACAATAGCCCCCGATGGGACAGGTGCTGGGGAAGGATAACAGGATGAACACAGAGATGAGTGGAGTTCCCCTGTGCTGTGAAGGCAGCTTCCATGGGATTTTCAGCTGTCAGCATGGATATGATTTCAGATCATAAGGAATTCGTAGTAATTCTGCATTATATTATACAACAAGGCTGCTTTCCTTCATATAGATGAAAGCAGAAATTAAGAAATCTACATTTGTAAAGAAAGAAACCACCGACTTGTAAAGCAGTACACATCAGAGAGTCTGATGGACACTTCATCGGAAAGAAGTGCATGATGAAACTTTTGTAGACTTTTTCAAGTTCCCATTTTCTTATTCTGTAAGGCATAATCAGATGACTACAGCATTCAGAGGGCAAAGATGATAGGATTTATGTAGTTATAGCTTCAACACCAAAGTGGGTTTACTGCCTACTTTTGTATAGATCATGGGCTAAGATATGTTACATCATTGAAAAAAATTGGAAAGAATATTTTGTATACCTGAAAATTATACCCAAATTTCAGTATTAATAAAATTTTATTGCAACACAGTCACACTCTTTTGCATATAGTCTATGGCTATTTTTTTGTCAAAGTGACAAAATTGAATGGTGGAAACAACAGAGAATTTATGACCTGTAAAAGCCTAAAATATTAACTATCTGGCCTTTTATAGAACGTTTGCTCTTCCTTGATCTAAACTTTTGGTAAAATTATATGACAAATCCTAAGTATTTCACCCTTTTGAAGTACAAAATGTAGATTCTTAGAGTTTAAAGACCATTAAATGGCAAGGATCGACAGGTTCTTGGACAGCAATCAAGAAGATACAAAAAAACAGCAGTATCTGACACATAGGCATTTTATTAACTGCATGAATGAAGTGACTACGGTTTTGAGCAGATAACATGCCCATGCTAAAAACATACAGTGGGGTTTTGGTATGGAGAAAGACCTATTACTGTGATTATGACCATGATAGAAATTGGATCATGATATATATACAAGTAATATTTTTATATGCTGTCTATCTGAGGAGATGATATTATGCTAATATTTCTTCCCTGAAATGTTGATGGAAACCAAGATAATGTATAATAGTCCTGTATATAGTCCTAATAGTGATGCTTTTAGCATTAAACAATTAAGGATCAATTTCATTTATTTTACAACTAAAGGCCATTAATCCTTTCTCTGAACCTCTTACATGCCAAAGATACATGTTCTGTCACAATTAATAAACAGTCATAGGGGCTTAAATAAATAGATGTTTATTATCATTTTGTCATTTAGTCTCTGAGCCTTTTCCCTCTATCATCTTTGGTATTTTTATCACTGCAGTACAGCTGCTGCAATTCCAGAAATCACACCCATGTTCAGGGGAGGAATAAAATGTGGTAAAGTGTACTGGCATAGATGATGATGCTGTATAAGCCTCATGAGAAAAAGCAAAAGTTCCCATCACTCCTGTCTGACTTCTGTTTAGGTCCTAGTATGTGGAACTGTGTCCTATGGGTGCTCCTAGCTACATAGGTAGGCTGGAATGTATTTAAATGTTAATGAAGATAGACAGTAGAGAGGAATGGCAGGAATAAGTGGCTGCTAGACAAATCTGCCACATCTCTTATTAAGTATAAGTCACAAACTTCTGACATAGCTCTGAAATAATCATTCCATTCTTTTTTTTTAAGAGTAGGAAAAATTTATTTAAAGAAAGAAAGCTTCTGTCTAAGAGAAGCAGAAGGGGAACCAGAAAGTGAGTCAGCTGCACACTCCACTTTTCCAAGGTGCTTTATACAGCAAAGCCATGTTGTGAGGCAGGTACAAAGTGGGGCAAAACTATAAGGTCCAACAGAAAATTACAAGGTGGGCATGAGGCAGGGCAAAACCATGACCAACCAATAAGATTACAAGTACAGTCACCCAGGTAATATTGATTAAGTGGGGATAAATTGGGGAGCAAGTCACATAGCAATCATACTAGGATTGTCAGTAAGGCTGGAGGTCAGGGATATTTCCTGGAAAGGCTGGGCTAAGAACCTTGGTCCCCCATCCACATGACTGAAACCTATTTGGAATATCAGTTTAAATTGGGGAGCAAGTCACATAGCAATCATACTAGGATTGTCAGTAAGGCTGGAGGTCAGGGGTATTTCCTGGAAAGGCTGGGCTAAGAACCTTGGTCCCCCATCCACATGATTGAAACCTATTTGGAATATCAGTCACTGCTATTTATCCCCAGGGGAAGCACAAGGGTATAATAGTTTCTCTGCTTTTACAATTCTGGGCTTCAGTGAATATGTCTTGATTGTCCTGCATGTTGGCTCCTTGCTGTGTTGGCTCCTTGAGGGTGGCCCTGTCTAACTGACTATAAGATATGTAATTAACTTATCTATCTGAAATATTCCCCCCTCTGAAGAAATACCCCTAACTGCTGTGCAGGGGAAAAGGGTGAAGACAGCTCTAGATACTTCCAGCTGAAGAGGGTCATAGCTGTGATCAGCAGTTAGTTACTCTACAGAGGGTCTATCTAAAGGCCTTTGATAGGCACCAGGCATTGTTATCTTGGTAGCTGCATAGCTTTTGAGTCTGAAGGAGACAAAACCAAAGAAGCAGTTAAGAATGCATGGGCCAAACTATAAGGTAAGTGGATTGCTATAGGTCCAGAGGATTTCAGAATCCAACATAGAAGTCATATTGTTTACTTTACCTGTTATGAGCTGTTTACAAGGTTGATCTGGTGGATCTCAGTAAAAGAAGTCTAGCACATTTGTCATTGGTTCCATTTGTATGACCACTTGGAGTTTGGCAGCCCCTAGGCAAGAATAAACAAAACTTTTAAGAAATTAAGTGTGCATAATTTAAGTAGAAGCACACTAATATGAAAGGGCAGGTTGGGGAGAAAGTCACCCTTAGAAATTGAGATACTGATTGAACCTGCCAGACTAAGATTCTTTCACTGATAGAGGTCATCTATAAGTCTCACACTGTGCCATAACTCCCTCTACTTCTAGCTGTGAGATAGACAATTTGAAGGACAAATTTCACTAAGAAATATAAAACTCTAGCTTAGCTCTTATAGATTTTACCATAGTTTTTTCCTAATGATCCATAACCATGGTCATCTACTGGTAGAGCTGGAAACTTACAGAAAGGGTCAGTGACTTGAGCCCCTTTTTACATCTAGCTTTACTACTATGGCATTATGTTATACCTCTAAGGGTTATTCTTTTCTGCTGGGTGTTTAAGATCATGTTAAAGTAAGACCTGTGTCAATCAACATGAACCTCTTGCTATCTATCAAGATCAGTTAAGTATCTTCAGGCATTATTTTGGAACCATGCATAGGACCACTCTGCACCTCTGTCAGTGTCAGCTGTCAGGATGTGTCATGGCCTTGCTTGACCATGCTGCTTTCAGTGAAAGTGTGGGAGACTTCCCTCATGGTGACCCTCCTTTGGCACACAGTATATCTGTTCTCTGGTGCCCAGCAATCTCCCTGCTTAGGAGGTTGAATGAGTTACCAAAGATGTAGGATCCTGTAGGAAAGGTTCCTTTGTGTCCTGGATCTTGTAGACCTCGAGGTGCTTGGGCCAAAAATTGCGTGTTCTCATAGCTCAGTTACTTTTCTAGTTTTGGTCTCCAAACTTCAGTTGTTGAACACCCAGAGGACAAGATCAGTGATATTAGTAGCTTAACTATTATAATTTTGTCTGGACATTAAGCATTTTGAAGTATAAGGCACAGTTAGCTGGCTGTTATTTCTTATCGACCACAGTTGTTAACAGAAGATAGTTATATATTATGCAGAAACTTAAGATCAAGAGCCAAACATAGTATTTTAGTATGACATCATGATAACATTTTCTTAGTAACATTTACATGTTCATCCTAATAAGAAATTGTCTTTCAGTCAAAGATCCCCATTGGATAACAGGACATTAAGTGACATAAAGAAAACTCTTATTTATTATCCTTTAGTAGGATGTCATCTAAGGAGAACATACATATTGGCCTATAAATGTACCTTAGGAGTTCATAATGTCTAACTTCTCATTTTAGTGCATGAAATTGTTTTGATTGTTTGGTGACTGAGCCTCCCTAAGCATGGTTACATGTATAACATGCATCACTTATGTTTTCAAGAAAACTATTATTTGACTGGTTATCTCATGCTGGCTTGACATGTATATCTTATCACAAGTAGCTGGAGTGAAAGAGAAAGGCAGATACCAAGTCAAAAAGATCATTACCATAAACAATATCCTAGAAGACTTGTATACCCAGAAGGCATGAATATATACACCACACAATAACAATGAGTAGCAGTTATAGGAAACCCTTTGTCCTTTAATTTTGTTTTGTACCAAGAGCATTTTAAATAAAATCTTATTGTTTTCCCATATAAAATTTAGTTGTTTTGTTGTGGAAGGAATTGGTAAATGACATGTACAGAGAAGCAGAATGGAAGTAAAATAATTTGTTTATTTTGTCGAGAAAAGGCTGACCATATTAAGAGCAGTGCCAGTGATCATCTTCCTACTGGGTTGCAACTTCTTCTTTTATAGGTTTCACAGCTATGATCTCATTCAGGTGGTTACATTTCATTTCTTCAGTTCACATTACCAGTGTACAAATTACAGTAACAAGACAGTTAACTTTAACGCAGATGTAACAATTCCTTGTAGTTAGGGAGTTTACCTTAACATTCATCTGGCTATCTATTCTAGTGCACAGGAAGAGGGTATTCAAGGTGAGAAATGGGGCCAGATGTCCCATTTCATGGTCAATGTGTTTGGTGTCTGTTAATTTTGAACTAAACAAAGCAGAATGCTGTTAGAGACAGCAGAAGTCCTTTTACATTTTCCTAACATTTTGTAGGGTTTTAGATTATTTACAAAAGTTATCTCTATCAGTTTGACCATGACCAATGTATACATATCACAATAATATGTTTAGTAATGTATTTTCCACAAGGAAATTACTGGGGTCTCCTTTGTGAACAAAGGCTGGAATAAATTTTTCGGGAAGCCACTTCTTTATTTACCAAGGGGAGTCCTGTCCAGTAGTTTTCCTATGCCCGAGTCTTTATTTAATTATTTTAACAAAGTTTTAGATGACCTATGAGAGATCACAACAATTAACACATTTTAACCAATGAAAGATTCCTGAGATATTATACATAAACAGTATGTACTGTGTTTGTAAAACCAGTTGATATTATTTGGATCATCTGGCAACCTGGCAAAGCATGTTTTTAGTGACATTTATCTATAAGCAAACCTGAGTTGCAGGCAAAAATCTTTAAAAATCCTAAGTGTCAAAAGAAAAAAAGCACAAACAAAACAGCTGTATGTGTTGTAATGAATTGGACAGACAGATAGACAGACAGACACATACACAAGACAACTTTTTATAAACCAGCATGCACTCAGATGTATTTGGCCAAGTTGAATTATAATAACTTTTATAATTTTTAGGTTTATAATTATAAAAGACTAGCCAGAACTTTATAGATCAATCAACAAAGATCTTTTTAAATAAGAATCAAAATGGGTTTAAGATGGGCCCTAAGCTGACAGTTTATCTGACTAGAATACCCAACCACACAGGCTTCAAGAGTTTCAGGATTAAGCCTAGACCAGTTTCCTTTTATGGCCCAGCAATAAGTGAAGGTCAGTTTTACTCTGGAAGTGTTCTAGGAAAGGGGAAACTCACCATTCTGGAAGCTTTGTCTTGCAGTCCAGCAGCCACAGAGGAGGGAAATGCCTTGAGCTAAACACTGTTGAGAACTGTTACTTTTCAGGGGCAGGGCAGTGGAGAAGGGACAAGAAGAGGGACTTTAAGTGTGGCATAAGAACTAAATCTTAACTGTCTCAGGTGTAGAAAGACATTTAAGATCAGGAGCTTTTTTTTATGATGGCTCTGTAGTCCTTAGCAAAACACATCTCTAGAGACAAAGGCTATGATTGACTCCAATTGTAGTGCCAAGTATAAAATCAAACCAATAATCAAAGAACCTGAATGGCTGCTTTTTGCCTCTTGAAAGGAATGAAAGTGTTCAAACTATATTGTGTAGGGCTTTTCTTTTACATGAATTGTTTTGACTATATAATGTCTAATTTATGACAACTACACAACAGGCTGTTGAGCAGCTCTCTGATCTTGTAGAAACACTCCCAAAGCCATGTCTTACTTTTTATTAACATACAAACTGAAATGGTGTCCTGTAAGTAGGCACTTAGAAGTACTTATTTGAGCTTCTGGAATGCGGTCTGGGAGCCAGTTTCCCATGTTAAAATATGGCTGTCTTTTTGGGTTTTTTCTATAGGCTATTAGATGGGTCACACAATCTCACTATATCCTGCTATCTAAAGGTGACAAAATCCCATAATTTTTAGAAATCTCCTTAGTGGTTTTAAGGTCTTGGTATATGGAGAGGAAAGAATTGGTTTCTTCCCCCAGCTTTTGGGTTTCCTTAGATGTAATAAAGCCAAAGTATTTTACTTCAAGGCTCCAAAGTTGTGTCTTAGACCTGGAAACATTATAACCTCTATCTGTTAGAAAATTCAGCAGAACATTGTTGTCTTGGCTAGAAAGCTCTTCTGAGGAGTCATATAACACTATACCATCTACATATTGCAAAACTGACTTGGAAAAAATCTATAGTATTTCCTTTTATCAAATCAGGGCCTAGTGATGTCCTCATCTCTTTCTGATATATAGTTGACAATTTAAAATAACTGAAGGGCTTAGTTCACATATTTCTTAGACCTTTAAGAATACATGCCTGAAAATGTCTTCTATTTTAATTTCCTCTCTGATTGGCAAGCCAGTAGGGGTCTTGTATAGGAACTGCCTGTGTTCCAGTAGAAGCCAGTTATTCCCCTGGCTGCCTTTTTGAGCTTTCAAAATTAAGATAATATTTGTCTGTAAATGTAATACTACTTGTCTCTCTTTAAAAACCAATATTGGATTTAAGAGCAATATTATATCTTTCTAATCTATTCCCTAGGTCTGAGTAAGTTCTCTAAAGACCTCAATGTACATATCAGGGTTATCCAAAAATGTTATTAGGTCTCATTTAATCTGTTTTAGATCACTGAGAAAAAGACACATGGATACAGACAGTCCCATATTTGCCATTTACTTCTTCCTGAAAAACTTAGCTAAGGATGGAAAAAGCCTCATGAAGGTTTTAATTATGGCTGGACTAGATACTTCATCCTCAGCACCTGGGGGTCAAGGTTTAAAGTTGTCTTGGAAACTTTGTTCTCAGGTTCTAAAAGGCGAGGAGTAGCCTCAGGCTTAGAGGTACTGAATGTTTTAAGGATTCAACATTTACAGTTGAAGACAATCAAGAATTACTTCTTGATGTAAAGGAAGTCTCAACATATGATTATTTTGACCTCTCTCTCTCTCTCTCTCTCTCTCTCTCTCTCTCTCATACCAGGGTTTGAACTTGGGTCCTTGAGCTTTCAAGGCAGATGGTGGAACCACTGAGCTAAATCCCCAGCCCCAACCATTTTCTCCTTTTTACAGTATAACTGTTATTGTGAGATAGCATCATAGCACTTTCCTCAGTGTACTTGGCTTTAGGAGGTAGGCACACCACAGGGGGATGTAGAGAAATACTAAATCACTCCTTACTACATTGAAAAGTAGTGCAAAGTTCAGACATGGAGTTCCTAATCTGAAATAAGAGGAACAAATACGGTATCCCGTAAGTCTCTGCTTGATTCCTGTGCCTCTTAGCACATCCCTCAAGGGTTGTTTCACTCCAGGGTAGGTCTCTGGGGAGATCCAGAAAATAAAACTGGACTGAACTATGTACTCTTTACCATTGCACAGTCTTATCTTCCTCAGGTAACTCATATCCTTATTATAGTAGGTGTTACAATTGACTTCATCTCTGTTTAGAGAAGTATTACTAGCAAACCAAGAAATTCAAACCACTGCTTTCTAATTCTTTGAAAGAGAGTGAGGAAAATAGGGCACTTTTCCTGCAAAATAGATCACCTCCAGAGATGCTAAGTCAGAGATTCTGCCCTGGGGCCTAGGGTAGAGAAAACTCTGAGAAATTTCTGTTTTCAATCCAGTCTTTTAGGCAACTTTTATTAGCAGCAAGACAAGGCTACTCCTTTAAGGTCCATTTTAAATTCATTATTTGAAACTCATAAATCTTCCTAATAGCCACAATCCACATTAGTAAAGGCACCTTTATCAACTTCCTATGTGCACACATGAAGGAAAAGAAAGGCTGACCAAGAGTCCCATATTCTAGTTAGCATGTTACTAATTTCAATGTTACTAATTGCTATTTTCCCTAGTGTAAGACAAAACAGTTGTTGTGAACCATTTTAGTCTGACTTTCTGGAAGAAGGAATGGTCTGACTACAAGGGATTTTCAAATGAACGACTAACAAGTTGGAGAAAAGTTTAAGGGGAGTTGTTAACTCACTAGCAGAGAGAAAAAGCCCAAATAAAGCTCAAGTTGGTTAAACATCCAAAAAAAAAAAAATCACCACATAGTATTTTATAAGACTACAGTCAATGTTCCAAAGTCCATAACCTATCAGGAAAGGCTTTTTTTCCTCCTCTACATACATAAATGATGAAGACCATGCCTGGGGTGGGGGTGAGGTTTGGTAGTTTCTAATCTATGAAAGACTTGTTTCTTATATTTGTCTAGAGGTCTGTCTTACCAGGAGTAGAGAAAGCAGTCCAAACCTGCAACTCAACTCTTACTGGAGGTTTAAGAAAGGGCTCTGACAGCATCATTTCAGATCACTCTAAGACAGAGGATACCTGATGCTCACTGACAGAATTTCCCTTTCACCTCACAAAGGAGTCCAGATGGGACAAGATGTGGAGATTTTCTGCTGATTATCTGGGTGGGCTGCATTTTAAAGCAACTAAGTCCAAATGCAACACATACAAAACAATAATAAAATGTAATTTTAACAACAGACAATGCATAAGAAAAACAAATTTGCAAACATTTAAAACACACAAGTTAAAGACACTTTTGAAACAAAAGCTGAAACAAAGGCCAAAATTTATGAAACAAAAACCAGAATGTATGAAACAAATGAGAGCCTATGAAACAAGTTACAATCTATGAAGCAAAAAGACCATAGTTAGAATCTGTGAAAGAAAACTCTTACCTCTGACCTGTAATCTTGGTGGAAGACCTCCAAAATGATATAGGGGGAAGAGAAGTATCTCTCAAACCTGTTAGATATCCAAAATATGAGTTTGTATTCTCTAAAATTGAAGAATGAATTAAAGGAACAATGGAGGTTAAGCATAGGAAACATTTACTGATGGAAAGAAAGCTTCTGTCTAAGAGAGACAGAAGGGGGGCTGGAAAGTTGGTTGCCTCTGCTCAATTCTTTTGTTTGTTTAAAGGCCAAAGCCAAAAGGAGAAATGAGCATAGAAACATTCAGAAAGCATTTGCTAATTTAGAAACCAGTGATAGCTATTTCAGAGAATATTGTCCATGTTCATTTCCCAGATTATCCCAAATCATCATGTTTTCTATATTGTTCAAGCAGAGTTAATAGTTATAAACATTTGGAGAGGAAAGAGGCATTTAATAATCTTTGTGACTTCTCCAAAGCAATTAAACATTTTTGTGCAAAAACATTTCACTTTAAACTGGGGACAGTTGTGCAAAATGTTCATCGGTTTCCATTTTAATCCTTATTCTACAATAAAAATGCAAATCATAGAGATTTGGAGAAGAAGGAGGGCCTTCACAGGCTATTTAGTCCAAAGCCCTCATCTGTGATTTAAAATGGGCCTCACTGTACCAAGCACAGGGGCAAGCACCTATCCTACTCAGGATGACAGGGCAGAGCAGCCTGCTTTGTTACTCTTAACAAAGCCTTAATAA
This sequence comes from Fukomys damarensis, assembly GCF_012274545.1. Taxonomy (NCBI): domain Eukaryota; kingdom Metazoa; phylum Chordata; class Mammalia; order Rodentia; family Bathyergidae; genus Fukomys; species Fukomys damarensis. The sequence goes on from NW_022900948.1 coordinate 18,879,039, forward strand.
CTTTCCTGATTTGATATCTAGTCCACAGGTCAGTCCTTTTCCTCTCCTGCTAGTCTTTGAATGTGCAGTAGGTGGAGACATATGAATTTGGTGCCTAATGCTTTCAGCTTTCATTGCTTCTGAATGGTGGGTGATTTAATTGCACCCAGATGCAAGTCCTCCTGCTTCTCTGAAATCACTTTTGAGGGGAAGAAGTCTTTCTGTGTTGCTCCTGATCCAATTAGTAGAAAGTCATAGACACTGAAAAAATTTAAGAAATTACTCAAGCATGGCATGGTCGCATGCACCTGTAATTCCAGCAGTCTGGGAGGCTGAGACAGGATAATCACAAATATGAGCACAGCTTGGCCAACTTGGCAATTTAGCATCTCAGTGAGGCCTGTTTTAAAATAAAAAATAAAAAAGGGCTGGGGATTTAGTTAAGTGTAAACTTGAGATAGAACATTGTGATGCATCTGTCATTCTTTCTTAAAGAAGAGCCAAAGCTCAAGATTGCTTTGGCTATTCTGGGTCTTTTCTGGTTCCATAGAAATTGTGGGTTTTCTTTTCTATTTCTGTGAAGAATATTGTTGCTATTTTAATTGGGATTGCATTGGATATATAGATCATCTTTGGCAATAAGGCAATTTTAACAATATTAGTTTTGCCAACCCATCAGCAAGGGAGGCTTCAATTTCTCCAGTGTTCTGTACTTTTTATTACAGAGGACTTTCACCTCCTTATGTGGATTCCCAGTTTTTTGAATGGAATTTTTCCAGATTTCTATCTCAGTGAGTTTATTATTAGTGTACAAGAAAGCTATTGACTTTTGTGTGTAGATTTTGAATTCTGCCAGTGTTCTGAATTTGTTTATCAGACCTAAATTTCTTCTGGGGGAGTTTTTTGGGTGTTGTGTATAAAAGACTACATCACATGCAAATAGCGATAAATTGACTTTTTCCTTTCACTTTTATCCCTTTTATTTTTTCCTCTTGCCTAATTTATCTGACTAAAATTTTAAGTACCATATTGGATGAAGTGGTGAATGGACACTCTTGACTCCTTCCTGATTTTAGATAAAATATTTTCAAATTTTCCCCATTCAGTATGATGGTATTGATATGCTTGGTATTGTTATGTTTAGATTTTTTTGTTTCTCCTTGGTTTAATTTTGGTAGGTTGTATGTTCTAGAAACTTATTCACTTCTAGATTCTCCAATTTATTGAGATATATGCTCAAAACCAGTTTCTAGTAATCCTCTGGATTTCAGTGGCATCTGCTGTAATTTCACTATTTTTATCACTATTAATTTCCTTAAGGAAAAGAGATTCATTATGGCTTGTGTTTTCAGTCCATGGTCAGCTGGTTCCAAGGCAGAAATAGCATGGTGGAAGAAAATGGGTGCAGGGCAGCTGCTGATGCCATGGCAACCAGGAAGCAGAGAGAGAGAAGAGAACAGCCAGGGACAAGAGCACAGCCTTCCAGGTCACACCTGCAGTGATGTGCCTCTTCTGACCAGACCCCACCTTGTAACAGCACATTCAGCTCTAAACTCATCAATGGATCAATCTATTGATGAATATAAACCATGATCCACTAACCATTGAAAAGTCCAACCTCTGAGCATATGAGCCTTTTTTGGGGAATGTTCTAGATCTAAATCATAACTGGATGCATAGGATTATTTCAGTATGTATTTATTTGCAGTACTGGGGATCAAACTCAGGACCTTGCACTTGCAAGGCAGGAGCAATGCCACTGAACTAAATCCCCAGCCCTCTATTTTAATTATTAAGACTTCTCTTATGTTAACAAAATATGGTCTGTTTTCATGAAAGTTTTGTGGGCTGCTGAAAAGAATGTATATTCTGCTGTTGTTGGGTGGAACATTCTCTAGAATTCTCTTAAGTGTATTTGGTCTATGATGTTGTTTAACTCTGATGTTTCTTTTTTGTTGTTGTTTTGTTTTATCTTGTGGATCAATGCATTTATGAGACTGAGATATTAAAATTCCCCCTATGATTGTATTAGGGACTATCTGTCCATTTGTGTCAAGTAGGTGTTTGTTTTATGAAATCAAGTATGGCCACATTTAGTATATATATTTACAACATATATGTATTTACAATGGTTATCTGTTTGTGGTGCATTGCTCTCTTGGTTAATATATCTCTTCCAACTAATTTTAATTTGAAGTCTACTTTGTTGGATATCAGTATAACTGCTCCTGCTTGCTTTTGGGCTCTTATTAGTTAGAGTATAATTTTTTATCCTTTCATTTGTAGTGTGTGTGTCTTCATAATGAAATATTTCTCTTTCTGAAAACATATAGATGGGTCTTGGTTTTGTATCAAATCTGCCAATTTTTTTAATCTTTTTATTGGAGAATCAAGACCACTTATATCATTATTGAAAAGTCTGTACTAATTCTTGTCCCTTTTTCTTCCCCCCTTTTTTCAGCTTTAATTGAGTTTATTGGTACATTTTAGGGATACAGTACAGTTACATTCATTGTTGGGATCTTGTACCTCTACATGACAAGTCTTGGTTCTCATTTTTTCCCCTTGTCCCTGCCCTCCCTTCACCCCCTCCTCCCCTCCCCATCTACAAACACTTTATTTCCATCTTTTCATTATCTCACATTTTTTTCTTTTCCCTTATTACCCTTCCCCTACCCATCCCACCTTCCCTACACCTTTAGCTCCTTTCTTTCCATTTCTCAATGTTCTCCCTTTTTTGAATACTTACTTTTAATTTTTGGAGGAAGATGGTATAATTTACTCTTCTTTGTTGCAAAGACAAAAATCACCTGAAAGGGTGATTTAAAAAACTTTATTAGAGCATGTTTGTAATACAGAATGCTGAAGTTTGTTTTGGGAAAGTGCATTTAACATACCTTGCTCATTTTCAACTCCCCCTTCTTTCTTTTCTCTCTCTTCCCACAATCCTTTATTCCTTCTCTAGAAGATTACCTTGTTGTTTCATGTAATGTTTATTTAATTCTATTTTTTTTACGTTTCTCATGTAAGAGAAGCCATGTGATACTACTTTCCTAGTGTTTGATGAACTTTTGATTCTTATCTATCTTTTTGCTCTCAGTGAGATTTATTCTTTCTCATGGTTATGTTTGTCTTCTTCCTCTCTTTTAGAATTCCATTAAGTATTTTCTGCAATGCTGGCTTAGTGGTCATGAAGTCCTTTAGTTTACAATTATGTTATAAGATCATTATTTCTTCTTTAATTTGGGAGGATTGCTTTGCAGGATATAATAGTCTGGATTGGCAATGTTTTTCTTTCTGGGCTTATTCCAAGTATTCCTGATTTTTAATGTTTTTGTTGAGGTATCTATTGATATTCTGATGGATTAGACCTTTTCAGTGATTTGGCATTTTTAAAAAAAGCCTTTAATATAATTTATTTTAAAATTTTGAAAATTTGATTATGATATGTCATGAAGAGGTTCTTTTACAGTCATGTTTATCTCAAATTCTTTCTTGTACAGGATCAAGCTCAGGACCTTGTGCTTACAAGGTGGGTGCAGAGCCACTGAGCTAAATCCCTAGCCCTATTTGGAATTCTTTATGTCTCCATTATCTGTGTATTCATATCATTGCCCAGGTTTGGGAAATTTTCTGTTATAATTTCAATTAATAGGTTTTCTATGCCATCAGGCTGGATTTCCCATCTCTTCTCAAAACCAGTCAGTCTTTAATTTGGTATTTTAGACTTATCCAAGAGCACCTGAATAATCTATTGTTTTGTATTCTTTTTTCTTCATTACTATCCAAATGTTCTCTCTTTTTTTTTTTTTTTTTTTTTTTTGTACCAGGGATCAAACTCAGTACCTTGCACTTGCAAAGCAGGCAGTGGAACCACTGAGCTAAATCCCTGGCCTTCCAAATGTCCTATTATGTTCACCTTGTCTTCTAGCCCTGATAGTCTTCTGATTCATCTTGCCTATTGCTGAGATTTTCCACTGAAGTTTATGTTTGTCTCATTGTGGTTTTTTTTGAGACATGGCCTCACTTTGTAGTTCAGGCTGGCTCTCAACTCACTGTGTTGCCCAGGCTGGCCTAAAACTCGTGGTCATCTTCCTCTGTCTCCCGAGTTCTGAGATTTCAGGCTTGCACCATCCTGCCTGGCTCTCATTGAGTTTTACTTTCCAAGATTTCTGTTTGGTTCTTTTTTTTTTTTAGAACTTCTATCTCTTTACTGAAGTGCTCTTTCATATCTGCATTCTCTTCTTTAATCAATTCAGCTGTTTATTGTATCTTCTTTGAACTCATTGATCATTTTAGGATTGATTATTTAGCTTTTTTTCCTCTTCTTTGAGTGTATTGAACATTTAAACTATCAGAATATTAAGTTATTTATGTTTGAATTTCAATCACTCCAGTATTTGTGGATCAGTTTTTCAGGAGTTGTAAATTTTCGAAGGCATCTTGATGTCTGCTTTTTCATGATTCTTTTTTAAATTGAGATTTGCAGATCAGTTGGAAAGGGATATCTGTAGCACTAGTGTGTGATGTTCTTTTTAATTGGTAGCTTTCTCTTTGTGATGTACCGTGGGTTATGGGTATGTATGCAAGTGAAAGTACCACTGAATCTGTTTTAGATGGTCAGTTCAATCCCTAGTATTACTTAAAGTGGAGAGCATAGTCACCAATAACTTCAAAATCTTATGTTAGTATATAATTAAGAACTTGTTTAAAACAATCTCTACTTTTTCACTAAGATGGAAAAAACAAGGAGAGTAATAAAGTACAATGAGCTAAAAAAAAGATTAAGCATTAATGATGTTCAGGTTAATATTAGTTTTCCATATTAAAAAAGGGAGAAGATCAGAGAGACAGAAGGTGCAAAAAGAAAAAAAAAAGAAACGAAGGAAGAAGAGAGGGGAGGGAGTATAAATGGAAAGTGAGAGAAGAGACAGAGGATATTAAATCCGATTCTTAAGAAAAACAAAATTATCCAAACTTATGCAAACATCGATAATGGAAAATGTGACAAAATAACATAAGCACAGTAAAAAAGCAGAAACTATCACACACACACACACACACACACACCCTGAAGCAAAAACTGACAAGGAAAAAAAAAATCCAAACCAAATCAAAACATACAAAAACACTAACCAATACCAGTGTTCATTCTTGTGTAGGTATTTATAATGGGGGCAGTTATTAGACTGATGTAAGAAGTGTTGTGAAAAGCCTTTTTAGCCCAGATTTATCCTTCTTAATTTCTGTCCAAGTAGGAAAGAAGTGTTTAGCACAGACTACAGGCTAAGCTTCACCTTTCAGCCATCATAGGTGAGAGCTAAGAGAAAACTGTCAGTGATAGTGGGGGGATAGGGGCGGGGGAGCCTCAATCTACACCTAGTATCTCAGTCTCTCTCACTCTCTCTGTTTGTCTCTGTCTCTCTCTCTCTTTTTCCTCCCAGAGAGTTGGAGCTGTCTGCCAACTTCCAAATCCTTGCTTAATGTGGATTAAGTGTGGAATGGTGTGTGTTGGCTCTTGGTTTGTGTTTTTGGAGACATGGCTGGCAAATGTCCATACTGTGGCGTATATTCTGATATATTCTGTCCTCTGAATGTCTTCATGCAGGGCAGAGGCCTTTGGGTGCACAGGTTCTGTGCTGTTGATTAGTATGTACATTTCTGAATGGCTTGTCAATTCTGCTGCCTCTAGTCCACCATCATTGGGGAGCCTCATGATGCTGGCACAACTCCACTCGGTCACTCTCAGGCTTGGGCTCCTGTGCTGTACTTCCACTGTGGCCTCTGCAGCTTGTGCTGCCCTCTCTACCTCTCTCTGCCACCAGTGCTCCTGGCTCATGACTGCCACAGCTGGCTCAGTCTCTCTCTGGATTGCAGTTCTGGTGCTCCCTGAGGCTGGGGAGATGATAGCTTCTCCTCATCAAACACAAGGACCTGAATACTGGTGGTAAGCTGTGCATGTGGTTGGAGGTGGTAGAGTGATGAGGAAGGGTGGGCTGTGTGTTCTAGTTGGCTCTGAAGCCAGGAACAATTAGGCTGGGCACACAGTGGTGACCATTCCAGTGGCTTCTTCCCCAGGAGGACTTTGCAAATATCACAAAACGACACTCTGCAGACTTGCACAGCAGGAAGCACTGGGCCAAGTGGTGGCCTCAATTATTCTAACTACCAATATTTCTGCATTTCACCTGGCCACACTCAAGTTGTGTTCCAGTGATTGGTCCCCCATCCATATCTCTTCCTAGGGGCACCTAGTTGTTGACTTGGGTGAACATCCCAGACTGGCTTCTGACTGCCGCCTGCCTCTAGTCAGCCACGATGGCCACCCTCCTAGCCCCTGCTACTCTTATGGTCTATCTTATTCCATTTCCTTAAGATAGGTCTTGGTGTAATTTTCTTTACATTTGTTTTGCTTGAAGTTCTTTGAGTTTTATGGGTCTGTGGGTTGATCATTTTTATTAAGCTCAAAATAATTTCAGCTGTAAATTATTTAAAAACTTTTCCATTTTCATTTAAATCATCTTCTTTTTTCAGTACCTCTGAAAACAAGCAATAGGCCACTTGAATATGACTCACAGTTCAGTGATATTACTTTATTTCAAAACTCTTTTTGCTTTTTCATTTTGGAAAGTTTCTACTGCTATGCCTTCAAGTTTACTAAACTTTTCTGTTTCCATTTCTTTTCAGCTATAAACTCTGGGAGTGTAGTTTCATCTTATGCATTGTAATTATAATCTTAAAAATGCAATTTAGTTCTTTAAAATATCTCTGTATCTAAAAATTTAAATTTGTAGACTTTCAATTTCCTCAATCTACACCTAGTATCTCAGTCTCTCTCACTCTCTCTGTTTGTCTCTGTCTCTCTCTCTCTTTTTCCTCCCAGAGAGTTGGAGCTGTCTGCCAACTTCCAAATCCTTGCTTAATGTGGATTAAGTGTGGAATGGTGTGTGTTGGCTCTTGGTTTGTGTTTTTGGAGACATGGCTGGCAAATGTCCATACTGTGGCGTATATTCTGATATATTCTGTCCTCTGAATGTCTTCATGCAGGGCAGAGGCCTTTGGGTGCACAGGTTCTGTGCTGTTGATTAGTATGTACATTTCTGAATGGCTTGTCAATTCTGCTGCCTCTAGTCCACCATCATTGGGGAGCCTCATGATGCTGGCACAACTCCACTCGGTCACTCTCAGGCTTGGGCTCCTGTGCTGTACTTCCACTGTGGCCTCTGCAGCTTGTGCTGCCCTCTCTACCTCTCTCTGCCACCAGTGCTCCTGGCTCATGACTGCCACAGCTGGCTCAGTCTCTCTCTGGATTGCAGTTCTGGTGCTCCCTGAGGCTGGGGAGATGATAGCTTCTCCTCATCAAACACAAGGACCTGAATACTGGTGGTAAGCTGTGCATGTGGTTGGAGGTGGTAGAGTGATGAGGAAGGGTGGGCTGTGTGTTCTAGTTGGCTCTGAAGCCAGGAACAATTAGGCTGGGCACACAGTGGTGACCATTCCAGTGGCTTCTTCCCCAGGAGGACTTTGCAAATATCACAAAACGACACTCTGCAGACTTGCACAGCAGGAAGCACTGGGCCAAGTGGTGGCCTCAATTATTCTAACTACCAATATTTCTGCATTTCACCTGGCCACACTCAAGTTGTGTTCCAGTGATTGGTCCCCCATCCATATCTCTTCCTAGGGGCACCTAGTTGTTGACTTGGGTGAACATCCCAGACTGGCTTCTGACTGCCGCCTGCCTCTAGTCAGCCACGATGGCCACCCTCCTAGCCCCTGCTACTCTTATGGTCTATCTTATTCCATTTCCTTAAGATAGGTCTTGGTGTAATTTTCTTTACATTTGTTTTGCTTGAAGTTCTTTGAGTTTTATGGGTCTGTGGGTTGATCATTTTTATTAAGCTCAAAATAATTTCAGCTGTAAATTATTTAAAAACTTTTCCATTTTCATTTAAATCATCTTCTTTTTTCAGTACCTCTGAAAACAAGCAATAGGCCACTTGAATATGACTCACACTTCAGTGATATTACTTTATTTCAAAACTCTTTTTGCTTTTTCATTTTGGAAAGTTTCTACTGCTATGCCTTCAAGTTTACTAAACTTTTCTGTTTCCATTTCTTTTCAGCTATAAACTCTGGGAGTGTAGTTTCATCTTATGCATTGTAATTATAATCTTAAAAATGCAATTTAGTTCTTTAAAATATCTCTGTATCTAAAAATTTAAATTTGTAGACTTTCAATTTTTTATTGAGTTTATTGGTACATTTTAGGTATACAGCACAATTACATTCATTATTGGGATCTTGTACCTTTACATGACAGGGCTGGGTTCTCATTTTTCCCCTTGTCCCTGCCCTCCCTTCACACCTTCCCTCCCCTTCACATTTACAAACACTTTATTTCAATTTTTTCATTTTCTCCTATTTTTTTTCTTTTCCCTTATTCCCTTTCCCCTACCCTTCCCACTTTCCCTACACCTTTAGCCCTTTTCTTCTTCACATTGTCAATTATATCATTAGGGTCTTATGTACTATTATAGTTTATTCATACAAGATAAACTATTTGGTATTTACACATGTGTGACTTATTTATTTCACTTAGGAGTATATCTTCAATATGTATCCATTTTCCTATGAATGAATCTAATTTCTCATTCTTTATGGCTGAGTAGTATTCCATTTTAATAGAAAAACCACATCTTCTTTATCCAGTTTCCAACGGATGGGCAAATGAGCTGTTTCCAAGTTTTAGTTATTACAAACTGTGCTGCTATAAACATAGGTACACATATATCACTCTGGTATGATTCTTTTAATTCTTTTGGAAAGATAGCCAGCAGAGGGATGGCTGGGTCAAATGGAACCTCCAGTCCAAGCTCTTTGAGGTATCTCCATATTGATTTCCATAGTGGTTGCACCAGTCTGCACTCCCACCAACAATGGAGAAGGGTTCCTTTCTCCCCACAACCCCGCCAACATTTGTTATTGTGTGATTTCTTGATAGCAGCCCTTCTTTGTGCGGTGAGGAGGAATCTCAGTGTTGTTTTCATCTGCATCTCTTGAATGACCAGTGATGTGAATTTGTAGATTTTTAAAATGAATTGGGTATTTAAAATATTTTCTGTATGTCTGAGGTTTGAATGTAAATGATTCTTTAATGTTCTTTATTAATAATAGCATTTATATTAATTTTGATAATATGTTATCCTCACTATGCTTTTTATTTTCCTACTTTTTTCAGGTAAGTTAATCTTTGGTTGGATGGCAGACATGGTGAATATTGCATTGTAGATGCTGAATGTACAACATATCATTTGTGGAGGTTTACTGGCTAAAGAAACAGCAAAAATATCAAAACATACGTGGCATTTACATGAGGAAGTTACGGAAGTTTGAAACAAAAATAGCTATTTGAAAATAATGAACAAAGAAGGCTAATGAAACATTTTTGTGGAAACTTGAATGCACATGTTAGCAATTTTAACTGGAATTAAATCAGTATTTTCCTTTCTGAGTAGTAACATGCATTCATCAAGTACATGTGTAATTTGAGCAAGATGGTGATATGAAGATTCAGAGCACTTTTTCTTTCTAATTGCCATCAAACATAATGAGAATCAAAGTATATAAAACTCTGGAGAGTTACATCATCAACCAATATGGCTCAGAGTTTTAAGTTTTGCATAGAAGTATCTTCTGACTTCAGCTGCAATGACAGAAAGATATTCTGGAGTAGTTAGTCAAATGGAATGGATTTATTTGTTGGGGAACATGTTTGTAACACCAACACTGAGGGAAGATGAGGCAGGAGAACCATGAATTCAAGTGCTGCCTAGGCAACTTTTCAAGATCTTCTCAGAGAGAGGGAGAGAGATATGGATTTGTATATTATATGTATATTTATTTCAAACAGTGATGTTAGACTATTCCTACAGCTTTTTGCTTGCTTTAATCGTAAGAAAACAGGGCCAGGGATTTAGCTCAGCAGTTCCACTGCCTGCCTCACAAGCACAAGGACCTGAGTTCGATCCCTGGTACCAAAAAAATAATAAGAAAACAACTATCAATATGACATTGAAATGTTTTTCTGTCATCATAATTCATAAGGATTGGATAACATTTCACTGTCAGTTGTATTGTGTTTATTAAATCAATTTTGTACTGACAAATAAGTTGAGTGCTTTTAGTATTTTCTTCTTTGAGCAGCCTTAAACAGCTACATATTTCTGCATTCAGGTCTATATACATGTTGTTGCATTTACTACTTAGGTTAAATTTCTATAAATAGGGAAAGATGGACCAAATTATATGACACATATTGTTAGGTGTCCCTGCAATTCTTTTTAACAGTGGGAAATATACAATTTAATCCTATCTCACAAATAAAATTGATAGCTCATAACTGTCATAATATGTATGTCCTTTATTTATAAGGAAGTTGTTTGCTTTTTATATTTATTTACTAGGCACTTGTTTTCACTTTTTGGTGAATTGTCTGATCCATATTTTGTCTCTTTTAAGATTACTCATTGTCCTTTTCAATACATTTGTACCAGTTCTTAATGATCTCTTGATCATTTATTTGCAAGTAATTTCCAAGTGTCCCATTTTTACTTTGCCTCTCATATTTTTCCTAGTTTTAAACTAGTATTAAATCAGTGTTTTTGTGATCTACTTTTATCATACTTAGAAATATAATTCCTATTCAAAGTACTCAAAGTTTTGTGTATTTTTTATTTTGATTAAATTAATTCATATTTAAATTTTAATGAAAGTTGTAAGATATTATATTAGACTTGTATTGCCATAATAAAATACCACACAGTAGCTGGCTTTAACCAGAGAACTTTGTTTTCTCACAGTTGTGGAGCCTAGAAGCTCAGGACCAAGATGTTTTGTTAGGGCTGGTTTCTGGTGAGGTCTCTTCTTGCTGTGTTTTCATATGGCCTTTCTTCTGTACACACTAAGAGAGACAGAACTCGGTAGTCTCTTCCTCTTATAAGGACACCATTTGGATTAAGATTTGAAACTTGTGACTCCACTTAACTTCTTTAATTTCTTTATTGACCCTATCCTGAAATACAGTCACATTGCTGGTGAGCACTTTATTATATTAATTCTGTGGGATACAATTTGGTTCATTACCCACAAGTATCTATTTTTTTCTTTTAAATTGAATTTATTGGTACATTCTAGGTAGACAGTACAGTTACATTCATTACTGGGATCTTGTACCTTTACATGTCAGGTCTTGGTTCTCATTTTTCCCCTTGGCCCCACCCTCCTTTCACAAGTATCTATTTTTTAAAAGTGACTGGTCAGTTTCCCTAGGGTTCTTTTGCTTCATTAGATGGAAATCATCTCTTAGCAAAATGCAACTCTGCTAGCCCTGCGGATATCACCAGGTAAAACCAAATAATGCTGGACACCAACAGCAGACACAGCCAGCTGCTAGTTGCTGCTACTTCTGGCTGTCATCACCGATGATGGATACTGGCTTGTGCTGGGCACCATAGGATGGTTTTACTGAGTGCTGGTCTCTGCTGCTGGTCTTCATTGACTGCTGGTCTCTGGAGTTCTTTAGTGTTAACAGCTCTGTGTTTGTCACTCTTTCTTTTGAAGCAACCACTCTGTCCACACCTCTCAGGATAAAACTCCTGAATAGATTCATAGGACTTTTGGAGCTCACACTTCCTGAGAAATAAATCACAAGCAGGAGTACCAAAGCTAGTTTTTATTGTAACAGGGCCTGTGCTGTGGCACAGGGTAGGTTAGTGCAGTGGAGGGAGCCCTCCTAGAATAAAACCTAACAAATGGCTTTGGAATGCTGTTCATAAAGCCCATGCAAGCCTGTGTCAGTGAAGGGCAGGTGTGAAACCAGCAAATAGTCTGGAAGGCTTACTGTGAGTGTCAGGTATGCAAACAAGGAGCCCAGATTCCTACCTTCCTATTTTAGCCACACCAGGGTTCCCCTTCTCATCTTCAAAAAGGCAATAGTAGCATATGCAGTGGCAGGAGCTGGGGAGGGGGTGCCATGCTGACTGGTTGGCTGCACTCATGTTGGAGTGGATAGCCAGGGAGGACACTGAAACAAACTGTCCCAGGCCACTGGGGAGCAAAGGTTGGTGAGGGAGAGGGGCACAATAGCTGCTGGTCAAGCCACACTCTTCCTCCAATGGGGATGGGAAAAATGGGAGTCACTCCCTTCTCGTCTGCCTGAATAACATTTATTGAATAACATTTTATTTCTCCACACATTTGAAATTACATTTTTGTAATTTAATGTATTCTCAATTAGGTTTTATACAATAAGTATTTGTTCAGATCTACTCACATATTTACCACTATATTTCCTTACCATTTCTTCAGGCTTTCTACTTGGAATCATCTTCTTTCTGAAGAAATATATCCTTTAGAGGCTTTTTCTTTACTGTTTATTTATTTCTGTTATTTGTTACTTTAATGAAATATTTGAGGCAGGCTTACTCTATGAAGAAAGCAAGTTTATTTAGCTCACAACTCTGGAATTCAATTGCATGAATCCAGCAACAATCAGTTTAGCAAAAACCTGTGGTATAAGGCAAGATCATGAGTTGAGGGAGAGAGATGTATCACCAAAGAAGAATCTGGAGAGCAACTCAAGAGTCAGGCTTCCTTTTAAAACAGCTTGATTTTCCAAGCCCTCAGGATTCCTAGGAGAGCCCCTGGAATCTTTTATGAGGGCACACCACCTTTTGACCTAAGAAATTTCCAGTAGGCCTTACCCTTTGAGGAAGGCCAACATATGAACCTTGTGGGTAGCAGGAGGGCTTAAGCTACAGCACTGTTACTCATGGATGGTTAACTACAGGTTTTATGATGTGTAGAAATCATTTTTTTGGAAAGATACTTATGCTGCCCCCCTCCTGGGTACCAGGAATTGAATTTAGGACCTTGCACTTATAAGACAGGCCTGACCACTGAGCTACATCCCCAGCTCTTGCTAGTTTTATTTGAGATTTGTGGTTATTTGTGGTTAGGGCATTGTAATTCTTTTTTCTGTATATTACTATTTTCCTATCCTATTGTTATCAAAAAGTCAGTTATTATTCTTCTTTGGTGTTCTGTCCTTCCTTTCGTCTGTGTTTTTCTGTCTTTCTGTTCTGCATGTTTTTTGGATAGGTACATTGCTCCCTTCTTTTTTTTTTTAAGCAAAACACTTATTAATACATTTTTGTTACACATAATGATAACATTCATAGAGAATCTGCACCTATACATGATGTATCTTTCCTCTTCCTTTTTCCCCATTCTCCCCTCTCCCCTCAAGGCCCACTCTGGTCTCTCTATGGAGAAGCTTTGTTTCCATTTTTCCCTTCTATTTTTACTTTTTTTTTCTTGTCTTTTCCTTTCTTTCTCCTTTCACCCTCCCTTGCTTTACAGTTTTGTAGTAATGTGTCTGACAGAGCATTTTTCTGGGAGCGTGGACTACTTTGGGGTTTTTGAATCTAAGATGTTGAATCTTTTATAAATTTGGGAAATATTCATCTTATCAAATAATGCCTGTCCTAAATAGGACTCTGATTGCACATATTTTAGATTATTATCTTTATAAGGCTCTTAACCCTTTTTTCATTATTTAGCTATTTATTTCTCTATATTTCATTCTGGATAATGTTTTTTTTTTCTATTTTATAGTCCATTACTTTTTAGTTGCATCTTGTCTGCTATTTTATTTTTCCATTGATGTTTTAATTACACTTAACATCTATTTCTTGGACTCCATTTGGTTCCAGTTTAATAAGCTTAATAGTACTTAATGTATTTCTTTCTTTCTCAGATGTTTTAGCTTTTCTGTTATTTTGAAAACTTATTAATAAGTTATTTTTGGTACCTGAGAATTTCATTACCTGAGGTGTTTGCAGTTCTTTTCTATGGTTCATTCTATGTTTCTCTTTCATGGTTGCATTTCCCCCTCCTTGCATATTTAGTACTATTCTTATCATGAACTCTTCATTTTCTTTGGAACCTGTCTGGGAAATATTTGTGTCTGAATTGCAGCTGAATTCCTCTAGACAGGATTAGCACTGGCCTCTGCCAGCTGCTTTGTGGAGCTGTAAGCCTTGGACCACTTTGAATTGAATTGTCTGACTGTGGATTTGTGTTTTCACAGATGGTGTGAACTGAGACTACACACTCATGTTGAGGCTAGCTTGCTACTAATTATCTGGGCTCCTCCCTGATTTTTTTAGTGCCAAGGTGAAGACAGGTGTGATTTTATTGTATCCTTTTGTTCAGTGAGATTTATTTCTCTTCTGAGACTGAGGAGTTCAACCTTATATGTAGCTTCTAAAAAATTACTTTTCTTATTTTGAGGAAATGTAATGCATTATCTCCTGTCTGCTGAGAATTGTACAGCCTCAAAGTGGAACATTAGGATCCTTGGGGTTCACCAGAAACCCTATGGGAAAAGCCAGTATCGGAGCTTGCTTACTCGCTGGGGTTGCTACTTTCATTTTGGTTTTGGGCTTTTAAGCTCAGTTTTTCTGTGAGTTTGACTTATTCATTTGTAATTTTATCCAATATATTTTTTCAAGCTTTAGGGATATTTTTTTGACTCTTATCCACCATGTTGCCATAAAAGGAAATCTTGGACATCTTTATTTCCTCCTTAATTTTTTTCCTTGTATTTTTTGGCATTTACATTGATAAGTGTTAAATAAGAATATTTGACTCTTTTAGAAATAAATTCCTCTCTGAATTACAGTAATATTTTCTGAAGCTAGATGACTTTTCAGTTTCCTTGGCATTCTTGATTTACTTGGTACATTTAAAAATATTCATTATTTCCATATTAATTTTATGTCTTCTTTTGTAATAATAACACATAATTTTGAATTAAAGATGGAGAACATTCTGTGCTACCTCAGTACTTGATGAAATTCTTCTTTCACTGCCCTATAGCCATCCTTAAGACTGTAACGCTAATTGTCTTAGTCTGTTTGTGCTGCTAATAATAAAGTACAGTACACGTGGGGAGAGTCTGGTTCCCTGGCCACCAAGAATACCAAAATCTATAGGTGCTCAATTCCCATGTATAAAATGGTGCAATATTTGTATATAACCTATGCATCCCTCCTATTTACTTTCAAATCATCTCTAGGTTACTTATAATACCTAACACAATGCAAATGCTATGTAAATGGTTGTTATAGTGTATAATTTAGGGAATAATGACAAGAAAAACATGTCAGTACATGCTCAGTACAGATACAACTTCCCCCCAGTATTTCAGTCTGAAGATCTGGATCTCACAGATGTGGATGAGTGACTTGCATAGATGGGTAACATTTTATACAGTCCTGCAGCATAAGAAGTCAAAAGTGAAGGTGCAGGCAGATTCCATGTCTTATGAGGATCTGCTTCCTCTTTCACAGATGGCCATCTTTTTCCTATCCTATGTTCCCATATGGCAGATGGGGCAAGAGACCTCTTCAGGCCTCTTGTATAAAACCAATTAATTCCACTCATGAGGGCTCTGCCTTCACTACATAATCACCTCCAAAGGTCCCATCTTTTTTTTTTCAGCTTTAATTGAGTTTATTGGTGCATTTTAGGGATACAGTACAGTTACATTCATTGCTGGGATCTTGTACCTCTACATGACAAGTCTTGGTTCTCATTTTTTCCCTTGTCCCTGCCCTCCCTTCACCCCCTCCTCCCCTCCCCATCTACAAACACTTTATTTCCATCTTTTCATTATCTCACATTTTTTCTTTTCCCTTTTTACCCTTTCCCTACCTATCTCACCTTCCCTACACCTTTAGCTCCTTTCTTCCCATTTCACAATGTCAGTAGTCTTATTAGGATCTTCTGTATTATTGCAGATTATTGACACCAGAGAAACTATTCGGTATTTACACATGTGTGCCTTATTTATTTCACTTAGGAGTATATATTCAATATGTATCCATTTTCCTATGAATGAATCTATTTTCTCATTCTTTATGGCTGAGTAATATTCCATTTTATAGAAAAACCACATCTTCTTTATCCAGTTTCCAACGGATGGGCAAATGGGCTGTTTCCAAGATTTAGTTATTACAAACTGTGCCGCTATAAACATGGGTCCGCATACTTCTCTGTGATATGATTCTTTTAATTCTTTTGGAAAGATACCCAGCAGAGGGATGGCTTGGTCAAATGGAACCTCCAGTCCAAGCTCTTTGAGCTATCTCCATATTGATTTCCATAGTGGTTGCACCAGTCTGTACTCCCACCAACAATGGAGGAGGGTTCCTTTCTCCCCACAACCCCGCCAACATTTGTTATTGTATGATTTCTTGATAGCAGCCCTTCTTTGTGGGGTGAGGTGGAATCTCAGTGTTGTTTTCATCTGCATCTCTTCAATGATCAGTGATGTGGAACATTTTTTCATACTAATGTTATCTTGGGAGTTAGGATTTATGAATTCTGGGGGGCACATATATTCAATGAGTAGCATGACTGATATTTATTATTTGTGAAGTTGCATGAGCATTGGTAATTTAACAGATTCTCATTGTAACAACTTCATTAGTATACTTGGGTGAAAGTTTAATGAAATAAAAATGGAAAATGAGTACATTATTTCAGGCAAGATTATTAAATCTTTAGAGTTTGATAGGAAAACATAAATAATGCAATACTTTAATTTCAGCTCTTTCTTCCTTGGTGGGTGGGAGTATGTACCACGGCATCATTATGGAAAATACTTGATGCCCGTGATTAATAGGTGTGCAAAATTGCATTTACAGTGTTTATAATTATGCCATCCTCTGGCATGAGGAATATTTGCATTTAAAAATATTAAAAGTAGTTAAGTAAAGGGATTTAGAAAAACAAGTTGATGAAGCCCTTATCTTAAGAAATTCTTTCAAATTGCTTTTGAAAAAGGTATATTTGGTCTTTTTACTCCTAACCATCAAATTATTTTAAGCTTTGGCTAGCTAAGTTTTCATAAGAAGATAACTTTTGTAGGTGGTTAAAAGCATCATAATATTACCAAATACATTTCTACAAAGTGAATAGTACTTTAAAATATTAATATTGTAGTACTTGGACATAGTGAGTTTAACGCAACTTTCTGGGTGCATACAAGGGCCTGGAAGTGGGTTTTCTGAACTGCCAATGTTTATCATTTAAAGATTTTCAATATTGTCTTGGATATTGTCTGAGAAGTTATTCCTGTATCATTCTTGCCCTGAAGAACCACCTAAAATATTGACTTACAGATCGTTCCTTTCACTCTACATGCATTCTGGTCCAGATACAGGGCACGGTAGCTTCCCATAAGAAGCATAGGCCACCCAGTCCTGACTGCCATGTGTCTCTCCCACTAGATTTTGAGGTCTGATTTATTGCTACATAGCCAGTGTCCTATAAAGTGTCAAGTGTGTAGTAGACATGGAATGATGTCAGTTACATGAATAAATGTATGAATGGCCTTTTGTAGAACAGGTTTCCTATAACTATCTTCTTGTCTCTTTCCTTAATCTCAGAAAGATAACTAAAGAAAGCAAAATATAAAGATTTTCATAACTTTTAGTATGAATATGCTGGCCAGAAGGATGTTTCAAATTCAGATTAGCGTTTATTTCTGGCTTTTGATTCTGAACTCATATTTGGCTTTGGAGGTGTTCTTTTAAGGCAATGAATCTTGTTGCCTTATCTTTTTTTCTTTTGACCCCCTTTGGGGTCATAAATGCTAATCATACATGTCATGATGTCATACTTGTCATACATGGAACACTATTCTATTCTATGAAGGAATTATTCTTTTCTAATTCATATTTTACAATTGATGGACAAAGAAGTAATTGAAATTAAGATAGCCAAGACAGAAGTGCTGTCATGTAGACTGGAATATGTTTGTCATCTAACCTGTTGTAGGGCTGGGATTTGGCTCAATGGTTCTGCTGCTTGCCTCATAAGCACAAGGGCCTGAGTTAGATTCCCAGTACCAAAAAAAACAAAAACAAAAACAAAAAAACCCTCACAAAACAAACAAACAAACAAAACCCCACAAAACCAAAAAACATACTTTAACCTATTATAAGTAGAGCACCAATGAGGGCAGATTCTTTTTCCCTCTGTGAACACTCTTTTTCCAGGAAGGGGAAGGCTAAGGATTTTTTTGGGTTTGTTGAGTTGGTTCACCTATTAAACATTTGCTCAGTATCTGCTATTTGCCAGATGCTATGCTCAGGACTTCAGATAAATGCATCTTTATTTGTTTTCTCATTGCCAGAGATAGACTTTTTTCTTTAATTTTATTGGTACATTTGAGGTATACAATATGTTGACATTCATTGTTGGGAGTTTGTACATTTACATAATATGTTTTGGTTCTTACTTTTTCCCCATTCCTCTGCCCTCCAACCCCTCCACTGCTCGCTATTTACAAAGACTTTGTTTCCATTTTTTCCTTTTCTCATAAAGACATTGTTAGTACAATGTCTGGCACATGTTAAAAACTCCATAAATATTAGTTGTGATTATTGTTATTAAATTACTCTCTTATTATGGGAACACACAGATCAGTGTGTTTTTGTGTCCTATTTACTTACGTAGATATCAGTTATACCATGATTACATCCCAGAGGATCAGACTTAGCATAAGGAATTCAAGATGAAAATCTAGGAACTGTATGCCAAGTTATTATTTCAGAGAGAATCTGTTCACCAAGAAGATCAGCAATCCTCTTTTGTTGAGCCAAAGAAACAACTCCAAGGGAAGCCTAGTAGTAACCAGAAGCTCCTTGGGGACCATACACAGCAGGATGTGAGTAAGGGTCTCAATGGACAGTGTCATCCAGCCCTATTCTTCTCTTCTCAAGTGGCCAAGGCCCTTCATCCAGTCAATGTGGGAGGCGTCAGCATGTGCCCTGGCTTTCTGAGTGCCCTGTTTCCTGCTCCCTGCTGCCCACCCTTATGCTAGCCTATTCTTTATCGTGGTGGTTTGAGATGTATTAGTGTGTTTATTTTATGCTTTACTATTCCTCTCCCAGAAGGCGCCTTTATTTGTTTTGAGGGATCTTTTCTTTTCTGTCCTGACTACACATTGGAATTCCAAGGCCTCATTCAGTTTGTGATATCGATGTTAATATTGAGAATCTTAACTTATGAGTTTTCTGTTTTGATATAAAATGTTTGATTCAATTTTTGTGCCTGCCATTTTAATATGAATATTTTACTTCTGAGATTCCACCTTGAAAATCACACCAGTATGATTAACAGTTAGAGGTGTTTTAGGCATGCGAGTCTTGATTCCTGTGTCCTCTAGTTTATTTCTAAAGTACCACCCATGTAGTGTTTTCCCCAAAATGTGCATTCTCAAATTTTCATAGTGCACTTTGAGAATATGTCATGTGTTTCTTTTTTATGAGTTTGAAATAAATGACAACAACAGCAACAACAAAACAAGAAATAGATAGAAATTTTCATTAATCAAA
Organism: Fukomys damarensis; assembly: GCF_012274545.1. Taxonomy (NCBI): domain Eukaryota; kingdom Metazoa; phylum Chordata; class Mammalia; order Rodentia; family Bathyergidae; genus Fukomys; species Fukomys damarensis. Next base: position 18,898,490 of record NW_022900948.1, read on the forward strand.
TGATACTTTTTTGGCAGACTCAAATTTAAAAAAAATCTATAGGATGCACAATAATTTATAGCAGTATTATATAAAAATCCAAAATTAATTATAACTATGTTTCATAGTTTTATTCTGTTACCAAGTAGATCACCTGTGAGGGTTTGTATATACAGTGGTATCTGAAAAATATGTAGCATTAATATGTTTTAATATTAAGAAAAAACCTATTTAAAAGAAAACAAATATGTAATCTCTCAGGATTTTCCTGAACACTTCCAGACTATCAAATTTTTATGTCTCTTCACCTGCATTTACTTTCGGTATTTAATGTTCTGGTTCAATTTAATTGGATCAAATATTGAATGCACATTTACTATGTGTCAATTACAGCTTTTTCCCTCTTCTAAACTCCTATAAAACTTGCTGTCTGAACCACTTACATGGCAATGATAGATGTGTTATGGTTAATTGTGTTTAAGTCTTGTTTACTTAACTATATTTCAAGGTCTTGAAGCTTAAAGAAGTATACTTTTCTGTTCTTTTTATGTATAATGTCTATTACTTAAGTAATGTTATTGCTTGTTATTAATGTTTTTACTTAAGTATACAATAGGCAGTCAATATATACATCTGATTGGATTAAATAAATTAATCTATGTTACATATTGAACTATATATCTGTCTAGTAAATAAAATATAAAATTATTAAATTTATTGGTGAATAAAAAAATTCCTGTTTGGTATATTTGAGAAAGCAAACATGTTATTGGACATGCCAAAAGGGACAATAAATATTTGGTAAATTATTCAACCAATGATTAACATGAATTTATGTATTTGTAATTTTACCAAAGTTAGATCTTTATAGTCAGCCAGCAAGGACTGTAGAAATATTTGGGCAGAGGGAAAAGTACAATGGGGATTAATCAGAAGGTGGTAGGATAAATGTGTGTATGTCCTAATAAGAGATGAAGATGTTGGAATGAACTAGAGATGGAACTAGATTTTTCCTCCTGGTTAGGAGAGGTACATGGGTGGGTGAAGTGTGGTGTTCTAGGAGGAAGGCCAGCCGACTCTCAGCTGCCTGTCAGGTAAAGGACTCTCAACTGACCACTTGGAGATGGGGGTGAGGAATCTGATGAGGAGGGAGATGAGTGTTAGATGCCTGAGAAGACCCCACCTATGGTCTCAGTAGTGAAGATGGAGTTTAATCTGGATTAAGGTCATTCTGATTGCTATGGTGTGGAGTGGTTGGTCACTTCATACCTCGTCTTAGTCACTTGTCTTGTCTCTGAGACAAGATACCCAATGCCCACAATTTAAGGAGGGAGAGGTTTATTTTGGCTTATGTTTCCATCCATGGTTAGCTGGCTTCAATGCAGAACCACATGACACAGGGATGTGATAGAGGAGAGCTGCACGCAGCCTGACAGACAGGAATCAGGGAGGTCAATGGAGTATCAGGGAAGGGAGGTATAACCTTCCAGGTCACCCCCAGTCACACGTCTCTTCTGACGAGGCCTCATCTCCTAATAGAAAGTCAGTTAACTCCACATTATGCCGTCACCTTCCAAACATCCTGCCTATAGTCCCACAAGGCTTTAGGAGAACACCTAGATATAAGCCACAACACATAACACTACTTAGAGTGTAGAAGAGCTCGATTCTTTTTTTTTAAAAAGTTAATTTTATTGGTACATTTAAGTTATATGATATAATATTTATCATTGGAAATTTGCACCTTTACATAATCCATCTTGGTTCTTATTTTTTCCCCATTCCCATGCCCCTTCCTTCAGCCCATCCCTCTCTCCCTCCCTATCTACAAAGACTGTTTCCATTTTCATATATTAATTCCATTCCCTTCTTTCCTTTCCTCTATCTTTCCCATTTGCCCTTCCCCCTTTTTTCTTCCAATTTAACACTATTATACTTTTTAGCCCTTATTTACACTTTCAGTTTCTCACACTAGAGAAACTATTCAGTATTTACACATGTATGTCCTATTTATTTCACTTGAGAGTATTGCTTCAATGTGCTGTTTTTTTATCCTGTGTTAATATGTTCTGAAACCTGATTTCGTCAATGGATGAACACTGTAGGCCTCCAAACTGAATCGAACCATAACATTCACAGTAGATGGCACCAATAAACAGGACTTGATTAATGCTGAGGAAATTATTTTGCATTTTCTTGATGTTGAGGTGTGATTTATTGAAAGATGCTGCAATTCTGCATATCACCCATTCACTCATACACACAGTTATACAAAAATATAACTAGTTTTTAAAAACTGTTTAAAAGTTTAAAAATGTTTTTTGCCCAGAGCCTCAGTTGCTGCATATTTTTCTTTGTAGTTGAATACACTACTTTAAAATTTTTAAAAAATTCAAACTAAAATGAAAATGTCCTTTTGTAATTATAACCAGTACAGTTTACATCAGCTTGTAACAAGAAGTGTGCTGCAGTACAAAGGCTTTGTATTTTCACTCTGGCTTCCAGCAGCAAGTACAGTCATCATCAGTTTTGTTGGGAATCCAGATGATTGCCTGTTCTAAGTACCCCTGTCCAAGCCTTTTGGCTTTGGAGTTTTCTTTCTGTTTTGTTTTGTACATGAGCCTCTGCCAACTCTGATTTACTCTATTTGGTTACTCTATTTGTTTCCTGACTAGCAACTTTTCTTTTACTTTTTTACTTGAGTATGAGCACAATGCCTTTATGGAGTATTCCCCCAAAATGACAAAGACTGGTCATAACATTGACAAACTCAATGAATATTTGGCCAGTAGAGAGAGTACACAATAGGGACCATAATGTGGAAACACTTCTAGACCAGGACCCTCTAGGCTTTCGGAGGCCTGAACCCATACTCATGGACACTTATGATATCCTCAGGCTGATTTCTAGAGAAAGCAATTTATCTTGACCTTTAGGCTCTGTTTCCTCCGTTCTCATGAGAATATTTACTCCTTCAAAGAAATCCTGCCAGTTATTTTGGCTGGTGGGTAATCATGCCAATTTACAATAGTCCAACATCAGTACAACAATTCCAAAATTATGTGACATGGCATATTAGAGAAGATGCTAGTATTCAAGTCCAGATTGAGCCATATGAACCCAGCCTAATTTACTTTTTAAAAATTGTTTATATATTTTTAACTTTTTTCAGCCTAATTTACTTTCTTTTTTTAAACTGGGGAATGTGTATTTATTTATTTATTTTATATTTTACTTTTTTTGGTACCAGGGATTGAACTCAGACCCTTGCACTTGTGAGGCAGCTGGCAGCACCACTGAGCTAAAATCCCTGGCCTAGCCTAATTTACTTTTTTTTTTTTTTTTGTACTGGGGACCAAACTGGGTCCTTGTGCTTGTGAGGTGGGCAGTAGAACCACTGAGCTACATCCCAGGCCCCAGGCTAATTTACTTTTAAAGCATTATCATACCTTGGTGCTTGTCTTCACAATGTGCTGGAGGTCACATATTCTTATCTACATAAGGCACTCCCGATACACTTGCCCTTTTTCTTCTCCTGAACCCATGCATTTCCATAGAAATAAACAATTTCTGGCATATAACTCTGGCATATAAACTTTGCCTTATAACTCTGCAACAAGTTCATATTTCTGGCAGGGCTATACAATAATCTGTATCTCCAATAGATAATCTGTCTTCTCAAATTCAACATGTGCATTCATGTTATTTCAGTCATTGTTTCCTCCAAGAGTGATGAATGAGAACATTTGACTAGCCAAAGTACTGATCTGAGATTATTTTTCCTTAAAAAATGTGGAATTTGTCACAAGGTAAGTCCAAGTCTTCTCTGTTAGGGAAATGACCTGTAGCTACTTTCCCAGAGATAAGTATCCCCTCTTTGTGCTTTCCTGTCTCCCTTCTCTTTCTGTTTATTTTCTCTGTGAAAATTTGTTTGTCCATGAGTTATTTTAGTGGGGACTAAAATAAGGAAACAACTTGCCATAGCAAGTCTCTCTTCTTAATCTTTTTATCATGGAATATTCAAAGATAAACAAACCATAGTGGAATGGTAAAGTGTACCTCCTTTTACCTATTAGCCAGCTTCAAAGTTATTAAATTGGTCCAATCTCACTTTGTCCATATTAATTAATATTTTGTTTTTTGGTGACATATTTGAAACATATCCATGACATCATATTATTTTACTCAAAAACACTTTGGTATATTTATAATAGATGAGGATTTTAAAATACCATTGTATCAACAAGGTTAACACACAAAAATCAATAGCTTTCCTGGACACAAACAACAGACTTACTGAAAGACAAACTGGAGAAACAACTTAAAAAAAAAAAAAAAAAAAAAAAAAAAAAAAGAGAAAGAAATGAAATAACTAGTGATGAACCTAGTGAAAGAAATCAAAGACCTCTACTCTGAAAACTTTATTACTCTAAAAAAGAGAACAAAGAGGATATCAGAAAATGCAAAGACATCCCTTGCTCCTGGCAGGAAGAACCAATATAGAGAAAATGGTCATATAATAATGCTATATAGATTCAATGCAATTCCATTCAAAATCCCAGGAGCATATTAGCAGACCTTGAAAAAACAATCCAAAATTGATTTGGAACAAGAAGAGACCTAGAATAGAAAAAGCAATTCTAGGCAAAAAAGAAAAGGTAGCAGGTATCACAATCCCCAACCTGAAAGTATACTACAAAGCTACTGTGATAAAAACAGCATGATATGGGCAAATAAACAGACCCGAGGACCAGTGCAACAGATTAGAAGATGCAGAAGCAACTCCAGAGACACTCAGCCACCTCATCTTTGATGAAGAAACCTAAACCCTCACTGGAGGAAAGATAGTTTCTTTAATAAATGGTGTTGGAAAAATTGGCTTTCAATTTGCAAAAGATTAAAGTAGACCTATATCTCTCACCATGCACTAAACTAAAATTAAAGTGGATTAAAGATCTAAATATTAAAATAGAAATGATAAACTCTCTGGAATAGAGGTTAGGTAGAACTCTCGAAGACACTGGCATAGGAAAAGATTTCATGAACAAAACCTCAGTTGCACATGAACTATCACAAACAACCAACAAGTGGGATCTCTTCTTATTAAAAAGCTTCTACACAGCAAGAGAAACCATCAACAACATGAAGAGACAAACCAAAATGTGGGAAATTATTTTTTCTTTTTTTTTTAAATTGAGATTATTGGTATATCTTAGGTATACAGTACAGTTACATTCATCATTGGGATCTTGTACCTTTACATGACAGGTCTTGGTTCTCAATTTTTCCCCTTGTCCCTGCCCTCCCTTCACCCCTGCCTCCCCTCCCCATTCACAAACACTTTATTTCAATTTTTTCATTTTCTCATATTTTTTTCTTTTCCCTTTTTACCTTTCCCCTACCCTTCCCACTTTCCCTACACCTTTAGCCCTTTTCTTCCTATTTCACATTATCAATTATCTCATTAGGATCTTATGTACTGTTATAGTTTTTCACACCAGAGAGACTATTCGGTGTTTACACATGTATGACTTATCTATTTCACTTAGGAGTATATCCTCAATATATATTCATTTACCTATGAACAAATCCAATTTCTCAATCTTTTTTTTTTTTTTTTTGATTTTTTTGAGACAGGGTCTCACTATGTAGTTGCAACTGACCTGTAACTCACTATGTAGTCCAGGCTGGTCTCGAACTCACAGTGATCCTCCTGCCGAGTGCTGGGATTACAGGCATGCACCACCACACCCGGCAATTAATTTCTTATTCTTTATGGCTGAGTAGTATTCCATTTTATAGAAAATCCACATCTTTTTTATCCAGTTGCAACTGATGGGCAAATGGGCTGTTTCCAAGTTTTAGTTATTACAAATTGTGCTGCTATAAACATAGGTGTGCATATATCACTGTGGTATGATTCTTTTAATTCTTTTGGAAAGATAGCCAGCAGAGGGATGGCTGGGTCAAATGGAACCTCTAGTCCCAGCTCTTTAAGGTATCTCCATATTGATTTCCATAGTGGTTGCATCAGTCTGCACTCCCACCAGCAATGGAGAAGGGTTCCTTTCTCTGTGGGAAAAAATTTTTACCAGATGTTTCTCAGACAAAGGTTGACTATCTAAAATATATAAAGAACTTAAAAAAACAGACCTCCCAAATTTAAAGACCCAACCCTCAAAATGGTCATGTAAAATGAACAGACATTTCCTAGATAAAGAAGTAGAAATAGCAAATAAGCATATGAAAAATTGTTCAACATCACTGGTCATTCAAGACATGCAAATGAAAGCAACACTGAGATTCCACCTCTCCCCAGAAAGAATGGCTGCTATTATGAAATCAACCAATAACAAATGCTGGCAGGGCTGTGGGGAAAGGGGAGCACTGCCCCACTGCTGGTGGGAGTGTAGACTGGTACAACCACTGTAGAAATCAGGATGGAGATACCTCAAAGAACAAGGATATCCCATTTGACCCAGGTATCCCCATGATGGGTATCTTCTTCAAAGAATTAAAAGAATCATACCATAGTGATGTATGTGCACCCATGTTTGTAGCAGCATGATTCATAATAGCTAAAACTTGGAAGCAGCCCACTTGCCCATCAAGAGGAGACTGGACAAAGAAAATGTGTGTGTTTAACGAAATGGAGTAGTACTCAGCCACAAAGAATGAGAAAGTAGAGACATTTATAGCTGAATGGATGCACATTAAAATTATACTCCAGTGAAATATACAGGACACATATGTGTAGATACCAAATAGTTTCACTAATGTGAGAAAATAAAAGTATAAATAAAATTCAAAAGGTATAATAGATATTGTAAAATAGGAAGAAAAGGTTCAAAGGGGAAGGGGAAGGGTCAGGGACTGGGGAGGGAAGAGAAGGAAATGGAATTAATATGAGAAAATGAAAAATAGGGAGCAGTGGAGGGGTTGAAGGGAGGGCAGGGGAATGGAGAAAAAATAAGAACCAAAATAGATTATGTAAAGGTGCAAATTTCCAGTGATGACTGTCCTATATTGTATACCTAAAATGTACCAATAATATAAATTTAAAAATTAATAAAAAACCATTATACTTGACAAAGATCCCAGTATATTTTTTGACTATCACTTAAAAAATATCCATTTTTGTCCCCTTAATGACTTTTTATGTTGTTTTGTTTGCATTAGTATCTAAACAAGGTCCACACATTGCATTTTGTTGCTTTCTTCCTGAAATTCTGAAGTCTCTTTTGATTCCTAATAGCCCTCTACCCCATTTTCTTTATCCCATTTATTTATTAAAGTGACAGGGACATCTTTCCTGTAGAGTTTTTCTTTTTTCATTTTGAAGTTGGCTGTTTATAGTGTCATTAACATTGTTTTCAGTTGTGTTTCTTGAAGACTGGAAATTTGATCCAGAAGCTGAACTAGATTTAGATTCAACTATTTAGGAAAGAATAAATCACAGGTAATAAAGCACAAAATGACTGTTTTTTTTTTCACTGCTAATAGAGTTTTAAGGTTGGTTAGTGGGTTTGGTTGGTGTCACCCAGACTCTTCATTATAAAGTTCAACTTAATCAAGTTAGCTTCTATTGTAACTCAGGACTTACATTCATGAAGGTTTACAATAAAGAATGACTTTCTAATTCTCTTATTTCTTCTGCATTTTTGATAGGATTTTTTTCAATGAAGAGGAACATTTCTTCATTAGATAACTTGTTTATAAAGACATTTAAAGATCTAGGTGCAGCATATTATAGTATGTTCTTGGCAGGTTTCTCTCTCAGAATAAGTGTTGAGGGCCATTTACAGCTTTTGAGACTCATGGAACATATGAGCTACTTCATGGGCCTCACAACTAACTGTGGCTTCCCTTTTCCTACTATATTATATTCCCATGCATCTGTTTTTATAATAAACTGGGGCACAAAGATAAAATAGAGTGCCTTAACAAAAGAGGATCTCCCAGACAAATGATGAGGTAGTACCTTATCAACGCATGCTTGCATCTTTGGAGATTATCTGAATTCCCTAGTTGCCCTGAAATTCTTTACACAGGTGTAGTCAGTTCTCAGCTCTTGCTATTTTTATGAATTTTCAGGGTGTTACTCTATTAAATAGGCATAATATGAACTTCAAATAGTTGTTTAATTCTGTCTAAAAACTGCTCTTCTTAGGAACATTGGAGGTAAGTCTGACAGCTTTCTGCTTTGTGATTTCTTTATGTAGGAGGATTCATTTTGCTGTGGGCTTATGAAAAGGCTTTGATCTGTAGTTAAAGATAAAATTCATTGCTCTATTAGGGAGTAAATGTGACTCATAAACTCATATTCTGTATTGGTGTGAGTAGAAAAGAGAACAAAGAGTCAGCAGCTACAAATTCAGCTTTTGGTTTCCTAAGTTCCTTGGGAAAAAGTTTTTCTTCAGAATGGAGCAATTAAAATGTGTTCTTTGAAAAATTAGTCAAATACTTATCCAAATTCTTCCCTGGTACACTGAGAAGCATTACAGTTCCAGATATTTGAATGTTAAATTCCTTTCATTGAATTCTTACATATGCTGGGATGAAGTTTAAAGAGTAGCCAAAAAATTTCTTCTCTAGAACAAAATACTGTTTCATACAACTGAGTCTGTTTTGTAGGACTTGCTGTGTGGTCAACTTGAAACCACCTTGACTTGCTCTGGGAGAGCTTTTAAATTGTGAACCCTAATGATTTTGTACATTTGCCTTGCTATATTTGAATTAAAATTTTAAAACTTGTATGAAATTTGATTTCTATGATCTGTTTTAATATATACTTATGAATTTCTTTAGGTTAAAGCAGTGTAAGATGAGAAGGGTTGATAGTTCTGTCCATTCTTGACCAATAATTATATACCTTGAAAGACTTGGAGCAAGATAAACATTTTTCCAGTTTTTTTTTCCTCAACTGAGGTTGTAGGAAATGCTTTACTTTCCAAATGCCAATATCTCAAAACTTCTTGAGATTTACTGAAGTAGAATTATTGGCAAGAAGTATCTACTGCTGCCAACATATTCATGGCCGTAGGCTCTATAAATCTATGAAAATAAATGCTGCCTGATACTATTTTTTCATCTATGTATTAACTGGTAGATAAGTCTCTTTGTTGTCATGGCAACATGAGTGCACAGAAAGGAAATTATTGCCAGGTGGTGACACAGTATAAAACTTCTTTTTCTGCTTCTTACCTTTAAAAAAATTATATTTTGTGGGTTTGTGGTTGTGCTGGCATCACATTTGAAAAGGACATTCATTTTTAAGAATTCTAGGTAATGTCTGCCCTTAAGAACTGCAAGTTCTTACCCTGGAGAAGCTTACATTGAAAAGAGCTGAGACCTGACATTTTGAAAGACAGAAGGACCTCGAAATATTATTTGGGGTGGAATTTTTTTCTTTGAAAATTGTCCTTTGATTAATAAAAGTAGATTTTGTAGAGCATAGTATTGATAGCTAATTGGACATTCCTAAATACATGAGTATTAGGACTGCAGTATGTAATGACTGTTAGTGTATCCTTTTTTAAAATATAATTTTTATTGGTACATTTAGATATGCAATACAGTTACATTCATCATTGGTATCTTGTACCTTTACATGACTTACCTTGGTTCTTATCTTTTCCCCATTCCCCTAGACTCCTTTCCCCCCTCCATTCTTCCCTATTTACAAAGACTTTGCTTTCATTTTTTCCTTTTTTCTTATTTTTTCTATTCCCTTCTTAGTATTCCCTTACCCCTACCATTTGCCCAACACCTTTAGACCTTTTCTTCCTGTTATAAAGTATCAGTTATACATTTTGACCCTTATTTATACTTTTAGATTATCACACCAGAGAAACTATTTGGTATTTACACATGTGTATCCTATGAATTTCACTTAAGAGTATGTCCTGAATGCCCATCCACTTAGCTAGAAATGTCTCTAGTTTCTCATTCTTTATGGCTGAGTAGTACTCCCTTTTATAAAAAAAACCCCACATCTTCTTTATCCAGTATCCAACTGTTGGGCAATTGGGCTGTTTCCACGTTTTACCTATTACAAGCTGTGTTGCTATAAACATGGGTGCACATATATCATTGCGGTATGATTCTTTTTTATTGAATTTATTGGTACATCTTAGATATACAGTACAGTTTCATTCATCATTGGGATCTTGTACCTTTTATGGCAGGTCTTGGTTCTCATTTTTTCCCCTTGTCCCTGCCCTCCTTTCACCCCCTCCTCCCTTCCCCATTTACAAAAGCTTTATTTCCATTTTCTCTTATTTTTTTCTTTTCCCTTATTACCTTTCCCCTACCCTTCCCAATTTCCCTACAGCTTTAGCCCTTTTCTTCCTATTTCACATGGTCAATTATCTCATTAGGATATTATGTACTACTGTAGTTTTTCACACCAGAGAAACTATTCAGTAGTGGTATGATTCTTTTAATTCTTTTAAGAAGATACCCAGCGGGGGAAGACCTGGGTCAAATGGGACTTCCAATTCTAGTTGTTTAAGGTATATCTCCATATTGATTTCCTCAGTGGTTGCACCAGTCTGCACTCCCAACAACAATGAAGAAGGATCCCTTCCTTCCCACACCCTCACCATCATTTGATATTGGTTGATTTTTTTCATAGGAGCCATTCTTTCTGGTGCAAGGTGGAATTTCAGTGTTGTTTTCATCTGCATCTCTTGAATGACCAGGGATGTTGAACATTTTTTTATATGTTTATTTGCTGCTTTTACTTTTTTGTATGAGAAATGTCTATTCATTTCAGAAGCCCATTTTGAAAATTAGATCTTTATATTTGGTGGGTCTGATTTTTTGAGTTCTTTATATATTTGGGGTAATAGACCTTTGTCTGAGGAACAGTTGGTAAAGATTTTTTCCCACATTGTAAGTTGTCTCTTAGCTCTGGTGGTGGTTTATTTCACAGTGCAGAAACTTTTTAAAAAGATGAGATCCCAGTTGTTGATTCTTTGTGCTAGTTCCTGTGCTACTGAGGATTTGTACACAAAGTCTTTTTCTATGACAATGTCTTCAGGAGTTCTACCTAGCTTATCTTCCAACAAGTTAGTGTTTCTGTTTTAATATTTAGATCTTTAATCCACTTGGATTTTAGTTTAGTGCACAGTGAAAGATAGGGGTCTTGTTTGAATCTTTGGCAAGTTGAAAGCCAGTTTTTCCAAAACCATTTATTAAAGAGGCTATCTTTCCTCCAGTGAGGATGGTCAGCTCCTTTGTCAAAGACGAGGTACCTCAGTATGTCTGGAGTTGTTTCTGCATCTTCTAATCTACTTCACTGATCCTCAGGTCTGTTTCTGTGCCAATACCATGCTGTTTTCAACACAGTAGCTTTGTAGTATAGTTTCAAGTCGGGGATTGTGATACCCCCTACCATGTCTCTGTTGCCTAGAATAGCTTTTGCTATTTTAGATCTCCTCTAGTTCCAAATGAATTTTTGGATTGTTTTCTCCAGTGCAGTGAAATATACTGTTGGGATTTTAATTGGGATTGCATTGAACCTGTATGGCAGTTTTGGAAGTATGGCCATTTATACTATATTGTTTCTTCATACCCAGGAACAAGGGTATCTTTCTATTTTCTCATATTGTCTTTCATCTCTTTTTTCAGAGTGTTGCAGTTCTCCATGTAGAGGTCTTTTGCTTCCTTCATTAAATTGATTCCTAGATATTTCCATTTTTTGGATGCTGTTGTGAAAGGAATTGTTTCCCTAATTTCTCTCTCAGTGATTCTGTTATTTGTGTACAAAAAGGCTACTGATTTTTTGGTGTTAATATTGTATCCAACTACACTAATGAATCTGTCAATTAAATCTAGAAGTCAATTGGGAAGTTTTTTGGTTCTTCTATGTAGAGTATCATATCATCAGCAAATAATGACAGTTTAACTTCCTCTTGTTCTATCAAGTTTTTATTTCTTTCTCTTGTCTAATTGCTGTGGCTAATATTTCCAAAACTATATTGAACATGAGCAGTGACATTTTACATCTTTGGCTTGTTCCTGATTTTAGCATGAATTTTCTCGGTTCTTGATCATTTAGTATGATGTTGGCTGTTGGTTTTTCATAGATAGCCTTTTATTAAGTTGAGATAAATACCATCTATTCCAATTTTCTGTAGGCTTTTCATCATGAATGGATGTTTGATTTTGTCTAATGCTTTCTCTGCATTTATAGAGATGATCATTTTTTTGTCCTTGACTGTTAATATAGTGTATTACCTTTATTGATTTTCATATGTTGAACCATCCCTGTATCACTGGGATAAATCCAACTTGGTCAAGAAGTATGATCTTCTTGATGACCCTCTGTATTCTCTTTGCCAGTATTTTATAGAGGATTTTTGCATCCATGTTTATTTGGGAGATTTTCTTGTAGTTCTCTGTTTTGATTGGGTCTTTCCCTAGTTTGGGAATCAAAGTAACACTTGCTTCCAGGAAAGAATTTGGAAATATGGCTTCCCTTTCAATTTCATTGAAAAGTTTAAAGAATAATGGCAGTAGTTCTTTAACTGTCTTGTAGAGTTCAGCAGTGAAGCCATCAGGAACTGGGATTTTCTTAGTTGGTAAGCTTTTAAGTACATTTTCAATTTCATGGATTGTATTTGGGGTATTCAGAATTTTTTTGTCTTCTTTGTTCAACTTTGGTAGTTCATAAGTATCTATAAATCTGTCCATTTCTTCTGTGTTTTCCATTTTATTAGAGTACAGGTTCTTGAAGTAGGTATTGATTATCCTCTGGATTTCTCCTGGATCTGTTGTGACTTTGACTTTTTCATTCCTAATTGCATGGATTTGAGCCTTTCTTTTTTCCTTTTTAAAAAATAAAGTTGGATAAGGGTTTATTGATTTTATTTATTCTTTCAAAAACCAACTCTTTGCTTCATTGATTTTTTATATCTTTCTCTTAGTCTCCATTCCATTGATTTCTGCTCTGATCCTTATAATTTCATCCCTTGTGCATGCTTTGGGTTTGTCTGCTCTTCTTTTTCTAGAAGCTTAAGATTCATCATTAGGTTGTTTATTTTGAGCTTGCTGTGTTTTTCCAGTGTGGGCATTCACTGCTATAAATTTCCCTCATAAAACTGCTTTCATTGTGTCCCACAGATTCCTGTATGTTGTATTGGCATTATCATTTATTTGCAAAAGCTGACTAATTTCTTCTCCTTCTCCTTCTCCTAGTCCTCCTCCTCCTCCTCCACCTCCTCCTGCTCCTCCTCCTCTTCTTCCTCCTCCTCCTCCTCCTTCTTCTTTCTTCTTCTTCTTTTTTGCTTTTTGAGACAGTCTTACTACGTAGTTGAGACTGACCTGGAATTCACTATATAGCCCAGGCTGATCTCAAACTCAAAGTGATACTCCTGTCTCATCCTCCCTAGTGCTGGGATTATAGGCATGTGCCACCACTTCTGGCTACCTTCTTTAATTTCCTCTGTGACCCATTCATTGATTGTTCAGGAGAGTGTTATTCAAATTCCATGTGTTTGTGAAGTTCTTGCCATTTCTTTTGCTATTGATCTCCAGTTTAATTGCTCTATGGTCTGATAATACACATGGGATAAGCTCAACTCCTTTGTATTTACTTAAACATGTTTTATAAGTTAGTATGTGGTCTGTTTTGGAGAATGACCAGTGTGTAGCTGAAAAGAATGTATAGTCTGATTTTGTAGGGTGAAACACTCGGTAAGAATCTGTTAAGTCCATTTGTTCAAAAGCTCTGTTCAGTTCTAGTATTTTGTTGTTGATTCTTTGTCTAGATGACCTGTCTATTTGTGACAGTGGGATATTGAAGTCCCCCACTATAATTGTATTAGTGCTTATTTGGTTTTTTGTATCCCTTAATATTTGTTTAGTTTAGTTTGGGGAATTAGTATTTAGTGCATATATATGATTGTCATCTCTTCATCTTTGATTGTTCCCTTTACAAGGATGTAGTGACCTTCTTTGTCTCTCTTAATTAGTTTTGGTTTGAAATTTACTTTGCAAATACCATAGCTACCCTTGCTTTTCTCTGGGTTCCTTTCGCATGAGAACTTTTTTCCATCCATTAACTTTCAGCCTATGAGTTTCTTTTTGAACTACATGCATTTCTTGTGTACAGCATATTGTGGGATTTTGCTTCTTTATCCATTCTGAAAGTCTGTTTCTTTTGATTGGTGAATCAAGGTCATTAACCTTGATGTCTATACCTGATGTATACTGAATTATCATCATTGTGTTATCCGCTTGTTGGCTCTTTTTAATTTTTCTCCCTCTCCCTTTAATTTCTTGCCTTTCCTGCTGGATTTTCTCTTGGGTCTCATGGTGTTCTGATCTTCATTGTCTTTTTCTAGGATATTATTTAGAATTGTTTGGAGTGCTGGTTTGCTATGCATGACCTTTCTCAGGTGTTCTTTGTCATGGAAGTATCTTATTTCCTCATCCATTCTGAAAGAGAGTTTTGCAGGATACATCAGTCTTGGTTGTAGGTTGTTTTCTTTTAGGATTTGAAATACCTCACTTCAGGCTCTCCTTGACTTGAGGGTTTGTGTGGAAAAGTCTGCTGTGATTCTGATGGGCTTTCCCTTGCATGTGAGTTGTTTCTTTTCTGTAAATGTTTGTGGTATTTTGTTCTTCTGTTGGGTTTTGAGGATATTGATTATTATATGTTTATATGTTCATTTTTTTATCATGGCGACTTGGAGTCCTATATGCCTCACTTATCTTATTCTTTTGCTCTGTTTTGGAAGTTTTCTGTCATTAATTCTGTGAAAAGTTTTTTTTTAAATTTCATTTGTACTTTCTCCTGCTTTTTCACTGAGTCCCATCAGTCTTATATTATTTTCCTTTCTGTCATTTAGGAGCTCTTGGATTGATTTTTCAGGTTCCCTTACTATTTTTAAGAGATCCTTCTTTTTATGGTCACTGATCTCCATCCTGTCTTCTATATCTGATATCCTGTCTTCAGATTGGCTCAATCTGTTATGTATAGTTTTAAACTCATGGATATCTGCTGGAATCTGTTTCTCTGATTCCATTTCTTTCCTATGTTTGGCATTCCTACAGTGGGCATTTGTGGCTTCTATCATGATTCTGAGCTCATGTGTTTTTTTATTTGTTTCTATCCTAGACTCTCTAATCATGTCATTCATTCTGCTCTCCATCTCTATAGTTATATGGGAAGTTATGCCTGTTTTGAATTTTTCTGGAGCCTCATTCATCTGTTATGGTATTTCCTGCGCTGTCACTTCAGGGTGTCCAGGTCATTGAATATCAGACTTTTCCACCTTATTTCCCCCAGAATTTACCTTGGGTAAGATGAAAGTTTGTGTTTGTACTTGAGCCTTGTTTGAATGTCTTCCCTTTTCTATTTTTGTTGTTGGTACTGTCCATTTGATACCTGGGTTAATACTTCAGTCTTTTTGTTATAGCTTGTCTTTAGGTTTTTGACTCCCTAATGACTCAGAGGCAATCTCTTTTTCATTATACCAGGAAGGACAACTGATTAGATCAATTACAATATCTTAGACTAAGTGATACAATCAGCAACACAAAACCATCAAGCACATCTTAGAAAATGACAATTTGTGGTAGTTGTTAATGTAACACCTTTAACTGTGGGAATTAAATAAAAATGAGGCTAGAGCTCAGGACAATGGCCTTTCTGACCCCACTGTGCTTTTTGGGTGTGAATCCAGGTACACAGCCAGGAATCCAGTGGTGTATGGTTGGGGAGTTGTTGGGGGTGGTTCAGGTCCCTGGGCATCTCTGCTTCTTATAGGTCTGCTGCAGAGCTTGGGCAGCCAGGGTGAGAGCTGCAGGCTAGCTCCACTCAGTTCCGCCTCTTAGTGTATCCTTTTAAAATAACTTTCCCATCCTCTTTCAAAATAACTTACCCATCCTCTTTCAAACTAAACTTTCCTAATTTCACTATGATGAAGGTAAGCTTTATCTCTGTTTCCCAGACAGAAAAATATAGACAATTTAAGCTGACTCAGAGTTCCAACTAGGTTCAGTGATTACTGTATCTTGAACATGGAGCCATACAGTTATTTTTTTAAAATGGAGTTTGTTGGTACATTTTAGGTATATAGTACAGTTACATTCATTACTGGGATCTTGTACCTTTACATGACAGGTCTTGGTTCTCATTTTTTCCCCTTGCCCCTGCCTTTCCTTCACCACCCCCATCATACTATTAGTTTTTGGGCTCGTTCTCCTCATCTAGTAAACACTAAGTATAAATATTCATTGATTATGATGAATACATTTAGAATGATTTATATGATGCTTTGCTTTGATTTCTTTTTGACTATCCAGTTAACTCTAGATTCTTTGCATGTAGAAGATTTGATTGGGTACATTTGTAGCCTCACAGTATTTTGTTTTGAATCAATTTTTTAAAGTTGCATTTATTATTAAATGGCGTTAATGCAGAAAGCAAGGACAAAACACTCACAAGCAATCTACACAATTTGACAAGATGCACTGTGGAGGAAAAAGTAACTGAGATGGGCCAACAGTATTCTACAGTCTTGGTGGATGCATTCCTGGGGAAGTGGACCTCTAATTCCTCACGAGTGGGGTCTCATTCCTGGAGGGGGCATGCCTATTGGTGTTCCTTGAGCAGCGGGAAGCCCAACTTGTGGGCCCTTGGGTGGTCTCATAGCAGGTGGAGGAGCCATAATGCCTAGAGGTGTGGTTGCTCTGGCTACAGAAGAGGGTGGAGTTCCCCTCCCTGGTAGGTACTGGGTTGGAACTCCAACAATACTGGCAGTTCCAGCAATGGCCACAGTTGCCACAGTACCTCTTCCCTGTAGAGGCATTACCTATTGTGATGTACCCCAACTTCTTGGACAGAGCCTGCAAATCCAGCAAGAGCCTGGGCAATTGGTGCACTCCCTGGTACATCTCTTCCAGATTCCTTCCCAACCCTGGGACCTCATGCAGCTCTATCAAGTGGTACCTGAGCAATGCCAGTATCTTTAGGGGGTGACCTTTCCACAGTCATGGATACCAAGTTCTCCCATGCAGCAAGACCAGATCCAAAATGCTCTTTTCTTCATGCTTTGGCTGTTTTGCATTCTTTGGCTTAATCTTCCTGAACTTAATCACAATCACAAAAGGATCAAATTCCTAGGTCTGTCAAAAGCCTCAAAGGCACCAGCAAAGAACCAGCCATCTTGCATCACATTCTATAGTAAATGTACTGCAGCATCTTGCTGCTCTTGTCCACAGTCATGATTGCTGTTCCACCAAATTCAGTGTCAGTGATAAAACAGCAGGAGTCTTAGTACCCAGCAGACAGCTAAGGCATAATGTGGATTCTCCTAGGGTCATACAAGGCATTCAGGAGTTTTGCAAACAGCAGGTGGAATCTTAAAGTTTCAATACTCTTTAGTCCTCCCTCATTGTCTCAGCTAAGAATGCCTGCCTCATCTCCACTTGGACATCCACCATAGAAACTTGCTGCTGAGAATGTCTCCGGTACAGCTGTTGCTCTTGGTTGCTCAAGGAGGCTGTCCTTCTACACTTTACTTGGACTTCCATCTCCAGCTCCGTGCTACTCTGTGGTTCTTCTCCAGTACAAGTGATCCCTGGCTCTCTATCTGGCCTCTGCCTGTTCCTCAGTGTGAGACAGCAGCCATCTTAAACCAAAGTTTAATAACTCAAGGTTAAGGCACTGCAATTAGTGTAGTAGCCTTTGCATAATATATATCAGGGAAGTTGTGTGGTTTGTGGGTAACTCAAATGTCCACTTATTATTTAAATAAAAGTAATTTAGAGCATTTTTCAAATAATACCATTATCTGGGTTGAATTAGGCCAGCGGGTTCAGTCTGGAATCTTCAGAAATACTTGAGTGCTTAAAAGCTAATTAACAATAAAAATATGACTCAACAAACAAAGTTTCAGTTATAAAATGAACAAGTTCTGTATATCTAATGTATAGCACAGATAGTGATGGATGTTAATTTTTTCTTTTGGTATGGGGGGGGGATCAAACTCAGGACCTTGTGCTTGGGATACAGGTGGCAGCAACCACTGAGCAAAATTCCTGGCCCAGATATCAATTTGTGATAATTAATATGTATATGTATATCAAATCATGTGTACAGCTTGATAACATTCAACCTTGTCAATTAAATATTTAAAAACGGGATAATACTTCATAGAATTAGCATAAGTTAAATTAAATAAAAGGTAGCAACATCAAGCATTTACCATGGTGCCTGGTAGTTACCCAGTAAATGGCAACTATTATTATGAAATAATTTGAAATATATTTGCCTAAATCTAACCTTTTTAATAGAAATTGTCTATTTTTAATAACTTGCAAATTGTGGAGCTAATATTTTAAACTTGTGACATGTTTCCTTGTGAACATCTTGCCAAATTTAGAAAAAGAACTATTAATATTAATCTCTTAAATCTTAAAATGAAATTACTCATATATTTGAAAATACATCATCTTAAATATTGAAGGGCCTGATTGATTAGGTATTTTAAAAGTCACATATCTTGTTGAAGAAGTCACAAACAAATGTAAATATGTCTCATGCTCATGGATCAGAAGAACTAGTACTGTTAAAATGTCCATACTCAAGGCACTATATATTTTAGTGTAATCACTATCAAAATTCCAATGACATTCTTCATAGAAATAGAGAAAAATCCTCCAAATTTGTGTGAAACTTGAAAAACCAAAGCATTACCAAAAGAGAAAAGAAGCTTTAAATAATCACACTGCTGATTTAAAATTATATTACAAAGCTGTTATTTTAGTTATTATAGTTTTCTCCACTGTTCTTTTAGTCCTTACGGAATTTTAGCCCTTTAATTTCTGTATTCTCATTAGTGAAGTTCCAGGAAGGAGTAGAGATAAACATAAGTTATGTAAAAATAAAATCACACACAAAGACCAAAGATTTTACTTTTTTAAAACCATAACCACACATGCTAGGCAAATACTGTACTACTGATCTGTCTCCTAATCCCTTTTGTTTGCTTTTACATGTAATATGTTCATCTATAAAAGTTGTGAAGTGAAGCATGTAAAATAAAATAAAAACCAGTATTAATTTTACCACCCTAAAATAACCCCTGTATACATTTTGACATATAAATGTAGGTATAGTTTTCTGTTACAGCTTTTGTGAGGTATAATTTATGATAAACTATATTTTAAGTGTACATCTTGATGTTTTGGTATACACACATAAATGATACATGCATCATCATAATCCACCTGATGAACAATGTGTCCTTCCCAAAACTTGACTCTATAACCTCCCCCACCACACTATTGAGAAGTAATTGTTAAATTTTGTCACTGTAAAGTGTTCTGAATATTTTAGAATTTTATGCAAATGAAATCTTATGTGTACCCTTTCTCTGGCTTATTTTAAGCAGCATAATTATTTTGAAATACATACCATAGCATGTATCATAGTTAATTTTTAAATTGCTGAGCAGTATATCTTTAAATATATTTATAATAATTTGTTTATCCATTGTTTATTAAAATCTGGAGTACTTGATATAGGAGAAGTCTGATATGAGGAAGTGACTGCTTCAGCTAAAGGTGACCCTGGATTACATGAAATATTTGGGTTTTCAAATAAAATTGCAGTAAATGTAAATGGGAATTATGTAAATGTCTTTGTGTGATTGCATACTTTCTTTTTGGGGGGATAGATATCTAGGAATAGAGTGATTGAATCATATTTGTTTAATTTGTAAATGTACTGCCAAAATGTTTTTCAGGATGGTTTTATCATTTACATTCCTACCAGCAGTATTTTCAAAGTTACAATTTTTGCACATATTTGCTAAAACTCTATATGGCCAGTCATTTAAAGTTTAGTCATTCTAAAAGGCACATACCACTTATCTCATTCAGATTTTATTTTTTGTTTTTTAAATTGAGTTTATGTGTACATTTTAGGTATACAGTACAGTTACATTCATCATTGGGATCTTGTACCTCTACATGACAGGGTCTTGGTTCTCATTTTTTCCCCTTGTCCCTGCCCTCCCTTCACCCCCTCCTCCCCTCCCCATTTACAAACACTTTATTTCTATCTTTTCATTTTCTCACATTTTTTCTTTTCCCTTATTCTCTTTCCCCTACCCTTCCCACTTTCCCTACACCTTTAGCCCTTTTCTTCCCATTTCACAATGTCAGATTTTAATTTGCACTTCCCTAATGAATACTACGGCAAATTTTTTCCATATGTTTATTTTCCAGCTATCTTTTTTTGGTGTGTCTATTCTAATCTTAGATCATTCATTAGTGTTTTTTATTGTTAAGATTTGAGATTTCTTAGCATATTCTGGAGACAAGTCCTTTATGGGTATGTGATTTGCAAATAGTTTCTCCCTGTCTGTGGCTGGTCTTTTTGCTCTCTTAACAGTATCTTTTTAGGAGTGAGAGCCTTAATTTTGAAGAAGTATAACTAATCAACCTTATTTTCTTATATGCATTATTCTTATGGTCTTGTCTTAAAATTATTTTCTCACAATTCAAGGATTTTCTAGTACAAATTATATAGTTTTAGATTTTATATGTAAATCCATTATTAACTGTGTTATGAAGTCATAGATTGAAGTTCATTTTTAAACATTAATTTCCAATTATTTCAGTACCATTTGTTGAAAAGTCTGTGCTTTATTTACTGGATTGCCTTTGCATTTATATAAAAGAATTGACCATGTATGTGTGTTTATGACTGGACTCTTGCTGTGTCACCCATATGCTTATCTGAATGCTCATATCACTCTGACTTTATTAATGTAACTTTGTAATGTGTTAAAGTATGATAATCAAAGTCCTCTTACTGTTCTTCAACAGTTGTGACTATTCAGGCCATCTGAAATTTCTATATGAATTAATAAATTGACTTCTCAAATACTACCAAAACATGTCCAGGAATTTTGTTTGTGTTCAATCTAAACATCAATTTGGGGAGAATTAACATCTTAAAAATACTGAGTCTTGGAAAACACTTTACAAATAAATCCTCAGTAGCATGGGAACTAGAACAAAGAATCAACAACCAGGATCTCATCTTTTTAAAGCTTCTGCACTTCAAGAGAAACCACCATCAGAGGTAAGAGACAACCTACAATGTGGCAAAAAAGTTTTACCAGCTGTTCCTCAGACAAAAGTCAACTATCTAGAATAGATAAAGAACTAAAAAAATCAGACCAACAAACTATAAAGACCTACTTAAAAAACAGGCATTTGAAATGAATAGACACTTCTCAGATAGAGAAGTAAAAGCAGCAAATAAACATAAGAAAAATGTTCAATATCACTGGTCATTTGAGAGAGGCAGATGAAAACAATGCTGAGATTCTACCTCACCCCAGAAAGAATGGCTTCTATCATGAAGTCAACCAAAACCAAATGCTAGTGGGGTTGTTGGGAGAAAGAAACCCTTCTTCATTGTTGTTGGAAGTGCAGACTGGTGCAACCACTATGGAAATCGATATGGAGATACCTCAGAAAAATAGGATTAGACATCCCATTTGACCCAGCTTTTCCTCTGCTGGCTATCTTCCCAAAAGAATGAAAAGAATCAAACCATAGTGATAAACCACATTTATAGAGCCACAGTTTGTAATAGCTAAAACTTGGAAACAGCCCAATTGCCCACCAATTGGAGACTGGATAAAGGTGATGTGTTTTTCTATAAAATGGAGTACTATGCAGCCACAAAGAACAAAATATTAGAGATATTTATAGCTAAGTGAATGCACATTGAGGCTGCACTCTTAAGTGAAATAAATAGGACACATATGTGTAAATACTGAATAGTTTCTCTGGTGTAAAAAGCTGGAAATGCAGATAAGGATCAAAATGTATACTTGAGGCCACAGCCCCACCCATCTGGGCCTCAGCAGATAAACAGTGAGAGGCACTACAGTGTGGGTGCTGGCAGGTACCACTTGCCCCTGTACATTCCAAAGTAGATGTATCCCAGGGATGGAAGGATTGTTCAACATACATAAATCAATAAAGGAAATACACTATATTGAGTCAAAAACAAAAACTGTATGATCATCTCAAGAGATGCAAAAACAAAACAAACAAATTCAATACAAATTCATGTTAAAAACCATGCAGAAAATTGGAATAGATGGTCTTTATCTCAACTTGATAAGGCTATATATGAAAAACCAACAGCCTATATTATTTTATTTTTTTCAGCTTTAATTGAATTTATTGGTACATTTTAGGGATACAGTACAGTTATTCCCCATCTACAACCACTTTATTTCCATCTTTTCATTATCTCACATTTTTTTCTTTTCCCTTTTTACCCTTTCCCTACCCGTCCCACCTTCCCTACACCTTTAGCTCCTTTCTTCCCATTTCTCAATCTCAGTAATCTTATTAGGATCTTCTGTATTATTGCAGATTATTCACACCAGAGAAACTATTTGGTATTTACACATGTGTGACTTATTTATTTCACTTAGGAGTATATCTTCAATATGTATCCATTTTCCTATGAATGAATCTATTTTCTCATTCTTTATGGCTGAGTAATATTCCATTTTATAGAAAAACCACATCTTTACCCAGTTTCCAACGGATGGGCAAATAGGCTGTTTCCAAGATTTAGCTATTACAAACTGTGCTGCTATAAACATGGGTGCACATACTTCTCTGTGATATGATTCTTTTAGTTCTTTTGGAAAGATACCCAGCAGAGGGATGGCTGGGTCAAATGGAACCTCTAATCCTAGTTCTTTGAGCTATCTCCATATTGATTTCCATAATGGTTGCACCAGTCTGCACTCCCACCAACAATGGAGAAGGGTTCCTTTCTCCCCACAATCCCGCCAACATTTGTTATTGTGTGATTTCTTGATAGCAGCCATTCTTTGTGGGGTGAGGTGGAATCTCAGTGTTGTTTTCATCTGCATCTCTGGAATGATCAGTGATGTGGAACATTTTTTCATATATTTACTTGCTGCTTTTACTTCTTTGTCTGAGAGATGTCTGTTCATTTTGGGTGCCCATTTTTGAATCAGGTCTTTATATTTGGGGGGGCTGATTGTTTTGAGTTCTTTATATATTCTTGATAATAGTCCTTTGTCTGAGGAACAGCTGGTAAAAAATTTTTCCATATTGTAGATTGTCTATTAGTTCTGCTGATGGTTTCTTTTGAAGTACAGAAGCTTTTTAATAAGATGAGATCCCAGTTGTTGATTCTATCTGCTAGTTCCTGTGCTACTGAGGATTTGTTCATAAAGTCTTTTCCTATGCCAATGTCTTCTAGAGTTCTGCCTAACTTACCTTCCAGCAAGTTTAATGTTTCTGTTTTAATGTTTAGATCTTTAATCCATTTGGATTTTGATTTAGTGCATGGCAAAAGATAAGAGTCTAATTTGAATTGGTGGCGGATTGACATCCAGTTTTTCCAACACCATTTATTAAAGAGGCTATCTTTCCTCCACTGAGGATGGTCAGCTCCTTTGTCAAAGATGAGGTAGCCAACAGCCTATATTATACTAAATTTTCAAAAAATGAAAACCATCAACTAAAATCAGGAACAAGAGAAGGATGTCCACTGTCACTGCTTATGTTCAATATAGTTTTGGGAACATTAGCCAACAGCAATTAGACAAGAGAATGAAATAAAAGCAGTAAAGATAGAAAAGGAAGTTAAACTGTCATTATTTGTTGATGATGTGATACTCTACCTAGAAGAACCAAAAAACTCTGCCAAAAGACTTCTAGACTTAATTGACAGATTCAGTAGTGTAGCTGGATATAAGGTCAACACTAAAAAATAAATAGTCTTTTTTTACACAAATAAAAGATTCATTGAGAGAGAAGTGAGGGAAACAATGCCTTTCACAATAGCATCCCCAAAATGAAATATCTAGGAATTAATCTAATGAAAGAAGCAAAACACCTCTACATGGAAAACTGCAACACTCTGGAAAAGGAGACAGAAGAGGATAGGAGAAAATGGAGAGACATTCCTTGTTTCTGGATAGGAAGAATGAATATAGTGCAAATGGCTGATTTTCCAAAACTGCTGTACAGAATCAATGCAATTCTGATTGAAATTCCAATACTATATTTCACACAACTAGAGAAAACAATCCAAAAATTCATTTGGAACCAGAAGAACCTAGAATAACAAAAGTCATTCTAGGCAACAGAGACACAGCAGGGAGTATCACAATCCCAAACTTGAAATTATACTGTAAATCCACTGTGTTAAAAACAGCATGGTACTGGCACAGAAACAGACGTGAGGATCAGTGGAATAGATTGGAAGATGCAGAAACAACTTCAGACATACTCAGCTGGCTCATCTTTCAAAAGAGCCAACTATCTTCACTGGAGGAAAGATAGCCTCTTTAATAAATAGTGGTGGAAAAATTGGATTTCAACTTGCCAAAGATTAAAACAAGACCCTTATCTTTCACTTTGCACTAAACTAAAATCCAAGTGTATTAAAGATCTAAATATTAAAACAGAAACTCTAAACTTGTTGGAAGATAAATATGTAGAATTCTTGAAGATGTTAGCATAGGAAAAGACTTTATGAACAAATCCTCAGTAGCATGGGAACTAGCACAAAGAATCAATAACTGAGATCTCTGTTTTTTTAAAAAAGCTTCTTCACTGCAAGAGAAACTACCAACAGAGTCAAGAGAACTTACAGTTTAGGGTTACCAGCTGTTCCTCAGATAAAGGTCTATCCCAAATATATAAAGAACTAAAAAAATCAGATCCTCCTAAATTTATAGACCCAGTTAAGAAATGGGTACCTGAAATGAAGACATTTCTCAAACAAGTAAAAGCAGCAAATAGCCATATGAAAAAATATTCAGCATCACTAGTCATTTGAGAGATGCAGATGAAAACAATACTGAGATTCCACCTCACCCCAGAAAGAATGGCTGCTCTCAAGAAATCAACCAGTAATAAATGTTGGCGGGTTTGTGGGGAGAAAGGAACCCTGAACCCTTCTTCATAGTTGTTGGGAGTGCAGACTGGTGCAACCACTGTGGAAATCAATGTGGAGATGCCTCAAACAACTAGGATTAGAAATCTCATTTTAACCAGCTATTCTTCTGCTGGGTATCTTCCCAAAAGAATGAAAAGAATCATACCACAGTGATATATGCACACCCGTGTTTATAGCGGCACAGTTTGTAATAGCTAAAACTTGGAAACAGCCTAATTGCCCATCAACTGGAGACTGGATAAAGAAGTGTGTGTGTGTGTGTGTGTGTGTGTGTGTGTGTGTGTGTGTATAAAATGGAGTACTACTCAGGCACAATGAATGAGAAGGTAGAGATATTTATAGCTAAGTGGATGCACATTGAGGGCATACTCTTAAGTGGAATTAATAGGATGCCCATGTGTAAATACTGAATAGTTTCTCTGGTGTGATAAACTAAAAGTGTGAATAAGAATCAAAATGTATAATTGATATTGTGTAATAGGAAATAATGTCTAAAGGTGTAGGGGAAGTGGGAGTGGTAGGGCAAGGTAAGACGGGAAAATAAAAAATAAGAGAAAAGGAAAAAAATGGAAACAAAGTCTCTGTAAATAGGCAAGTGTGAAGGGGGTGAAGGGAGGGCAGGGGAATGGGGAAAAAGTAAGAACCAAGGTACATCATGTAAAGGCACAAGGTCCTAATGGTGAATGTAACTGTATTGTATACCTAAAATGTACCAATAAACTTAGCAGAAGAACAGCAAAACAATATTGAGTCTTGCGATCCATAAACACAGTAGCTTTTTCTACCTTTTAAGTTTGTTTTAGCAGTGGTTTTTAGATTTCACTACTTAAACCTTGCCTATGTTTTATCATATTCACCCCTAAGGATTTTCTACTTTTCCCTGCCATAGTAGTAGTAGTATTTTTAGAAATTACCATGTGTTATTCTAAGTATTAGTTAATACATAAAAATGCAGTTGCTCTTTGAGTATTGATCTCGATAAATTCACTCCACAGTAGCTGTTTCTTTTCTCTCTCCCTTCCTTCCTTGAGCTGGTGTAGATACTATAAGGCACCCATCTATTTTCTTCCTTCCCTTCCTCCCTCCTTCTCTTCTTCACTCCTTCTTTCCATCTTTTTCTCTCTCCCTTCATCCCTCCCCCTCTCCTCCTCTCTCTGTCTCTTTCCCTTTCTTCCTTCCTTCCATAGATACATTAGCATTTTCTATATAACCCATCAGGATCATGCTTTCTTTGGATAAACATAGTTTTTCTTCAGTTAGAAACTTTTGTATGGTATTTATAGATGTGGTAAAAGCAAACATCCTCATTTCATTCCTGATTTTAGTGTAAAAGTTATATTTTTTATTGTTACAGAATTTATAAAAGTTGCCTATTCCTGGAAGTAACATTTAAGGACATTCCTGGAAGTAACAAATAGGTTATATTTTCAGCAGTTAATAACTTGTGTTTAATAAAAATTAGCTGTGGAAAAAAATTTTTGCTCTAAATTTTGAGTGATGTTAGAATTTTCCCTTTCAGGATGTAGCTGAATGTATGTAAATATCTAAGATTAGGGAGGAATGATGGTAATTCTTTATAATAATAATAATTATGCCTTTTCTACTTAAAATTTAAATAGTGTTGAATGGGGCTGAAGTAATATAATAACAATGTGTTTTTTTGGGGTAGCTGAGATTAGTTAAAGTTGGCCAGAAGCATTGGTTCTCAGGAAACTCACACAAAGTTTGCTTTATATCATTCAGATTTTCTTGGACAAAAGATAGTAAGGTTTTCTAAAGCTGCTCTTTTCTAAGTTACATACTTCAAGTGCTGACCATGGTAGCAGACTGAGATTTGAGCCCAGGAAAACTTAGTTAGTTGTCAGCTCTGATGGGAAAAGCTCACATCATGGAATTTATCTTTGTCTTTGGGCTTTTGCTGTCAGGCCCAGCTGAGTTCAAACATTTACCGAGGAGCAGAACAATATTTTCTTCATATATGCTTTCCCCATCCTTGGTAACCATGGAGCTATTATCTAACAAATAGGTTCTCTACAGCAGTCCTTGAAAAGAGCTTCTTCCCCAGAGGGTAAAGAGATTCTTAAACACACTCTGCCCAGAATCCACATTTACTTGAAATTTCTTTAGGTTCTAAAAGGATTATTTAGAGCACTGTCAGAGATTTCTAAGGAGCCATAAAACATGAGATACAGTATGCACACCAGTTGCAACTTTGGAAACTGGCGTATTGAGTCTGATAATGTTAACTTAGGTGTGGGTGTCACTTACACAAAAAATTAGTAAAATGACGTATGCTCTCTCCTCTTTCCACCTTCACTCTGTATTTTGTCTTTCAACTTTTCTTCATCTTTCATCTCTCTCTGCACTTCTCACCCAGGGTCAGATGACCTACTTTCTACTACAGTACCTAATACTTCCCTTAGCACACATTTTCAAACTGTATTGTAGTCACCTTAACTTACTGAATCTCCCACTGAACTATATTTTTGGGGAAGGCCTTTAGTCCACCCAGATTGTCCATCATTACAACACCAGTAACCAGCAGGCCTGCCTCATCTGCAGCTGTCTCTGAGAGACAGCTTGTTGGGTGCATGTGTGAAAGGATGAATGCGTGGGGCAGGCTTGGGGTGGGCAGAACTATTTCAGTTCCAAAGTAACAGTTGTAAGGCAAAGTTGTATTTGTTCAGGGGCTGAATTAAACAAGTGATGAAGGACCAGAGCTTGAAAAGCAAGCAAAGGCAAAAAATCTAGAGGTATAGAAAAAGGGAAGAAGCAACCATTGCTGTCTAGATTAGAGGAACTATCCTTAGAATTATGAAGGTTGGTTTTAAGGATAACTGTCTGGGACTGGGGATCTGGGACATAAGGTAGACATGGCTTCAAGAACCTCAAATTTAGACAAGTTGTGCTCCAAGAGGATCAGTGGATGAATGTGGCATATGGTATTTGAGATTCTATCTGTTGTGAAACTTGAGAATAGTTGGACAAAAAATGGAAGGACCTGGAATTTATTTCTATTTGCATGTTCATATTTGTTCATATAAATGTACTCTGCTCCTTCAGTGTCTAAATTTCCTGGAACACCCATGTATTTATATATATATATATTGAGACAGGGTCTCACTTTGTAGTGTAGACTGCACTTGAGCTCAGTATATAGCCCAGGCTGGCCTCAAACTTGTGGTGATCATCCTGCCTCAGCCTCATGAGTACTAGGATTACAGGTGTGTGCCACCATGCCTGGCATGTGTCTAGATTTTTTTTAACTCTCATTTTTCTTTAGATTTTCCCAGCTTGGCTGGACCCCAGCATTATGCATTCCAAGCCTCAGAAACATATCCTTGGGCCTAGGGAGTAAACAATTTTATTTGGGATAGAGAACAATCTAACTTCTTAAATGCACACATTTATATTTTCTAAATGACCATATTACTGAAATCCTATTAGTTCCAGCATTTATTTTAGTTGGGCAATAATATGACATAGTATAGTTTTAGATTTTTTTTCAGAGAGACATTTCTGTTATAGTAAGTCCATGACTTACAAACACTTGAATTGCAAACTTTTACAGGTATACTGTATAAGATTCACAGATGTGATGTATAAGACTCATATGTATAAGACTTGTGAACATAACTCATTTGTCAGTAAGGGATGTACTGTATGTGCAAGCAAAAATAAAGCTTCTTTTTTCTTCATCTTTATGCTTTTTACCTCTAGTGGCCTTATATCATTAGTCTAGTTTACCAGCCTAGAACTGCCAGGATGTTAATGTATTATTTTTGATGTTGGACATCTTTGTCTCATTCGTTTTTCTGATAAAGATGTCCACAGTACCATATTTAAGTATTCTGTTGCCAATTAACTCGATTATAGATATTCCATATCATATTAAGGAACACCATTTTGTTTCTATGTCATACTTAAAATTTTATCAAATGCTTTTTAAAAACATGAATTGAAGCTATCGGATGGCTTTCCTCCTTTGACCTATTAATGCAGTGAATGATAGATTTCTTAATACTGGCCTTAATTGCATGAACTCGTGGAATAAGTCCTACTTTTTCATGGTTTATTGTTCTTCTAACATCCTGACTGATTTGATTTTCTAATGTTTTAGTAATAATATATGTATTTATAGTTGCAAGTGAGATTTCCTAGGAGACCAAGGATTTGTCTCATGGTTCCCACTGCATGGATAACTTTTGCTTCCAACCTTTGAAGCTCTGAATTAGGCTGGGAGGCTGCCAGTAAATATATACTTGTGGTCTGACCACTTTCCTCCCAGCCAGAGTATGGTCTGTCCTTTTTAACTTTTATTCTCACTTATTTTCTATGTGGCAACATTTTCTTAAAACTGTTCTCTTGCTTTCTTCAAAGTCAGGCTGGGCTTCTCCTATTTCTCTTTTATTTTCCTTGGGATTTCATTCAGCAGAATTGTGAAATAATGGGATAAGCAAAACCCATTTTTATTAATCTTGTTCATCAAATCTAGCAGCCATATGCAAAACAAAGTTACAAAATTATATTTTCATTAATTGATAGTTGAGATTAACATTTCCAAAATCAGGTGTTAGCTTTCAAAATTTTCATGATGGAAACTTGTCTGCCTCAGGGAGGAGCCAATATTACTGAACCTCTTCCCCATAGCTGAGAATAGCTCAGTGATTGGCTCAACATTATAGTTGAGGCAGCAGGCATGGCCTGTCTCGAATGCTAAGTCTTCTGTCAGGAGTAGCATTTTAAACTGCAGACTTGTACATAAGAGCAACAGAACCTTTTTATAATTCTGGTAACTTAGAGAAAACTCACACTTTTGTTTAAGACAAGAAGAATTCAATGTGCTTTTATACTGTGTAGTGTTAAGCTTTAGGAGAGACAACCTGAGCTCTGTATAAGTTTCTTATTAACCCTCAAAGACTTTGCAGAAGCTTGTCAGTACAAACCTCAAAACTAGTACAGTCCTGGCAGCAGTCCTTTACTAACACCAAGGGTGTGCCAAATTTCTACTCCATAATACCAGCACTTTCCTTTTGCTCCTTTGCTCTAGAGGGTGATGGCCTTCAGAGGCTCCATTTTGGACATCTCCTCTGTAGGATCCCCTCACCTCTGCCTTCTCTGGGATCTGCTTTCTTTAGCAGTTGTTCCTTGCAGTCAAAGCCAGAGCATCTCATTCTAGGTTTCCTCCTGGGAATAACATCGAGGATCTCCTTGGCCAGGTCTTTGAGTTTCTTCAAGCTAGTCCATCAATTTGAGAAATAGACCTTTCTCTGGTCAAGATAGACTGTTTTTCAGTAATGTTAATGTGCTGTTTTTGAAAGAAGGAATCTCTTTCTACCAGGAATGATTATCTGGAGGGATAAGGATATACAAACCCCTCCTGCCATTCCTATATGTGCCATTTTGGCAGAGATTTTACTGATCATAGCAAGGCTGATGGAATGGATGTTTTACCCATGGGCCTCTGGGCCCAGGTTTTGCACTTGTTTTCCGATGGCCAATGGGTGAGCACTCTGGGCAGCACTCTGAGGGCTTCTCTCTTTTCTGGCCCCTGTGCCTCTACCTGATCTTGGGCAAATGCATTCACTTCTCCATCTGTTAAGGCAAGATAATTGTGCTGTCTGCTCCATTCCAGAGCTGCTGAGATGAATATCAGCATGATCACAAGGAGATCTGAGCTCCTTTGAGAAGGGTGCTATGTGATTATAAGATGTTACTATCACTGTTTCTTTTAGGTACTGGAACTAAATTAGCTGTAGTAGGTTGTCTTTTACCTTTAGTTTTAATTCTTATAATTACCACATAGCCTATGAGCAGATGAATATTTTTCCCCAAGTCACACTGCCTTCAAATTTGTCAGAACAGAGTCCCACCTTACATCTTCAGCCTTGACTCTTTGGTCAGTTATGTGTAGAGTGGGTTTTTACATTGTAATATAACCCAGACTTCACTTTTCAGTAAGATAATCTTGGACCTGTTACTGAAGCATTCTAAGACTTAGTGAATTCACAAGTAAAATTGAGTTATTTATTGCTCTTACATGAATTGTATGAGTTCTCCAAAACTCCTGGCAAATTGAAGGTATTTAATTAAATGTTAGTGTTTTAAAATCTCACTTAATAAAAGTTTCTTCACTTTTTGTTCTTGGCATCAATGTGATGTGCATTTCTTTTTCAGCATCTTGCAGAGAGAAGAGAGCATAATTGTTTTGGGTGTTTAGGATGTGATTTTTTCAGATGATTTAATTTTGAATTATGTATCTTCATTGTCAATATCCTCAAATAATTTAATTAATGAAATATATACAAGCATTTACTGTCTGACATTTATTTTCAACAGCTTGTGAGCCATCAAATAGCCCTTAATAGACAGGGCTAGGGATTTAGCTTGGTGGTGCTGTACCTGCCTTGCAAGTGAAAGGTCCTGAGTTTGATTCTTGGTGCCAGAAAAAAAAGTAAAACCTAGAAAAGCTAGACTTTTAGGTGGTACTATTTAAAACCTTAATAGGACAGAAATGATAACTTTTTAAAGAGTAAAGTTAAACTTTATGATATATAAATATGTGTGTGTGTATATATATATATATTTACAGTCAATGTGTGTGGGAACTCCTAGCACAGGGTCCCGTCTTTTTCGCTAGGAGTTTCACTTCCAGCTGACAGTCTGTGACGGGAGGGGGACAACAGTGACAGGCCTTGGCTGGATTCCTTGCCCTTCCCCTTTCTTAAAAATATAAAACTAGATCTTTTGTGTCAGCTTGTTTCCTTGCCAAGACCTGGATACACACACAGGCTGCACCACCATAAACTGGAAGACTGCCGGCCCCATCTACCCTGGAAGCCTAATGTACTTGGACTATTAGTTTCTGATCCTGTTCATTTGTTTTCAGTACTGTGGATTGAACTTGGGACTGTGCTTGCAAGGCAGGCAGTGACACCACTGAGCTAAATCCCTGGCTCTAGTTTCTGCTTCTGTCTACACCTGTGCTGAACCCCCAGGTGGTATCCCAGGGCCCCTCAAAACCTGATATTCTTAGTCACGAGAAGGCCACTCTAGGGAAAGGACCACAGAAGAGTGCAACATGTCCTGTTTTGCTTATGCTGGTAATAAACATGTTTCTTCTCTGTCTGTAGATTTCTAAGTAAAGTAAACTTTCAATTTCCTTAAGAAACATTATCCTTAATCTTTATAAACAGCAGAGATGCTTCTATGCGACTAGAAGAGGCAGAGGGGTAGAAGGTAATGGAGGAAACCCAGAGCTCTCTACCAGTCTGTTCCTGGTGGTGTGGACAGAGGCTATGGACAAAGTGACCTCAGCCCTGAGAAACTCAGTGACCATCTTCAACTACTTACAGGATCTCTTCCATGTTGGATTGCATAGAACCACTCCAGGGTTGGGTATAGGCTTCACTGAGGTTCTGCCTTTTCCCTAGTTCTCACAGGACCTCAAAGAAACCTTTCTGATATAAAATCTCTTTCCAGAAGTGATAAGATGTTGACTGTGGAGTGTGAAGGTGCCAAGTACTAGAAAAAGGAAACCTGTTACATTTGCCATGTGCCACCAAAAGTCTCTAGAGCCTGCAGAAGTTTTAGAAGAGCTTTTCCTGGAGGGAGATTTTGCCATTTTAATCTTTAGATTTAATTTGTGATGAGGGGAGAACATGCTGTAGCAAAGTACTTTTAAGCTCCATGACAAGGTTCTGGAGAGGAAAGATTTTCTCTATCTTATATATTTGTGAGTGTGCTAGTTACCATATTAATTACTCTTCTCTCATTGCTGAGACAAAATACCTGACATCCACAGTTATAGGGGAAAGATTTATTTGGTTTACAATTGATAGAGATTTCAGTCCACAATCAGCTGACTCTTAAAGCAGAGTGGCAGACAGGCTTGGAAGAGGAGAAACAACATGGTGCACACAAAGTAGCAAAAGCTACAAGAGACCTTAACAGAATCTCTCTGCTCCTTTTTTATTATTCAGACTACCCAGATTAAGATGGTGCAAAAACCGTAACTCATGTGTGTTGTGGATTAGTAACACACCCCCTTAATCCTAGCATCACACACTCTAGCTTCACCCACCTATGACCTCATGAAGCTTTGGGGGACATCTAGACACAAATCATAACAGTAACTTTTTTAAATTGCTGAGACAAAATACCCGACACCCAAAGTTAAAGGGGGAAAGGTTTATTTAGCTCATAGTATGCAGAGGTTTCAGTCCACAATCAATTAGCTCCAAGGCAAGATGGCACATGACAGAGGGGCATCACAAAGGAGAAGCAGTTCATGGTGCCTACACAGTAGCAAAAAGCAATGAGAGAAACAGTGTCTTTCTGACCCTTTTATCTTATTCAGTTTACTGGGACTAGGGTGGTGCCAAACCAGTCAGCATTTAGTAATCACAGGCCCTTAATGCCAGCATCACACACTCTAGATTTAGCCACCTCTGAAAAAGCCACCTATGACTGCAAGTCTTTGAGGGAACATTTAGTTTCCAATCATGACAGTGAGGCTTCCATCTGCACTTAGCCGTGTGACAGCTTTCTGCCCAGGAATAAATTATTTCATCAAGAAGTGGTCACTTCTGCTGTTCACAGTTGTTGTACAGTGTTTAAGAAACCTGCTCTGCCTTTGAGTAGCTTGTAATTTAGTCCTAAGTCTTAGTTTCAATGTCTATAAAATAGATAGTGATATTGACCTTATTTTATTTTTATAAAAATTTTGCAAATTTCCTACACTTGTGTTGACCTATGGAAGGTACGATGAAACATTGTAGCTATTATTGCAATTTTGAATGAAATTAATGGAAAACAACCATTGTGATAAGCACAATAATAGTTCTTCAAAGAGGTCAACACCCATTGCCTGTGCAACTTGTAAATGTTACTTTCCCTGGTCAAAGGGACTTTGCAAATGTGACTCACTTAAGACCCAAAGATAAAGAGATTATCTTGGGTTATCTAGGTGGCTCTAATAACAGAGATCCTTAAAAGTGGTCAGGGGAAGAATGTGTCAATAGAAACAGGGTCAGAGATGTGCAATACTACTGATTTTGAAGATGTGGTGAGGCAACCAGGAACCAAGAACATTGTCCTGAGTTCCAGAAGGTAGAGCAGAAGTGAAGAACAGAAAGAGAGCCTCTCTAAGGCTCCTTAATGAAAGTTGAAGATCACTGGAAAAGTGAAGAGAATACCTGAAACACAGGCACACCAGATCATTGTGGTTGGGAAATTGGAGAGATCACTACCTCCTATTGGAACCTGGACTATCCTCAGGGGAAGGACAGCTGGAACCTGCAGTAGAACCTTGTAGAGTTGAACCTTGCCGGAGGTCAAGCTCAACTTTGGCCTTGCTGCCAGAAATCAGCCTGAATCTCAAGGGTCTGCTGCTGGCTTGCTGAGACTAATTAACTTAGATCTGCACACTGCTGCCCATATTGTCTATTGTGACAGCAGAGACATTTCCTGGAAGAGGTATTTCATTTTTATTTTTTTATTTTTAAAATTATTTTTCTCCTCCTCTTATTTTTAATTTTTCTTTTTTCTATTATTTTCAGAATTTTCTTTTTTTCTTTCTTTTTCTCTTTTTTCTCTCACTCTCTCACTCTCCCTCATTGTTCTTCATCTCCCCTTTTTCCTGTTCTACCCTAATTTAGATTTATTCTTTCTTTTTCTTTTCTTCTATTTCCTTTTCTAGATTGTCATTAGTTTCAAAGGAAAGTGAATACAGTTTCTAATTACCATATTGCTGTTAGATTGTTCTATTCTTGTCTTTGTTCTTTCATCCTGCCTTTTCTTCTTGTCATCAACAGTTTCCTAGGGTTTGCATGATCTTCTTGTGTCCTCTGGCCTCACTTCTAACCTTTCCCTATCCTTCTACTTATCTATCCCTTCCTCCCTAACTCCTAATTCTCCATCCTGAAGGGTAAAGTTGCTATATTAAAGAGTTTATTCACTATAAACATATATTGGGCTAGTCTTCAACTGTAATTTAATTCACATGGTTAAAGGTGATAGATTAATAACTACCACAAATTGTTATTTTCTAAGCTGTTCTTGATGCTATTGTGTTGCTGATTGTATTTCTTGGGCTAAGATATTGAGATTGATCTAATCAGTTGTCCCTCCTGGTATGATGAAAATGAGATTGCCTCAGTGTCATTACAGACTCAAAACCTGGAGACCAGCTATATATGGAATATTGAAGTTTTAACCCAGGAATTAAACCAAGGACAGTACCAACAACAAAATAGAAAAAAAAAAGACATTTAATCAAGGCCAAAACACAGACTTCCAGTTCAACACAGGAAAATTCTGGGGGAAATGGAGTGAAAAGCCTGACAAGCAACCACCTGGACACACTCAACTAATAGTGCAGAAAGTAACAAAACAGGTATGAGGCTCTATAAAAATTCAAAACAGAAATAATTTCTGAGATAACTACAGAGATGGAGAGTAGAATGAAAGACATGAATAGAAACTCTGGAAAGGAAACAGATAAAAAATAGATGAGTTCAGGACCATGATAGAAGCCACTAATGGCCAGCATAGAAAACAAATGGAAACCATGAATGCCCAACATAGGAAAGAAGAGGAATCCATAAAACATTCAAACAGATATCCAGGAGATAAAAAACTCTGAGAAAGACTGAGCCAATCTGAAGACAGGATATCAGATATAGAAGACAGGATGGTGGCCAGTGGCCATGAAATGCGGCATCTCTAAAAATAATAAGGCACCATGAAAAATCAACCCAGCAACTCCTAGATGACGCAAAGAAAAATAATATGAGACTGATAGAAGTCAATGAAAAAGTAGGAGAAAATACATTGGCATAAAAAACTGTTCACAGAATTAATGATAGACTTCCCAAATAGAGAAAAAGAATTTGATATACAGATGTGAGGCATATAGGATATCAACTAGCCATGATAAAAAACTATACTTAGTCATATAATAAGCAAGATCTCAGAAAATGAACAGAAGAACAAAACACTACAATCAATTAGAGAAAAGAAACAAATCATATGTAAAGGACAGAGTCACAGCAGATTTTTCAACACAAACCCTCAAGTCAAGGAGAACCTGGAGTCAGGTATTTCAAGACCTAAAAGAAAACCACCTCCAACCCCAGTTGCTTTGAGTGAAAGGTGAGCAATAAAGTATATGTACATTAAAAAAACCTTCAACCCATACTGATGTATCCTGAAAAAATATCTCTCAAAATTAATAGGGAAATAAGATACTTCCATGACAAAGAACATCCAAGAAACTTCATGAATACCAAACCAGCACTCCAAACAATTCCAAATATATCCTAGAAAACAACAATGAAGGTCACAACTCCATGAGGCCCAACAGAGCAATTACATTAGGCATGGCAAAAAATTAAAGGGGGGAGATTAAAAAGAGCCAACAATAGGAAAATAACATGATGATGTTAAGTAAATACATATCAGTTATAACCACAAATGTTAATGGGCTCATTTCACCAATCAAAAGAAATAGACTTGCAGAATGGATTAAGAAACAAAATCTAATAGTATGAAAGAAACACATGTAGTTCGTAGACTGAAAGTAAAGGAAGAAAAACAGTTCTCCATGTGACAGGAGCCCAGAAGAAAAGCAGGGGTAGCTATCTTATTTGCAGACAAAGTAAATTTCAAACAAAAACATAGAGAGATAAAGAAGGTCACTACATCCTTTTAAAGGGATCAATCCAAGAGGAAGAGATGACAATCATAAATATATACACATGAAATACTAATGCCCCCAACTATACAAAATAAATATTAAGGAACATTAAAAATGAAATAAGGCATGGATAAATACCAAATAGTTTCTCTGGTGTGAATAAACTGCAATAATACATAAGATCCTAATAAGATTACTGACATTGTGACATGGGAAGAAAGGGGCTAAAGGTGTAGGGAAGGTGGGATGGATAGGGGAAGGGTAATAAGGGAAAAGAAAAAAATGTGAGATAAAGAAAAGATGTAAATAAAGTACTTGTAGATGGGAAGGGGAGCAGGGGTTGAAGGGAGGGCAGGGACAAGGGGAAAAATGAGAACGAAGACCTGTCATGTAGGGGTACAAGATCCCAATGATGAATGTAACTATACTGTACACCTAAAATGTACCAATAAACTCAATTAAACTGAAAAAAATGAAATAAGTATTAATATAATTGTAGTGGGGCCTAAATACTCCACTGTCACAGATAGACAGATCATCTAGACAAAAAAAAAACAATGAAGTACTAGAACTGAGCCAAGCTTTTGAACAAATGGACTTAATAGATATCTACAGAGTGTTCCACTCCACAAAATCAGAAGATACTTTCTTTTTGGCTTCCCACATGTCATTCTCCAAAATAGATCACATACTAGCTCATGCAACATGTTTAAGGAACTGCAAAGGAATTGAAGTTATCCCATGTGTATTAGAACATAGTGCAATTAAACTGGAGATCAATAGTGTAAAAAACTGCAAGAAATTCACAAACACATGGAAATTAAATAACACTTTCCTGAACAATCAATGGTTCACAGAGGAAATTAAAGAAGAAATTAGATAGTTTTTACAAATAAATGATAATGCCAGTAAAATATACAGGAACCACTGGGTCGCAATGAAAGCAGTTCTATGAGGGAAATGCATAGCCTTGAATGCCCACACTAGGAAAACAGAATGAGCTCAAGTAAACAACCTAATGATGAATCTTAAGCACCTAGAAAAGGATGAGCAAGACAAACCAAAACTCATACAAAGGAGGAAATTATAAAGGTCAGAGAAGAAATCAATGCAATGGAGACTAAGAGAATGATGTAAACAATCAATGAATTGAAGAGTTGGTTTTTGAAAGAATAAAAATCATCGATAAACCCTTAGCCAAACTTATCAAAAATAGGAAAGGCAATCTCATGCAATTAGGAGTGAAAAATTTGAAGGCACAACAGATCCAGGAGAAATCCAGAGGATCAACAATACCTACTTCAAGAACCTGCACTCTAATAAAATGGAAAACACAGAAGAAATGGACACATTTCTAGATACATATGAATTACCAATATTGAATGAAGAAGGTAAAAAAGGTAAAAAAATTTTAAACATCCCAATTACAATCACTGAAATTGAAAACATAGTTAAACACAAACAAAAGTCCAGGTCCTCATGGCTTCACTGCTGATTTCTGCAAGACATTTAGAGAAGAACTATTGGCACTACTCTTTAAACTTTTCAATGAAATTGAAAGGGAAGCAATACTCCCAAATTCATTCCTGGAAACAAGTGTTACTTTGATT
The DNA here is from genome assembly GCF_012274545.1 of Fukomys damarensis. Lineage (NCBI taxonomy): Eukaryota > Metazoa > Chordata > Mammalia > Rodentia > Bathyergidae > Fukomys > Fukomys damarensis. Next base: position 18,936,774 of record NW_022900948.1, read on the forward strand.
CCCAAACCAGGATAAGACCCAACCAAAAAAGAGAACTATAGGCCAATCTCTCTAATGAACATAGAGGCAAAATTCCTCAGTAAGATACTGGCAAACAGAATATAGAGGGTCATCAAGATCATATATTTTGACCAAGTGGGATTTATCCCAGGGATGCAAGGATAGTTCAAAATATGTAAATCAATAAATGTAATACACTAAATTAACAGAATCAAGGACAAAAACCATGTGATCATCTCAATAGATGCATACAAAGCATTTGACAAAATTCAAAACCCATTCATGATAAAACCCTGCAGAAAATTGGAATAGATGGTATTTATCTCAACCAGATAAAGCCTACCTATGAAAAACCAATAGCCAGCATTATACTAAATGCTCAAAAACTGCAAACCGTCACACTGGAATAGGAAACAAGACAAGGATGTCTACTATCACCACTCCTGTTCAATGTAGTTCTGGAAACATTAACCACAGCAATTAGACAAGAAAAAGAAACAAAATCAATGAAGATGGAAAAGGAAGAAGTTAAACTGTCATTATTTGCTGGAGATATGATCATTTGCACAGAAGACTCCAAAAAAAAAAAAACTCTGCCAAAAAACTTCTAGACTTAATTGACAAATTCATTAGTGTAGTTGGATACAAGATCAACACTAAAAAATCAATAGCCTTTTGTACACAAATAACAGATTCACTGAGAGAGATATTAGGGAAACAATCCTTTTCAAAATAGCATCCATAAAAATGAAATATGTAGTTATGAATCTACATTTGATCTTAGCCAAAAGGCCAAGAAATGATTAGTAATCAATCTAATGAAGGAAGCAAAAGACCTCTTCATGGAAAACTACAACACTTTGAAAAAGGAGACAGGATAGGAGAAAATGGAAAGACATCCTTTGTTCCTGGGTAAGCAGAATGAATATAATGCAAATGGCTGATTTTCCAAAACTGCTATACAGATTCAATGCAATCCTGATTGAAATTCCAATAGTATATTTAACAGAACTAAAGAAAACAATCTGAAATTTCATCTGGAACCAGAAGAGACCTAGAATAGCAAAAGTCATTCTAGGCAACAGAGACATGGCAGTGGGTATCATAATCCCCAACTTGAAACTATACTATAAAGCCACTGTGATAAAAATAGAATGGTACTAGAAAGGAAAGAGACCCAAGGATCAGTGGAATAGATTAGAAGTTACAGAAACAACACCAGACTACTCAACTACCTCATCTTTGACAAAGGTACCAACCATCTTCACTGGAGGAAAGGTAGCCTCTTTAATAAATGTTGGTGTTGGAAAAACTGGATTTAAACTTGCCAAACATTAAAACTAGACCCCTATCTTTCACCATGCACTATCCTAAAATCAAAGCATGTTAATAATATAAATATTAAAATAGAAACTCTAAACTTGCTGGAAGATGTTAGGTAGAACTCTTGAAGACATTGTCATAGGAAAAGTCTTTATGAACAAATCTTTGGTAGCACAGGAATTAGCACAAAGAATCAACTTGGAACTTATCTTTTAAAAAAGCTTCTGCACTGCAAGAGGGGCCACCAACAGAGCAAAGAGACAACCTACAACATGGGAAAATATTTTACCAGCTGCTCCTCAGATAAGGATTACTATCTAGAATCTACATAGAACTTCAAAAAACAAGATCCCAAATTTAAAGACTCCAATAAAAAATGGGCATCTGAAATGAAAAGCCATGTGTCAGACAAAGAAGCAACAGCAGCAAATAAACATATGAAAAAATGTTCACCATCAGTGGTCATTTGAGAGTTGCAGATGAAAACAACACTGAGATTCAACCTCACTTCAGAAAGCATGGCTACTCTCATGAAATCAACCAATAAAAATGCTGGCCACGTTGTGGGGAGAAAGAAACACTTCTTCATTGATGGTAGGAATTTAGACCTGTGCAACCACCGTGGAAATCAGTATGCAGATACCTCAGAAAATGAGGATTATAAGTCCCATTTGACCCAGATATTTCCCTGCTGGATGTCTTTCCAAAAGAATTAAAAGTATCATACCACAATGATATATGCATATCCATGTCTATAGTGGCACATATTGTAATAGCTATAACTTGGAAACAGCCCAATTGTCCATCAACTGGAGACTGGATAAAGAAGATTTTTAAAAAATAAATTGGAGTACTACTCAGCCATAAAGAATGAGAAAGTAGCAAAATTTATAGCTAAATGGATGCATGTTGAGACCATACTCTTAAGTGAAATTAATAGGATACACATGTGTAAATAGTTTCTCTGGTGTGTAAAACTAAAAGTGTAAATAGGGATCAAGATATATAATTGTGAAATAGGAAGATAATGTCTAAAGGAGTAAGGCAAGTGGGAGTGGTGAGGAAAGCTAAGAAGGGAAAAGAAAAAATATGAGAAATTGAAAAACACAGAAACAAAGCCTTTGTAAAAAGGGAAGGGTGTAGGGTGTAAAGGGCAGGCTGGGGAATGGAGAAAAAATAAGAACCAAGATACATCATGTAAAGGCACTAGATCCCAATGATAAATGTAACTGTACTATATGCCTAAAATGTACCAATAAACTTAATGGACAAAAAAGAACTAGAATTATCAGTCTTATGTAAATAGAATGTATACAGATACATAGCTTTCTTTTTTTTTAATTGAATTTATTGGTACATTCTAGGTAGACAGTACAGTTACATTCATTACTGGGATCTTGTATCATTACATGCCATGTCTTGGTTCTCATTTTTCCCCCTTTCTCCACCCTCCCTTCACACCCTCTTCCCCTCCCCACCTACAAACACTTTAATTCCATTTTTACATTTTCTCATATTTTTTTGCTTTTCCTTTATTCCCCTTTCCCTATCCTTCTCACTGTCCCTACATCTTTGGTCTTTTTCTTCCTATTTCACACTGCTAGTCATCCTGTTGACACAGAGCTTTCTAAAAGTGTTGTTCCAATCTGTTTTGTATTGTAGTAATGAATCAATTTAAGGAATGTAGTTCTTAAGATACCTTCAGGCACAGAGAGTTTCTAACTGGCCACATTTTTCCGATCAGGCTCAACATCTGCTGTTACTCAGGTCCCTCCCTCACTCTACTCCAATCCCAGGTACAACCTTTGATTGCTCAGCTCACCCACAAAGTTTCACTAATTTTCATGACACAACACTTCGGTTTTTCTCTTTTCTTATACTATAAACCCTTGAGACCTTATCTTAGCCAAATTGTTTATCACGTATTTTCTAAACAATATTTGTCCCTTGCTTAAGGCAGGCTGGGGAGCTGGCTATTAATATCTTCCAAATATCTTATGTCACTCATCAATGTCTTGAAGGCATTTACTTGTTTGCTTAGGATATCAGGATCTCAGTATAGCTGACCTTCCTAGTTATGATAGGGTTTCTAAGGACAGAATCACCTGCATGAAAGTGTTGACTTCTTCACTGTTGCAAACATTCAAGAGTGGTTGAAGAGCACTTAGAGCAGGGATGGTGAAAATTTGAGAGACCGAGTGTTCAAATTGCAACACAAAACCCACTTTTTTAAAATCACAAAGTGCCAACACTGCACTGCCTTGGACTTAATGTTCACTGGAAACTACCTCCCACCAGCCTAACCAGTCAGTGATGGTGAACCTTTAGAACTTTCAGTAATACAGATGATTTTTAATTTAGCAAAAACAACTATTATCTGGTACTCAAGCATTGGGGTGACTTGGCTCTACAGAAGACTCTGTGTGCCCACTATGGCATGTGTGCAATAGGTTCACCACCACTGATTAGAACAACTATGGAAATGGAAATAAAAATGAAACCTAAGATGATTACTCATTGGTTTAGGTCAGTGGTGGTGAACCTATGGCACATATGCTGGGTATAATTAAAAGCTCTAAAAAGTTTGCCATCACTGGTTTAGGCTGTGTGGGTGTGTGTGTAGGGGTGATTTACGGTGGAATTAAATCCAAGTCAGCAAGATTTTGGGGTAGGTGCACCTTGGTGGTTGGTTTCAGTGTAATTCATATAATTGCAGTTGATGCTGGGTGGTGAAAATAACTTACATAATCAAGGTTACTGGCATACAGCCACTATTTTGTGTGGACTGCCATGAGGGCTGGGGAGAAACTAAGAGGCTGCAGACTGCCTCATGATTGTGCACAGCTGAGCTGAGCAGAAGAGAATAAAGATATCTAGTCCAGTTCACAGTTCATCTCTTCTTCCATCTGCCCAAATTGCAAATGAACCTTTCATCTGAAGTGGTGAGAAGACAAACTAGACAGGGAATTTAAGCAACAACTGACTGTTGAGATAGAAGAGATGACCTTGAGGATCCCCATAGTACAGAGAGTTCATAAATCCACGATACCGCATCTTCTCTAAATAGTAAAACATGTGTGTTGACTAATTTTTGAGTCCTCCTCTTTAATCACAGGCAGGTATTGGGCTAATGGGTCAGATACCACTTCCTGTTGCTGCCCCACAGGGAGTTCCATGTGATTAGCCCCCTCTGGCAAGGTTCTTCCCAGGTATATTTTCTGCCTCAGAGATATTTAGCCCTTTCACTATTTTGGGAGCACACTTCTAAATTATACACATCTTTTCTGACACAAGGGCTATAACACTCTGCCAGGAGGAATCCTCCATGAATGGAATACATGAAGAGCGAAAGCCTGGGAAATGTGTCAGTGCAGCTGGTGTGAAGTTGAGGGTTGCTGACACTCAAGGCCAAATGTTGCTTTTTGTATCTGAAGTTATAGAAGAGTGTTGATACCTAACACAGTGTGGGGCTGAGTGAAATGCTGGCATGGTAACCATACCATATCTACCAGCAAGTCACCTTTGCTGGTTGCTAACATTACGCATACCTCGCATTTCAGCATTGTTTCTACTCAGAGTAGCTAAGGAGGACAGCACCTTGACTCAAGTTAATTATTCACTTGGCTCATAGGCAATGCTCTATCCCCTTTTCATAACAAGCCAAGTGTAAAATATTGCAAGGATCCCTGAGTGATATAAATCCTGAGATCTAAAATGGACCAAAAGACTTCAAAATAAATACACCCTTTTTCCTAATGACTTTGCTTCTAGGAATGCATCCTAAAGAAATAATGCGAGCGTCTTTCAAACATGCTTAATTACAACATGTTTTAATATTCCAAACCTGGAAGTTTCTTCCATGTTTCCAAATAAGAGACTATTCATGGTAAGTGAGGTACGCCTGCACCCTTAAAAATTAAGCTGCAGAGGTTTAGTGCCTTCAAAATTAATATTTGTTAAAATACATATTTTAAATAGTGTGTTTGAGGTAGATATAATAGTAATAATGCATACTATGGATCAGTTTCTGTCCACAGTACATACTATGTCAGGTACATGTGTGACTATATTTAATCCTTAACAAAAACTTGTAACTAATTTTTATTCCCAGTTTATAAATGAGGAAACTGAAGTACAGAAAACTTTGATAATTTGCTGAAGGTCACTAAGAAGAACAGTAATTCAACTGGGGAAAATTTGACTCCAAAGCCTGAGCATTAGCCACAATTGACACTGCTTAGGTACACTAAAAAGACAATCTCCAAAAACTGAAAGCAATTTTACAGATGTCTTATTAATTATACATTATGTATACCTATTTGTATACGTACATATAGAATCTGCCAAAAAATGTATGCACACTTCAGAAAAAGAAAAGCTTGTATAAATATTTAATATTGAATTTATTGACACAGCATGAGATTAATACAAGTTACCTTTGACCTACAATTATAAAAGTTGCTCGAAATGATGGCCATTAGCTTTCAGACATTTATTAGTATGGTGCTTGGGTAACCTTGGTCAATGAGATTCCTGCACATGCATTTTCAGTTTCTTCTCTAAGGGACAGCAGTGTAGTGAATGTTTTGCAATATACAGTATTCTCTAGGGTCCCCTGAATGAGGGTAATCCTATCTGTTGAAAAAGAATCATACTATTTTTCTTTTCCTGAAATGTGTATACATTTTTTGGTGGACTCTGTATATCATACATAAATGTTGTATATACAATATTGATTTTATATAGATGTGTTAAGATTACAGGTGATATTTGTCCTTAGATCATTTATAAATAGAACAATACTTGCAAAATAACATTATGAAAAACAGAGAATCCCAGAACCAGGATTAGTAGCATTAATCTAAGTGATTTTCTTGCCCAACCAGCAATAATTTGTCCAGAAATAAAACATAATTGTCCTGTATGGATCAACCATTCTTTGTTATTCATTACTTAGCATTGGGCCAATCACTTTGTCTCACAGAGAGGCCAGGAGAGCAGAACTAAAGCTTCTGATTTTCACTGTGGATTAGGTTCTTAATTGATCTGAGACTAATGTTGACCTAGGATATTTATATTCAGAAGCTGTATTCTTTTCTTGTGTTGAAGCTTTCAGAACTGCATAATGTTGGCCCTGTGGCAGTGTTTCTCAATTAGGAGTGATGTTTACTCCCCAGTCAACTGTTGGCAAAGTCTAGGGATATTTTTGGTGGTAGGAGCTGAGTTGAGAGTGGTGCTATTAGCATCTGGGGGATGAGGGAGGCCAACGATGCTGATCACCACCCTACAATGCTCACAACAAAGGATTTCTGGGCCTGAAGTGTTTCTAGAGCTGAGTTTGAGAATCCCTATCCTATCCTTATGTCATCTCTCTTTTCTCCTATTTTGCAGGTTCTAAGTGAGTCCTAGCTGTGTTAGCTCCCTCAAACTCACTGGTATTTTCTTTTACCTGGGGGAATTTAGGTATCTGCATTTCTACACATATTCAGGGTTTTGTAAATAGAGGCAGTAATGAAAAGAGTGTGAGCACTGGATTAAAACCAACCAGATAGACATGCACGAAGGACCAAGCTGTATGATTATGAGCAAATTGTTTCCCCTCTTTGAACTGTAGGAAAAATCTGAAAACTGGAGAGAGCAACACCACCTTCCTCAGCATGTCATGAAACTCCACTGGCAAAATTTCTAGCATAGTGCCATTGTGCAGAAGGTGCTCCATAAATATTTACTTTCCTTTTATCCTAAGTAAGAGCATTCATGATCAATTTAAGGGGCAATAGTACAAATAAAAATTGAAGGAGTGATCCATTAGGCACAAATTAGTTTTATAAAAGTTGATGCAGTACAGCATCAATTTTTGTGTGTTTTGCTGAGTGGGAAATCAATGGCCTTTCCTTCACTTGCCTGGAACATTGTCAGCTTTATGTGTGAGTCATTTCTAGACACAGCATGGCTGTAGTTCTCACCATGTTTTTTCTGACAACTAATTCAGCAATGATTGGAGAAATTTATTTTAGAATTCTATTTGCCTCTTGTTTTCCTTCCACATTTCTATTACCTAAATGGCTAACACCAGACTAAACATTGATAATAGCAATAGTCACAATAATAATATAGCTAACACTTACATAATATTTTCTATGTTCCAAGAACTGTTCTCAATGCTTTTACTTAACATTTCATTTTTTAATTTAAAAAATTATTATTATTATTATTATTATTATTTTGGTTTTTTGAGACAGGGTCTTACTATGTGGTTGAGACTGACCTGAAACTCACTATGTAGCCCAGGCTGGTTTTGAACTCACAGTGATCCTCCTGCCTCAGCCTCCTGAGTGCTAGGTTTACAGGCATGCACCGCCATGCCCGGCCATTTCATTTTTTTAAAAAATAGCTGTATTGTGGGAGAATTCATATACAGAAAAATACTGTATTCTTTAAGAAGACTTTTGGATGAGAATAAATGAAATCTTACTTTGGTTTAATGACCTTAGTGCCCTGGCTGTACCACAAGTACAAAAGATATATAAATGCTGCTCAGAGCCTCCAGAAGGATCTAACCCTGCCTACATATTGATGCTTGTTCAGCGAGACCTGTTTTGAACTTATAACCTCCAAAATGATAATATAATAAAGTTGTGCTGTTTTAAGCCACTAATTTCTGGTAATTTATTAAAACAGCAAAAGGGAGCTTGTACAGAGGAATATTCCTGCTTTACAAGATAGGAAACTGAAGCTTGACAAGGGGAAAAATCTTGCCAAGATTTTCATGCAAAAGTTAGGAGTCCAATCCTGGCATCTGATTCTAAAACTCATGCTTCTAATCAAGGTACAGCATTGTCTGTAAGAAAAATATTCTTGGTAGTGACTACACCTATGTAACAGAGCTGATGTAACAGAAATGGAATATGGTGAACTACTGAAAGACAGTTGTAGGGAACCATTCTGCATAATTTTTGGGAAAAGTGATTTCACAATTAAATTATGATTAGGCCTAGTCTTCTTGCCTACAGGCCAGCTAGGACATATGGAAATATAACTCAATTTTTTGCCTCTAGCCACAGTTGAGACCTCAGTGGTACCATGGTGCTGTGACACTCAAGGGCAAGATTACATCAGCTGAAGATATCCTGGTTCCTAGAGAATCCAGTAGTAAGTAAGAAAAAGGTTTTACTTGGGAAGGGACAAATACCTTACCAGTTTAATTTATCCCACCTACTGTTGTAAGAACATCTTCACTCATCTTATCATCCTAATCAACATAAACTTCTCATTGATCTAAAATCCTCATCACTATAAGATCTTTATGGTCATGGGATTGCCACAACCCTCTCTGATATCTGATACTTCCTTAGATTATAAAATCCTTGTCAATTTAGGATTATTGCTACCCTCTGAGTCATCTCTTACTCCCTACGAATCCAACAAATAGTGGCAAGCACTGGGTACCTTCATCTTTGCTGCTCAGACCAACATTGATCAGGCTCAGAACCCAGCTTCTTCTCTGTCTCATTTCCTGTCTTTATTGTTTAATTTGCCTCGTGCTGTCATGGCCTGTAGGAGGCCAGCACCCACTGCAAGGGTTCTAGAAATGTCCCCTATCCTGTTCCCTACAGACAGTGGCTCAGAAGGGAAATGGATTTTCATTTATCACAGTTAATTTGGATTAAACTTTACAAGAACTGCTCATGTTCTAGTAGAAACCAGTTATTCCCTTGGCTGCCCGTCTTTTGAGCTTCCGAAATTAAGATAATATTAGTCTCTAAATGTAATACTACTTTTCTCTCATTAAAAGTCAATATTTGATTGAAGAGCAACATTGCAACTTTCTAATCTAGTCCATAGGTCTTAGTAAGTTCTCTAAAGACCTCAATGTATATATCAGGATCATCCAAAAGCTTCATTAGGTCTCATTTAATCTGTCTTAGGTCACTGAGAAAAAGACACATGGACACAGACAGTTCCATATTTGCCATTTACTTCCTGCAAGAGATATTGTCTTTGAGGGACCTGAACAATTTAGCCAAGGCTGGAAATAGCCTCATGGAGATTGATTATGGTTGGCCTAGATACTCCATCCTCAGCACCTGGTGGTCAAGGTTTAAAATTGTCTTAGAAACCTTGATTTTATGTTCCACAGGGTAAGGAGTAGCCTCAGGCTTAGAGGTACTGAATGTCTTAAGGATGAGGTGTCTCTCATAACATTTGCACCTGAACACAAGCAAGAATTACTTCTTAAGGTAATGAAAATCTCAGCATAAGATGATTTTGACCATTCTCTCTCTTTTATAGTATAATTCTGATTGTGAGATGGCATCATAGTACTTTCCTCTGTGTACTTGGCTTTAAGAGGGAGGCACACCACATGGTGGTGTAGAGAAATGCTAAATTGCTCTTTACTACATTCCAAAAGAGTATCAGGTGAGTATCAGGTTCAGATATGGAGTTCTTAATCTGAAACAAGAGAAACAAATATGGCACCTCATAAGTCTCTGCTTGATTCCTGTGCTCCCTAGAGTGTCCCTCAAGGTTTCTTCCACTCCAGGGTAGGTAGCTACCATCTGGAGAGAGACCCAGAAAATAAAACTGAACTGGACTATCTACCCTTTATGAGTGGAAATCTTACCTTTCTCAGGTAACTCGTATCCTTACTCCAGTATGTACTCCAAAGCACAAGTTACAGTTTACTTCAGCTATAACAATCATGTTCAGAGAAGGAAAAATTGCTAGCAAACCAAGAGATTGAAACCACTGCTTTCTAGTTATTGAAAGACAGAGGAAAATAGGGCACTTTTCTTGCAAAAGAGAACAGTTCCAGAAACACTAAGTCAGAGATTCTGCCCTGGGGCCTAGGGTAGAGAAAGCTCTGAGAAATTTCTGTTGTCTATCCTTCTTTTAGGCAACTTTTACTAGCAGCAAGACAAGGCTACTCCTTTAAGGTCCATTTTAAATTCACTAAGTATTTGAAACTCATAGGTCTTCCTAGCATCTACAATCTACATAGTAAAGGCACCTTTATCAACTTCTGTGCACACAAGAAAGAAGAGAAAGACTAAGCAAAAGAGTCTCCTATTCTACTTGGCATATAAAAACAAATGCAAGTTACTGATTGCTATTTTCCCTAGTGTAAGACAAAACAGTTATTGTGAGTTGTCTTAGTCTGACTTTCTGGAAGGAAGAGTCTGATTACAAGGGATTCTCAAATGAACTCCCAACAAATAGGAGCAAAATTTAAAGGGAGTGTCTAACTCACTAGCAGAGAGAAAAAGTCCAAATAAAGCTCAAGCTGATTAAATACCCCTCAATCACCATATAGCATTTTATAAGACCACAGTCAATGTTCCAAAGTCCATAATCTATCAGGAAAGGGTTTTTTTCTCCCCTACACATATAAATGATGAAGACCATGTCTAGGAGGAGTGGCAAGGGGGAAGGTTTTATAGTTTCTAATCTATGAAAGACTTGTTTCTTATATTTGTCTAGAGGTCTGTCTTACCAGGAGTAGAGAAAGCAGTCCAAACCTGTAACTCAACTCTTAATATAGCCTTAAGAAAGGGCTCTGATGGCTTCATTTCAGATCACTCTGAGACAGAGGATACGTGATGCTCACTGACAGAGTTCCCCTTTCACCTCACAGAGGAGTCCAGATGGGACACGATGTGGAGATTTTCTGCTGATTATCTGGGTGGGCTGTCAGGAGCTAGTTTCTTCTGAGGGACCTGTGGGTATCTACCAGAGAGTAGTCTTGGTTGTTACCCCTCAGTTGTCACCTCAGTTTTGGATAGTTCCATGCAATCAGAGATCTGTCTCTGAGAGGAGCCCAATTGCCTATCTGGTCAATGTTCCACCCACCATTGGCATCAATGGGAGTGGGGATTCACCAGAGGGCAACTGGAGAAACCTGCCCTCTGCTTTGAGAGTGGCAGCTGCCCTAAGGGCAAAGACTAGCTGGCAGAGTAACTACAATTTGTTTATGATTCCATAAGGGACAGATAAAAGCCTGAACTGTCTTTATCTGAGATTACTTCATTAGACACCCATTTTACAGTATTTTAAGCAACTAAGTCCAAATGCAACACATACAAAATAAGAATAAAATGTAATTTTAACAGATAATGCATAAGAAAAAATAAGAAATTTGCAAACATTTAAATCACACAACTTAAAATTAAGAAACTTCTGAAACAAAAGCTGAAACAAAGGGCAGAATTTATGAAACAAAAACCCAGAATGTATGAAACAAATGAGAGCCTATGAAAAAAGTTACAATCCATGAAGCAAAAACACCAAATTTATTTTAATTTATGAGCTGTAAGTTTTCTATGTACTAAACATGCTTACGTAAATTTGAGTTTTTCAGGTGCATTTGAATTATTTCCATTGATTACAATCACCACTGCAAACTGTATGCAAAATTTGTATTTGAGTAAACTTCCTCTTTATTGGAGTGCTTCAGTGTTGAGGTCAGAGTTCCTAGTTCCCCAAACTGTATGACCATCTGATAACAATATGTACTTAATAATTGATAACATCAAGTGGTTTTTCTTAAGTTACTCTTTCTAATCTATACATAGCATACTGTTGAGCCATCTCATCCTTGTATAACATTACTGTTCCTTTGTGTTAATTTGGTTTTTATATACTTTTTTTTTCTCATTGAGTTTATTGGTACATTTTAAGTATACAGTATAGTTACATTCATCATTAGGAATGTGAACCTTTTCATGCCTGGTCTTGTTTCTCATTTTTTCTCCTTATTCCTGCCCTTCCTTCACCCTCTCCTCCCTTCCCTATTTACAAATACTTTATTTCCATTTTCTCATTTTTTTCCTTTTCCCTTATTATCTTTCCCCTACCCTTCCCATTTCCTCTATACCTTTTATATTTCCTTCACTTACCCTTGTAGTAACTATCTGTTCCTAATTCCTAAGAGATGATGGATGATCCAGTATGTAAAGATTTTTATCATGCATTATCATTGTGAAATACTCTGTCTTTCCTATTTACTTTGTTATTTTATTTTTTGGTTATGTTTTGAAATACAGTCATATTTTGTTTTATCAAAAAAATAAAGACCAAGAAGGAAAGACCAATGAAAGAAAACTCTTACCTCTGATGAGTAATCTCAGTGGAAGACTTCCACAATGATATAGGGGGAAGAGATGTAACTCCCAAACCTGCTAGATATCTGAAACAAGAGATCATTTCCTCTAAAATTGAATGAGTTCAAGGAATAACAGAGGTTAAGAACAGGAAAAATTTATTGAGGGAAAGAAAACTTCTGCATGAGAGAGACAGAAGGGGGACCAGAAAGTGGGTTGCCCCTGGATTAAAATTTAATCATATTTCTTTATCATTATAACTTCTATTTTTTGGATTAAAGATATGAGAAGAGTTCTTTTATAATAAATTATCTCCTGATTTATAACAATATATTTGAAAGAGATTTATATTTGTAAATTTTTGTTTTAATTTTTTTCTTCAGACTTGTCATGTTACTAATCACTAGAATATTGTGCATTGGTATTTATTTTGTTTTTTTTCTTCTGAAGTTTATTGATACTTTTTATGTACACAGTACAGTTACAATCATTATTGGGATCTTGTGCATTTACATGATATATCTTGGTTTTTATGTTTTCCTCATTCCCCTGCCCTCCCTTCAACTGCTTCATCCTTCCCTATTTACAAAGATTTTGTTTCCATTTTTTTCTTTTCCCTTCTTTCCTTTCCCCTACCTTTCCCACTTCTCCTACTCCTTTAGCCCTTTTCTTCCTATATCACATTGTACTTTTCTGTGTAGTGTAGCAGGAAATCTGAGATCATTAAACAAAAATGAGAGTTTCTTTATTCTCATTAAATTATTTTAATGGAGATAGTGTTTCCACTAGAGAATAATTAATTTTTAATTACTTATTTATACAGACCCATATGTATTTATTTTTATTGTTGTCAGTGTAGCATTTACTTATTAGTGCATATTTGTTATACATAATAGTGGGCTTTTTTTGCCATATTTGTGCATGAATAAATTGGCAAAGATATTGAAGAAACACTTTTCAAAAGAAGTAGTATAAAAGGACAATAAGTATATGAAAACATATACAATGTCTTTACTATCTGGGAAGTCAAAGGAATCTAGTACTGAAGACAAAGGGAATCAGGGTGAAGGGGAAGCTCACCACTTTTGAGCTTAAATTTCTGTTTACGTTTGCATTGGAAATTTGTTATTCCTTTCAGTTGTAATCATTTCATGCTGTTTGTTTCTTGAGTCTCCTAATAATCTAATGTGATAGATACAGTAGATGGCACAGAAGTTCAGAAAGTGTGTTTTGCAGCCAAGGCCGTGCAACTAATAAGGGAGAAAGAAGACATTTCCAGTGTTTCACTCCCAATCTTGACTTATCTCTAATATTTATATACTTTTTATTTGTTCAGTACTGGGAATGCATGGCAAGTCAAGTGGTCTACCAATGAGCTACACCCCCAGCCTCAATAAACTTCATTTTTGATATTAGTAAATTTTTATCCAAAGCCATTAAATGTGCTGCTATATTTTCATTTATGTTGAACAGCATGTCTCCTTTTAGAAAACTGTTGGAGAATCTGATAATGATGAATGAATGATGTTAAGTTTGTGTCTAGCACTTCTGGTTGTATACTCTATTTAATGAATCCCAGTCTCATAAAATCCAAGTTGTCTTTTGACTTTACTTTTATTTTTCATTGTCCATTGGGTTTCTTATTACCTTCCATCATTAGTTTGCGGCTGTTGCATAAAGTCAATCCCATCAGAATAACACTCGCAACTGTCTCATACATCTAGGTCAGAATTGATTTTGTGTATGTATGACAGGTAAATCTGAAGCATGGAGAAAAGAGAATTCTCTATAAGATGTATTTTTTTCTACTTGAAGGCCTGTGCAGTGGATAACAAAATTTCAGTGTTGGCAGATTTTAGTAGTATCATAGCTTGCTTACACTCTGTGAAAAGTCATAGAAACACTGATCATAACTGTGTCTGTGTCAGCTAAGTAACTAATATGTTAAAATTTTTCTACAAGGAGCTTACAAGGTTCCAGGAGCTATGATAGGCCTGAAAGATAACCCAAAAGTGAGTTAAGCACATTCTCATTTTTGGAAAGTTCACAGAATTTCAGTGAAATGCAGAGTCACAAAATGAGGCAGTAGGATACACAGGCTTTTTGCAGCAGAAAGGTACACTAAAAACACTGAGGATATAATACAACTAAAGGTATGGAACTCTTACTATCTTTAAAAAGTTATTTTTACCTAATGTGTAAGCATCATGTATATTTATGAAGTATAGTATGATATTTAAATACTTGTATACAGCATTTACTGATCACATCAAGATAATTAGCATTTCTTTCTCTTGAAATATTTATCTTTTCTTTGTGTTTGGAGCCTATCTACTCTTTTCTTCTAGTTCTTTCAAGATGTGCAGCATTTCCCCTTACTATTTAGGCACAGGTGAGAAAGAATCTGAGACAGAAGAGAACACAGAGCAGCACTTCCTCCTAACTACATTAATATATGCATTTTGCATTGAAATTGTTTTCTATTATTAAACCTGAATCTAATATATATTAATGCACAAGGTCTTTGTGAAGGATTTCAGTCCTTTGTGCTTATTTTCATTTCCAGATTTTCCTTGTGCTTGGCTGGATTTATTCTTTAGATGTTTTTTGTTAAAGAAGCTATCAGAAAAAAATGAATAATCTTTCTAAAATAAATTGTTATGGCCAAGAAGGTCTTTCTTAGTGTACTCTTAAATAGCCACGAAGGTGAAGTATGAAATAAGTGACTAATATAGATGGCCACTTTAGCAGTCATTGTCATTTTATCAGTGAAAGACTTATCTTTTTATTATAAAGCAATGCATGTTTATTGTAAATTAAAAAATATGGATAAGGCAGAAAGGCATTTGTAATCTTATACCCCAAAAGATAATTGCAAATAACATTTTGTATTCTTGTCTGTACATATACATAGTTACACACAGAGTCACCATTTCACATAATCAAAAGGTGAAAAATATTTACCAAGTTTAAACAATGTGTTCCTTTAAACTTTAAATTATGATCACAGTGAACCCTCTTATAAGTTCCTATATTTTAATCATGGATTTTCTTGCACTTATCAACTAGACATCAGACAATATTTTATCACATTTTGGCAACATTTAAACCACTGGATCTATTTTCTTGCCTGTTAATTGCATTGACTTTCTAGAACAATAAAAATTAATTGTGATATTATCTTATCATCTTCCTAACTTTAACAAAAATGTGTTTTACCTTGTGTATGCTATGAGTGTGTGTGTGTATGTGCACCTGTGTACACTAGCATTTGTGTATTACATGAAAGAGGGCCTGACAGTCCTAGATTGGTTGGTAGGATGGGGTGGGCTATCATCAGTAAAGAGATCAAAGGACTAAATCAACTTAGAATAAAATTGTTCCAACTTCAGGGAGGTAAGGTTGAAAGATCAAGAAAAATCAATTGCTGTCACTACCATTTCTTGAGGCAGTAGTAATTGGCAAAATTTACCTCTGTGTCATTTTTTGGGAGAGTCACAGGTGAGCTGTGATATAGCTGGGAAGCAAATCACTTAGAATATCTCTTGTTGTGTTGAGGCAAGAACAATTGAAAATAGTCCCAGGAAACACACAGCCAATAGAAAGACTGGCAGGATGGGAACCAATGGGTTTTTGCATCCAACAGAGGGTTTAAGAGGAGTCCCAGAAGGGTCAAACCATGAGAGTGGACTAAGGATAAATCTCTCAAGAGAAAGCTGTTCTCTGTCACAGCTATGTAACCAAACATGAGGAATATGACCCATGAAGTTTGCTTGGTACTGCTGCCATAGATTAATAAACTGTGATGTGAAGATGCATAAACAGAAATCATGCTTAAGATGAAAGAGATGATAACAACCAGGTGTTATGAGGGAAAACCGAGGCCTTCTACATACTCACTTCATAGGCCTTTTATAATTCCAGTGTGATAAGATAAGAAAACCGATATGGAAAATTTCTTTTTTGCAGGGTTTTTATCATGAATGGGTGTTGAATTTTATCAAATGCTTTTTCTGCATCTATTGAGAGGATCATATGGTTTTTGTCCTTGACTTTGTTAATATAATGTATTACATTCACTGACTTTCGTATGTTGAACCACCCTTGCATCTCTGGAATAAATCCGACTTGGTCAGGATGGATGATCTTCTTAATAATCCTCTGTATTCTGTTTGCTAGTATCTTATTAAGGATTTTTGCATCTATATTCATTAAGGAGATTGGTCTGTAGTTCTCCTTTTTGGTTGTATCTTTCTCTGGTTTGGGAGTCAGAGTGATACTTGCTCCAATGGGTTTTTGCATCCAACAGAGGGTTTAAGAGGAGTCCCAGAAGGGTCAAACCATGAGAGTGGACTAAGGATAAATCTCTCAAGAGAAAGCTGTTCTCTGTCACAGCTATGTAACCAAACATGAGGAATATGACCCATGAAGTTTGCTTGGTACTGCTGCCATAGATTAATAAACTGTGATGTGAAGATGCATAAACAGAAATCATGCTTAAGATGAAAGAGATGATAACAACCAGGTGTTATGAGGGAAAACCGAGGCCTTCTACATACTCACTTCATAGGCCTTTTATAATTCCAGTGTGATAAGATAAGAAAACCGATATGGAAAATTTCAAGATTAGGATGGAAAAACAAGGACATTAAAAATGCAGGAGAAGCACAATCTTTTAAATAAACATCTGTTGTAGGATTTATAAGGTATTTTGATAGCATTTTTATGGGATTAAAGAAATTCTTAGCATTTCATCACTTCTGTGATAAAAGGTCAAAGAATATATGAGACATATTATGATGAACAAGAGAGCTTTTTTAAGCCATGGGAAAATAAAAACCCAGAGTAGCCTTTAGTTAAATTAAAGCATAACTTCAGATTTAAAATAAGAATTAGAAAGACATAAAGCAAATATAATTGTAGGAAATTCTGTGTGATATATAGAAGACAATTTTATAATTGTTCTTGGAACATAGGAGCAAAATGACATGAAACATAAAGATGATAGAAAAGTGATAGATGGAGAAGACAGAAAATATTATAAATTTGAATAAATGCTGATAAAAAGATCAAGACAAATACAAAATAAATCACATTAAATAATTTTTATTAAGTGCCCAACTACCTGAATCTTCAGGTCAGAAGTACAGAAGAAGGTTCCTAAAGTGAAAATACTGGTAAGATGAATACATGTCATGGACAAAGGAAGAATCAATCTGAGGAGCATGCCATCTGGGGCTCCTCTTTTCACCACAGATCAGTAACATTTGAATGTGGTTTGGATGGGACTGAGAATTGCATGACCATTCCAGATGGGAAGGGAGCAGGTATCAGGGCTTTTGCTTGACATAACTTCTTACTAATGAGATGGGTTCATCCCCCAAAATGATGAGCAACAGAAAGAAAGACTCTTGGTCATACTGAATGTAAGGAATGGAGAATCAAACACAGAAAGATGGTGAATTTTCAACAAAGGAGTGGCTACCAAAAGATAATTGCCAAGATTGCCTTCAATCCTCAATCCTCTCCTCTGGCTGCACATTTCCTCCATTTTCAAATTTAAGAAAAATGTGATGTGGCTAGGCTATCAGAGAAGGCTGATATTAGCCAGGGAGAAATTAGCCAGACCACTTGGGGTAAATAAGAGTACATATTAAAGCCATCATAATCCAGGGATGAAAAAACAAAGCAAAACAAAATGGAATGGAATATGACATAGAAATTATGAAGTGATTCTGTAAGATAAAATAAAAAATAAAATAGAAAAGAGGCAGAAATAAAAGCATGTTTTTGAGGGTAATTTTCAGCAAGAAGCAGAAATGCACCTACACTTTACTGTCAGTTAAAGAAAACATGAGCTTTTGAATTATCAAGAATTGATTGATAACATATTAGAAGAAGGAACTGAAGTAAAAATAGAGTCACCCAGCCAAACAAAATAAGGAAAAAAAAAGTCAAGGAACATCTTAAAATGTTAGTAGAGAACTGTAAATTAAAATCTATATACTCATTGTAGCTATACTTCAAAAGACTGACAATATCAAGTGCTGGTAAGAATGAGGAGAAATTGGACCTGTTATTCATTACTGATGATGATGGAAATGTTACAGCCTTTCTATGAAACAGTTTTATAAAAGCTTTGGACTTGCGCTTTCCAGATGTCACAATTCCACTTCTAGGTACCTACTCAAGGAAAGACTTGTATGTGAATGTTCATAGTTGTGTTGTAGTAGTCTCAAAGCACCCCAAATCTAACACTCTGCTATTGTGAATGGATAAATTAAATGTAGTGTATACACAAAATGAAATAATACTCAACAATTAAAAGAGACATGCCGCAGCCTGGACGAACCTCAAAGCCATCATGCTCACCCATCCCTTTGTCCTTATAATGTATCTATCTGACAAAACCCCACCCTGGATTAACCTGTCTCTCTTTGCCTGGCCTGCACTCAGATCTCTGCTTCTGTCAACAAAAACCCACTTTCTGATCAAATTTGTGTCCCTATAAGTTTATGGTCATCGACTTCCACTCATCTATACCCATCGGTTTCCTTAGCAAGTCACTCTGCAGCCCTCCACAGCTGTTTCAAGCGTTCTTCCTTCTCAGTCCTCTGATGCCTCCTGTTCCCAGTGCTCCTCACTCTCAGCAGATTAAGATGCCTTTTACTTCATAGGAAAGCTCCATGTTCCCACTGGGACTTCTTTGAACTTGGCTTTGCCACTTTTGTTAATCTGTCTTTTTTCTTTTCTTTTTCATCCTTTCAAATCTGTTTGAAGATTTCTCTCTTCTAGTATTTAATTTTTCCATCTGTTTTATCCATCCGTGTTTTCTCCTTATCTCTGTAGGGACTAATAATATATATCTTCTTGGTTCTGAATCTTCAGCATAAACCTCCTATTATAACTTCCATAAATATTTATTTTTTATTGAGTTTATTGGTACATTCTAGGTATACAGTACAGTCACATTCATTACTGGGATCTTGTCATAAATATTTAAAATTATGATGTCTTTTCCATTAAAAAAATCTAACCAAATTTGTTTTTGTCTTTAGACCTTTCTTTCCCTTCATAGCAAATCTTCTTAAATAAATATTATTTATTTGTGATTATTTTCATTTTTTTCTCTTTCTTTCCTGATATTATAACCATATTAATTAAGTTCACAAATGTGTTTTTCTGGTGACTTAATCCCGTAGTTATTTTTCCATCCTAATTTTATTTGCTTTCTCCTCAACATTCAATTCTTTTGCACATTCCCTCTTCCTTGAAGGTATTTTCTTTTGGTTTCCATGACAACACATTCTCTTGGACTTCTTTACTCCTTTCTGTTAATCTTAGTTTCTATGGTAGTTCCATAAAACTAATCAAGCATATATTTTATAATAACTTAAGAGTCTATTAAGTCTTAAGAGCTTATTTCTCTTCATTGTATATACTCTTTCTAAGTAATGTGACCCATCCACACTGGTCACTCAGCATCTTCATTGAAATGATTTTCAAGTCTGTTTCCAGCCTGAATCTTCTCCGGGGCTTTTGACCTGCATTTTGTTGTTTACTTTTTGGATATCTCCATCTGTATGTCTCACAAACACCTTGAACTCAACATATTTATAGTGTAAATCATATCCAAATCTTGCTTGCAAATTTGTTCCAACTTCAGTTTCTTCTTGTTCTTTTCCTTTTGTTCAAGTTCAACTTCTCTGTGACATTAACCATGTCAATTTGATTGTATTAATAAATGCCCCAAAGATTAGGAAAGCACACTCTTAGGTATTTCTAAGTGGGTGTTAGAGGTGCATATTATATGTGGTCCCTGGCCCTTTCTTGTCTGACCCTGTTGGCCTGCTCTGCTTTTCTATCTCTATGAGCTAAATATTTGTTCTATCCCTCCCTTCTGCCATGATGTTTCTGCCTTGGACCAGGGTGACCATGGTCTGGATCCCTCTCAAATGGTGAGCCTACATTTCTTCCTTTAAGTCATGGGTATCTGGTATTGTGACCTAGCAAAAGGAAAGTTGACTAACGTATTTCCTTTCTAACTAACTGTTATTATCTCCTTAGTTGAAAAGCCAAAAAACTTGAAGTGCTCCTTGATTTCCTTCCATCTCCTTCTCTCACCCAGTCAATAAGCAAGAACCTCACACTCTATGCCACAATCATCTCTTAAATATACTGACTTGTGTTTAGCCCACAGTTACGATCTAGTGGATGTTACCACCATCTTTCACACTGGGTACTTAACATCTGAAGTGTTTCACTTCCATAACATTCTCCATTCCATAGCTAGAAGAAGTTTTTAAAAAGTTAAGTGTAGTTATGCTACACTTCTGCTTAAAGCCTTTCAGTGTTTTTTAAAATCACTTTTAAATTCCAATTTTAAAACTTAGTTTTATATATTTTTTGGACCTTGCTTATGTCTCTTTATTTCTAGTTTTAGTCATTTATTGAACACACACACACACACACACACACACACACATATATCAAGTGTCTTCACATACTTGTTCAGTGCTGGGACATACAGTGAACAGATTTCTGCCTGTGTGGTACTTCCGTTCTAGTGAAAGGGAAGAGTATTGTAGCAGTTCTTTAGGAAATTCCTTTCTAAGCCATCGATTAAGTGAATGTTTCATTGAATACTCTTAAATTGTCCACACTAAAATTTACTTGGTTAGTGTCTTCTGTGAGGGCAAAGATTAGTGTTTTTTCATAAATGTATTTATATCAATCAGTATGCTGATATGATTGTCACTGTAAATTTGTATTAATTGCATAACGAGTTTCTACACTAATCAGGATTATTACTAAATTGTGGAAGTACTACAGATGATTTTCTTAATTTTTGTGTGCTCTAAATTTCTTCAATTAATATAATTAAATTAATATTTTATGCTAATAAAAACAAAACATAGTTTAAAAAAATCAAGGGATCAGAAACTAAGTGATTTTTACCCAAATAATCTTGGAAGTATTTCTTTGAATTATTTTGTTTTGTTCAAAGTAAAAAAATCAAGAGATAAATAATCTGCCTAATTTTGAGAAGCTAATTTTGTTTCCACACTTTTATAGTGCATATTGGTTGTACAGATTAATGGGTTTTATGTTGGCAGATTTGTACATGCACATACCATACTTTAGTCATTTTCCCTGTCATATCTTTTCCCCCTATGTTTGGTTGTAGGTGACTGAATCTGTACAAAAATTCATTTATCTCTGTACTATTAGATGACAGAAAATTGCAAATAAACTTCTATGAGATAACTCTATTTTGCTTTTTGACAATTTGTTGTTTATTAAATATTTAGCAAGACTTTGAGCAGGATAATATTATGAGTGGCTTTCAAACTTTTCTGCATATTATTTGAAAAGTTCAAGGTGATCATGTACAACTATAATCCACCAAAGAGTCAAGACTACAAATCCTCATAATATTTGTGAGCTCAGAGCTATAGAAGGCATACAGGGAACATACTGAAGTGCAATAGTTTTTTGTGTTACAAATATCATCATTTACAGGTGAATTAGTTTTTAAGTACAAAATTCTATTATGAAATATCTGTAAGTTATAAAAACAATTTATTCATTCGCCTAGTGTGTTTGTTTTTACACAGTATTTACTCTTTGACTTTTCTTAATGATTGTTGACATTGCTGAAAACTGGATCACTTCATTAGTGGCTGGCATAAAATGGTAAGTCAATTTTCATGCCACACTTCATTTTGTAATTATATAACACTACAAACATTTTTAGCAAATAAAAAAGTCAAAGGGAAGATTATGAAGCATATATTATGACTTTGAAAGAAGACCTTCAATTTTGTTCAAGTTATTGTATTCTTCATATTATTCTGCATAGACTGTGCTATGCCTTCCACTTACACCATACCGGTATCAATATGTTTTTATTATATCGTCTTTGGTTTGGCTTTTATTTTGAATCATCTATTAAAGAATAGTAATTATAAAGTGGACTGTAATTACGAATTATACATTACTTTCAGATGCACTTACATAGATAGTATTTGCAAAAAACCAGTATTATTCTTATCACAATGCCATATCTAGGTACCTTCTTATAGTTTAGCATCAAGAAAAAGTATGGAATCAACATAGCTGTTTTCTTATGCCAAATCTGCCATTATCAGATGATTATGTATATCAACCTGCCCTTAATTTTAGATCCCATTTTAGGTAGGACATTTGATTCATGTCCACATGTATATTGAACAAAGTTATAAAATAAATCTGTTTACTGATAAATAAGTCACACATGTGTAAATACCGAAAAGTTTCCCTGGTGTGAATAATCTGCAATAAAACATAAGATCCTAATAAGATTACTGTCATTTAGAAATGGGAAGAAAGGAGCTAAAGGTGTAGGGAAGTTGGGATGGGTAGGGGAAGGGTAATAAGGGAAAAGAAAAAAACGTGAGATAATGAAAAGATGAAAATAAAGTGTTTGTAGATGGGGAGGGGAGGAAGGGATGAAGGGAGGGCAGGGGTAAGGGGAAAAAATGAGAATCAAGACTTGTCGTGTAGAGGTACAAGATCCCAACAATGAATGTAACTGTACTGTATCCCTAAAATGTACCAATAAACTCAATTAAAGCTGAAAAAAAATCTGTTTACTGATAGATACAAAAACTAGGAGGTGATGGTGGAAACAATGACAGCAGCAGAAGCAATAAATAGCAACATCTACTACTACAGCATAGGTCTAAAAGGAATAGCCTAACTCAGAGGCTGAAGATAAGAGACATGATTGTATGTAGTTATAGTATATTTGCATTATATTATACAACATATGTGTGTATTCTAGAAAATATTTGTTAATAAGTATAACTCTTTTGAAAAGGAAAACCATGGTATAAAAATAAAATGGAGACACATAAAAACATAAGAGGAAAAATTTCATGAAACAAGTCTGCAAAAATGAAAATGAAAATTTAAAAAGTCACATCCAGATTGGTAAATGCATGCACATCCCAGGGAGTAGCTGAGTGGACCAGGGTGGCATGGCTGCAGGCAGGTCCCAGATCAGGCTTTGCCCTGATCCCAGAGGTGTGGGCACACATACCCAAGCTATAATCCACCTAGAAAAGAAAGGGTTGCACAGATGTGCAAGCTTCATCTAGATTCCTGCCATACCACTGGCCGCAGCCAACTGCCCACCTGGAAAAGAACTACACGGATGCACAGTCAACAGCCAGAGGCTTACCCTGATACCACTGATAAGTGCCTGAAGAACCTATCTAGAAACCCACATAGACAACAGGAACTGAGATACACAGCCCACAGCCAAAGGCCCCCCCAGATAACAATTACATAAGGGCCCCACTGAGAGGCACAACTAAATACCATCCCAAGTGTGCACAGATCCCGGCCAGAAGCCCACCCAGACAATAGGTCAGCTCAGGGATAAAGAAGGCCACCATTCTCAACCCAGGAATTGGTGTACCGCGGGCAGCAGAATAAAGATTGCTCTGTGGCCTGCTGAGGATTGAAGACCACTGGGTGAGCAAAAAATCACCCAAAAGCATAGCAGGCTGCATCTGTTGAAATGAGAAGACATGGAAACAAGTCCCCAAACCAGACTTCCAGATCACTGAAGGCAACCCCAAAGGGAAATAAGATGGAACAGTCTGATGATACTCAAACACCTGGGCTTCCTGAACTGGCAAAGAAAGAAGATCTGGAAAATATGAAATCAGAAATAATTTCTCAGATAACAGCAGAGATTGTACCCATAGTACAAGACATGTCTAATAAATCTAGAGCAGACACAGATTAAAAAAAATAGAGGAGCTGAGAAACATGATGGAATCACAACATAGGAAATAAATGGAATCCATAAAACATATGCAAACAGATTTCCAAGAGATTAAAATCTCCACTGAAACTTTACACAGCAAAATGATACATTCAGATATAGAAGACAGGACTGCAATTAGTGACCAGGAAAAGAAAAATCTCTTAAAAATAGTAAGGGGCCATGAGAGATCAATCCAGCAGCTGTTAGATGATGTAAAGAATAACATAAGATTGATTGGAGTCAATGAAGAAACAGGAAGGAGAGAGTGAAGATGACATAAAAAAGCTATTCACTTTCCCTATCCTTCTCACTGTCCCTACACCTTTGGTCCTTTTCTTCCTATTTGCTAATTGTCCCAATAGGATCTTGAGGGAAAGGGGAATAAGGGAAAAGGAAAAAAATATGAGAACATGTAAAAATGGAATTAC
>NW_022900948.1:18961518-19086068 GCF_012274545.1 Fukomys damarensis
AGGAGGGGGTGAAGGGGGGGGCAAGGGGAAAAAATGAGAACCAAGACCTGGCATGTAAAGGTACAAGATCCCAGTAATGAATGTAACTGTACTGTCTACCTAGAATGTACCAATAAATTAAATTTTAAAAAAAGCTATTCACTGAAGTAATGGCAGAAAACCTCCAAAATAGGGAAAAAGAACCTGACATACAGATAAGTGAGGCATATAGGACTCCAACTAGTCATGATAAAAAAATTTACTCATAGGCATATACTAGTTAAGATTCCAGAAAATTAACAGAAGAACAAAATTCTACAAGAAGTTAGAGGAAAGAAACAAATCACATACAAAGGAAAGCCCATCAGAATTACAGCAGACTTCTCAACACAAACCACAAGGCAAGAAGTGTGTGGAGGGGCATATTTCAAGCCCTAAAGGAAAACAAACTCCAACCCAAACTGATATACCCTGAAAATCTATCTTTCAAAATTGATGGAGAAATAAGATACTTTATGACAAAGAGCACCTTAGGAACTTCATGAATACTAAACAAACACTCGAAAAAGTTTTAAAAAAATATCCTAGGGAAAGACAAGGAGGATCACAACTCCAGGAAGTCCAGCACAATGAATATATCAGGCACAACATAAAATTAAATGCAAAGGGGGGAGAATCCAGCAAATAGAAAAAGTTATGACAAGGATAAGTCAGTACATATCAGTTATAACCATCAATGTTAATGGTGTCAACAATAAAAAGAAATAGAGTGGATGAATGGTCAAGAAGCAAGATCTAACAATATGCTGCATACAAACAACACACTTAATTCAAATAGAAACTCATAGACTAAAAATTAAACAGTGGAAAACAATACTCCATGCAACAGGAACCCCCAAAAAGCAGGTGTAACTATCCTCTTTGCAGATCAAGTGGATTTCAAACCAACACTGATTAAGAGAGACAAGGAAGGACACTACATCCTTGTAAAGTATATATATACATACACACACAAGTGCACCCAACTATATAAAACCAATACTAGCAGACATGAAAAATCATATAAGCACTAATACAATAGTAGTGGGAGACCTCAATACTCCACTGTCACAAACAGATAGATCAACCAGACAAAAAATAACCAATGAAATAGTAGAACACAATCAAACTCTGGAACAAATGAACTTAACAGATGTTTAAAGAGTGTTTCTCCCCACAAAATCAGAATACACATTATTTTTGGCTGCACATGGATTATTCTCCAAAATAGACCACATACTCACTCATAGAACATGTTTAAGTAAGTGCAAAGGAATTGAAGTTATCCCAAGTATATTATCAAATTGTAGTGCAAAGAAATTGGAGGTCAATAGCAAAAAAAATTGCAAAAATTTGATAAACATGTGGAAAGTGAACAACACACTTCTGAATAACTAATGGATCATATACAGGTAATTAAAGAAGAAATCAGGCAGTTCCTACAATTAATGACAATACAACATATCAAAATCTATGAGACACAATGAAAGCAGTCTTACAAGGGAAATTGATAGCAGTGAATACTCGTATTAGGAAGACAGTGAGCTCAGTTACACAACGTGACACTGAACCTCAAGCTTCTAGAAATAGAAGAGGAGGACAAACGCAAAGCTCACACAAGGGAGAAAACTATAAATATCAAGGTGGAAATCAATGTAAAGGAGACTAAGAGAACAAAGCAAAAAAAAAAAATCAATAAAGCCAAGAGTTGGTTCTTTGAAAGAATAAAAAAATTGATGAACCCATAGCCAACTCTATCAAAAAAGGAAAGAAGGGGCCCATATCCATGCAATTAGGCACAAAAGGGTGAAATTATAACAGACCCAACAGAAATCCAGAGGATCATCAGTACCTACTTTGAGAATCTATATGACAGTAACATGGAAAATACAGAAGAAATGGAGCAATTCCTAGATTTTTGTGAATTACCAAAGTTGAACAAAGATGTCCTTAAAATTCTAAAAAAACCAAAATCAATCAATGAAATTGGAAATGTAATGAAAAACTTAGCAACTAAGAAAAGTCAAGGTCCTAATGGTTTCACTGCTGAATTCTACAAGACAGGAGAGGGACTACTGCCACTCCTGTTTAAACTCTTCAATGAAATTCAAAAGGAAGCAATACTGCCAAATTCATTTCTGGAAGAAAGCATCACCTTGATCCCCAAAGCAGAGAAAGGCCCAAAAGAAAAAGAGAATTGTAGGCCAATCTCAGTAATGAACATAGATGCAAAAATCTTTAATAAGATACTGGTAAATAAAATGCAGGAGATCATTAAGGAGATCATACACCCTGATCAAGTGGGATTCACCCCAGGGAAGCAGGGATGGTTCAACATATGCAAATCAATAAATGTGATTTAATGCAGCCAAGGACAAAAACCATATATTCATCTCCATAGATGCAGAAAAAGCATTTGACAAAATCCAATGACATTTATGATAAAAAACCCTCCAAAAATTGGAATAGATGGTCTGTACCTCAATCTGATAAAAGCCATCTATGAAAAACCAACAGCCAATATCATACTAAATGGTCAAAAACTGAAATCCTTCACATAAAATTGGGAACAAGACAAGGATGTCCATTATCACCACTCATGCTCAATACAGTTTTGGAAAGATTAGCCACAGCAATTAGACCTGAGAAAGAAATAAAAGGAATGAAAATAGGAAATGAAGAAGTCAAATTGTTATTGGCAGAAGACATGATAGTCTATTTAGAAAACCCCAAGAACTCCACCAAAAGTCTTCTAGACTTAATAAAAAAATTCAGCAAAGTAGCTGGGTACAGGGTCAACACACAAAAATTAATAGCTTGCTTGTACATAAAAAACAGACTCACTGAGATAGAAGTTGAACAAACAATTCCTTTTACCATAACATCCAAAAATTAATATACCTAGGAATTCACCTAATGAAAGAAATCAGAGATCTCTACTTTGAAAACTATAGCACTCTGAAAAAACAGAGATAGAAGAGGATATCAGAAAATGTAAAGACATACCTTGTTCCTGGGTAGGAAGAACCTATATCATGAAAATGGCTATACTGCAAAAACTGCTATATAAAGTGAATGCAATCCCAATTGAAATCCCAGCAGCATACTTCACAGACCTTGAGAAAACAACCCAAAAATTCATTTGAAAGAAGAAGAGACCTAGAACAATAAAAGCAATTCTAGGTGATAAAGACAAGGTAGGGGGTATCACAATCCCTGACTTGAAAATATACTACAAACCTACTGTGAAACAAACAACATGGTACTGGCAAAGAAATAGACCTAAGGATCAGTTGAACAGATTAGAAGATGCCGAAACAAGTCCAGATACATTTATTAAGCTCATCCTTGACAAAGGAGCCAAACACCCTCACTGGAGGAAATATGGCCTCTTTAATAAATGGTGCTGGAAAAACCTGGGTTTCAACTTGCCAAAGATTAAAGTAGATCTATATCTTTCACCATGCACTAAACCAAAATTGAAATGGATTAAAGATCTAAATATTAAGCAGAAACATTACATTGGCTGGAAGAGAGGTGAGGCAGAACTCTTGAAGACGTTGGTGTAGGAAAAGAATTTATGAACAAAGCCTCAGTTGCCAGTGAACTAGCACAATCAACAAGTGGGATGTCTTCTTATTAAAAAGCTTCTACACAGTGAGGGAAACAGCCAATAGTGTGAAGAGAACCCACAATGTGGGAAAAACTTTTCACTAGCTCTTCCTCAGACAAATGTCTACTATCTAAACTATATAAAGAACTTAAAAAATCAGGCCTTCCAAATTTAAAGACCCAATCCAAAAGTGGGCATCTGAAACGAACAGACATTTCTCAGACAAAGAAATAGAAACACCAAATAAAAATATGAAAAATTGTTCAACATCACTGGTAATTTGAAAGATGCAATTGAAAAGAACACTGAGGTTTCTCTTCTCCCCAGAAAGAATGACAGCTATCACAAAATCAACCAATAACAAATACTGGTAGGGTTGTGGAAAAGAGGATCCCTACTCCACTGCTGCTGGGAGTGTAGACTGGTGTAACCACTGTGGAAATCAGTATGGAGACACCCCAAAGAACTAGAACTGTAGGTCCCATTTGAGTTTGCTATCCCCCTGCTGGGTATCTTCCTCAAAGAATTAAAAGAATCATACCACAATGATATATGTGCACCAGTGTTCATAGCAGCACTCTTTGTGATAGCTAAAACTTGGAAGCTGCCCAATTGCCCATTAACAGGAGAGTGGATAAAGAAAATGTGGTTGGGCGAGGGATTCAGCTCAGTGGTGCTGCCACCTGTCTCGCAAGCACAAGGACCCAAATTTGATTCCTGGTACAAAAAAAAAAAAAAAATGTGGTTTTCTTAGAAAATGGAGTAGTACTCAGCCATAAAGTATGAGAAACCAGAGACATTTATAGCTAAATGGATGCTCACTGAGGTGATACTCTTAAGTGAAATAAATAGGACACATTTGTGTAAATACTGAATAGTTTCTCTAGTGTGAGAAACCAAAAGTGTGGATAAGGCCTAAAAGTTATAATAGATAATGTGAAATAGGAAGAAAATGTACAAGGTGGAAGGGGAAGTGGGAGGGGTAGGGAAAAAGAAAGAGAGGAATGGAATTAATATGAGAAAAAATAGTAAGAACATCTTTCTAGATGGGTGTGTTGAAGATTTGAAGGGAGGGAAAGGGTATAGATAAAAAATAAGAACCAAGATGGACTATGTAAAAGGTGCAAATTTCCAATGGTGAATGGTATTACATCATATACCTTAAATGTACCAATAAAATTAATTAATTAAAAAAGTCACATCTAGATAAGTATTGGCAAAATTTACTCAAATGAAGAGAAAAAAGCCCAATACATATAATGCTAACTTGCAAAAGAATAGAAGGAATTCTGGCTGGCTCAAAATTCTCCTTATGAAGGATGAATTTTAAAGAATAATGTGACACTGATTTCACATTTCTGTGGTGGAACTTTTGAGACCTTATCAATTTAATACTTATATGCATTAGATGCTACATGTAAAGGTGAGAGAAATACATCTTGTACATTTATGGCATGGACTAATACTTAGTGTTAATGGATATTTTATTCTAGTTTCCAGAGTTAAGCCAAATATTTGTAGTAAAATGAGTTTTAAAATTAAATTCAAATTTAAATTTTTTTCTTAAAAGAGAAAATATGCAATCTTACAATTTCATTATCAGTAATTTAGATTTAAGATGTCATTTTAGGTGTAACACATTCTGAAAGATATTCTATGTGATTTTACACACAAATGAATGCATTCACACACACATACATCTTAGGTGCTGAATTGCTTAATTGCTAAATGCAGGGATGATAGACAGCCAACTCACATTCATTAGGTATCCCACAACACATTTGTTTACAGCTTGTATCTCTTCTGATTGGCTAATCTGTTCTGACTAGTTGTACTATACTTAGTGGTAAATATTTTGAGTATTACTCAGTGTGAATGAATGAATGAATGAATGAATAAATTGTTAGATTTGATCTCTTTTATTCTTACCCATGTATTCTTTAGGGCATTTTCACCTTAACATTTAAGCATCTCTATGTAGGTATATATCTTATTTACACTCAGTAAAATTCTTCTTTGCCTAAGTCACAATTCACTTCTGTGCAGCCTATCAAGATTGAAGTGTACAACAACATTGTATTTGTCTTCATTTTCACAATATCATGATTTTTTTGTTCTCTACCCAAAACCTACCTAATGGTGTATAGCCCATCTGAAACTATGACCATTATTTTTGAATCTGCTCTTTATTATTATCTTGTAGACCATACTTGGTATCTTCAGTATTGTTGTAATTCTTTCCAGATCACACCAGCTGGGTTTCCATACTAAGAGGACAATAGGTTTTATTTTCTCTTTCCTGAATTAGAGATACATTGAATACTATGATTAGAAGGGCTCTTAGACACTGTCTTCTCATTTTAAAAGTGACTATAAGAAAGCAGTTCAATAATGTGGTTTAATTAATCTTAATTGAGGCAAAACTACAACCAGTGTCCAGATCATCTGTTCCATTTTCAAGACCTTTTAACCAAGTTAGCTCATTTTTGGACAAACATATGCAACCTTGTACTATTAACATGTGCTGCATTTCTAGCCCAAAGCTTATCATTTTGGTGTTTTAGATTGTGATCCAGAAATCTAAATTTTGTTCTTTGACACCATCTGCATAGCCAGACTTTCACCTCCCATATCCTCCTTTCTTTTTGAAACTCCCAACTGTTAATTGGAAAAAGCAATGACAACACCACCTGTGCCCCTCACATTCCTAATCAAGACTCCCCAACCCAAAAGATGTTTCCTGGAGACTACTTTGTTGCCTGATTAATTAATTAATATTTATTGAGCAGCTATTTGTGCCAAGGACTGAATTTGTTGGTTATTTTCCAATTGAACAGTAAATCGTAAAGAACTTAATGGACATTTCTACTGTAATATGCAAACAAGTTATTTTTCTCCTCCTCTAAAGTTAATTATTTCTGGTTGCTCCCATACAATTCTGGAGCCACATTTAAGATATCTTGATATTAAAATTTTATTTCATTTAAAAATTCTTTTTCCCTTATTCTAGATAAGCAATATGTATGTGTTCATTCACATGCAATAGAATATTTATATAAGCAAAAAAGAGAAAATATTTATATGTACATACATTAAAAGATGTGTAAGGCTGTACTTTGAATTGAACTCTGTGATAGGGATTTGAGATAGACAAGGAAAGACAGTGTATTGAAATTTTTTATTAAAGAAAAGATCTGAATGTGACATGTAAAATAAAAACATGAAGAATATATTTTGGATATTTTATGATCTCAGATTAGGTAAGAATTTTCTAAATTTAAAGATTCATAAATATTTTCACATCTCTTGGCAAAAATGTAAGCTTTCTGGATATTATAAAATCATCACAACCATAGAGTACATACAGATCATTTTGGATTATTTGCAACACATCTGATACATAAAACATTAGTATTTTTATGATATACAAAGCAACAATAATTGGTATAAAAAGAGAAGATTCAAATGGATCATAATATAATTTCACACACACAAATTGTGACTGGAAGATACATTCATTAAAGGATGTTCAATTTTACTTGTAATCAAGAGGTAAATTTTGAAATTACTATTACATATCTACTTTTATCCAGATAATTTGCAAAGATGAAAAAAAATAAATAACCATGTTGACTGACATTAAAGGAAATGAAGTTTTATTACATAAAAATTATTATATGAAATATCTTCTAATATTTTGTAACTGAAATCTTATTTTTAGCATTTGTATGTTGTAAAACAAAGTAAATGGAAATAAACTTATTATAAATGATGGTACATCCATACTTTAGGATTATATGTAGTCTTTAAAAATAATGTTAGAAAAGAATACTTAATGACTTAGAGAAATGGTTATATTGAAGAAAAAAGATTATACAACCCAAGATTCAATCCCAATTTAGAGCCCCCCCACATACATAAACAGAAAAGTTTCAACACAATACAAAAGTAAAAAGGAAGCAAAAGTTATTTTGAGTTTAGGGGTCTATAGTTGATTTTGAATTACTTCTCTGTGTTGTCTTCCTTCTGAATTTTACATTTTCTAGATACATTATTCTTATAGTCCAAATGACATTTAATAGGAGTGGCTATAGCATAATAGTATTATTAAACACATTAAAATTCAAATTACTCAGGACAATTGTCAAAGTTTATAATAACAACTTTTGATAATTTTATATTATTTTAAAATGTATTTCCACAAGTATCTCACAATAGCTCCTTTTGTTTTTTGAAACAGAAAACTAATATTTTCCTCCTTGTAAAAGCTGTGTGAATACTACTTCAAGTTCCTTAGCCAACCTGATTGCTTGCCCTGTCTAGATATTCTGGAACTGCTACTGAGAGAGAAGCTGTTATTTTCTCTGGTTACAGGTAGAAACACTGAGGTTTTGGGAGTCTCTTGTGCAGGTCTGCTCTGCTAGGAAGTCCTGGCATGGAGTTGAATCCAGCCTTCCCTGTCTCCTGCAGTGCTCTTTCATCTGCCCCAAGCTGCCTCTTGACATTTGTAATCTCAACTTGCCATCTCTTTAGTTCAGTGACACATAATAAGATAATTTAAAGGATTAAAATACATTCACACTTTATTGGTTAGAAATTTATCAGATGAAAACATGGTTTATGGTCTATCTGCGTTGTCTATATCTTGCCTTAACACTACTGAAAGATGCTTCAAATGAGGCTGTTAAATGTTCAATGATGTCCCCCGAAAGATTGGTTGGATTCTGAATCACCCAGCTTCAGATTATGACTTATTTGGAGAAAAGATCTTTTCAAATGTAATTACTTAAGTCATTAGAGTGGTCCCTGATTCAATATGACCAGTGTCCTTTTTCATTGAGTTTATTGGTACATTTTAGGTATAAAATATGATGGCATTTATCACTGGGAATTTGTACCTTTACATGATGTATCTTGTTTCTTATTTTTTCCACATTCCCCTGCCCTCTCTTCATCCCCCCACCCTTCCCCATTTACAAAGACTTTGTTTCCATGTTTTTCCAGTTCTCATGTTTTTTTCTTTTCCCTTCTTTCCTTTTTCCTACCCCTCCTACTTCCCCTACTCCTTTAGACATTTTCTTCCTATTTCACAATATCAGTTATACATTTGGGTCCTTATTTACATTTTCAGTTTCTTATACCAGAGAAACTGTTTGGTATTTACACATGTGTGTCCTATTTATTTCACTTAAGAGTGTGGCCTCAATATGCATCCATTTAGGTATAAATGACCCTGGTTTCTCATTCTTTATGGCTGAGTAATACTCCATTTTATAAAAAAAACCCTACATCTTTATTCAGTCTCCAGTCGATGGACAACTGGGTTGATTTTAAATTTTAGCTATTACAAATTGTGCTGCTATAAACATGGGTGTGCATATATTGCTGTAAAATGAAACAGTTTGGACAGACACACACTCAGAAAGAATAACTTGTGAATGTGAAGAAAGAGGTCAGGCTAAAGAAATCCACAGATTGTGGCACAGATCAGAAGGCCTAAAATAGACCTTTCTCTAGCACTTTCAGAGGGCTCTGCTGACTGACATCTTGATCTCAGACTTTTAGATATCAGAACTGAGACAACGAATTTGTTATTTAAGCCACTCAATTTATGAGATTTTGTTATAATAGCCTTGGAAGACTAATACAAATGCTAAATTAGATAATAAATATCTGATGTCCAACAAATTGACCTTTAGTAGAAATATGACCTTTAAAGTTTCACCAATTTAATTACCTGAATCAGATGTTAAAAACACATAATTCTTAAAAAGGCCACCTTGCTCATACATACATATTTATGAACTGAATGTCCTATATTTGTTACAATTTCACAGTTACAAAAATATTAAAATGAAATATAAATTCTTATGTTGTTTCTGTTTTCTATAGTTCAAGTGTCTATTGGGCTCTCAATCATTTCACTTAGTGTTTGGATTTTCAGGTTGTGGTTTGGAAATTGTGGGGAGAGGTTTTCTTTTCTATGTTTGGAGATTATCAACAAAATTAATTCTGATTTGAGTTTTGTGTGTGTGTGTGTGTGTGTGTGTGTGTGTGTGTGTGTGTGTGTGATACTGGGGATTGAGCCCTGAGCCTTTGCACTGAGTTACATCCCCAGCCCAGCCCTCTTTATTTTTATTTTTAGACAGGTTCTCCATAAGTCACTAAGTTACCAGTTAAGTTCAAATTTACAGCTCTTCCACTTCAGCCTTCTAGAGGGATTACAAGTCCATGTCACAATATCTGGCTTTTTGTATTTGTACTGTTGAGGACTGAAGCTTCTGTGCTAAGTTACATCCCCAGCTTTTTCTTATTTTAATTTTTTATTCTGAGGTAGGATCTTGCTAAATTGTAAGGCTGAGCTCAAACTTTCTATTTTCCTGCCTCTGCCTTCCAGAGTGTTGAGGGTACAGGTATGTGCTGCCATGTCAGACTCACTTGGGGATTTAAAAAGCAAGAAAGAGAAAAAATAATGTTAATGGTGTGGTGTATTATCCAGGGCTTTGTCTAAAAATTAGAATAATTCTAAGTATTTCAAGCAACAGACTTCAATATAGGCAATTTGAAAACTGTTAGAAGTATGGGGGACATAAAAAGTCAAGGAAGGTCACTGCTAGTTCTCACGTTTCCCACCAGCTTTCAGGAAATCAGAAAGTTGCAGGGGTGCTTGCAGAATTTCTCATGTGCACTGTAGTTGGTGGAAAACTTTGTGGCTTTTCTTCTTTTCCTACCTTCTAATTTTTCATAAGGGTCTCTCATTGGCATTCTGGATTCTTGGAAATGCAGTTCCCAGATGGTAATTCCCTAAGATTTAGGTGATAACATAAAGGGAGAATTTTGTTAACTGCAAACAGGCAATCCACACAGAATCCATATGCAATATTAGATATGGGATCTTTTTCTGTATTGATTTAAATTTTGAGTTTTCTTAAAGTGCAGTTTGCATAATTATTCAAAGAAGTTATGGTTCAATATTTCTGTTGTATATGATTTAAATTTGCCATTTAGAAAAAGTCCCGTTATGGTGGCTCATGTCTATTATCCTAGTGCTCTGGGAGGCTGAGGCAGGAGGGTTGCAAGTTTGAGCCAGCCTGGAAAACTTAATGTCTTAGCAAGACACTTTCTTATAAAAAAAAAAAAAAAAAAAAAAAAAAAAAAAAAAAAAAGGATTGGATATGTAATCCCAACCGAGAGGCTCTCGGTTTAATTCTCAGTACCAGAAGAAAAAAATTGCATTAAAGCAACAGTGGCTTTTGAAATAAGAAAAAAGTTAATTTTGTTTGAGAAATTCAAAAGCCTTACATTTTACTATGTGTAAAGTAACTATATGCAACCTTATGTGTACTATAGGTAGACTCAATGTATATACAGCATTAATATGATTAGATGTTCAAACATGAGTCAAGGTTGTAGGCTTCTGTTAAGTTTACAGAAGGATTTATTGAAGCAATTTATTCTCCATGTTAAAAGAAGTGAGAGTTCATAGCCTTCTGGCACTCTGTTTATTGCCCTATCAGTATCTCTCTGCAGGATGAAATCCTCGAGGCTAAACATATGTCATAAGTGCAATGTTTTAGTTACATTTGCAAAGGTGTTCATGCTCTATTTTTACAACAGCAAACACAAAATCTTAGGTCAGATAAACCTGGGGTAGAGAAATGATGGAAGGAAGATAAGAAAGCATACCATGAATTTTATTTCATTTTTCCTTTCAGTACCTGTAAAGTGTATATTGTTAAGGCATTTTGTCCATTTTCTTTATTTCTGTATTCTCACATTTAGAATAGAATTTGATGTATGAAAGTTACTTAATAAATATTTCTTGAAAAGGCCTGAGAATTGGAATTTTAAAAACCTTCAAGTGGTTCTCATTCAGGTGATTCTAGTAACACATTTCAACAAATACTGGTCAAAATCATAAGGTCCCTTAAGAGAAGTACTTTTGGAAGCCAAGGGAGAAGGATGACAGATTCAAATTCCCCTGAGCAATTTATTAAGACCTTGTCTTAAAATAAAAAGGGGATGGGTGGAACACGTAGCTCAGGGGTTGAATGCTCCTGGGTCCAATCTCCAGTCCCCCACCAGCATTAACCATAAAAGCTAATGGTAATGTATTCAGTTGTACTAAAATAAAGAGCTTTTATTCACCAAAAGATACTATAAGGAGGTTTAAAAGATGAGTTGCAAACTAGGACAGGTAATTTGCAGCACATGCAAATGACAAAGAACTAATGATTTCCACACATAAAGTGTTCCAACAAATCAGTAAGAAAAAAGACAGGCAATTCACTTTGAAGATTTCAAAAAGACATAGCCATTTCACAAAATAAATCTAAATAATCAGTAAATGCACGTTAAAATGCTCAATTTTATGGATAATCAAGGAAATGTAAATTTTGACATCAGTGTTATAACCATATTACACATTCACTAAATTGGCAAAATTTAAAAATAAATATGCCAATATTAACTGTTAGAGCGGAGTGTATTAACTTGCTTGGGGAGGTACAAATTGGGAATGATTTCAGCACTTGCAGATTTGATGATACTCCAGGAACCAGCATTGTTCTCCCTAGGTATGTCCTAGGGTAATGACTGCATACAGCACACATTTGCAAGGATGTTAATAGCAGTGTTATTTGTAATAGAACAATATTTCAAACAGCTAAAATATTCATCATCATAAGAAAAAAAAATAAAGTGAAATATTACAGGGCAGTGATGATGAACAAAGTTTTGCTAAATTCCTGTAACATGATAAACTTAAAATTTACTACCTAGTTTAAAAAAGTGGTCACCCGAGGACCAGTGCAACAGATTAGAAGATGCAGAAACAAGTTCAGACACATTCAGGCAGCTCATCTTTGACAAAGGAGCCAACACCTTCATCGGAGGAAAGATAGCCTCTCTAATAAATGGTGCTGGAAAAAACTGGGTTTCAACTTGCCAAAGATTAAAGTAGACCTATATCTCTCACCATGCACTAAACCAAATTGAAATGGATTAAAGATCTAAATATTAAAACAGAAACACTAAACCTGCTGCAAGAGAGGTTAGGTAGAACTCTTGAAGACATTGGGGTAGGAAAAGAATTTATGAACAAAATCTCAGTTGCCCATGAAGTAGCACAAACAACAAGTGGGATCTCTTCTTATTAAAAAGCTTCTGCACAGCAATGGAAACAAACAATAGTGGGAAGAGACAGTCAAAAATGTGGGAAAAACTTTTCACCAGCTCTTCCCCAGACAAAGATCTACTATATAGAATATTTTTAAAAAATCAGAGCCCTCAAATTTAAAGATCCAACCCCAAAATGGGCAACTGAGATGAACAGACATTTCTCAAAGAAGTAGAAACATCAAATAAACATATAAAAAATGTTCAGCATCACTGGTCATTTGAGAGATGCAATGAAAACAACACTGAGGTTCCACCACTCCCCAGAAAGAATGGCTGATATTATGAAATCAACCAATGAGAAATGCTGGGGGTGCTGTGGGGAAAGCAGAACCATGCTCCACTGCTGGTGGGAGTGTAGACTGGTGCAACCACTGGGGAAATCAGAATGGAGAAACCTCAAAGAACTAGAAGTGTAGGTCCAATTTGACCCTGCTATCCTGTTGCTGGGTATCTTCCTCAAAGAATTAAAAGAATCATACCACAGTGATGTATGTGCACCAGTGTTCATAACAGCACAATTCGTGATAGCTAAAACTTGGAAACAGCCCAATTGCCCATCAATTGGAGACTGGATAACAGTGTGAGTTTTTAAGAAAAAGAAAATGGAGTACTACTCAGGAATAAAGAATGAGAAACTAGAGACATTTATAGCTAAATGGATGCACATTGAGGCAATATTCTTAAGCAAAATAAATAGGACACATATGTGTAAATACTGAACAGTTTCTCTAGTGTGAGAAACTGAAAGTGTAAATCAGGAGTAAAAGGTATAATAGATAATTTGAAATAGAAAGAAAAGTTTGCAAGATGGAAGGGGAAATGGGAGGGGTAGGGGAAAAGAAAGATGGGAATAGGATTAACATGAGAAAAAGAAAAAATGGAACCAAAGTTTTTGTATATAGGCATGGAGGGGTGGTAGGGAGGCCAGGAGAATGGGGAAATAATAAGAACCAAGATGGATTGCGTGAAAGTGCAAATTTCCAATGATGAGTGCCACCTCATTGTATACCTTAGGTGTACCAAATTAATTAATTAAAATTAATTAATTAAAAAAAGCGGTCACAACAGACTCTGTGTAGCAAAATACCATTTAAAAAAGTTAATGATACTACTCAGTCATAAAGAATGAGAGATTAGATTCATTAATAGGAAAGTGGATACATATTGAGGATATACTCCTAAATGAAATAAATAAGTCACACATGTGTAGATACTGAATAGTTTCTGTGGTGTGAAAAACTATAATGGTACATAAGATCCTAATAGTATAATTGACAATGTGAAATAGTAAGAAAAGGGCTAAAGGTGTAGGGCAAGTGGGAAGGGTAGGGGAAAGGTAATAAGGGAAGAGAAAAAAATATGAGAAAATGAAAAAATGGAAATAAAGTGTTTGTAAATGGGGAGGGGAGGAGGGGGTGAAGGGAAGGCAGGGACAAGGGGAAAAAATGAGAACCAAGACCTGTCATGTAAAGGTACAAGATCCCAATGATGAATGTAACTGTACTGTATACCTAAAATGTACCAATAAACTCAATGAGAGAAAAAAGTTAATGAACAAAGCTTAAAGTAGTGTTTAGAAATATAAACATATGAGATAACACTATAAGAAAAGCAAAGAATAATATATGCGGATTTTAGGATAGTGGTTAATTCTTGTGGGAATGTAGAAAGAAGCAGATAAGGTGATGTTAAAGGGGTATGAAGATTAATAAAGGGGTGTTGGGAATATTCTAGTGGTAAAGTGATGGGGTATTATTTTATTGTGACATCTTATAATCAGTGCACTTGTGACTATTATTGGCATATGCCCATCAAAAAATGAAAATATAATAACAAAATGATATCTAGGTCATGAAATTTAGTTTCTACTTAGTGAGATTGAAAATTCCTTGAGGGAAGATGCTTGGCACAAACAAAATAATCAACAAGGATTGTATAAATGAAGAACATTACCTTTTGTGATGCTGGTACTTCTAGAGTTCTTGAAAAATGTGATTAGAAGAGATTAGAGATGGATGTCATCCATAGACCTTTTACTATTTTTGTCTTGATTTTCTTAAGATGGCATTTTATACCCATGTAATATAGTTAAACCAGTCTTACTTCTCAGAAAATATCAAATTAATGATAGCTGAATTAATGTACTTTTACTAATCTGCACAAAATTGATGACTATCTTGTGTAGAAGCTCAGTGTTTGGCTGGTGTATGTCCTAGAATGAGCAGATGGAAGGAATTAGATATAATTTTCTTCATGAGTTCCTTGTTTTAAATGTGAAGTCAAATTCTACACCCATATACCAAATATGATAAATAGATATGTTGACAGGAGGAAATAGGAGAATACTTTTGAAGAAGGGTAGTTTTCTATACAATAATCTCATTCTTTCCCTTTATCCTAAAGAGATTCTTTTGTTCCCCAAACAGTAAAACCAAGATACTACATATCTGATCTGCAACATATAGACATGTGTCATACTGGCCAGATTTAGGAGAGATAGGAAGACACATATCACACTTTAGGAAATTCTAAGATCTGAGAAATTTAACAGCCAGAGGCTACCTTTAGTCCTGAGGCTAGAATAATTTGTGGATGTGACAATGAAATCAGAGCAGACAGCAAAATTGTAAGGGACCAAGGGCCAATGAAGTCTCAAATTTTGTGATCAGCAGGCCAAGAACGGGTACTTCAGTGACCTAAATTTTGCTTAGAGAGGTTTTTATCCTTAGGCAGTGTTGTCAAGGAAGAAGTTGTTTTGAGCATCGGAGAATCATGAGATCTTTTTGCTATTGCACTTAAGGAGAAGAATGAACTATCTTATATATATATATATATTTTTTTTCTTTTTAATTGGGTTTATTGGTACATTTTAGGTATACAGTACAGTTACATTCATTATTGGGATATTGTACCTTTACATGACAGGTCTTGGTTCTCATTTTTTCCCCTTGTCCCTGCCCTCCCTTCACCCCCTCCTCCCCTCCCCATTTACAAACACTTTATTACCATTTTTTCAGTTTCTCATATTTTCTCTTTTCCCTTATTCCATTTCCCCTACCCTTCTCACTTTCCCTACACCTTTAGTCCTTTTCTTCCTATTTCACATTGTCAATTATCTCATTAGGATCTTGTGTACTATTATAGTTTTTCACGCCAGAGAAACTATTTGGTATTTATACATGTGTGATTTATTTCACTTAGGAGTATATCCTCAATATGCATCCACTTTCTTATGAATGAATCTAATTTCTCATTCTTTATGGCTGAGTAGTATTCCATTTTATAGAAACACCACATCTTCTTTATCAAGTTTCCAACTGATGGGCAATAGCAGCACAGTTTGTAATAGCTAAAACTTAGAATGAACTATTTTTCTAGGGGATGGCATCAAACGAGGGCTCAAGGAAGGCTGGACTTAGAGCAAGAGAGCACAGCATGCAAATGTGTAGAGGCCACTGAAGCAGCTGAGTAGCAGACTGGTACATTTCAAAAAATATTTCTTAAAAAATATTGTGATTGTCTCAGTTTTAGGACAGAGTACTAGGGGAGAAAGTCATAAAAATCTAAATATGTTTAATACTGAAATGAGATTAAAGTTTAGGTAAGAAACATAGGCAGAACATTATACTCAACAAATGCATCATTTTTTGTGTGTGTGTTCTGGATTTTTCCTTAAATAAGTAACAGAAGACATTGGAACTAATACAAAGATAGCCTCCTTTTCAGGTGGCTTTACCTTAGCAGGGAATCTGGTCTTCAAGAAAGAGATGCTATTTATGATTGCTGGGTTGATGCTGAGAGTTGATATCTCTCCCTTGGATGAGCTCTTGAGTTTGGTAAAGCAATGACAGCCAACCTTAGTTCAAGAAGGTCATCAACATCATATACACCACAAGCCATATGTATTCCCTGGGAGGAATCTTGGATCCAGAAGCTGTAATGCTGGGAGGCTAAGTGTGATTGATAAGTAGAGGTGGTTCCTTGATGGTATTATTGCTTTCATTGAGAATTGTTTTATATAGGGCATTATTTCAAGATCCCAGTTGCACTAGGTACTCAATAGGCTCTTGTGAGTAAAAAAAAAAAGGCTTGAGAAACACCCTCCCCATTCTCTCTATGAACTCAGGAATCCACAGAATGACTCAGAGTTAGACACCAGGGAGGAGTAATCTGAAAGCTCTGATGCAGTTTTTGGTCCCCAAATTAGTTTGGAGACAGGAGGCAAAGATTAATAAATGTTAATTGATGTATAAGAAAAGTTAAAGCCCTTGTTATAAAGTATTAATTTGATGTTTGAATTCTTTCTTAAAACAGAGAATGTGATTGAAGAGTGATGCCAGAAGTGTTGTAAGATTTTACCTTAAGTTAAAGATTTGTAAGGTGTCATGTCAGGAAATTTCAATATTCCAGTCTTGGGGAAAATGAATGTCTTTTCCTAAGATTAATATTTTCTGCTTGAAGACTGCAATTTGGGCACAGTTGCTTGTCCTTGGGATACAATGATAGCTTTATAATCTCATCTCACTCGGTCACAATGCCTCTGCACTGGACTTGACAATACACTGAGTAGACTTAAAATGAAGTTCTGCTGACTGCGCAGTAGAGAGATGATTAATAGCAAAACAGCCAGATCCGCCCAAAGTGATTGCACCATAGCTCATCTTCTCAGTTTCTCACATTTTTTATTAAAATGCTAGATTGATTTTTCTGCTTTCACAGCTTCTTCAGTATAAGGTGATGCATTTCTTTCCTGGCATCAGCAACAGCCTGCAGTTATGAAGTGAGAGCCTGTTACTCTGTGTGCATAGAAAATGTGTGTTCCTGTGTATGCTATAGCACAATAGTTCTGTACTTGGTGCTAAAAATCCTGATTTATTTTTGCATCCCCTGTTCATTATTCAGGTGGTTTCATGAAAAAACTCAGCCTTTTTGAGTTTTAAATGTTGCAACAGCAACATTTCTTTTGTCTTCATCACAGGTGCATGAGAGCACTTGTTCAGGGTTGCTCTGAGACAACAAGACTGGGGTGTAGTGGGTGGGATCATCAGTTAGAGGTCAAGAAGATTTTGCTTTGAATCCTGGTCTTGCCATTTGCTCTGTGTGACTGTCATGAAAGTTTTTTGCTTAGTTAGAATTTCCTCATTTTGCTTGAAAATGGCTATTGTGAGCTTCCAAGGAGAAGTTATCCGTGTCAGAAGATCAACATTGTCTTTGACAAAATCAACTTGTCTTTGATAAGATATCTTTCAAAGTAATGCAAAATCTGGTAACATATCTGACTTTAATTACTACCTTTCACACTTAAGGGAGCATTCAGAAAAGATGAGTTAAACACCTTATAGGTCGGGTTGAAAGTATCTATTCTGACCTTTTCTTTATACCTTTTCTACCTTCTGTTTCAAATAATTCTTGGGGTTCACAGTGAGCTTTTGTGAATGACATTAAGAGCTTTCAAATGAACCCTATATTGGCAGTTAAAGGAATCTGTAAATAATAAATGTTTTAGCTTATTAGAGTTTTCCAGATTTTTATTGGAATAGAAGTTCTTGTTCCTGAATATGTCCTCATAGAGCATAGAAACTTGAAAGTCACAGAAGCTACTGACACTTCATTTAACAGATATATAGTGTTTCAGGTATTTTACCTAATGGTACCCTTTTTCTGATGTAGTAGATTAATATTATATTAGACCTAAAGGATAAAATACTTGAAAATTGATAACTTCATGCAGGAAAGTCTAAGTTTTTTGGTGTGTAGTTTCTAACTATTCTGCCTCAAACAGAAAAGAAATTGTAGGGTATTTAGAGGAAGAGAATTCCCAATTTTAATTAATAATGAAAAATTTATGTGACTTGTGGGATTAGTTGGAAAGGTAAATTGACATTTCAATTTCTCTGTAATCTACTATGGG
The DNA here is from genome assembly GCF_012274545.1 of Fukomys damarensis. Lineage (NCBI taxonomy): Eukaryota > Metazoa > Chordata > Mammalia > Rodentia > Bathyergidae > Fukomys > Fukomys damarensis. The sequence goes on from NW_022900948.1 coordinate 18,980,241, forward strand.
ATCATTTTTCTCCACACTTGCTTTTACTGATACTTATCACACTTTTCCATCGCAGCTTGATCTGGGTAAAGTTGCTTTAACCTTTTATATCAAAACTATTTGTTAGAGGAATGGTGAGAGGCACAGCTGTATGGAGCTTCCTGAGCAGAGGAAGGGCATGCCCTGCACATGATTCTGGCATCCTGGCTGTGCTGGTACCTGGATTCATGCCACAGAGGAGGAGGGATCATAAAGGCCAATGTTCTGAGTTCTAGCCTTGACTTTGATTTAATTGACCCAGTTAAATGTGATAGATTAATAACTACCATAAATTTTCATTTTTTAAAGCTGAGCTCAATGCTATTGTCTTGCTGATTGTATCACTTGGGCTAAGGTGTTGCAATTGATTTAATCAGTTGTCCTTCCTGGTATAATGAAAATGAGATTACCTCAGAGTCATTAGAGACTCAAAACCTAAAGAAAAGCTAGGACAGAAAGGTCAAAGTATTAACCCAGGAATTAAAACATGTACAGTACCAACAACAAAAATAGTAATGAGAAGACATTCAAGCAAGGCACAAGCACAAACACAGGCTGCCTGTTTATCAAAGGCAAATTCTGAAGGAATGAGGTGGAAAAGTCTGATAAACAACCACCCTCATATCCTGAACCAACAGCACAGGAAGTAGCAAAACAGATCAATTAGTCTCTAGAAAAATTAAAATCAGAAATAATTTCCAAAATAACTACAGGAATGGTGAGCAGAATGAAAGACTTGATTAGAAACTCTAGATAAAATATACAAGTTTAAAAAATACAAGAGCTCAGGACCGTGACAGAAGCCATGAATGCTCAACATAGGAAAAAAAAATGGAAACCATCAATGCCCAAAGTAGGAAAGAAATTGAATCCAAGAAACAAATTCAAACAGATATCCAGGAGATTAAAAACCCTATTAAAAGTACACATAGCAGACTGAGACAATCTGAAGACAGGATACCAGATATAGAAGACAGGATGGTAGTCAGTGACTATGAAAAGAGGGATCTCTTAAAAAAAAGTAAGGGAATGTGAGAAATCAACCCCACAGCTCCTAGATGACACAAAGAAGTATAATCTAAGACTGACAGCAGTCCACAAAAAAGCAGGAGAAAGTACAGGCAACATAAAAAAATGTTCACAGAATTAATGACAGAAAACTTCCCAAACAGAGCAAAAGAATTTGACATACATACAAGTGAGGCTTATAGGACTTCAACTAGATCACAAAAAATCTACATCTAGACATGTAATAATCAAGATCCCAGAAACTCAACAGAAGAAATACTACAAGCTGTTAGAGAAAGGAAACAAATCACATGCAAAGGAAATCCCATCAGAATCACAGCAGACTTTTTAACACAAACCCTTAGGTCAAGGAGAGCCTGGAGTAAGGTATTTCAAGCCCTAAAAGAAAACAACCTCCAACCTAGACTGATGTATCCTACAAAACTCTCTTTCAGAATGGATGGGGAAATAAGATACTTTCATGACAAAGAATATCTGAGAAAGGTCACACATAGCAAACCGGCACTCCAAACAATTCTAAATAATATCCTAGAAAAAGACAATGGAGATCAGAACTCCATGAAACCCAAAAGAAAATCCAGCAGGTATGGCAAGTAATTAAAGGGAGAGGGGGGAAAATTAAAAAGAGCCAACATCAAGATGATAAATCAGTATATCTCACGTATGACCATTGAAGTTAATGGCCTTGATTCACCAATCAAAAGAAATAGACTGGCAGAATGGATTAAGAAGCAAAATCTAACACTATGCTGGATAGAAGAAATTTATGTAGTTAATAAACTCATACACTTAAAGTAAAAGGATGGAAAACAGTTCTCCATGTGACAGGAGCCAAGAAAAAAGCAGGGGTAGCTATGGTATTTGCAGACAAAGTAAATTTCAAATCAAAACTAATTAAGAGAGACAAAGAATTTCATTACATCCTTGTAAAGGGAACAATCCAAGAGGAAGAAATGAAAACCATAAATATATATGCCCCAAATAGTAATGCCCCTAACTATACAAAACAAACATTAAGGAACATGAAAAACCAAATAAGCACTAATACAGCTGTTGTGGGGGAACCTCAATAGCCTACTGTCACAAACAGACAGGTCATCTAGACAAAAAAGCAACAACAAAATACTAGAACTGAACCAGCTTTTGAACAAATGGATTTAATAGACGTCTGCAGAGTGTTCCGCCCCACAAAATCAGAATATACATTCTTTTTGTCCTCACACAGGTCATTTTCCAAAATAGGTCACATACTTGCTCATAGAACATGTTTAAGTAAATGCAAAGGAATTGAAGTTATCCCATGTATATTATTAGACCATAGTGCAATTAAACTGAAGATCATAACAGAAGAAATTGCAAGAACTTTGCAAACACATGGAAATTAAATAACAATGTCTGTGACAACTACTGGGTTACAGAGAAATTAAAGAAGAAATTAGACAGTTTTCACAATTTAATGATAATGCCAATACAACATACAGAAATCTATGGAACACAGTGAAAGCAATTCTACAAGGGAAATTTATAGAAGTGAATGCCCACTCTAGAAAAATGGAGCAAGCTCAAATAAACAATCTAGTGATGAATTTTAAGCTCCTAAAAAAAATCAAGACAAACCCAAAGCTAATAGAAGAGAGGAAATAATAAAGATTAGAGCATAAATCAATGGAGTGGAAACTAAGGGGATGATACAAAAAAATCAATGAATCAAAGAGTTAGTTTTTTGAAAGAATAAATAAAATAGATAAACTGTTAGCCAAACTTAAGAAAAAAGGAAAGAAAAGGAATGTCATATGCATGCAATTAGAAATAAAAAAGTCAAAGTCACAACCATCCAGGAGAAATCAAGAGGATCATCAATAACTACTTCAAGAAACTGTACTCTAATAAAATGGAAAATACAGAAGAAATGCACAGATTTCTAGATACACATGAATTATGAAAATTGAATAAAATATAAAAATTGAATAGAATATAAAAATTCTAAACACCCCAGTTATAATCAGTGAAGTTGAAATGTAATTAGATTTTTATCAACAAAGAAAAGCCCAGGTCCTGATGCCTTTACTGCTGAATTATACAAAACATTTAGAGAAGAACCATTGCCACTACTTTTGAAACTTTTCAGTGAAATTGAATGGGAAGCAGTATTTCCAAATACATTCCTAGAAGCAAGTGTTACTTTGATTTTCAAACCAGGGAAAGACCCAACCAATAAAGAGAACTACAGGCCAATCTCACTAATGAACATAGATGCAAAAATCCTCAATAAGATATTGGAAAACAGAATATAGAGAATCATCAAGAAGATCATACATCCTGACCAAGTGGGATTTATCCCAGGGATGCAAGAATTGTTCAACACATGTAAATCAGTAAATGTAACATACTACATTAACAGAGTGAAAAACAAAAAACATGATCATCTCTATAGATGCAAAAAAAAAGCATTTGACAAAATTCATCACACATTCACAATGAAAACCCTGCAGAAAATTGGAATAGATGGTCTTTATCTCAACTTGATAAAGGCTATATATGAAAAAGCAACAGCCAGCATCATATTAAATGGCAAAAAACTGAAAACCTTCCCACTAAAATCAGGAACAAGACAAAGATGTCTACTGTCACCACTCATGTTCAATATAGTTTTGGAAACATTACCCACAGCAATTAGACAGAGAAAGAAATAAAAGCAATAAAGATAGAAAAGGAAGAAGTTAAACTGTCATTATTTGCTTATGATAGGATACTCTACAGAGAAGACCCAGAAAACTCCAGCAAAAACTTCTAGACTTAATTGACAGATTCAGTAAAGTATCTGGATACAAGGTAAACACTCAAAAATCAATAACCTTCTTGTACAGAAATAATAGAATCATTGAGAGAGCAATTAGAGGGATAATCCCTTTCATAATAGCGTCAAAAAATGAAATATCTATGTATCATTCTAATGAAGGGAGAAAAAGACCTCCATATTGAGAACTATAACACTCTAAAAAAAGAGATGGAAGAGAATATAAGAAAATGGAAAGGTATCCCTTCTGCCTGGGTAGGAAGAACCAATATCATGAAAATGGTCATGCTTCCAAAACTTCCATGCATATTCAATGCAATCCTGATTGAAATCCCAACAGTATATTTCACTGAACTAGATAAAACAATTGAGAAACTCATTTGGAACCAGAAGAGACCTAGAGTAGCAAAGCAATTCTAGGCAAGAGAGAGTATGGCAGCAGGTATCACAATTCCCAACTTGAAACAATGCTATGTTGCTGGCAAAGAAAAAGACCAAAGGATCAGTGGAATAGATTGGAAGATACAGAAACAACTCCAGATGTACTCAGGTGCCTCATTTTTTACAAAGGAGATAACCATCTTCACTGGAGTAAAGATAGCCTCTTTAATAAATGGGTTGGAAAAATTGGATTTCAACTTGTCAAAGATTAATACTAGCCCCTTATGTTTCACTATGCACTAAACTAAAATCAAAGTGGATTAAAGATGTACATTGTAAAACAGAAACACCAGACTTGTTGTAAGATAAGTTAGGCAGAACTCTTGAAGACACTGGCATAGGAACAGACTTGTATGAATAAAACCCCAACAGCATGTGAAGTAGCACAAAACAAATCAATAAGTGGGATCCCATCTTATAAAACAACTTCAGCACTGCAGAATAAACCACCAACAGAGGTAAGAGACAACCTACAAAGTGGGAAAAAATTTTTACCAGCTGTTCCTCAGACAAAGGTCTTCTATCCTGAATATATAAAGAACTTAACAAAATCAGACCCCCCAATTTTATAACACACCTCATAAATGGGCATCTGAAATGAACATACATTTCTCAAACAAAGATATAAAAGCTGAAAATAAACATGAAAAAATGCTCAACATCTCTGGTCATTCCAAAGATTCACATGAAATGGTACTGAGATTCCACCTCATCCCAGAAAGAATGGCTCCTATGAAAAAAGTCAACCAATAACAAATGTTGGGGGGTTGTGGGGAGAAAGGAACCCTTCTTCCTTGTTGGTGGGAGTGCATACTGATACAAACTCTGTGGAAATCAATATGGAGATACCTCAAACAACTAGGTCTAGAAGACCATTTAAGCCAGCTATTACCTTGCTGGGTATCTTCCCAAAAGAATTAAAAGAATCATACCACAGTGATATATGTATAGCCATGTCTATAGTGGCACAGTTTGCAATAGCTAAAACTTGGAAACAACCTAATTGCCCATCAACTGGAGACTGGATAAAGAAGATGTTTGTGTGTGTTTTAATAAAATGGAGTACTTCTCAGCCATAAAGAATGAGAAACTAGAGACATTTATAGCTAAGTGGATGCACATTGAGGAAATACTCAAGTAAAATAAATAGGACACTTGTGTAAATACTGAATAGTTTCTCTGGTGTGATAAACTAAAAGCATAAATAAGAGTCAAAATGCATAATTGATATTGTTTAATAGGAAAAAATGTGTAATGGTGTAGGGGAAGTGGGAGTGGTTGGGGAAAGCAAGAAGGGAAAAGAAAAAATAAGAGAAAAGAAAAAAAATGCAAACCAAGTCTCTGTAAATAGGGAAGTATGAATGGGGTGAAGGGAGGACACAGGAATGGGGAAAATATGAACAAAGACATATCATATAATGGTACAAAATCCCAATTGTAAATGTAACTGTATTGTATACTTGAAATATACCAATAAAGAAAAAAGAAAAAAAAAACATTTCTTGGTCAGTGCACCATCACCCAGATTATGACATCTGCTGCTTGTACCAGAAACCCCATCAGCTTCTTGACTTGTTTTGCTTCTTCTATTTCTATATTCAATCAATCAAACCCTTTACTTCTGTAATTTCTCTGATTTGCTCATGTTTCTCTATTTCACCCCTGCTTTCTTAGGCCAGTGGCCTCCAGAGCACAGCATGTGCAGCCAGGTTTGCATGTAATTTAGCCTTTTGGGAGGGAGGAATACAATATTAGAACTCTGTTTCTATGGGTTTTGTCCCATTTTATTCACTAGTTTTATTAATATAACAATATAAATTTATGCTTTATATGCATATGTGAGCACAGGACAAAGATGAATTGGTCAGACTTACCTCACAGATGTGAGTACATGATGACATTTGAGGAAAGGTGGTTTGGGTCTTCATAATTTTTCATCTACTTTGCTACCGTAGTCTTCACATTAAAAACAAAATACTGTGCATTTACATCTTACTGAAATGTAAATCTAACCATGTCCTTCTCTTGCATAATCCTTTAGTGGTCCGCAGGTGTTTCAGGATAAAGTCCAATTATTAATGACCCCCAAATTGTTTCAATGCTGCTTGCTTCCTCCTTCAGCCCTCTCCCCAGCCGTGTGATGTGCTACCCTCTAAGCTGCAGCCTGGTGGAATCACGTGTTCTCCACATGTGCCTTTTTTTCTTTCCTATGCCCAGGCTATCAGATGTGTACATCACTTTGGAAAACTCTCTGTATCTAGTTCAGTCTCTCTGAGAAGATTGACCTTCTTCTGTGTATTCTTCAGATCTCAGTGGGTTGACATTTTCTTAGAAACTTCCTTAATCTTCCAGACTGTCCTCTTTAGCAAAATATAATAACTACATTATACTTTTCTGCCTTTTATCTCTCTCCTTGATTAAGGAGTAAGCTTCTTTCCCCAGTGTTTTATCCTAGGGGCTTAGTACAATGCTCAGAATGAATAGCCCAAATAATTGTTAAATAAATAGATAAACTCATTCATATTGCCATCACATTTGTCAACAGTATAACTTTGATGACCCAGCTATTCCCTAAGACATATTACACTTGTCCATTTATTCTACATTTGTTTCAAACTAAACACAGATTTTTATTTTCAGATAGTCTCTGTCTGTGTAACCAGCTTCTATTTTATGGGAGATTCCCCCAACTCCCAAAGACTAAAGCGTGCATTGCTGCTCTGAGGAATTATTTATATTTTTCCAATTTTTCACAAAGTAGAATGTATGTCATAATTGTTTTTTTTTTTTTCTAAGATGTGACATTACCAAGCTTTTTTCTTCCTTGTAATCATGGAAAGCAGTAAAAGCCTGGCAGAGGGTGTGTGTGATTTGTTGCCCCAACAGGGGTCATTTCTCAGATTTCAGGATATTTCATCAGTATCCCTGCATTTGTAATGCATTTGTTCTTTATGGTTGAGTTCTATTAATAATGGAAAATACTAAGTACGAATAAAGTCAGTAAAAAGAATAGGTTCACTGTGCGGAAGTTAGATATTTGAGAAAAATGTGTCCCGATTCTAATAGGTTTTCTTGGAGACTTCAGTGCAAGGACTGTTTGAAGTTTATAGTAGGAAAAGAGACCACAGGAGAGACAGAATCAGCAACACTCTATCTGATCATATTTTTTTTCAGCTTTAATTGAGTTTATTGGTACATTACCAATGAATGTAACTGTACTGTATCCCTAAAATGCATCTGGTCATATTTTGAGGTTTAAATTATTTACTTCCTGTCAGATTCTTAAAAATGATTAGGATATCTTACAGACGTTCATATAGAGCAGCGTGATATAGTAAATTGGAAATAGGAATGAAAAATGCGGAAAAAAGAAAACATAAAGATAAAGTATGAAGGAGCCCTGAATCACCTCAGTCAAAACGGACAAGCCATGACACCCTACGCAGCTCCCAGGGAAGTGACACTGAATCTTCCTGTAAATCAGGATTAGAGTGAAATATGACCCACTCTGCAATGCACAGAGTGCATATAATGAGAGCTCTTCAAATCTACTTAACATCATTATTTTTCAAAAATTGTAGTAAAATACATATTTATAACATTTTTATTTTAAAATTCAAAGTTAAGGCATTCAGGTATATTTATGTGCAAAAAGTCACGATTATTTACATGTAGCACCTTTTTGTCAAATGAAAATCTTGTATGTGTTGATTGATTTGTATTTAAAATATTTTCATGGCAGAAGCAATAAACAATATTATAACTTTTATATTATAAAGTCACAGATAGGAGTATGTGGAAACCCACCATTTTTATAGTTGTATTAAAGTCTTTTGTAATTCTTATTGTTAAAAAATGATTTGGCAAAAGAGATGATTCTAAAACCACCAGGAAAAACACCGGGAAAGAATTGTTTTATTTAAGTGATTGAGTTGGAAGGGTTTTATGGAGAGATATTCATTAGGGAACTACTAACTTGGAGACTAAGCAAGGCTTGGATCAAGTTAGTTGACCAGTGACTTATAGTTAAGAATTACTGAACCATTTTAGAATTTATCATTACCCCAAGGGTTATCTGAATTTCTACTGTTGGTAAGGTTACTCAGGTGAGGAAGAGATGGAAACTATATTGTTTAAACTGAAGGAAAAGAAGCAGAAGAGAAAATTTGGAGAATTGAAGCTGAAACAAACAGGACTTAGCCCCTGGACATAAAGTTAGATAAGCAGTTTTGAATTATATACAGGGTTAAGGACTTTAAAAATCAGTGTGCAACACAATTTAAAATTAACTCTGTGGTTTTTGTTTTCAGGTGCTAAGAAGAAAAGTTAGTTGACTCTTCTTTGTTCCAATATTTAATTTGCATTTATAATAAAAGAGTAAGAGTGGACATTTGAGTTTGAATAAGTAACACCAGTCAAGATTTGGAAGCTTTATACAATGGTCTACACTCAAAATTATCTTTCTTCTTGTTTTGTTTTTGTTTTTTTTCTCAGCCATACGTCAGTCACTTGATGAGATCTACTTGCCAGTATCTTTGGTGGTTTTACCCATGACTTCTCTTCCATTGTCAGTGTTATGATCCTCATTCAAGCTCTTGTGACAGGATGACTGTTGCAGCTTTTCAGCGGTCACCTACCTTTCTGCTCCTGACCAACTAATCCTTTTTTCAAACTGTTGCCAGAGTAAATAAGTACTCTTGGCTGCCATATCCATTGGCTCGACCTCTGCAGATTCAATTCATTACAGATGGAAACTATTTTTTAAAATGTTCATCTATATTGGATATATACAATCCTTTTTCTTTGTCCATATTACATGAATAACACAGCATAACAATTATTTACACAGTATTTACATTGTGTTAAGTATAATAGTCTAGATATAATTTAAAGTATGTGGGAGGATACATGTAGGTCCAATAAAAATTGAATTATAATATTTTATATAAAGAGCTTCAGTTTCTGTGGGTTTTGGTACCCATAGGGAGTCCTAGAATCGATGTCCTGCAGCTACCAAGGGATAACCCTGTGTAATAAAGCCATCTGAAATTAGCAGAGAAGGAACAAGGTGTGCTCAGACATTATACTTAGAAAAAAATCCATTTGAATCCTTGCCAAATACTATAATCAACTGCAGAAGTATTGATGATATAATAAAAATACTAGTCAAAATATAAGTGAACATTTTTTCTCCTTGAAGGTTAGATAAAGAATTTTCTAGAGGGTGAAATCTCTCTGTCACACACACAAAACCAATCAGATTTGGTTGACAATATAAACATTAAAATACTCTAGGTCAAAAATATAAAAAGCAAAAAGGTATGCACGACGTTGGTTAGAGGACACAATTAATACAAGTCTCTGCCTTCTTGTTCTCTAGCTTTAGCCAGATTCACTGAGTGGCATTGAACAGACACAGCCCCTTCCTGCATGTGCTGTTCCTTCTGGTTGGGATACCCTTCTTCACATCCTCCTGCGACTCCTCCCTTCTTTAGATCTCAGGTCAGTTATTAGCATCCTGACAAGGTCTACTCTGTAACTGGCTCTAAAGCAGCCAGCTCTTTTTCTCACCCTTTAGGAACTTCACTCTGTCACATTACTTGTTCTGTGTTCTTCATAGCTGCTATCACTAGCCAAAATGTCTTATCTCATTTGTTTGTGTTATCTGCCCTCTACAATAGAAGTTATATGAATCTACAGCCCTTGTGTAATATATATATAAAATCTCCCTTGGATGAGTCCATAAATGAAAGGGCTATTAGGAGGTGGGGCCTAGCTGGAGAAAGTGGGTCACAGGGACCTGACTTTGGGATATATCTGGCCCCTGACCCCTTCCTCTGTGGCTCTTTGGTATCCTGCTTCCTGGCTGCCATGAATTGAGCAATTTGGCTTCACCATGTCCTTCCAACATGATCTTTCTGCACTGGAGCACTTGGTCCTGGACTGAAACCTCTCAAACTGTGAGTCAAAATAAACCTTATCTCCTTTCAACTGTGGGTGTCAGGTATTTTGTCTCAGCAACAGGCAAGCTGACCAGTTATGTCACGGAACAAAATGCAATTAAATGGAGTTATTTAGAGGTAAAATTTCTGGGTGATGATTACAGTTTTGTTTTTGGAAACATTTGTGTCTTTCTAAATTTTTCTAAAATTAGTATATATTATGCTACTTATCAAATAACAAATAAGTGGTATTTGGTGGAAGCCATATTTTATTGAACTGCATTGATGGTGTCATTTTGTTAATCTCAATTAGCATTGACAAAGATAATAAACTATGTGACCTATAAAGAAAAGACATTTCTAATAATGAAAATGTTAGCTGCATCCTCTTGCAGTATTCACACATTTAGTACATCCAGTTAGCATAACTGAATAATATGGAAATTGGGCCCAAAACCAACTATCTAAATTGGATCTTCTTTTAAGTTTCTATAACTAAAGTCTTCAAAAGTAGGAGGAAAAAAATCAAGCAATATTGCCTAATTTCAAGAAGTAATTGCCAGGCGCTAGTCTCCCTGGATTTACCAGGCTTTAAAAAACAAAACAAAGCAAAACAAAAAACAGGTGAGGAGAAGGCCTAACATAAAACAGCTTAAAAATATCACAGTCACACTATCTGCATTGCCATGTACCTGCCATAGACACAATATAACTCCAGAAAGGACTAGTGTTATCATGTCATTCTGAGCAGTTTTCTGTCACATATAAACCTTGTTTAACTGAAGAATTCAACGTGCTTCCCCTCCATTGCAAATTTGTTTGTTATCAATAACTGAGATATAATCAGGTCTTTTAACTGAGATTTAGTCAGGTGATGATACTTTAAATGACCTCAACTAGCCAACTCTTAAGGAGGGAATAAATTGCAGCAGCTCTGCATTTCATTTATTCTCTCTTTAAATGTTTATTCAGCACTTTGCATGAGCCTGGCTTTGTGGGGCACTGGGGCTGTCCTGGTGAACAACATATTTATTATGGGTGTCTTCAAGGAGCATACCTTTCAGTGGAGAGAACACAACAAACAGTTGAGAAAATGAACACAAATAGAGGCACAATTGTGACAAAGTCTTGAGGAGAAATAGGTCCACAACAATAATAGGATAAGGAACAACAGAGTGATAAAGCAAGGCTTTTTCCAAGGTGGTGACATTTAAGGGTGAGGACTGAAAGGGGTGAGAAAGAATCAGCCATGTGAAGAGCCAGGATGATGGGTGTTCCAGTCTCAGCGCAGAGAGATGCCTAGAAAATATTGGAATATTGTGTGATAACACAAAATGAGTAGAGGAAATGTGTGATTGTATTGGAAATACATGTAGAGGCCAAGCAACATAGGCCATTGTAATATTTAATTTTAAATGCCACAGGAAATCATCAAAGTGTTTTAATCAGGGAGGTGGCAAGATTTAAAAGGGAAAGCCAGTAAGTTTTAATGGGGTAGTGGCAGAAATGAATTTTAAATAATCATTCTTTCTATTATGTAAAAACTGACTTTTGAGGGGACAGAAGTAGATGCAGGAAGACTATCCAGGAGATAACTAGTCATCCACCTGAAAGTCCAGAGTTAGACAACAGGTTTAGCAGTGGAAATGTGAAGTGGACAGATCCATGACTTGGAAATGAGGCCCACACATAATGCTGTGGGGTTAGATAGAGGAATTAAGAAAACAGTCAGGTAGAGTCTCAGGCACCATGTTGACCATCTGGAAGCAAAATATAAGATGAACAGACTGGTGAAGATTCTAATTTTGGTACTTCAAAATTGAGATGGCTTTAAAAAATATTCAAGTGAAGATGCCAAGTAAGCAGTTGGATAGATGAGGCTTAAACTTGGAGATTTAAAATGAGGAAATTGTAACACTAGGGTATTAAAGGCTGTGGGAATAGGTGAGATGAGGAAAGAAAATGTGGAAGTGAGAAAGGCTTGAGAATAGTCTCTAACATTTAGATTTATGGAAAAATAAAAGCATCCAGCAAGGGAGACTGGGAGGAACCTATAGTGAAATATTACAGAAGCCAAAAGAGGAGAGCACTGCATTTCCAGAGGGAGACAATGGCTAGGCTAAGAATGAGAGTCAGATGAGAACACAGACAAATACACAAACAAACAAGAAAAAAAACCCATTGGTTTTGGTAGCAACTGAAATTGTTGGCAATCTTTTTAGAGCAGATTAGTGTGGCTCTACCAACCCTTCTGAGCCATTTAAACTATTGCTTATTCAAATGAACAAATACAAACTTGAACACTTTCATGATATTTTATTGCAGACACTGTTAGTGTTTCTTCCCAGGTCCTTTAGGATGCCTTATCTTTTCCTGCACACCTGCACCTGGTGCTCCCACAGGCAGCACCTATGCCTACTTGTTGGAGCCTGCCCTAAGCATCTGAAACTCACTTGTCCTGCCCAGATAGAGAGCAGAAAATGTTTCCAGGGATCAGCGGGTAACTTTAACAAAAATTTATGTGGAGTGGTAATATAAATACCCCAGCCTGTTGCTTTGGGCTGAAATGACCACACTATCTCCAGAATCCCCCCTGCAGTCTAATCTCATTGCAGGACTTCACTTGATATTATTTCTTGCTTGGTTATCTTTGTTTTTCTAAGGCCACAGTGTCATCTGGATATGAAGAACCAGTTAAAGTGGGTCACAGTGAGTGTGCGAAGATGGAAAGTTGTCAGAGTGGTCTCACTGAGCCATGGCCATGAACTGATGCTGTAGAAATGAAAAAGGAGAGAAGAGACCTGAGAAATATAACTAAGGCAGGGACCCCAGGATATGGCAATTAATTGGATGTAGGCAATAGCAAGAGACAATGATTACTCACAGGCTTTTGGTGGAACACATGGGTGGACCATGGTACCACTCACTGAGAGAACAAACCCTGGAGAATGCTGAAGTCAGTGTAGTTTCTTCCTCTATAGACTTTATTTTCAAATTATGAAACAAGCCACCACTATTGATTATGTTCAATAAAGATCTTATATATTTGTTAATACCAAGAGCTACATGTGTTTGAAAACTGACCATACTTGTCAGTATTAGTAAGGCCAGCAAAACATAGTCTTTCTTGGGAAAAAGGACATCTGTCCTCTGAGTTTCTGGAGATCTATATAGCAGATTAGTATGTACATTAGAGGGTAGAAGTGGAAGACCAAGATTGGACTGGGCCTTTTCTTTGACATCAAAAGATTTTAGATAGAATTTTGTAAGGAAGAAAGATTCCATGACAGAATGAATCTTCTGACCCTGCCGAAATTCTTTCTTCAGCACTTTGGCCATGTCCAGGCACACAGAAAACAGAAACTTCTGAATTTGAGTGGACCTATTACCATGCAGAACAAATGACTTTGTATATACTGGGGACATTTGCAATGCTTGAGTGCCTATGTGTGATCTTTTAAGTGTAACACTTGGATAGGTCCCAGAGTTAGCTGCAGTCTATAAATGCTTTAATCAATATACAATGGCATTTATAACTTGTATCACAGCTCCTCCTAAATCTGTATGTAGATGATTACATCCTGCAAGACACCATTTCTGTGTTTTGCTCACATGCTTACAGCTGCTGCAAATCTCATCTGGAAACAGTTTTTTTCTACTCAGTATTTTCATAGTATTCAACTTGTATATTCCTTGTAGTGCATGTCCTGTCTTAGCTTTTGTATACATGCCGTCTCTCCAAGAAGGTGTAGTGGCTATCAGACACTAAGCTCTCTTCCTGGTGAATCCCTCTGGCTGACTGGTAAATTCCTACTGGCTATTTATCTCAGTCTGTTCAGATGGCCATACCAAAATAGATGGTTTATAAACAGCAGAAATTTATTTCTCACAGTTCTGAAGGCTAGAAGTCCCAGATCAAGACAAACAGACTTGGTATCTGGTAAGGACCCGTTTCCTGATCCGCATTTGATTATCCTCTAGCAGAGTTCTCACATGGTAGTTGGATCAAAGGCCCACTCTTGAGTCTCTTATAAGGGCATTAGTTGCTCAGCTCATGACCTAATCACCGCCTAACAATCCAAATTCAAACACTAGCATAGTAAGGATTAGGTCTTAACACTTAAATCTTTGGAGAACACAAATATTCGGTTGATTGTAATGTTTTTAAAGTTTTATCTTGTGGTTTCTGATGTCTGATCTTCACTCCACCTCCTGACCTTCTTGATATCCTGCTGTTCTTGTTCTAATATTTACCTAGCCACTTTCATAAAGCCTATTGACTCCAAGGAGAGCTGTTAGACCTCTCAGCTTTTAATAGGCTGCTCAGGATGCTTGGGACGCAAGACAATTGTTTCCTTGAGCCAGGAATGAGAGATCATCTGTAGGTACCTTATGGTATCCTACCTCCAGGAGTTTTCTTCAAGTCTAGTGTTGTCCTACCAGTGCGTCTCAGATCTTCACATGCTCTTTTCCCCCCAGATGTTTTATTGTGGTAAAGTATACCTAACGTGAAATTTGCCATCCAAACTAATTTTGGATGTACAGTTCAGTAGTAGCAATTACTGTACATTCACATTTTTGTGCAGCCATCACCACTGTTCATCCACAGGACTATTTAATCTTGCAAATCTGAAACTCTATATCCATCACACAATAACTCTCTAATTTCTCCTTCCCTTTACTCCTGATAACTAATTTCTATTTTCTGTCTCTATGAATTTTACCCCACTGTAAGTATCTCATACAAGTGGAATAATACAATATTCGTCCTTTTGTGGCTTATTTCACTTAGCACAGTGTCCTCAGATTTCATCCATACTGTATCATATGTCAGAATTTATAAAGGCTGAGTAATGTTCTGCTGTATGAATGTACCATGTGTGTCATCTCCATTCTTCTGTGGAGGGGTACAAGTTGTCCCCATGCTTTAGCTATTGTGAACAATGCTGCTAAGAACCCAAGTATACTTTTTCATTCTCTTTTACTTTTGATAACTTTCTTTTGCATTCATAGGAGCTCCTTAGAGCTTAGGAAGAGCTTATTTT
Source organism: Fukomys damarensis (assembly GCF_012274545.1). Classification (NCBI taxonomy): domain Eukaryota; kingdom Metazoa; phylum Chordata; class Mammalia; order Rodentia; family Bathyergidae; genus Fukomys; species Fukomys damarensis. Next base: position 18,995,513 of record NW_022900948.1, read on the forward strand.
ATTTTTTTTCTTTTAAATTGCACATATCTTTGAGATTAATGAAAGTATTGTTTCTTTTTTTTCTCTCTCATTGAGTTTATTGGTACATTTTAGGTATACAGTACAGTTATATTCATCATTGGGATCTTGTACCTTTACATGACAGGCCTTGGTTCTCATTTTTTCCCCTTGTCCCTGCCCTCCCTTCACCCCCTTCTCCCCTCCCCATTTATACACACTTTATTACCATTTTTTTCATTTTCTCATATTTTTTTCTTTTCCCTTATTCCCTTTCTCCGACCCTTCCCACTTTCCCTATGCCTTTAGCCCTTTTCTTCCTATTTCACATTGTCAATTATCTCATTAGGATCTTATGTACTATTATAGTTTTTTACACCAGAGAAACTATTCAGTATTTGCATATGTGTGACTTATTTATTTCACTTAGGAGTATATCCTCAAAATGTATCCATTTTCCTATGAATGAATCTAATGTCTCATTCTTTATGGCTGAATAATATTCCATTTTATAGAAAAACCACATCTTCTTTATCCAGCCTCCAACTGATGGGCAAATGGGCTGTTTCCAAGTTTTAGCTATTACAAACTGTGCCGCTATAAACATAGGTGTGCATATATCACTGTGATATGATTCTTTTAGTTCTTTTAGAAAGATACCCAGCAGAGGGATGGCTGGGTCAAATGGAACCTCTAATCCCAGCTAGGAAGAGCTTATTTTAATCTCTGACAATAAGACTTTGAGATGAGGTTTTATGCATAAGTATTGATTAAGGACATGTTCCCAGGAGAATCTAATAAGGTAGTGGCACAAGTGGAACAGGGAAGAGGAAAATAACATAAAGCATGCAATTTAAGAAAGTTATGAAAAAGGAGCATCAGCTTGATTCTATAAGGGAACTTTGGAGTGAAGATTGTGTTTCAGTGCTGTTCTGCCCCAGAACAAGGGAGCTGAGCTTCTATATCAATGCATGCTTCTGTCATACCTTCTAGTGCTGTAAACTCTTTGGTATTCCCGGCTTTCTGTGTACTTGGACAAAGTGGCGCCAGTAGCCCGGTGGCAACCATACAAATTAGCATGACAAGTATAGACTATTGGGAGAAAAAGCACACCAAAGTCAGGAAAGGAGTACACAGAAAGAGTAAAGGATTGTAGGGATCTGATTAGAGTACCAGTCACACTACTCTAACTTCCCCCTAAGAAATTATATTCCAGTGTGCTGAGTGCAAAGCATCACTTACAGTGCCCCTCCATGCATTTCTAGGAGACCCATTGAGAATTCACGAGCACACTCCTCCTTGTCACCTTCTGAAGTACATCAGGATTTATGAGAGGGGCGCTTCAGAGCACACAACTACATGAGCTGAGAATGTTATTTATGTATTCTCAGTTTTGAGTTTCCAACTTCTATTACAATGCATTGCAAATTGACAGTGTACTCTGAATTCAAAAGAACCTGCTTCTCTGGTCATAGTGTCAATTATATTAAATAGTTAGTGAAGAAAACCCCCAAACAAAAATACAATCCAGAAGGCAAACACTATCTTTAGTCCCACATGTGCTTGTCAGACTGAAGGTCAGTTTCATTAGCTATAATTCTTGCTTTAAAACCAGGAATCGAAGAATACAACTTTCTTGGGGGCTTCAGGCAATTCTGCTTCATATGGGCAAAGTCTCTTTTTGCGGATAATTTGGTCATACTTGGAACTTCACTTCATAGGTCGAATTGTGAAACCTTGGACCTGATTTTCTAAAGCACTCCCTAGATGTCCATTATTGTCTTTGCAACCCCCCCTCCTCCAATTTAAATTAGTTTTGAAGGTTGTTCACAAAGTTAAAAGATTGATTTTCCTCTCACCAACTGTGAAAGGAAAATATTTTGGGACAATATAGCAGACAAGGGACATTATTAATGTTATTTTACAAACTCATAAATATAACCTCCTCCAATGAGCATGCATTCATGCCAGTTCTCAGGTCCTGGGGACTTCCAATAGCTGGTAGTGCATGGAGCGGAAGCTGTTATTAAAATCTACAAATGTGTCTCTCCCACCGGGAACATAGCTTTTAATTTGATATTCATAAAAGCCATTGACCGTAACCATAACCACTATTTTAAAGATAGAGGAAGTAAAGCAAAGAAAGTTAATGGCGTTTCAGTGAATTTATATTAATACATTGTTACATCCTGCCATTAACTACAACTTGTTCATATTCAGTACAGTATAAATTTCTTTCATGAGAATGATTAACTGTATCATTGATTAGCAATCTGGTTTAACTTTTTTCAAACACTGATCACTTTCCTGCTTCCATTTCTTCTCTTTGCCATATAAAGTCAATTTGACTCAAATGAGTTTTAAACTCAATAAGCTAGTGCTTTATTCTTTTTTAATATTTATTTATTTATTTATTTATTTGGTACCAGGGATAGAACTCGGGTCATTGAGCTTGGGAGGCAGGTGGCGGAACAACTGAGCTAAATCCCCGGCCCTAGTGCTTTATTCTTTGCTGATTAACGACATTTGTGTTCTGACTTCTAGACACACACACACACACACACACACACACACACACACACACACACATAGTGAAGTTCAAATAAGATTAAGAAACAATCAAATGACTTCTTTGTGCCTTGATCTCTGTGAGGTTCCTCCTCAAATATTATTCAGTTTAATCCATATAACAACACTCTGAGAACTGATTCCAATTTTGCAAATGAAGGTGAATATAGATCCTGATAAGAATATGTTATTTTATCATAGTATCCAGCAACTTCACTCTCCTAAGTCTCCTGTGATCATCTAGAACATGTTTTTTTTTCAGCTTTAATTGAGTTTATTGGTACATTTTAGGGATACAGTACAGTTACATTCATTGTTGGGATCTTGTACCTCTACATGACAGGTCTTTGTTCTCATTTTTTCCCTTTGTCCCTGCCCTCCCTTCACCCCCTCCTCCCCTCCCCATCTACAACCACTTTATTTCCATCTTTTCATTATCTCACATTTTTTTTCTTTTCCCTTATTACCCTTCCCCTACCCATCCCACCTTCCCTACACCTTTAGCTCCTTTCTTCCCATTTCTCAATGTCAGTAATCTTATTAGGATCGTATGTATTATTGCAGATTATTCACACCAGGGAGACTATTTGGTATTTACACATGTGTGCCTTATTTATTTCACTTAGGAGTATATCTTCAATATGTATCCATTTTCCTATGAATGAATCTATTTAGAACATCTTCTTTGCGAACCTAGTACCTGGCATGCCTTGATATTTTGTCAAACTGAAGAGAAGATATTAACAAAAGAATACTAATAATCTGGATATAAAATTGAAACAAACCATATCTATAGGGCTGGGCAATTTCAAAACAAGTATATATATATATTTTGGAGATCAGGATCTGTATGAAGAAGCAGAGAATATGGGAAAAGGCCTTTCAGGGGCATCCTATATAGCTCTTGCTAATAGGGTAATTACCAAACTGAGCAAGCATGTACAATGCTTGGCATATGATAACACAGCAACTCTCTGTAGAGCCCCATGGTGGATTTTAAGTTTAATATATGGGGCTAGTTCTCTCCTTTCACTTGGATGAACTTTCTAGGTGGGATCAATCCCTTTTCTATTTACTCTTAGGCAATACATAATCCTAAAATCAGTTCAAGCCAAAAGACACAGTTCAATATGTAAAACATAGAGCCCATTAAAATGTTGATACTGGTTTGAAGTGGAGCCTTCTCTTTCTGTCCATTTGGCTTCTTTAAGACTGCAAATATGCAGTTGCTGAAGAAAAAAGTATGTTCTTTCCCTGCCTGACACTTTTACACCTATCTCACTAATTTTAGTTTCTGAGCACTGAAGATGGACTACAAGGAGGGAGATGAGGTAAGGGGAACAATCAAATTCTTACTTAATTGGAACTGTCCTGGGGATCTATCAAGAAGAACTCAGAAAACATAGTATGCGTCCAAAGTTGACTCTTGCTTTCAAGATACCTTCTTGGATTCTTTGATGATTCACCTTCCCCCTGTAATCCTGACAAGGAAGGGAAAGGAGTCTTTTGTGTAGCTGATAGCTTACTTCTTTCACACACAGCTGGAAATAGTTAATATCTTATATCAGCTTGATTATAATGAGGGTAACCACATGAAATACCATATTCTGGGCAGAAAGACATTTAATGAGTCATTCTCTTAAAGTTGGTAGAAGAACAAAGGAAGCAGACACTAGGCTAGACTTTCAGGAATGACTCTTAAAAAAAAAAATGGAACTCACCCACAGGGAGACCTACTACCTCTGGTATCACTTCTGAACCTGTGGCAGAACTAAGAACCTACTGGTGCCATTGATCATTGAAAAATACAGGATCTAGAACATGGAAATCATAGCTTTGATTTATCAATTAGCAAGCCAAAGCATGAAATCTTTCCTGCCACTTTAGCCACCTACCACAGCTACTCATCAACCAGGAAGCTAGAGAATGGGCAATGCCTCAGAGAAGTGATTTGAGCATGCCATTGTTCAGAACATGAAGTTTCATAAAAGAGTGAATGCCTTATTGTTTAGGATGAAAAGTTTGGTATTTTTTTGTTACTTGCTCCTGAAAGTACATTATCTGATACTGTACTTTATTGCATTGTTCTAATTTAAATTTTATGTTTATTTGTCTGGTATTCCTTACCCCCTGAAATGTAGGTTACAGAAGAATAGGGAAATTTTTACATCCTATATAGTACTCCTTTCTCAAGACATGGATCAATGCCTAAAAGAATTTGCCCTCAAATATAGTTTCTGAAGTACTAAAGTGAGACAGCAATAGAAAGTAAAGCATGATAATTGTTTAAAAGGAGTAGTGATAATAAAGTAGTAGTTGTACCCAGAAAGCAAAGTTAGTTTAATAATTGAAATCAAAGAAATATACTATAATAATGTATTAAAAGAGAAAAGTCATATAATCATGATAATAGATGCAGAAAAATTATTCGGCAAAATTCAACATCTATTCTTGATAAAGATTCGCAACAAATCCGAGCTTGAAGGGAAATTTTTCCCTTTGACAAAAGACCTCAATGGAAAACATACATTGGAAATATTGTACTTAATAATGAGATTGAATTAATTTCCTTTAAGGATGAAACAAAAAAGGATGCTCATTCTTATTACCTTTATTCAGCATTGCATCTGGGTTCTAGGTAATTTAGAAAGGCAAGAAAAAGAAAATGTATACACATTGGAAAGAAAAAGTAAAATTATGTTTAAATGACAACCTGATAGTTAATATAGAGAATCCCTCCTATTCCTAAAAACAAAACAAAACAAAAAAACCCCACCAGAATTATCAATTATATGAGTTTAGCAAGTCTGGAGGATCCTAGATTAATGTATATAAAAAGCCAACAGTTTTTCTATATACTAGCAATGAAAAATTAAAAATCAAAGTAAAAGTCTGTGCCAGTTGCAGAATTAAAAAATATAAAATACTTAACATTAAATCTAACACAAGATATATGATACATGAATGTTAGAAATAGTTATAAGAGAAATTCAAGAGATCTAAACAGTTGAAGAAAGATTTTGTGTTTGTGGAAAGACTCAGTATTATAACAGTGTAAATTCTCCTCAAATTCCTCTACAGACTTAATGCAATGTCCATTGATATCTCCAAAGGGTTTTTTGTTGTTGTTGTTTTTGAGATTGACAAGTTTCTTCTAAAGTGATTTTAACATGTAGTCGAACCATTTTGTAAATAAAGAAAAAATTAAAGGGCTACTCAGAAATTGCTATAATACCATAGTAAACAAGACAGGATGGTGTTAGTGAAAGAGGCTATATATAGAACTTATTAGTATCTAAAAATGAACCCACATAAAAATGATCAGCTGATCTTCACCATAGGAATGAAAATAAAATAAATTCAATGAAAGAAGAATATTCTTTTCAACAAATAGTGCTAGAACAAGTGTACATATATTTGTAAAAATCCAAAACGATTCATCTCATAGTTTGCTTTATAATGAACAGAAAATTAATCATAGGTTTTAATGTAAATCCTTGAAATTAAAGTTTCTGGAGAAACATAGAAGAAAACCCACTGTGACATTGGGTTAGGTGAAGATTCCTTAGGATATGTAAAACATATAAGAAAAAAATTGATTAATTTGACTTCATAAAGATAAAAATCTGTTCTTTGGAGGAAAGTATTTAAAAATTAAAAGGTGGGCTATAGACTGAGAGAAAACATTTGCAAATCACATATCAGAATTTGTATCCAGAATATATTAGGAACTCAATTGCAATATAGTAAAATTCAATTTAAAAATGGGCAAAAAAATGAAATAAAAATGTAAAAAATAGGCAAAAGATTTGAACACATATTTTATGAAAGTGAGATACTGATTGTAAGTAAGCACTTAACATTATCTGTACATAGAAATGAAAATTGGAGCTATGTGATAGCACTATTTGTTAGAACAAAAAGAAAAAGAAAGAAAAACCCTGCTTTTCAATTTTCCTCTGCATCCCTCTCCCCCTTTGTCTGATCACACTTACTGTTGATGAGGATGGGAGGCTATGGAGCATCTGGAACTGTTATCTATTGCTGGGAATACAAAGTAGCATAGTTACTCTGGAGAAAAGCCTGGAAGCTTCTGATAAAAACAAACATATACTTGCCATAGGGCCAGCAGTCCTACTCCTAGATATTTAACCAAGAGAAGTGAAAACACACGTTAACACAGAGCCCTCTATGTAAATATTTATAGAAACCCAAATATCTACCAGCTGGGGGGATGAATGAATTTTGGTCCACCCATGCCATGGGATACTACTCAACAGTAACACAAAGCAAAATTACGGGGGCAGAAATTAGATCACCGACTGGAGTGGGGAAGGGGGTTGATTACAGAGGGGCACAAGGGAACTTTCTGATGGAAAAATCTATACTTTTATGGTGATGGTAGTTACAACTCTGTATACATTTGTCAAAATACATAAAATCATGCATCTAAAAATAGCAAGTGTTACTATTTTTAAAAGAATGATGGGAAATAGTATAATCATTTAAATTTAAAAAGAGTGCTGGGAAGTAGTATAAAAAATATCATTTGCAAGTTTGGCTGCAGTAAATTACCTAGCTAGCATGACAAGCACTTGTAAAAGGGATATATTTACATAAATAATGTTAATCCTTTGAGATAAGAAGTGGGGTAAAAGTCAGAGTTTACATATTGTAGTTTGAAAATCATTAAATTAGGAAAAAAAACCCTACATGTACCTAAGTTTTCAAAGCAAGCAATTATTAAAAGAAAAAATAGTAAAAACAGACCAGAAAAAAGAAATTAATGAGAAGAAGATTTTAGTAGACTAGAAAACAAGGTTAAGAAATTTGGTTACTAACTCCTACAATTTATTGAGAAAAGTATAAAATGCTGCTTGACTACTAAAGAAATTAATGGAAACAAGGAACTAGAATAATACACAATCAAAGATAGAAAATAAGATGAGAACTTGGCTTCTATGTTAACTTTTCAATTTAGTATATTAAAGATAATATTTATTAGTTTTTGGATTATTGAAGACTATCCTGTCATTAATAGCTATCATTAATATTATTGAATATAGTGTATATTATTGAAGGTATAATTTGTTACCTGACCATCTCATTTATCTACCTCCACATAGTTTTTATGAAAACAAGATAATTCTCTATGTGAGGTAAATATGTAGGAGCAGAATTCCTGGGTAACTTTACCAAAAGCTTTAAGGATTTTCAGACCTTTTCTCACAAATTGTCCTCCAAAAATAGCATAATCCTTTATTACATATTTTTTAAGCAGAGTATGAGTGCTAATTTTGTAACCCATTTACCAATACTATTTAATATTTTTTTATTTTTTGCAGTTTGACACATAAACAGTTTTATTCTTTTTTCTAATTAATTTTATTGGTATACAAGGTATATAATATAATGACATTCATCATTGGAAATTTACACCTTTACATAATCCATCTTGGTTCTTATTTTTCCCCATTCCCCTGCCCTCCCTTCAACCCTTCCACCCCTCCCTATCTACAAAGACTTTGTCTCCATTTTTTTTCTCATATTAATTCCATTCCCCTCTTTCTTTTCCCCTACCCCTCCCACTTCCCCATTTCTTCCTATTTCACATTATCTATTATACCTTTTAGTCCTTATTTACACTTTCAGTTTCTCATGCTACAGAAACTATTTAATATTTACGTTATTGGTTCATCAAAGATACCTTAAAATGTGCTGAAGATACTTTAAAAATTGAAAATACAGATGAGAGGAAAATTTAAAATTCCACCCATAATAAGTTGCAGTGTGTATCTATATGTTAAGTTTTAACAGATTAGTATGCATCTGGTCACATTTAAATTTACTTATAGGTCTCAAAAAGTCTAAGTACTGTCCCTTTTCTGCTTAAATATTAAGTGGTTTATCCCAAAATGTGTCCAATAAAGTTCAAGTTAGTTATGCATGTAACCCAACTATCCCCTAGGGGGCTGTCAAAGAAAAGCATTTTCTCATAGGTGCTCATAGGTCTAGGGTCTGCTTTACCCCCATTTCTACTGGTGAGAAACCTGCTCTGGTGTTGCTGCTCTGGAATGATTTCCTCTCCAGGTGCACTTTCCAAAGGGGCCTTTGGTGCCTTATCACCCTGGGTTGTGAGCACTGCTACCACCACCCTCAGATTAGTGGATGCGGGCTGCCCATGGAGCTCTTTTCCTGCTGTCTTTTCTCCACCATACCGCCTGTTGCCTAGATCTCCAGTGCTCATCTTTCTAGCAAACCAGGTGCATCATGGCTTCACCTTTTTCCTTGTTTGCCCTTTTAGAATGTTGTTCTCAAACCGGAGTGATTTTGATTTCCAGTTATTTCTGCTGTCACTTATTCCTTTCCAGAGGTCTTGGGCCTTTGGTGCCAGGGACAGATTGGGGAAACTAATGAGAGTGGGATCAGTACCAATCATGCGTGCACTGCCCCTGCTGACCCCGAGGAACAGCTGTTATTTCTGTGCAGTGTGCCAGGTGTCTTCTGTCCCACTGATTTACTCTCCGAGTCTCCATATTCTTCCTTATGCTGAGTTTGCTCTGGCTTTTCTACCAGCTCCTCTCCTCAGGGATACTCTCATTTATGTCTGGATACCAATTGTGGACAGGGTTCCACTTGTTTTCTATGAGACCAAAGAAGAGGGAGAGGCTTTTAGGGGTATCTAAATACATCATATAGTTAAGAAATTGCTCCATGTTCTGTGATAGGCTTTCTGTGAAATTGGTTTGAGAAACTCTGCATGGTAGTGAAGGGTTCTAAGAGATTTGTGGTATCAAAAGAAATAATGGTGTCTGTTTAAATTTATATTAAATAGTAACAGATGTGTTTTTAATTGATCTATGGAGAAAGAAACTAGACACTCATTACTAGAGACTAGGAAGGGAAGGGAAGAGGGGAGATAGAGAAAGTTGGATGATGTACCAAACTACAAGTAGCTAGAAGGAATAAATTCTAACGTTACAGAACTAGGTGATTACAATTTCCAGCAACTTGCTATATATAAAGTACTAGAAGAGAGAAGTTAATAAGCTCTAACCAGGAAGAAATGAAAAATGTTTAAGGAGATGGAAATAATAATTACCACGAGAAGTACACATTATATACATATATCAAATCATTATACTGAATTGCATAAATACGTATAATTAACTGTCAACCAAAGAAATTGTAATACAAAGATCTGAAAAGATAGAAAGGATTACAAGTGATAAAATACTCATTTATTTATGTGTTTTTGTTTTTATTTTTTTTGACAGGTCTTGGTTCTCATTTTTTTCTCCTTACCCCTGCCCTCCCTTCACCCCCTCTTCCCTTCCCTATTTACAAACACTTCCTTTCCATTTTTTCATTTTCTCACATTTTTTTCTTTTCCCTTATTTCCTTTCTCCTACCCTTCCCACTTCCCTATACCTTTAGCCCTTTTCTTCCTATTTCGTATACTTATTTAAAATATATATTTAAAAGAAGACTTACGATGCTTGAACATGTACCTGGGGCTCACTGTGGGGATTGAATGAATGTGTATACGACTTTCACTCAGCCAAATGGTGAGGTGAACTTCAAGCACCAGCTGCAGTGGACTTGGCCATCTCGTGGCTGTCAAACATTTCAATTCTTATAAAGATAAAATTATTCTTCACACTGGATAGGTATTTCAGTTTAAGAAGTAAGGAATGTAGAAACTGAAATGAAATGAGTTAATGAGGCGTATGTGACATTACTGTAGCATTTCTCAAATTTGCTTCCATATGCATCTCACCAAACCTGTAAGTTACATCTATATGAGAAAAAAGGATATTTTAGAATGATTCGAAACCCAGTAATACATGGAGGATGTAAGATGACTTTTACTGTGGATGGGAGTAAGTACTATTTTTAAATAATGAAGGTAATTTTATTTATTTATGGCTCTGGAGGCTGCATATGATGAATCAAAATGGGACAGAAAAGTGGAAGGACAAGTGGAAGAACAAAGAAGAGCAAAACACGATGGATGTGCTCACCAACAGTGCAGTTTTTATTTGCCTCTATTGTTAGTAGAGGAATGTGGACAATCAGACAAATGAAACAAAATATGAAAATGCTAGTATTTTTTTCATGAAAAACATAAGAATTTCAAATATTCACAATAAAATAGTTTTTAATCTATTTTTGTAATACAATTATATTTTATTTTATTTACCAATAATAATGTACTTTAGAGGGTACACTGATGTATTTTGACATATTTATACATAGTATATTGATCAACTCAGGATATTTAGTTATCTGCTATTTCAAACAGTTGCAATATTTTTTTTTATTGAGAACATTCAAAATCTTCCATCTATTTTAAATTATAGGATATAATATTGTTAACTAAAATCACCCTCTGTATAACAGAACCTGCTTCTCCTATCTGGCTACGACATTATACCCATTGATTAATCTTTGCATAGTTAAATTTAAATATTATTATACTCTTGGCCCCCAACATAATATGATAATGCACTTAAAAATCATACTTTTCCTTACATCATTAATTTAAATGAAGTAATATGTATTATTAACATAAAAAGTCAAAATTTGTTTTTAAGGGCTGGAGATGAGGATTAGTGGTAGAGCACTTGACTTCCATGTGTGAAGCCCTGGATTAAATCTCAAGAACCACAAAAGAAACTTGTTTTCAAATATAATGGACATATATTAAGTGTAAATATATGATTTGTTGAAGGTTGCATTTAAATGAAATCTTTTAGAATATATTTTAACATAAAATCAATCATTATAATATACAGTGTATTGTTTTGTTTTGTTTTGTTTTTTGAGACAGTGTCTCACCATGTAGTTGAGACTGACCTGGAACTCACTATGTAGTCCAGGCTGATCTCAACTCACAGCAATCCTCCTGCCTCAACCTCCCTAGTGCTGTGATTACAGGGGTGTGCCACCACTCCTGGCTTATAATATACAGTGTTAAAATGATAAATCTACTTAACAAGTTTCTATGGGACTGAAGACCTACATTTGTGCTATTCAATATAGTTATATATGTGGCTATTAAAATTTACATTAATTAAAATAATATGAAAGATAAAATTAGTTCCCCAGTCACACCACTCACACTTAAATTGTTCAGTAGTGTGTTGTTGCCTGATGGCTGGCATATTGCACAGTGCAGATGTAGAACATTTGCATTTTCACAGAAAAATCTACAAGAAGACCATGCTGACATTTTATCGTGAAAAGGAGTTATTAGTTAAAATAGTAAAGGAGGCTGTTTTATGAGTTAAACTTATTCTTATTAATGTGTTTTTCATGACTATAAACATGCAGAGAATAGAATTTGTAAGTGAGCAGGACCTGGTTAGGGTTGGATGCTAAATACAAACAAATATATTTATTTTCTTGTCCCCCATGCCAATAATTAAACCAAAAGCAGAAACAACAAAAACATCACATATCGTGATACACTTTACATATTATAAAGTACTTTCATCTAAATGCTATCATTTGAGTTTTAAAAGATTCAGAAAGTTGTCAGGGACTGTACTACTTTTAAAGTACTCCTACTTTACAGTTGAGAAGTCTGAAATTTGAGGACATGAAAGAACTTTTCTAATATTAACAATGCTTATTGGTCAGTAACACTTAATGTTCATTTATTGATAGTGAATGTTTATGAGTATTTAAGACATTATATAATTTAGTCATCACTAATGTATGATTAGGTACTATTTTTACATTTTTCATTTGATAAATGAAGTTCACTCAAAGCATATGGTGACAATTTAAACATTTAAAAATTATTAGTTTACAAGACACATTGTCATTAACCTCTTTAAACATACCTTTGCTTTGAACACAATTATTTCATTGCCACTGTCTGGAGCAGTTCTGAAGATACTCTCATATTTATGAGTGTTTTGTGGCCACCTACATGTTCTGAATCCATTCAACACATTTACAGAAATTTCTGTCCAATAAAAAAATTACAGTGTACCCTCGTCCCCCCATAATCTGCGGGAAAGAGTTTAACTGCAATGAATCTTTCAGTTTAATAATTTAAAAAAATTAAACATTCACTCTATTTTAAAAATAACATCTCACATGAGAAAAATGAGGTTTAAGAGTTTTAGGTAACTTGCCCAAGAGCTAGGATTAAATTCAGGAAATCTATTATGCTTGTATGTTGCTTTATACTCATACAGTGGCTTTTCTTCTGCCCTGACTTTGGCTCTTGAAATTCAAATGATAACATGTGCCACTTGATGTTCTAATTCATTATGTTTCAGGGAAGAAAAATTTAAAGCAACCATACTCTGTATACAACACAATGAAATACATTGTACTGAATGTAGTCAACTTTGAGATGCTGTGTGTGGATGGCATCTTGATGGGACAAACCCAAGCTGCTGATCAAAGGAACAAAAGACACGTACCACCTCTTCAGAGTCAGCCTTGCATTTATTTGCAGCTGAAAACAATTACAAGTTTTTGGTGCAATAAAGCAAACTCTAAAAAATGTGCTGTCCGCCAGAGATCTAAAAAAACTCACAATTATGTCAGTTTCAAGTTGGCATTGATAAGGAATAAAGCTTCAGCCCCCAAACAGATGTCTACGAAGTCATGGGGAAAGGCCTACAAGTATTCACATCTTTTCACCCCAATATTTCGAAGTTTGGTTAATTCACATTCTCTAAGTTTGTGACAATATTAGAGTAATAATTCTAAATCTCAGAGATGGAAGGCTGATGTTCAATGTGAAATACTGCTATGTTTAAAGTTTCCTCAAGCAGTCAGAACTTGGTGTTGCACATCAATCAGATTAAAATGTTGCTGTGTTCCAGCAAAATCCTGTTGGCTTTGAAGATGGTAACCATATTGTCAGAGTTTTTGTTATTATCTTTAAGACAGATAAGTCTTCTGTAACATTGTGTGTGTGAGATGTATATTGCTATATAAAAAGAAATTTCATGATCAGATGATAATGAATCTGTAGGTATGTATGTATGTTGGCTGAACACCTTCAGTGGCATATGTTAGAAATTCAGTTCAAACAAGCTTAAATAAAAAATGCAAATTGAAAAATCTAGTAATTTTGGATCATGCTCTCTTTAGGCATGGGTGGATTATGGGGTTAGACTGATGTCACTAGGATATTCTTTCTTACTTCATTGTGTAGATCTGCAGTTCTATGGAGAATTTCTCCCTGGTAAGGCTTGTTCATAAGGTCATAAAACTTTCTTCACTACTTCATTTTGGATGTTCCTTACTCTCTACAATCCTAGAAGAGGATCACTTTTTTCTCAGTACTCATGAAAAAGTTCCAAAGAAGGCTCTGGATTACCTGTGACCAGAAGGATGGAGACGGTGATGATTCAGGCTCTATAATGTGCCAGTCTCTGGAAGGAAAACTTAGAAGCTTCCCCCAGTCCAACTATGCAGTCTGAGGATGGGAGAGAAGTGGTTTCTGAAATGTAAAAAGTTTTTCTTTCTTTTTCATTGCTTATTCCAATTAATAGACTTTATATTGGCAGGGTTGTATAACAAACTTTGGCTATTATCAGTCCTCCACAACCCTTGCCATGCTCTACCCCTTTCACATTTTTAGAGTAGTTTCAATGTTTATAAAATAATTTTCTTATTTGTACCTCCTCTTACTTGCTCTTACATTCCTTTTCAAAACAAATTTCTGATAGCAACAACATAAACAGATTGTCATTGTGTATATGTGTTGTGCATTAAGACCAAAGAGTAGCTAATATTTATCAGTGATATTAGCAGGACCCAAATCAAACATTATTTGTAAGATTATTATAAATCTTACCTTTCATTAGCCTGGGAAGTTTATGCTCAATTACGGTTTCCAATTAAGAAATAGGTGATTTATTTTGGGTTATTGCTGAGAAGTGCTAGATATGCAATTCAAATACCTTTATGATTTAATATATATGAGAAAATAATAAAACAAATTATTAATTTTGTACATTATTGACCTAGGTATATTATTAATTGGTTTTGATAATATAAGATGTGTCTATTCAATAGATTTAACTTCTAAATGAATATGTGGGCAAATTTCCAATTTATCTTCTCTATTATTATTTTTACACTCTTAAAGGAATTTATTGTGCTATATTTTTCCAGATATTTATTGGCATAAAATACAAAGCAATGATTACTAGCTAATAAATTTGACTTATTTTACTTGTCTCCTATGGTCTTTTAGTTACCAAAGTTTTCTTTCTTTTTTTTTGCAGGGGGGGGGACTGGGGATCGAACCTGGGTCCTTGTGCTTGTGAGGCAAGTGGGGACACCACTGAGCTAAATCACCAGCCCCTTAGTTACTACATTTTTTAGAAGAAAGCTTAACAACTTTTTGTCCAATAAGAAAGAAATTTTTGATGGATATAATTAGGGATTCACCTTAATAATAAAATATGAGTAAAGATCACTGATGATAATATATATTTATAATTTTCTTTGAGTTTCTGTAAAATACAAATTTGTAGCATTCTTTGAGCTAAATCTATAAAATGTTATACTAATTACAGTTAAAATGTGATGTGATTGTAGGAGCCAGTACAACTTTATTTGGCATCATGCTTCATTCAACTAGATTATAAAACTTTAAGAAAATTTCACTCTGTGATACGATTTCAGGAATCAACAGCATCTAGAACTATGGGTCACTGAAAAAGTAAGTTTATATCATGTGGCGATTTATGTCATTAAGTTTAAATCCAATAATATTCACTGTGCTGAAATTCATAATTTGTTATTAACTAGCTGGGATTTCTAAGCTGAAGCTAGAGTTCTATACTGTTTAAAATGTTATAACCATTTCTACTTTTATTCTTATTAAAAGAATGTACCACAAGGACTATCACACTACTTTCTATTCTCTTAAAGGTTGTTCATTCAAAATCATATGATACATATTGATGCTGTCATGTAAATTTGTGTGTTCTCAGTATTAAGGGAACTGATAAGGCAAGGATGCTTTTCATAAGGTGGAATTATATTGCTTTCTTCAGGCAGCCTTGTGCACGTACTCTTAAAGGCTGCCAGCAGCATCTTTTACACCTTGTATGCTATCATTACATAGGGATATAGAAAATATCATAGTTAAGGGTCTCCCAGTTCCTTACAAGAGAAATGTTTTGGAATGTCTTTCTGATTTTTTCTCCTCTCCTTTCCAGTGGCTCTTTTCACTAACCAGTCACTAACGTCTCCACTTCCTATTATTTTTTACTTGGGTTTAATAAGACAACTCCCTTTCGACTTCAGGTTTTTTCCCCCACTTTTTTCAATACTCTCTGGCATACCACAAGAACTGTAGTTTTTGGCACACATCAGACTTCGTAATTTATTTACAGCCTTTGAATGATAGCTTTTTTCAGCTTAAAGCTATTGCAAGCTATGTCAAAGGCAGACTTCAACGACAGAATCTGGGGACATTAGTAAATACAATGTTCATAGAAGAGGAATTCAGAGTTGAAAGGAAGAATAGAGAGAATAGTTCTGAGCTAGCCAAAGCAGCATCATTTTCTAGCAGACTGACATCTATTTGTCCTGCTTGCTCTCACGGGTGCTGAGGATGTGTGCCAGACTTCAACAAAACAGGGCCATCCTTCAGAGTGTTTGCTGAGATTAATAGAATTCTCTATAAGGATGCGAATGACATGCACATAAACATATAATTCTTCATATATACATTTTGTTTTTCCTTCTGCTTTTTTGTTGTGTAAGCTAGAGCCATTTATAAACAGGAACTTGGTAAGCTGGGGGTGGGAGGAAGGCAACTTTAGTAGAGCAGCTGTCCGTAAACCATCCAACGCTCCGTACGTAACCCCTAAGAAATTAATTTACTTACCAAACCAGACTTGTCCAAGTCATTTTTTATCTATTTTTGACTTTTCTGTTTGGAGGCAGACATTTGTTTTATGTATACCTGGGAAATTCACGGAACAAGAAGTGAAGGGATAACGGAAGGAGGGAAAGTTCACATCAGAAAGTTTTACAGTTGCGAAGTATTAGGTCTTCAGCGACTCTATAAAAGCATGGGAAGAATCTGAAAAGACAGTTCTGTTAACATGTGTGTTGACAGCCAATGTTAGGAATTAGCTTCAGGGGACTAAATGTGACAACGATCTCATTGGAACAGGGCCGCAAGTCATCAGAACCAGGATAGATTTGCTCTTGGAACTCCATTCCAGTGCTTTTTATAATCTGAGCTGCATTCACGTGTGCTGCAGCCCTCTCTCCCCTCAGTTCTCAAGAGGATTTGTAGTGTTCTTACACAGTATGATAATTCAGTCAGCAGCGAATATACGCAGTTATACCGAAAGCCAGCTGATAATTCTTGCTTCCATTCTGAAGAATATTATGAGTCAAAGCATCACATACTGTTTCTAAGTCCAGACAAAAATTTACCTAATCTGCAAATCTGCTAGCTTCTCAGGATTCTCCTAGCGAACTGGTGGTGGGCCTTAGAAATCTATAGGTGACCATAACTATCAGTTTTATATTGTGACACAGTGTTGAATACCGGGATGTATTTGTTCTACCTCTGACGTCCTGACATCTTCACTTCTGTGACTCACCAAAGATTACTGATATAGCTGGCTCTCCGATTCAGTATCTATGAATATATATGTATCCGGACTAGAAAATGGGTAATATAATGAAGCTGTTTCCTTATGATGTACTCACTCTTTTTTATTTTATTGGTCAGTTGAACAAAAAAAAGGAAAGTTTGTATTTCTTCATGTCATCCAGCATTATTATGTGACTGATTACAGATAGTAAGTGTATCCTTTCACTCCCTCCTTCTTTCCCCCGCTTTCTTTCTTGGGATTAAATTCAAGGCCTTGAGCTTGCAAGGCAGACACAGTGCTGCTGAGCTAAATCCCCAGCCCTCTTCCTTCATCTTTCTATTAAAACAAGTGAAATCTTTGTTGAACTTGTCATCTCTTCAGCTATCAGGTCATTTAGTCTTTAGTCTTCTAGAAACCAGTCTTACATATTGGAACTGCTCCTTTAGAGATGTAAACACTGTAAAGAGTGACTTAAAGATAGAGCATGTTGTTTTAGTTTCAAAGATATTCTGCTGAACTATCACATTTCTGGAGAAAAGTAATAAGTAATGCATATCCTACTAGATTAAAAACATAAATCAATTAGCACATCGTTCTCTTTTGCTCTTTTGGACAATACATTTCCCAAACCTCATAATATTTCCATCAAAAATTAACTAAGGTAGGCCCTAGAAAATCAGAGCCCTTAGCCATATCATCAGCTATATTAAAATCTATTTTTTAAGAAGTACTAAGACCATGGTAGGTATTATTACTTATTTTTATTTCTTACTCAGAAGTAGTAACCTACCAAAAGTGTCAAGAGAATCTAATATTGTGAGAAAAACAACAAACAATTGGAATATCCAATTGAGACCCTAGAGTGAGTTTAGAAATATTCTATGAAAACAGTCCTTTATAAAATAGATAGTTGTGGGTACAAATATTAAAACAGTAATCCCATTCAATTATATATCAGTTTAAAACAAATATGACTTCAAAGCACAGTATAAGAAATTGAACATTCTGGAAAATATGAAAAGAATCTGATATGACTCTATAATAATGTTTATTTTTGGTTAATAGGTGAAATATATAGAAAATACAATATTATATGAAAAAGCTCTGTTTCTATTTTATATTTATAGAGCACTAAATGTCTAGTACCCTAGAACATGGTTTCCCAGTTGCTAGGAATGTTTTGTACGGATAGCTCATAGTTCCTCTCAGGGGCACGTTCTGTTGAAGGAAGTTGATTCTGTTAAGATTATGTCTCTACAGGGCATCCCACCTCCAATAAGGGAACATTAAATGGAATGTAAGTGGAGTTGCAAGGCATGCTCCTTGGCTTAATTTCAGACAACTCTGAAGGACCCATCTTTCTCTAGAGTTCCCTGGGGTTATGGAATGGATATCTCTTTTGGGTAATATTAATTTATTGGAGATGGTGAAAAGTGAAGGCTGATTAATCACAAACCCAAGACAAAATGAAAAGAAGAGGCCTTCCTTGACAGTTCACAAGATCTCTTGCATCTGAAAGCGCAGAAAAATCTGAAAACTAGGTCCAAAACTTAAAAATAGCAAACCTTCAAAGAAAATTGAATTCCTCATTGTGATAAATCTACTGTGCCAAATGCAGGGACTTGATTGGAAAAGTGTGAGACTCTGACATTTAGGATGGAGGATCTGGACCACCGTACTCTATAATTTTGAAACCTTGGATACCACTGAACTCTGAGCGTCCCTGTTAAATATTGATGATTCCTGTTGCCCAGAGATAATGTGAGGGCTTTTACTTGGTAGGTCAATATAGTACGTGTCCCTGTGGGGACATACCTTTTCTATCCTCACGTACAAGACCCATAATTATGATCAGAGTTTAGCATAATTCATTTGGGAATCACTGCACCTGCTAGAGGAGTAAAGGAACTGTATGCTAAGGGTGGAACACTATCTAGACAAAATGATCCAGGATATCTAAATATGCCTTATTAATTGAAAAAGCTCCTTTATACCTTATGTTTTGTTTGCTTAATCAGTAAATCTTTTACTATTGTCTTTTTTAATACATCTACAACACATTATTCTTTAAGTGTATTTTGAGGCAACATTATCTAGCATATAAATTTTTATTGCACATATATAACTTTCTCTTTAAATCAGCAGCTTGGAGAGATTGTGCCTGATTAACACAGGTCTTCCTTAGTCAGGTAAGCAACAAAATCAATTTTGTGCTTTTTAAAATTTCATGTATTGAGTGGTGATCTTGCCCCTTAACAGTATTTGCTTTATTAGGTTGTTTTGAAGGATAAAGTAAAAGTAGTAAATATTCGATAAATATTAACTATTTTTTCCATGCTTTATTATTTAATGCATAAATGTTCAAAATGACTTAGTCTTTCACTCAGTATAAAAATGCCATCTTTATTTATTCTGCTTTTGGATTCTGTTTTATCTTATGTCAATGTTATAACCCTTTCCTCTTTTTTTACTGAAATTTCTTAAAAAATATTTTGAGCTTTGCCAATTTATTTGCTGTTAGTCCTTTTGTATTTGCTATTTTTGATTGAAAGGTTCACTGAGACAATGAGTTAGTCTTTTAATTAATATTTTACTTTAGTTGACTATTTTGTTACCATCAGAAAGAGTTATGTAGTGTGTTCCTGTTTATTTTTGGGGACTGCTAAAGAATTAATTCAGGTAATATAATGTCTGGAACATAGGTGGTATTAAGTAATTATTCCTAATGGTTAATAAAAGTTAAATAAGAAAACAAAGTAGAAGAATCAATAAATGTATTTTTATTTCCTCCTAAACAAGAGAATGAATTCAGGTCACATTATTATTAAAAACCTAAATCTCCAAATCCAGTACCTCAGTATGTTATATGTTTGCAATAGGAAAGACAGGTGAGGAGTTGACAGCCAGTGGGCACAGTGAGAAGCTTGGGAGGGCAGTAATAACCTACAGATCTGGGACCTCACTGATGGCTTTGGATCTGCTTGTATTTAGTTTAAGACTCAGATGAGCCTTTTTCTCCTTGGAAGAATTTATATGTGAAACCAAATAGAGGTCTGAGAATTACTTGGTTATCTGTTATATAAACTCAGAAATGAGTTAGATGTGCCTCTCAAGGCCAGTGGGATATAAACCCTTTATCCAAATTGGTACTAGTGATGAATTCCCCCAAACCTACTCAATTTTAATATTTGAAGATAAACCCTACTTTTTTTTCCTAGCTCACCAGGCTTCTTAGCTTCTTGTGTAAATTCCTGTTTTATAGGGATGCTCTTTATTTTACCATATATATGCTATGTCTTTTTTTAGTACAAAAGTTTCCTTGACCTTGATATTATTTACATATTAGGTCAGATAATTCTGATGTTGGACTCTGTGGCATATGTGATATTCCTTTTTTTCTGGCAACTCTCCTGCTTAAGAAGAAAAGATAATAATTACATTATACCAGGAAGTGCTAGGGATGGAAGGAAGTTTCTTAATGTTTTGAAGCTTGTCACTATTTTTGTGCAGGGGCAATCGACAATTGGCTTGAGCTCTAATTTTACTGTATGACATTTAATGAGTGCTTATTTCTTTGGTACTCTCAGTTTAAGTATCCGCCATATAGTTGATGTATAAAGATACATTTAGCTATGTGAATTGTTTACCTTTATGTCCTCAGTACTTCTGGGTACTGCCTGGTATATGGTAGGTACTAAAGTTGGTTAAATGTATGCATATTCTGAATTGTGAATATAGGATTATCTTTTCATCACCATTCAGTATTATAACATATGCTTGTCTGATTCATCAGGTATCCCCAGAACCTACCACACTGAGGACAATGTAGGTTCTTAGTAAATAACAGGTTCTTAGTAGTAAATGTGAAACAAATTGTAGTAAATAGTAGTAAAACAGTAGTAAAATGTAAAATATTAGTAAATATAGATTCTTAGTAAATATTTATCTAATAAGACCATGAACAAATATTATCCAATTCTTAGATCATTAATAGCAAATATTAACTCCAAATTCCTACCATTTTGCTTTTTATACAAAGCTGGTCTCAAAGAAGAACACTTGTCACAACATGTTTGTGTATTCTGGCCCAAGTAAAATTTTTATAATGCACATCTGTGCATGGACGGAACGAGGATCTGTCCAGGCAAATTTCCATCTGGCTTCTTCCTAAAATAAGCTGTGAGTCTCAAAGATAGCTTTCTTGAGTTCAAGGACAGCCTCTGTTAGACAAATTTTGCTTTCCTTGTGTTGTTGATATGGAAATTTATAGGGTGAAAGAGTCCAGGCTATAGCAGTACAAAGATGAAGATTTTGGGTTATTGTCTGTTTGGTGTGTGTGTTTAGGAAATTTGATCTATTGTGAGCTTCAGTTTCTTTATTTGTTAATTCAGGATCAATGATACCTCATTAATCTGTCAAAGTTAAGTGAAAGACTTAATAGCTGTCAATATTCATTTATTTTAAAGTAATCCTACAGTTTTACTTTGTGTTATGTGACATATGGGTTCCCAAAATTTACATGTTCTCCCACTTGTGTAATAAATTGTCCTGTAAATTATAATTAAATGGACATAAAACAGAGAAACTTTCTCTTTAAAGGAATTCTGTAGTCACTCTTCTGAAATAAGAGTAGGATGTGCCTACTTGTCTTGTTTGAAATGAAATTTTAGTCTTGGAAGCAGATGTTTTGGTGCATGCCTGTAATCCTGGCATTCTGGGAGGCTGAAAAAGAGGATGTCCCAAAATATAAAAATAAATAATTTAAAAAGGGCTGAAGATGTAGCACAGTGGTAGAGGACTCCTGGATTCTATCCTTATATTTATGCTTCTTAATATTTTAGAATTTTTTCCTGTATATATTTTGTATACCTGTATCTACACCTATTATCTATACATTTTTGCTCTATCCCCATGCAACTGAAATATTCATGTCAAAGATGCAGACCCTTTACTTCCTTTTAAAGAATTTAGCAGGGGGTCCTTTTTACAGTATAAATTTTTTTTTTTTTTTCTTTTTTTTTTTTTTTTTTTTTTTTTTTTTTTTTTGAGACAGGGTCTCACTGTGTAGTTCAGACTGACTTGGAACTCACTATGTAGCCCAGGCTGGTCTCAAACTAACAGCTATCCTCCTGCCTCAGTCTCCTGAGTGCTGGGATTACAGGCGTCCTCCACCGTGCCTGGCAGATTTGTACTCACTTTGAATTGAAATAAATATGGCTTCTTGTCACTCCACTGTGTCTTGGTTCCCAGACCCTTACGTTACACATAGAAAAACAAGTCAGTACGTCATAATTTTGCTAGAAACAGACTTCCTTGGTCTTGTCTAGCTCTACTCTTTACTAACCACGTGGCTTGGGGAAACTCTTAACCTAGTTGTAACGCACTTTCCAAATGTGAAAATGCTGATAAAACACAGTACCTCTGTCAAGCTCTTACAGAATGAAAAAGACCCCATGTCTGTAGGTGTCTTGTTTATAAGTGTAAAAAATATTTATTTATTAATTTCCAGAATTTATCCTAGGACTTTTGCTTGTAAATTGTAGAGGCTGAGCTGGTAAAGGGCATGCAAATGCCTGGGTTTTGGCAATTTCTACCTCTTTATTTTTACAATCTACTAGTCACAAAGCAGTTGTTTAAAATGGGACTCTGTAGCATTTTTGAGTTTCTCTAGTGTATATTTAATTCTATTTCTCTTCCTAAGTGCTTTCAATGTACTTAGATAGCTTCACAGTTGAATTTTTCTCTTCTGTTTGAAGTTCACTAAAGATAGTATAGAGCTATAAATAAGCCTATCCATGCAGCCATAACCATAGCAACCAGAAATCCTCAAAGGAGACTGTGGGGCTTACAAGGCTGGTCACAACTTTACAACAGCCTGATATGTCCCCTTTCAAATTAGACAGCTCAGAATTGTGTCTTTCACACAATGCAGCCATTCATTGCTCTCCACAAAGTGTCTGTCATTTACTCGATCTACCACAATTAATTCCTGACTTTTACACATTCTTTGAAAGCACTGTACTGCTGTACTGGAGTCTGTGAGGGTTAAAAACATTACATAAGCCAAGTTTTTCCACCTTCACACAATGGGATCTTCCTAATCTATATTTTTGGGGTCACTCCATGCTCAGAGTTCCTCACTGGCTTTCTTTTTTTTTCCTCATTGTTTATTGGTACATTTTAGGTATACAGTCCAGTTACATTCATCATTGGGATCTTGTACCTTTACATGACAGGTCTTGGTTCTCATTTTTTCCCCTTATCCCTGCCCACCCTTCACCCCCTACTCCATTCCCTATATACAAATACTTTATTTTCATTTTCTCAGAGTTTTTTTTTCTTTTCCCTTATTTCCTTTACCCTACTCTATACCTTTAGCCCTTTCCTTCCTATTTCACATTGTCAATTATACCATTAGGATTTTTTTTTACAATTATAGTTTTCCAATTGCTTCTTGGTCTTTTGGCTAAGATCAAATGCAATTATAGTTTTCCGCACCAGAGAAACTATCTGATATTTACACGTGTGACTTATTTTACTTGAGTATGACCTCAACATGCATCGATTTTCTTATGAATGACTCTAATTTCTCATTCTTTATGGCTGAGTAGTATTCCATTTTATAGAAAAACCACATCTTCTTTATCCAGTCTCCAACTGATGGGCAATTGGGCTGTTTTCAAGCTTTAGCTATTACAAACTGCTGCTATAAACATGGGTGCACATATATAACTGTAGTATGATTCTTTTGGAAAGATACCCAGCAGAGTGATGGCTGGGTCAAATGGAACCTCTAATCCTAGTTCTTTGAGGTATCTCCATGTTTGATTTCCACAGAGGTTGCACCAGTCTGCACTCCCAGCAACAATGGAGAAGGGTTCCTTTCTCCCCACAACACCGCCAACATTTGTTATTGTTTGATTTCTTGATAGCAGCCATTCTTTGTGGGGTGAGGTGGGATCTCAGTGTTGTTTTCATCTGCATCTCTCAAATGACCAGTGATGTTGAACATGTTTTCATATATTTATTAGATGCTTTTACTTGTTCATCTGGGAAATGTCTGTTCTTTTCAGATGCCCATTTTTGAATTAGGTCTTTATATTTGGGGGGACTGATTTTTTTGAGTTCTTTATATATTCTTGATAATAGTCCTTTATCTGAGGATCAGCTGGTAAAATTTTTTTTCCCACATTGTGGGTTGTCTCTTAGTTCTGTTGATGGTTTCTTTTGCAGTGCAGAAGCTCTTTAATAAGATGAGATCCCAGTTGTTGATTCTTGGCTTCTAGTTCCTGTGCTACTGAGGATTTGTCCATATACATTCATTTCTTTTAAATGTATATCCGGTAGTGGAATTGCTGGATCATGTGGAAATACCATTTTTAATGTTTTGGGGAACTTCAAATGTTTTCCCACTGGCTGCATTGATTTACATTTCCGTTGACAGTATGTGGGGTTCCCTTTTCTCCATATCTTTGGCACCACTCATTTTCTTTTTTTTGATGATAGTCACTCTAACTGGTGTGAAAAGATGTCTCTTGTCATTTTTATTCACGTTTCCCTGATGGCTAATGATGCTGAGCATTTTTTGTGTACTTGCCGGTCATTTGTATGCTTTCTCTGAGAAATGTACACTCACATCCTTTGCTTACTTTTAAATTGGATTATTTGTTCTCTTACTATTGAATTGAGTTCATTATGAATTGTGATATTAACCCTTTCAGATTATGCCTTATAAATACATTCTTTTAATCCATAAGTTTTTTCTTTGCAACGTTAATTGTTTTGATATGCAGAAGCTTTCAAGGTTGGTATAATCCTATTCATCTATTTTAGTTTTGTTTCCTGTGCTTTTAGGATCATATTCAAGAAATCTTTGCCCACAACAATGTCATGGAATTTTTTCTATTGTGTTTTCTTCTATTAGTTTAATAATTTCAAATCTTATATTTAAATTATTAGTCCATCTAAAAATATGTTTTGATATGGTGTGTCTAATTTTATTCTTCTGCCTGTGGAAATTCAATTTTCCTAATACCTTTTATTGCAGAGCTTGTCCTTATCTCCACTGTATTTTTGGTATCTTTGTCAAAAATCAGCTGACTATGCATGTGTGAATTTACTTTTGGGCTATTTACTTCCTTTGGCCCATGTGTCTGTGTTTATCCCTTTGGTTTATGTGATTTTTTGATTGCTACATGTTTGTAGTATATTTTGAAGTCAGTTATTATCATGTCTCTAGTTTTTTCTCATCAAAATTTCTCTTCCACTTGAGGTATTTTGTGGTTCCAGATGAACTATAGGATTTTTTTCAATTTCTATGATGAAAGTCATTAGAATTTTTAATAAGGATAGTATGAAATCTGTAGCTCACACTGGGTAGTATGGGAATTTTAACACTGATTGTCCCAATCCATTAATGAAAAATTTCCTCATCTATTTGTGTCTTCAATCTCTTTCATCAATGTTTTATAGTCTTCAGTATAGAGATCTTTCACCATTTTTGTTAAATTTATTCCTGGATTTTTTTTTTTTTTTTGGTACCAGGGATCGAACTTGGGTCCTTGAGCTTAAGAGGTAGGCAGCAGAACCACTGAGCTAAATCCCCAAGCCTGTTCCTAGATATTTGGTATATATTGTTAATGGGTGTTTTCTTGATTTCTTTTTGGGATAATCTGCTGTTAGAATATAGTAAGGCTAAAGATATTTGGATGCTGATTCAATATCCTGCAACTTTACTGAATGCATTTATTAGTTGAGAGCTTTTTGGTAAAAGTTTTGTTGCCTTCCTTATAGATGATCATTTGTTTGCAAACAGATAATTTAACTCATTCCTTTCCAGTTTAGAAGGCTTTCTTTCTGTTGCCTTTTTGCTCTGGTGAGGACTTCCAAAACTATATTGAATAGAAATAATAAGAATGAGTATACTTGTCTTGTCCCAGATCTTGGTGGAAAAGCTTTTAGCTTTTCACCATGGAGAATGATGTTAACTCTGATTTTGTTGTATGTGCCCTCTATTTGCAGTGTATTGACTTAAAAAAACTATTGTGATAGAATTTAAGTATGAGGATCATTCTAGCATGTCACACAGACACAAACAGAATTCCTCTTTTACAATTTCTTTATATTACATTAATTAGGTATCAGCAGAGGAAAAATTGTTTTAAAAAATTATTTAACTTTAGAAATTAAACCCTCCTTTTCAAATAATACAACAGATATTCAAATATCTATTTTAAAGACCTATTTAAGGTCAGATAATGTTATTTAGATTGATTCCTGACTTTTTCATTTTTAGGACATTTTCCCCCATAGATTTATATTTTGTTTCTAGGTACATGGCTGGTCAGCATATACTCACTATTTTCAGAAAGCATAAAACAATTAAGAAAAGGAAAATAGTGTCATGTGAATTTACCTAAATTTCAAACTTATGATTACATGGATCTGTACTTGTTGAACCTTGATATAAATATGATTGTGAAAGATAAGTAAGAAACTGAGAAACTGTTCCAGATAGATCAAGAACGAGGAGCTGTGGTAACTAAGTACAACAAATGATGCTGCAGTAGTAGATCCTGGACCTGTACAGGCATTATTGGAACAAAGACTAAGATTTGAATAGGACCTGTACATTAGATTAGATTATTGGGCTAAAATGAATTTCCTAATATTGATTGTTGTGGTGCACCTTGCACTTAAGAAATGCAAATAGAAGCATTAAGAGGTAACAATTGTGCACCACGTTTGTAACCTATTCCCAAGTGATTCACATGTAAGCGGAAGGCTTAAGGTGAAGGGAATATGGAAGCTCTGTGGTCTATTTTTGCAAAGTTTTTGGTAAATTTAAAATTATTTTCAAATAAAAAGCTTTAAGAGTGAAAAAAGAAAACTTTGGAACTATTGCTCCCTCTTTGAAAAATCCGTGGTTTCTCCACTCACCTGATTTATCCCTTAGGTTCTACAGGAGAGAGTGAAGCCCTTAAGAAAATGATCTGAGTGATGATTTTTTTCAATCTTTCCTAGTATAAGCTAGTATAAGCTAGTACCATTCTAGATTTATCAAAAATTAATTCATTCTATATAAATGGTATTTTAGGCTGGAATTATAGCTCAATTTTCTTATGAAATCTCACACGAGAAATGCTGCTAAACATTTTTACTTCTATATGTTATTGTTGAAGAGATTTTTCAGCTGTTTCCAGTTATTAGGGAAGCAAGAAGTCTAGCCTTTTAGAGGCATTTCAGAGATGAGAGAAGTCTTTGTACTGTAATTTTTATGGTATTTCCATTCCACCTGCATTCTGTCTCCAAATGGTAGGATGACTGAAAATATGCAAGAGTTCAGTGGGGAGGACATGATTTATGAGAAAGGCTATGGTTTCCAAAACGTCACCATTGTTCATAGGTAAAGGAGAGTTTTCTTGATTGAACAAAAATAATAAAGTCTAGTTTAAAATTGTGAGGCTTCATTTTTGTTGTCCCTCTTTCCTCTGCTTTTACCCTATGTAAGATGAAAATCTCCTAACACCAAAGAAGGACTAGTGAATTACTTTAGTTCTATTCATAGCTAAATGATTGTTAAATTTACTTCAAATTTCTCAAGTTCATGTACTTTGGAATAACAATTGTGATGTAAGAGCCCTGGAAATTAAATTTGAATTACATTATAAATATTGAATAATACACTTATTTTCAAGTAAGATGCAGCAGAAACCACTGGCCAATGTGAATTTTCAGATTTTTCTATAAATCCTAAGCCATTTACTAAACTTTATTCTATATGTTCCTCCAGAGAGCCATTTCCCCCTAAAATATAGATCAGATTCTCTTTCATTCCCACACTTAAACAAATTTTAAAGCTCTTTATTGGATGATGAATAAAATAACAGATTTTTTTTACTATGCAATTTAAGGGCTTTCAAAATCTGGTTCCAACCTGTCTTTTCTCTTATCCATCTCATAATGCTTTTGTTCTAGATAAGCTGCACAGCCTGTGTCCTAACATCCTGTTTTACAGCTCATGCTCCTTTTACTATGGTTTCCCCATATGCTAATCTTTTACTAGTACCTCGACTATTAACTCCCCATCACCTTCACTACTGACGAACAGAATAATGGATTAATTCTCAGACTTAGTTGCATATGGGATCCACCTAGGTAACTTAAAACAGAGAAATCTTCATTTTCATTATATGATTAATTGGAAAATTAAAGACAGCTTAATAGACATTCTATTGAAAATTTTGGTGGCATTTTAATAGCGTATTTCAAATTATAATGCCAAACTCATTATACAATATTTCAAATATCTACATTTTGCCTAGACAGAAGAACATTAAAATGTACGCTATCCTTTTCCTAGGGGAATTATGTGTCCTTTTCTTGTTTACTAGCCTTAGGGCATATTTCAAAGTACTTAGCATTGCTATTTATAATTCAAAGTAGACAAAGTAAAAATGAACTACAGTCTCTCTTTTAAAATGAGCTAATGCTTTATTTCCTGTTGTTATTACTTCTTTTGATTTTTTTTCTTAAAGAAATAACATTTCTCTTGTTTCTGATTACAGGCTCATTATTTAACATTTTGAAGCAAATGAGCAATAAATAAATAAATAAAATGCTCTCATGATTCTGGAATATTTTATTTCAGCTTATTTATATTTGAATATATATTATTGTAAAGGAACACTCTTCAGATGTTGTTACATACTGTGATTTCAAATATTAAAAATATGTTTGTAACTTTATTTTTATGTTCCTTGGTTGTTTTGCTGGAGAACTGGAAAGAGGGGTAACAGTATTATTCTAGCACAGGCCCAAGTACAGGCTGCTATCTGATCCAGAAATTATCTGCAGCAATTTTTATAACTGAAGAATTGAAAATGAGAAGGAACCAGAATCCAGCCACCAGTGCAAGGTAGGAATCTATGTGAGGGGGTCAAGTTTGCTGATCAAATCTCAGGATCAGAAGAGTCAAAGTAGGAAAGAGGGAGAAATAAAGGTGAAGTCATAATTTGAAAAAATCCAGGAGTGGAGAAGCAGAGCCTAGACAGATGATGGTGTCTGAAGGGTCTTAAATTTTTTTCTCTTATCTTACCTGAAATGGTCCTACTTCTCTTTCCCTGAAAAAGTTAAGGTTCATGGATACTAAATACTCCTCATCTCTACAATGTATTTCTAAAGAAGAACATTTCATTATTATTATTATTATTTGGTACTGGGGATCAAACTCAAGTCCTTCCACTTGAGAGGCAGGTGGTGGAACCACTGAGCTAAATCACCAGCAAACATTTTATTATTTTGAACCCCAAGACATCAGGGGATTTGGGAATGCACAAGTCAAACTTCAACTCAGGATTAGGTAAAGGTGAGTTAGGTAAGGCAATTGATGTTCTTGCAAATTTTTAGAAAACCATTCCCTGCCATATACTTTGCACAAATATTTCATTTGGCTGAACAAAAGAATCCCATGAGAGGGCCACTGTTAACCCCATTTTACATACGAGAAAAAGGAAATTCAGAGGTCAATTAGTTTATGAAAGAGCTCAAAGTTAAATTCATGTCTATTGACCGTGAAGGATAGAATAGGATTTTAAAAGTTATTTGAAATCATTAAAGTGTATTTCAGGATATTAAAATTATAGGAACTTTGTAAGCTTTTAAGATGTAAACTATGTCCCATAATGGGAAGGATGACTCCATTCATATATATGAAGCTTATCTATTTAAGGCATTTGTCTTCTAAGAAGATGAATCTGTTTAATAAAGATTTTCAGAAATTAGTCACAAGGAAACTATACATGGTGTGGGGGATTTGATAACTTTTCATCTTCTAAGGCTTTGTTCTCTCTCTTTCTCTCTCACATAAATTTTTATTCTCTTATGAAACATCTCTGTGAAATAACAAAGTAAAGCAGAAATACAAAGTCCTTGAAGAAAAACAGAATCCAAACTTGCAACACTACTATTAATTAGCTGTAGGAGTTGGGCACAGAATTTAATATTTATGAAATTATTTGAATTTTAACAACTGCACTGAGAGTAATAATTCCTTTATCATAAACCTGCTAGGCTGATTAAATGAGATTATGGATTATGAAAAGCTATTTAGAAATGTTGCCTGTTGTTAGACAACAACTATTATTATACTGTGAAAGAAAAATCATTCTTCCAAAAAAATACCAGATGTTATTCTTGGTTGTGTTTCAAAGAGCATTAAATGTGGTTTCATCCTCAAGGGTGATTGCTTTGTAAGCCAGGTATGAAAAGGAGGCACTTCCCAGAGAGTTTCCACAGTGATATCAGCCAAATCATAAAATTCAAGACCAACTCAAGCAAACATGTGGACCTGGTATCCATCTGGTGTTTGAATAAATCTAAATTTAATTCCTACTTCAAGTAAAACAAAATAGGCAGGATCACTGGCCATTGTTTATTCATTGACATTTTGTCAGTTCCCTGTATGACTGCTGCATTCAGTTGGTTGTTTCTATGGATAAACTTGGAATAGTCTAAACATAGTTTACCTTGGCCAGATACTGAAGTAATCAGTAGAAATGATTCCTCTATGACCATATGAACTTTTCTTTCCTAAAAACATTTTAGACACATGAAATAAAATCAAAAGTATACAAAAGAGCCTTCTCAAATTGATCTCTGCTATTTGTATCCCATCTCCCTCCCTGCCTCTTCTATGCCTTTACTTTTAATTGCAAAAACTTGAATGACCTCTTACAGCCTCCAGTGACTTCCTCCCTTTCCTAGGTGTCTACTACCTGCTCAAAGTTATCCCTTCATTTGCAGACATGCTTTTGTAGTATCTGGATTCTTGAACAACTATGAAGGGACAAGCTCACCATGGAGAGAACTTTGACTGATGGGAAACCTTATAGATCAATTTCTTGCTTGTGGACCATTCCAAGATGTGGCATTGTACTGAACAAATATACTTGCAGAATGGTATGCCTTTGTTTCTCTGCTTTTGAGGCTGTAGCTGTCATAGCACACTGTCACAGCACATACACATATCACAGCATCACATTGTATTATATCTTCCTTTGTTTCTCCCCCTTTTCATATTTATGGCCTTGGACACCTCAACTTTAGTATTAAAACCTTAATTCTTTAGGTTTTGCTTCCTAGGGGGCCCAGGCTAAAACACCACAGTTCCTCAATTCACTACGCTTTTCTACATGTGCATACTTTAATTGTGCTGGCCTGGAATATTTCCACTGTCCATTACTCTTAGATCCAATTCCATTATTCACAGTTTTATGCTTTTATAGTAACCTATACTACTACTAAAACACACTTATCCTATCATATATATCACACACACACACTATGTACATTTATACTGAATGTATGTATCCATATATATGTAGGCCAGCTTCCCTTAAAAGGCTAGTCTCTTGGGCCAGGGATTTAACTCAGTGGTGCCTCGCAAGCATAAGGTCCTGAGTTTGATCCCTGCTACTCTCCTAAAAGACTAGTCTCTTTAAGGAGAGGAAGATTTCTATGAATCCCTGTATTTTCAACATTTAAACTGGTGCTTGTCACCATACGGTGCTACTGAAAGTTGTGGAATAAATAGGACCACAGTTCTTTGCTTTTCTGTTCCTCTTGAGCATAATGGCCTACTACTAACATATTTTAGAATTATGTATCCCTCAAATGTATTATACTTTCATCTTTCTTTATAAAAAAATGCAGGAGCCTCTTGACCTGTAACCTAGAAGAAAAAGTAATCTGAATGATGGTAATTTGGGAATCTTCTTATGTAATCTCTATTACTGATATGTCAGTGTTATATATTTCTATAATCTATTTTAATCTAGTTTCTTTTGGAAAAATTGATCCAAAAGTGACCAGCACATCTTTAGATGATAGATCTTAAAATCCTTTCTGATATGTGATCACTTGGAATGCATGACTAATTAGGACTCAGCTGATCAGAAAATAAAACAGCCATTCCTAAAAGGCTTATGTGAGAATGCATAAAGACAAAAATAAGAAAGGCTTCATTGAGGTTGGGGCAACATTTTGTATTACCTAGATAAGCATATGGAATTTGGAATGATAGTAGCTCTAGGATTGGGTTATGTTTAGTTCACCTCTTGAACTTCCTTATCATGCCCGGCCAGTGATACCTCCTACTTCACTGTTTCCTGAATTGGTATGTGTGATCTGTATAACCTAGGTATTTTCCAGTTGCCCCAAAGATTCTGTACCAACATTCTTTAGTGAATGTTTCTGTGAATATGTGCTAAAAAACATAAAATGCCAGCATCAACAGAAAAATATGGTAACAAGTCTTGTAGGACAGTGGAAAAGTGATGTATCCCCTCCCTTGAATATATTTCTCCATGATCTCCTCATATCTCCTCATTGCTAACACTTTCTGCCTAATTCTCATGTTTTCTTGGGGTGTTTTGAGGGCCAAATCTTTTTTGAGGTAAACTAGTACTAGGGCATTCCTTATCTCCAACAGTATAGAGTACAAATATAGAAAACTCACCTAAGACTTTGTCAGCTAAATAGAGTTGATGATTTGTACTTTTTTTTTTTTATTGAGTTTATTGGTACATTTAGGGATACAGTACAGTTACATTTATTGTTGGGATCATGTACCTTTACATGGCAAGTCTTGATTCTCATTTTTTTCCCCTTACCTCTGCCCTCCCTTCACCCCCTCCTCCCCTCCCCATCTACAAACACTTTATTTTCATCTTTTCATTCTCTCACATTTTTTTCTTTTCCCTTTTTGTTCTTCCCCTACGTATCACACCTTCCCTACATCTTTAGCTCCTTTCCTCCCATTTCTAAATGTCAGTAATCT
This sequence comes from Fukomys damarensis, assembly GCF_012274545.1. NCBI lineage: Eukaryota > Metazoa > Chordata > Mammalia > Rodentia > Bathyergidae > Fukomys > Fukomys damarensis. The sequence continues at coordinate 19,028,519 of NW_022900948.1, forward strand.
TATTAGAATCTTATGCATTGTTGCAGAATATTCACACCAGGGAAACTATTTGGTATTTACACATGTGGGACTTATTTATTTCACTTAGGAGTATATCTTCAATATGTATCCATTTTCCTATGAATGAATCTATTCTCTCGCTCTTTATGGCTGAGTAATATTCCATTTTATAGAAAAACCACAACTTCTTTATCCAGTTTCCAACGGATGGGCAAATAGGTTGTTTCCAAGATTTAGCTATTACAAACTGTGCCGCTATAAACATGGGTGCACATACTTCTCTGTGATATGATTCTTTTAGTTCTCTTGGAAAGATACCCAACAGAGGGATGGCTGGGTCAAATGGAACCTCCAGTCCAAGCTCTTTGAGGTATCTCCATATTGATTTCCATAGTGGTTGCACTAGTCTGCACTCCCACCAACAATGGAGGAGGGTTCCTTTCTCCCCACAACCCCGCCAACATTTGTTATTGTGTGATTTCTTGATAGCAGCCATTCTTTGTGGGGTGAGGTGGAATCTCAGTGTTGTTTTCATCTGCATCTCTCGAATGACCAGTGATGTGGAACATTTTTTCATATATTTTCTTGCTGCTTTCACTTCTTTGTATGAGAAATGTCTGTTCATTTCGGATGCCCATTTTTGGATCGGGTCTTTATATTTGGGGGGACTGATTGTTTTGAGTTCTTTATATATCCTTGATAATAGTCCTTTGTCTGAGGTACAGCTGGTAAAAATTTTTTCCCACATTGTAGATTGTCTCTTAGTTCTGCTAATGGTTTCTTTTGAAGTACAGAAGCTTTTTAGTAAGATGAGATCCCAGTTGTTGATTCTTTCTGCTAGTTCCCGTGCTACTGAGGATTTGTTCATAAAGTCTTTTCCTATACCAATGTCTTCCAGAGTTCTGCCTAACTTACTTTCCAGCAAGTTTAATGTTTCTGTTTTAATATTTAGATCTTTAATCCATTTGGATTTTAATTTAGTGCATGGCGAAAGATAAGGGTCTAATTTTAATCTGTGACAGGTTGATATCCAGTTTTTCCAACACCATTTATTAAAGAGGCTATCTTTCCTCCACTGAGGATGGTGAGCTCCTTTGTCGAAGATGAGGTAGCTGAGTACATCTGCATTTGTTTTTGTGTCTTCCAGTCTGTTCCATTGATCCTCAGGCCTATTTCTTTGCCAGTACCATGCTGATTTTATCACAGTGGCTTTGTAGTATAGTTTCAAATTGGGAATTGTTACACCTGGTGCCATGTGACTGTTGCCTATAATGGCTTTTGCTATTCTAGGTCTCTTGTGGTTCCAAATGAATTTTTGGATTCTTTTTTCTAGTTCTGTGAAATATAGTGTTGGAATTTCAATTGGCATTGCATTGAATGTATATAGCAGTTTCGGTAGTATGGCCATTTTCACTATGTTGATTCTTCCTACCCAGGAGCAGGGGATATCTTTCCATTTTTTTATATCCTCTTCGATTTCTTTTTTCAGAGTGCTGTAGTTTTCAGTGTAGAGATCTTTTGTTTCTTTTGTTAGATTGATTCCTAGATACTTCATTTTTTTGGATGCTATTGTAAAAGGAATTTTTTCCCTTATTTCTCTTTCTGTCTGTCTGTTATTTGTGTATAGAAAGGCTATTGATTTTTGGGTATTCACCTTGTATCCAGATACTTTACTGAATCTGTCAATTAAGTCTAGAAGTTTTTTGGTGGAGTTTTTTGGATCTTCAATGTAGAGTATCATATCATCAGCAAATAATGATAGTTTAACTTCTTCCTTTCCTATCTTTATTGCTTTAATTTCTTTCTCTTGTCTAATTGCTGTGGCTAATGTTTCCAGAACTATATTGAAGAGAAGTGGCGATAGTGGGCATCCTTGTCTTGTTCCTGATTTTAACATGAAGGTTTTCAGTTTTTGGCCATTCAATATGATGTTGGCTGATGGTTTTTCATAAATAGCCTTTATTAAATTGAGGTATAGACCATCTATTCCAATTTTTTGCAGGGTTTTTATCATGAATGGGTGTTGAATTTTATCAAATGCTTTTTCTGCATCTATTGAGAGGATCATATGGTTTTTGTCCTTGACTTTGTTAATATAATGTATTACATTCACTGACTTTCGTATGTTGAACCACCCTTGCATCTCTGGAATAAATCCGACTTGGTCATGATGGATGATCTTCTTAATAATCCTCTGTATTCTGTTTGCTAGTATCTTATTAAGGATTTTTGCATCTATATTCATTAAGGAGATTGGTCTGTAGTTCTCCTTTTTGGTTGTATCTTTCTCTGGTTTGGGAATCAGAGTGATACTTGCTTCCAGGAATGAATTTGGAAGTATAGCTTCTCTTTCAATTTCATTGAAAAGTTTGAAGAGTAATGGTAGTAGTTCTTCTCTAAATGTCTTGTAAAATTCAGCAGTGAATCCATCAGGGCCTGGGCTTTTCTTTGTTGGTAAGTTTTTAATTACATTTTCAATTTCACTGATTGTGATTGGGGTGTTTAAAATGTTTTTATCTTCTTCGTTCAACTTTGGTAATTCATAAGTATCTAGAAATCTGTCCATTTCTTCTGTGTTTTCCATTTTATTAGAGTACAGGTTCTCAAAGTAGGTGTTCATGATCCTCTGGATTTCTTTCGGATCTGTTGTGACTTCGCCTTTTTCATTCCTAATTGCATGGATCTGAGCCTTTTCTTTCCTTTTTTTGATAAGATTAGCTAAGGGTTTGTCAATTTTATTTATTCTTTCAAAAAACCAGCTCTTTGTTTCATTTATTTTTTGTATCGTTTTCTTAATTTCAATTGCATTGATTTCTGCTCGGATCTTTATAATTTCCTCTCTTGTTCGAGCTTTGGGTTTTTCTTGCTCTTGTTTTTCTAGGAGTCTAAGTTTCATCGTTAAGTTGTTTATTTGAGCCCGCTCTGTTTTCCTAGTGTGGGCATTCAATGTTATGAATTTTCCACGTAGAACTGCTTTCATTGTGTCCCAAAGATTCCTGTATGTTGTATTGGCATTCTCATTTATTTGTAAAAACTGTCTAATTTCTTCTTTAATTTCCTCTGTAATCCATTGATTGTTTAGGAGAGTGTTGTTCAGTTTCCATGTGCTTGTGAAGTTTCTATAGTTTCTTGTGCTATTGATGTCTAGTTTGATTGCACTATGATCTGATAATAAACAGGGGATGACTTCAATTTTTTTGCATTTATTTAGACCTGTTTTGTGAGCCAGTATGTGGTCTATTTTGGAGAATGATCCATGTGCAGCCGAAAAGAATGTATATTCTGGTTTTTGGGGGTGGAATACTCTATAAACATCTATTAAGTCCATGTGTTCCAAAGCTTGGTTCAGTTCTATTATTTCATTGTTGATTTTCTGCCTAGTAGATCTGTCAATTTGTGATAGTGGGGTATTTAAATCCCCCACTACAATTGTATTAGTGCTTATTTGGTTTTTCATGTTACTTAATATTTGTTTTATATAGTTGGGGGCATTTATATTTGGTGCATATATGTTTATGATTGTCAGCTCTTCCTCTTGAATTGTTCCCTTTACAAGGATGTAGTGTCCTTCTTTGTCTCTCTTAATGAGTTTTGGTTTGAAATTTACTTTATCTGAGAATAAGATTGCTACCCCTGCTTTTTTCTGGACTCCTGACGCATGGAGAATTGTTTTCCATCCTTTCACTTTCAGTCTATGGACTTCCTTTTGCACTAGGTGTGTTTCTTGTATACAACATATTGTTGGATTTTGCTTCTTAATCCATTCTGCCAATCTGTTTCTCTTGATTGGTGAATTGAGGCCATTAACATTGATGGTTACAACTGATATATTTTGACTTATTCTTGTCATGTTTTTGTCCATTTGTTGACTCTTTTTACTTTTTCTCCCATCTCCTTTTAGTTTCTTGCCTTGCCTATTTGATTTGGTCTGTTGGGCCTCATGTTATTGTGAATTTCGTTGTCCTTTTCTAGGATATTGTTTAGAATTCCTTGCAGTGCTGGTTTGGTGTTCATGAAATTTCTCAGGTGCTCTTTGTCGTGGAAGTATTTTATTTCCCCATCTATTTTGAAAGAGAGTTTTGCAGGATACAAAAGTCTAGGTTGGAGATTCTTTTCTTTTAGGACTTGGAATACCTCACTCCAGGCTCTCCTTGACCTAAGGGTTTGTGTTGAAAAGTCTGCTGTGATTCTAATGGGCTTCCCTTTGCATGTGATTTGTTTCTTTTCTCTTACTGCTTGTAGTATTTTGTTTTTCTGTTGGATTTCTGGAATCTTGATTATTATATGTCTAGGTGTAGATTTTTTTTGATCGTGGCTAGTTGGGGTTCTATATGCCTCACTTATCTGTATGTCTAATTCTTCCCTTCTGTTTGGGAAGTTTTCTGTCATTAATTCTGTGAAGAGCTTTTTTATATCATTTGTGTTTTCTCCTGTTTTTTCATGAATTCCTATCAGTCTTATGTTATTTTTCTTTGTATCGTCTAGGAGTTGTTGGATTGATTTCTCATGATCCCTTACTGTTTTTAATAGACCTCTTTTTTCACGGTCACTGACTGCTATCCTATCTTCTATATCTGAAATTCTATCTTCGCAATCTTTTATTCTGTTTCGTACACTTTCAATAGAGTTTTTAATCTCCTGGATATCTGTTTGAATCTGTTTTATGGATTCCATTTCTTTCCTCTGTTGGGCATTCATTGTTTCCATGTCTTTCTTATGCTGAGTCTTCATGGCTTCTATCACAGTCTTGAGCTCATCTATTTTTTTCTCAGTTTCTGCTCTAGAGTCTCGAATCATGACTTCTATTTTGCTCATCATCTCTCTGGCTAGCTGGGAAATTATTTCTGATTTGAATTTTTCTAGAGCCTGATTGATCAATTTTGTTACCTCCTGTGCTATGGGTCCAGGGAGTCCTGTTGGTTCACTATCAGACTTTTCATCCTCATTTGTCCTACTATTTGCTATTGGTGAACTGGATATTTGTTTTTGTGTCTTGCTTAAGTGTTTTCTCATTTTTATTTTTATTGTTGGGTTGTCCTTCTTTAATTTCTGGGTATTACTTAAATCTTCCTAATATAGTTGCGTTTTAGCTTTTGAGTTTCTAATGACTCATAGACATTCTCGTTTTCATAATATCAGAGAAAACAACTCTTTAAATCAATCACCACTCTTTGTCCCAATTGATACATTCAGCAGCCCAATAGGATCAGGCACAGCTTGCCAACTGACCACTTATGGTAGTCATTAATGTATCACCTTTAACTCATGTGAATTAGATTAATTTCAAGAAGCAGCTCATAGTATGTTTGCAGTGAATATTCTTTTCAATATGGCATCTTTACCATTTAGGATGGGGGGTTCGACTTAGAACAAGAGGATTAGATAAGTGAAAGAATTAGAGCAGGTTTGAAGTGAATCCAGAGGTTGTAGAATTACCTTACTATCTTTACAAAGCTATTAAGTTCAGGGGGGATAGAGAGAGTGCAGGAATAAGGACAGGAATATATCCCCTTAACAGTAACAGGCGCTTGCCTTCCCTTGAAGGTACAGAGCCATGAGTGAGGTAAAATGACTGGAGAAAAGAACATAAAGAGAAACCCGTCCTAAAAACAAAAAATAAAAAAAGAAGTCTGAGTTCTTCAGGAACTGGAATAAAAAGGGAGATGAGGGACACTATGGTGGAGCAAGAGACTGAGTTGGAGAGACAGGACAGAAAAAAGAAAGAAATTTTAGGGTGGAAAGAGGAAAAAAGAGACAAGAGAGAGGGAAAGAAAAAGAATTTGAAGGTCCTCTTTCAGGCTATCTCTGATCTCATATTATACCACATGCACAGTCATATGCGGAACCCAATCCCCTGGTTATAGCTAGCCAATGGCTGTTCCTCACGACTGAGACTGAACACAATCTACAAAGCCTAACTTTAGTTTCCTTACCCTCAGGGTTGAACTCCACTCCGTTCTATTACAGGTTTCCCCTGCCCTTTCTTTAAAGATGATCAAAGTTCGGAGCTCAGAAAACTACCCTTCATGGGAACCTATGCCTCTGCAGAGTTGGTCTAAGGACTGGCCCGATCAGGAGTTTTGAGAACGGGGGGGGGGGTCGTGTGGGTGTTTCAAGGGCGCCCGCGCGGCTACCTTCCTTCCTGGGTCTGTTGTCGCGCAGGCCGGGAGCTCCCGCGCAGGCCGGGAGCTCGCACGCACGCCGCCGGGTGATCGCAGACCGATGTTGTGTGCTTTTATAGATGACTCCATGGTACTCCCAAGGAACTGGGTGCAGTGAGAAGTGGACTTTGGGGCAATATTGCAGGATGAGCTCATGATTCAGGATCAGTGGAGAAATAGGGTTGTAGCATAAATTCGTAAGAACATTCAGGCCGGGAGCTCCCGCGCAGGCCGGGAGCTCGCACGCACGCCGCCGGGTGATCGCAGACCGATGATTTGTGCTTTTATAGATGACTCCATGGTACTCCCAAGGAACTGGGTGCAGTGAGAAGTGGACTTTGGGGCAATATTGCAGGATGAGCTCATGATTCAGGATCAGTGGAGAAATAGGGTTGTAGCATAAATTCAAGTAAGAACATTTCTTCCCCAAGAACAACACAGTGAAATAGGAAGTACAGGGCCATCTTGCATATAAAGAAACTGAGAACCCAGGAGGTTTAAGTAAGTTTTCTAGCTTTATACAGTCAGGAAGTTGCTGAACACTACATATGCCATTTATACACCTATTTCTGATGTAGTTTAGTGATAATTCCCCAGGAAGAAAGCACTTTGGTTGTTTTCTCACTTTTGTCTCTATTTATTTTCATTGTTGTTGGAATATTTGTTATATATAACACTATTTCTGGCACAAAATTGCTTTCTGGAAAAGGAATCATTTTGCAAGTAACTGTTCTAGGTGCCTGAGTCTATGAGGATTTATGATGGTAATTGAGGCTGGCAGCTCAACAGTTAATGACTGGTGACAAAAAGTGTCTCATAGGGAGGAACTTCTGAGTGAGAATTTTAGCATATTGGACTTTAGCAGGCATACGGTGAGGCAAATGTGGCCCCCAACATAAGAAGGCTTCCATTCCATTTGATGTCAGTTGAAAAGCTTAAGGAGTGTTCCTAACTTTCCCAATCGCTTCACCTACAGAGATAATATCACAGCATTTCTGGGAAAATGACAAGTTTATTTTGTGCATTTTTTCAAATTTAAAAACTCTAACGCAAGTTTTTATAACTCAAACAATTCAATAGAGTGTTCAGATAAAAGGTTGTGAAAGCTTTTCCATATCTCTTTTATTACTCTGGAGCAGCCACTCTCAGAGAAAGACCTTTCTGTTTGCTTTTCAAGATAAAAATGCAAACCCTAGGAATCTGCCAAAATAAATTATTTCATAAAACAACTTGTTCAGAAAAGAATCACAAGTGAAAATTTCTTAATCTTTCACAAAACTCTCTCTTTTATATAAAGGCAACATTAAAGTGTAATAAAGACTTGAAGGCCAACAGACTGTGATTGTGGGAGAATTTAGAAACAGAGGTTTACTCTATGTGAATTCCATTTCAGTGCTTTCTTTTCTCTGTGCCAGGGATACTACTCAGGGCCTTGCCTACTTTAGGCAAGCACTCTACCGCTGAGCTACACCCCAAGGCCTTCAGAGCTTCTTTTTTTGTTGGTACTAATTATTACTCTCACATATATTATGTTTACTCTTTACAATAAGCTTTGTCTGTTCATTTATGCCTGGCTAGCATGTCTTGCTTTCTTTTCCGATTCAACATGATTTAAATCGAATGCATCAATTTAGTTTAAAGCTCTCTTTCACTCTTGGTGCTTTGCTCATCTTCAGAGGAACAGTGTGATCCTCACCCACTGCAATTCAAGGAGCCATCTTGAACTCCCTTGCTCTGTTGTTACTTCTTCAACGGTCACCCTTCCTAAGAGCCGTGCTTCTGTCATGAAACTCTTTGGCCTTTTCATTTTCCAAAGGATCATGACCTCTGAGTCTGTCCTTGATTCACACATAAATCCTGCAATGATGTTTTAATTGTCTTATCTATACCTGCTTCAACTTTCATTGTTTCACAAGGCTTATAGGAAAAGATTCAAGACTCCAAATTTCATTACCCTATGGAGTTTTCACTGTCTGTAGAATTTCATGATCCTTTTTTTTTTCTGCTTAGGCAGTTCTATTAATAGTTCTCCAAAAGCATATTTTAGGTTCTATTGTAAGTACTTTTTACATATTGCCCAATTCAGTCCTCCGATAGTGCAGTGAACACAAATGCTAGCTGGTTTGGCATTGAAATTGGTCAATTCACTGTGCAAAATATGGTCAGATAATGGAACTGATACCTGTATTAGTTTCTTCTTTTGTAGAATAATTAGCCTCTACCTCATTGAAGTACTGCGCAGATTTCATGCAGGCATGTATTAACAGTGTCTAACACACATGGTATGTTCGGTAGATGCTGACTGTTAATTACATATTATGTACTAGGAAACACTGAAGCACAGGCAGGTTAAGCAATTGCCAAGGCACTAAGTAACAACCAGTTAGTTAACTGGAGCTTGAATCAAATTGCATTTCAGAATCTACTTCAGCATTGCGCTGTATGGGTCTCTTCACAGCATTTAAATATACAGTCTCTCCTCAATTTATATCCTTTTCTCCCTTTTGTTCTTGTTCTTCTTTCTTGAAGTACTGCGGATAGAACCAAGGACCTCATATATGCAAGGCACATGCTCTACCACTGATCTACATCACCAACCCTCCCACTCTTTCCTTTAAGGAGTCGCTTAGATCTCCATAACTATTAGTACTGTCCTCCTACCTTCTACCTCTGAGATGTTATCCAACCATGGAGAGGTGGCATGCTGCTCCAGTTTAAGCCTCTAGTTGCTTTACCTTGAATCCTGGCTGCGAGGCTGTGACCAGCAGCTGTTGAACCTCCTGCACTCTGAATGCTAAGTAAAATTCCTGGTTTAGATAGGGTATACATCTTTCAGGAGTAGAATACTTGGACTAAGGCAAACACAGCAATAAATTATTTTTTACATTACATAAAAGAGTTAAAAAAGGCACAATCATACTTAAAGGTGCCAGAGCTGGCCAAGGGACCCAGGATCTGCTAGGAATCACTGTCTGGTGACAAGGATCCATTTTTCAGTAAGCAGATCAACTCCTTGGCGTGAAGATACCAATTATTTTTCCTGATTAGTTAATTCCCAAATAGAAAAAAACTCTCAAGATTCATAAATACTAGCACAGGACCAGGTCAGATGGTTTAGGAGTAGAAAGGTCGCTAGAATACTGGTTGAAACAAAATAAATAATGAAACTTACTGATGACTTATATGCCAGAAAGGCATATTCTGAGTAATGGGACACTAAGATTAATACAGCACAAATGTGCTTTGCCTCTTGGAGATTATACTTAAGTAGAGGGAAAGACAAAGGGCAAACATTTTTATATTCTTTTTCCTCAATTCCTGAAAAGTGGGAATATAATTTCATTTAAAAACTTGAAACTGAGGCTTAATGTAGTGAGTTATTTTGCTGAATATTTTGGGTCCATTAAGAATCTGGGTTTTATATCCAACTCTCTCTAGACATTAATTTTTATATTCTTCCATTCATCACAGAAATCTCTTTTGCCATTTAGTTTGTGCTTATCTTTGGAGATAGCATTAAGTTAAACAATAAAGTTCAAAGTCAAGCTTGTGAAATTTCAACTTCTACTTGATTGTTCTTTAGGAAATAAGCTAGAATGCTTTTGTTCAGCCTCCTGAAAATTCAGTTCTTAGTATTGGCTCTCTTGCTTAAACACCAACTGTATCAGGCATAATTACTTCTGAATTACTCAGTAACAATAAACTTTTTCTAATCTCTTCAAAATTATATATTAATTAAAAATAAAATTAATTCCAGGCTTAATGTTTCTCTAAATTCCAGAAAGTTAATTCTCATGGAAACTTTTGAAAAGATACAAAAATAAAGAATATTTTAAATTCATACTAGAAAAAAATGATGTGTGTCAACCACAATAGGCTTGAGAACACTTAACTAGCCAACAATCCCAAATCTTACTCTGAATGAGAAAAGAAAGGTTTGTTTCTTCCTTCCATTTTCCTCTTTCATATTTTTACTAAAATATCACTTTTTCAGTGAGCTCTTATATTCAAAACTTCCCTCTCTGCTTCATCTGATGCTACATTTTTTCTGCTATATTTTTCCCCATAGCTATAAGAACACCTGAATTATAAATTTTACTTGATTATGTGTTTATTGTCTATCTCTTTGTTTCACACCACTAGAATATAATTTCTATGAAAAAGTTTTTCTTTCATTTTTTATTGCTGTATCTCTACTGTGTAAAACATATCTTAGTACGTAGGAGATAGTCTTGAATAAATGAATCCTTGTATCACTGATGAGGAAACTGAGGTTAAAGAGCACTGCACATCTCATTCTGTCTGATTTCATATTTGCCATCAAGCTCCTGAGATTTCCCATGTTGATGCACATAGGTCTACTTCACTCCTTTTGCCACAATGCTACATAATTTGAATATGTCAATTTTGTTTTCCTGTTTCACTATAGACAAGTATTCACGGTGTTTGCAACAGTGATATAAGAGCTTTGTGCTAGGTGTTAAATAGCATGCTACCTTGTTGCACAGAAATGCAGGAATCAGGTAAGGCCTAAAAGGAAAGGCAAAATGAAGTACCTTGCACATTTTTTAACAAAATAATTTTACTTTAAGGGTTGAATAAAGTAAATATCTATAGAAAGGTTTCCAAGAACAGTTTCTGAGCTATCTTTAAAATGTTCTGAATATGACTTCTTAAAATTACAGCATGTGATTAATGAAGAATAGTAAGGTTCAACTGGGAAAAATGGTACATATATTTAACACATTTTGATCATTTTCTATCCCTCTCCTTTCCTGGCCTCTTAATTCCCCTCTTCAAAAGTCTAGTTCTAATTGTGTCATATCTTAAATAATTTTGAAAGGATTCTTAGATAAACCATACAATATTTAACTTTAGACACTGGTCTATTATTCTTAACATGATGGTCTCCAGTTCTATCCATTTTCCTAAAAATGACATAACTTCTTTGTTCATTATGGCCAATTGTGTGTGTGTGTGTGTTTATTTACAGGCAGCTAGGCTATTTTTGTAGCTTAGCTATTGTGAATAGTGCTGCTATAAACATGGGTACATGTGTATCACCACAATATTATACTGTCTTTAAGTTCTTTCAGGATTAAACCCACAAGAGGCACAGCTGGATCAAATATTTCTAGTTTTAGTATTTTGAGGAGCCTTCATAGTGATTTCTGTAGAGTGGTTATATTCATTTACATTCCCACGAACAATATAGGAAAGTTCCTTTTCCTCCTGTAGGCATGCTTACTTTTTTTCTTGTTTTGTTTGTTTTGTTTTGTTTTGTGTTCTTGATGAAGGTCATTCTGACTGAGGTGAAATGAAATCTCAAAGTAGTTTTGATTTATATTTCCCTAATTGGTAAAGATGTTGAACGTTTTTTCCTCTATGTATTGACCATTTGTATGTGTTTTGAGAAGCATCTATTCAGTTTATTCATCCTTTTTTGATTGGGCTATTTGTTTTTCTGGGGTTAATTTTTGAGTTCTTTAAATATTCTGGAGATTAATCCTCTATGAGAAAAATAGTTGGCAAAGATTTTCTCCCTTTTTGTAGATTGTCTCTTCACTCTGTTAGTAGTTTCCTGTGCTAAGCAGAAGCTTTTTAATTTGTTATAGCATTGGAAATTCATGATGGTCTTTCCTGTGCCACTGGAGTCCTACAAGCTTCAAGTGTTTCCCCTATACCTTCTTTTAGCATTTCAAAATTTCTAGTTTTATAAGTAGCTCTTTGATAGAGAGAGAGAGAGAGAGAGAGAGAGAGAGAGAGAGAGAGAGAGAACTGGTTTTAATCTTCTACAAGTGGATATCAGTTTCCCAGTACCATATGTTAAAGAGGTATATTTTTTTCTAGCAAATATACCCTTTGTCAAAAATAAGATGGCTATGGGTGCATACTTTTTTTTCTTCTGCTCTATTCCCTTAGTTTGCTTGTCTTTTGTGCCAGTATCATGTTGTTTTTGTAGCTATGGCTCTGTAATACAATTTGATGCTGTGATACCACTGGCATTATTCTTTTTGCTCAGGATTCCTTCGACTATTCTGGGTCTTTTCTGATTCCACATGGATTTTAGGATTTTTTTCTTTTAGTTCTGTGAAGTGTGTTATTGGTATTTTAATAGGGATTGCATTCAATCTGTATGTCCATTTTGAAAATATGTCCATTTTTTACAATTTGAGATCTTCTGATACATAAACACAGGTTTTCTGTCTTTTAAGGTCTTCTCCAATTTCTTCAGTATTCTACAATTTTTATTGTGGAGGTCTTTCACCTCTTTGGTTGGGCTAATTCCTATGTATTTTGCTTCACCCACACAGCATAGGGTCCTAAGCCTGAGGCAGATGAAGAAAATTGAAGAATAAGAAGAAAGATGCATACCAAGACTAAGCGTTATAGCTGTGACCGTAGCCTGATGAGCTAATGGCCACCTGCCTGCCAGTGTGCTCTTTATTTATAGTGTAGGAAGGCGGGGCAATTAGTGCCACGTGGCCCACGTGGTCTATGCTGAATGGATCTCATGATAGGGCATGCGCAGAAGAGGAACAAGGGAATGTAACTGTCTCCTGGGGCTGTGCTATCCAGGATCAACTTTCTAACCTATGGAGGAGAAAGGGAGTAGGAATTAGGCGAAAGACCATCTTCAGGCTCAGCCTGCGGCAATATTTTATTTTTAAAAATTATTGTGCATGGAATTGTTTTCCTGATTTCTTTTTCAGTGGGCTATTGGCTTACAAAAAACCTATGGATTTTCATGTGTTGATTTTGTACCCTGCCACTTTGTTGTATTTGTTTCTCACTTGTTTACTCTTCGAGTGGGATTTGTTTTTACCTTGATCTCATGATTATTGTTGTTTCTGTCCTCTATGTTTAGGATTTCTTAAAGTATTATTTATTTATTTATTTTTTGCAATGCTGAGTCAGTGGTTATGAATTTCTTTAGTTTGTACTTATCACAGAGGGCTTTATTTCTACTTCAGTTTTGAAGAATAGCCCTGTAGGATATAATATTCTGGGTTGGTAATTATTTCTTTTCAGGGCTTGAAATATGTATTTCCAAGCCCTTCTGGCATTTAAGGTTATTCTTGAGAAATCCATATTATTCTGATGATTTTGCTCTTATAAGTTTTTTTTTTTATTTCTCTCTAACATCTTTCAATATTCTTTCTTTTAAATGGAGAGGCCCTTTTCTGGTTTGTCTATTTGGAGCTTTAAGTGTATGCATCTCATTTCTTAGGCTTTTTCTGCAATAATTTCAGTGAATAGTTCTTTAAATGTCATTAGCATATAATTCCACAACCTTCTCAAGGCTAGTAATTCTTAAATTTTGCCTTTTAGATTTGTCTAGGAGCTTTTCACAATTGTTTTAATATTTCTTTTTCAGTTGTCATTATCACTGACTGCATGTTCTAATATGTCTACCTTGTCTTCAAGTCCTGATATTCTTTCTTCTCGTTCATCCTTCCTACTGCCAAGATTTTCAATTAAGTTTTTCATTTGGCTTATTGAGATTTTCATTTCCAGGATTTCTACTTTGTTCTTTTTGGAACCTCTATCTCTTTACTGAAGTGAACTTTTAAATCTTGTATTGTCTGCCTTAATTCTTTCAGCTACTTAACTGTATCTACTCTGAGCTCACTGATCATTTTAACTTTCAGTTTTAAAATTATTTGACTGGAATTTCATCCAGTTCAGAATCTGCGGGATCAGTTTTGGAGGAGTCATTAATTTTTTGAGAAATTTTATTGCCTTTTTCCCCTCATGATTCTTCTTTTTGTGTTGTACTTTATAGATCAGTTGGATGGAAATCTCTACTACTATTATGTGGAGATCACTTTAGTAAGTGGCTTTCTTCCTGTGATATGTTCTTGATTTTTGATGTGACTCAGTGTGAAAGTATCCATGCAACCTGTTCAAAGTAATAGGTTCAATTCAGAACATTGCATTGTGAAGAAAGAACAATTACCAGTACTATTAACATTCAGAGAACCAACCATATATCAACATATAATTTAAAACTTAAAAAAAATTTCTGTACTATTTCACTAACCCTGAAAGATAAAGAAATAGTAGTAGTGTAGGAGATGCTAGGGGAAAATGTAAGAGAAAATATAAAATTTAAGAAAAAAGAAATAGACCGGAATAGGTTTTAATGATATTATTTGTAAAATAGAAAAGAAGGTGGGAGGGAGGGGCCTTGAGAGATTCCTTGAGGAGAAGGATACAAAGAACAGTAAGAAAGGGACTCTAAAGGGAAAGTGAGAGAAGAAGAGAAAGTGAGGAAGATTGAATCTGATTAGTATACTGGAAGAAACAAAGTTAGAAGACCCAAAAACTGACCCTTTTGGGGAGAGGCATAATGTGACAAAGCAAAGACAATATAGGAGCACAGATAATACCTAATATCTGTACACAGTTACATATATATGCCCCCTTGCACAAGCCCAAAAAGAGAAAGAAAGAAAGAAAGACAGGAAAGAAGGAAGGAAAAGGAAAAATAAGTTTTAATAATAATGCTATCAGGGTTTCTGGGGTGCTAGGGATAATTTTCATTGTTTCTATGTTCTTATTGTTTTAAACCAAGAAATGGACAGCACACCTGCAAAAGATAGCAAGGCTTGACATTTCCTAAAGGTAGGAAAAGAAGTTTGCCCTGCAGAGTGGGTGAGGGACAATTCAGGGTAGGAAAGCAGTATGTACTGTGGAAAGCGGAACAAGCTGCAGAGAGGCAGTGCAGTGGCAATAAGGTTGATGGCCTATGTCTTTTGTAGCCCGCACTCCTCAGGCTTCCATCAGATCTAGGCCATCCTGTCAAAAGCCCGTTTGAGCTCAGCAGAAAAATTGACTATAGTATTTTTTAAAAATAACACTTTAAGGTGTATTTGAATATTAATAGTATGAGATAATAATGCAACACCAAGACACCATTAGTTAATAAATTATTTCCATTGGCTCTTATTACTTGCTTACCCTGGTTGTGCATTTATGATGATCATGTCTTCTACCAAGAATCTCTACATCTAAAATATCTTATCATTACATTTTCTCCTAGTACCAGGATATTTAATGCTTGTGCATATTTTTAAAAGACATAGTATTAATTTAAATGATATTGAACTTAGACCATGTATTCAGGTTTGTGACTATCCTCTCTGATTCTTTCCCAAGTTGCAGATTGTGTTTGAATTGGTTCAATTTATTCCCAAACTTTTGATTAAGTAAATGCCATAGGTAGAAATTAAATTAGAAGCACTTATCAAGTTGCAGGCAAGTGATATTGATTTCTAAATGTAACATATATATTCAATGCAGCATGCAGGGTGTGGGCTTGCTATCTATGAAATGGGCCTTAGTAATAAATTGGGTATGCTACATTCCTCATCATGCTTTTAGTGTCCATTAAACCAATTACTAAAAAGGGGGGAAGAAGGTGGGTGGAGAGAGCGGCTATAAATGCTGATGAGTTTTAGATGTATATAGTATTACCAATGAGAACAAGACATTGCGCTCTTCATTTCTTTAGAGTTTTTCCTTAGGAATTCCTTTAAGGGAATTTCCCTACTGCTTATCATCAGATTCTATTGGGTGTTTCTAACTTACTGCACTAAAATTGCTTCTTCTCCAGAGAAGTACCACCGCAGGCCAAATTTCCTTTGTGTTACAGCTTATTGTTAAGTTTTTGTCTGATCACAAGATATTAGTGGAGCTGCTGTCAACCTTTTCCCACCAGCCCCTTGGCCCCCCGATTGCTTTCAATTAGGGAGAACAGGTGTCCCACCAGACAGCTGTAACTGCTGAGAGGGATCTGTAGCTGGCTGGTTAGTGCCAGGACTCTGCAATGGCCAGATTGCTGCCTGAGGGACTGGAGGTTTAGAATTTCTGAGCAGGGGCAATTACCTCCAACCTGGTGAAAAAGAACTTCTGTGAGGCTTTTTCCCTAGAGGAGTCCCTGCCAGGACACAGGAAAGCCCTGAATTAATTGGATGTCAGCCTTGACTTTCCTGTCAGGAGGACTGTGATAACAGGGTCATTCTTATTTTAATACCAGAAGAAGAAATTGGGGGATTAAAATAATTGCCTGAATATTTTTAGGGCAAATCAGGGAAGAAACTGAGGTTCATGGATAGACCTGATATCTTACACAAATCTCTTTTATTCTTATTTTATAGTTTTTTTGCCCCTCACCTTCTCTCCTCCCGTGCTTACTTGAAATATTGCATGCTAGTGAAAAGAGCTCTGGAGTTAGATTAGGCTCATGCTCTCAATTTTCCACTTTTTCAATTCCATGGCTTTGGGAAATTGCTTTGTTTGTTGAATCCCCATTTTTTATTTACCGAATGGATGGTTGTGAAAATAATGAGTTAAATAATGTGAATAGGCTGTGTTTGATACATTGTAGAAGACATATCACTAAAGATGAATGTCTTTATTGTTTCCAGTATCTTTCTCCATTTTATTCATATCAGGTCTTCACTGCTCTGGTCATTAAAGCTTTGAAGCTTATGCAGATACTCTCGGTATCCTGGATTATGAAAATAATAAGCTACATCAAGCACTGTTCAAATTCAGAGTTTAACTCATAACTCTCTTGTCACTCACTATCTGACTGATTCATTGGTTGCTAGATTCATTCATTGAAGAAGTACTTCATAAACAACACCATATTCTGCATGTTGGCTGCATTGGGGTTAGGAGAGGGGAAATCTTTTTCAAAGGGATAAGTGATAATTGATTCTGAAAAGGCAATTTTTCAAGAAAAAGAGAAATGTGCAATACCTGTATGTTACTATAGGCAAACACTGACTTTCTGTAAAAGAACAGTAATAAAATCTTGCTCCAAATGACTTATTTGGTGGGATTATATTTTTAACTCTTTGGCTTTCTCAAGGCAGATATCTTTACATTTTAGGAAGCAGAGAATCCAGGTTGCCAACACAGATGCTCAGATTCTGATTTAGAGCAAGACTTGATGTCTTAGCCTTTGTTTGCTTCAGTTTCATTTGAAAGGTGAGGTCTAAAACAAATTGCTTACTTTTAGGATGTTGTGAAGATTTAATGGGCTAATGTGTAAAGTACTTCAGAACAGTGCTGAATACACAGCCCCACAATATTAATAGCTAGCTTTACAATATTGATATTCATAGGTAGCAGTGTAGTGTCGTTTTTATTTCTCTTTTAATTTTAAAAAATTAACACAAAAATTTAAATAGTATTTTTATTCTATGTATTATTTTATTCACTGCATCTTCTCTATATTTTCACTACTCCAGAAGATTTTTTTCTTTAATTTGTATTATAAAACAAGAGTGTACAGATCCTCTCTTCTAAACTACACGAGTAAGATTCTAATATACTTTCTCCATCCCTCTTGCTAGCTTTATTCTATTAAAGATTTATAGAAATAAGTTAATAGAAAATAAAATGTCACATATTTGGGGGGTTGTAGAGGATAGTTAGTGATATATCTAAAAGTTGAAATGATAGAATGAAATTGGCTGGATTATTCCTGTTAGACCTTTCCCAGCTCTAATGAAATGCAGTGGACCCATTTCTCCCTACGGAATACATCTGGTGCAATTTCCCTTTGACCATAAATTTATGCAGCCACAGACAGCAGAGCAATAAATTCTTTGCTTAGTTTCTCTTGCTTCCCTGTTGGGAAGGGGTTCCTTCGTGTGATTACACTTGATGTGAAAAAAAAAAACAAAAACATGACAGTGTTTCTATTCAGTTACAATCAATTTATTTCTCTCTGTGTTATATATAATGAATGCTTAAACTATTTTATATACTTAAAATGGAGAATTAAATAAAGTTCCAACCATTTTACGTTTTCTCACATTTGTGAAATTGTGTTTCTATTCATAGACTTGACCTTGAGGCAATGGAGTAATATATTTTTGTATTTGTATTTATGATTTTTGTACTCCTGAGGTAGATATCCCCAACCTCAACGCAGACAATGCACACTCATTGTATGTCCAGTGGGAGTTACTGCTCAGGGTTAGGGGAAGCAATTCTTTACTGTGTCTTAGGCAGTCATATACTTTCCCTGGAAGACGGTCCCTGGCAACAGACCAGCACTGATGGAGCGAAATGTTGTTTTCATGATTTTCTGCTATTATGTGGAATAAAACTCCAACTCTAATCAGTCTTCATTTGTCTTATTTTAACAACTTCGATCTACAGTGAGTTCATTTTCATATTTTTAAAGTCCTATTTAGAACTCTGCAGTAAGCTCTAATGAGTGCTGCGCCGGTAATGGACACCTAGGGAAAAAATGACCTGGATTTCAGCATGAGTGCCCACGATGCCATCATGACTAAGATTAAGACACTAACACGACATTACTGCACGTGCAGTGGGAACGCGCCTGGCAGTAGGGAGCCAGTGTGAAGCTTCAGTATGCACAGCCTCTATTGAAGCAGCATATTTTAACTAAGCAAACTTTACTCAGTATTCCTCAATTATTCTACATGAATTGAAAATCATTGAATATGTAGATTATATAAATAAAGTTATGCATACATGCAGAGAGAAATCTTTTCTCTTGTAACCAGAAGTTTAGGAATGTTAATATCCTCAGCAACTGAGTATCATGTGATTGCAAGTGAAATCCAGTATAACAGCTTTGCTTCTTCTGATGAAATCTAATGAATAAAGAGATTAGGCATAATCAGAGAGATGCCTTTTTGGGTTGCTTTCTAACAAGTGAGGTGTTCTTAAACTAAAAGCAAGAAATAAAAACAGCATTGTCTGTTAACCTGGTTTTGAGTTTAACTGCAATGAGTGAAAAGTCTAATAAAAAAGGCATCTCTTTACGCTTCCTGAAAACATAACCAGATTACTGTGAATTGTGATTGTGTGATTTTCTTTCTTTCTTTCTTTCTTTTTTTGTCATTCAAGTGCACTCTCTGGGGAACATCCTTTAGGTTGACTGAATTTATGTCTGGGCACAGCTGTAGGGAGCTTCTCAGTGCCTTGTCAATTCAAACCTTGTTATTTTGAATAGTACTAAAATTTGGCATAGAAGTTGTGTTTAGTGCCTGATGATACTCAGCTGGTATGGTTATGTGTCTGTCTATGTTCTCCCCATGTGATGGTGCCCTCAGGACTTTGAAATCCAGTTGACCAAGTGTAGTCATAGGTCAGATGGCAGGAGAAAAATGAACCCTCTTTGCTGCTATTGGAGAAGTAGACCTAAGGGAATATTGACACTCATTCTTGTCAAAAGGACTTATAATATCATCAGGACTGGCTTCCTAATTTATGGGGGCCAGGGAAAAAAGAAAATGTAAGATTACTTGCTAAAAAATTATTAATGATTTAAAACATTGACAGCAGAACACTAAGCCCAGTGTGGGGCCTCGGTGCAGGTCCTTGAATGACCTGCACAGGTCATTTGCCATTACAGCTGACCCTGGAATCAGCATACGTCATCCACATCTTCTTTTTGCCGTGCCATGGTGTTATTTTGATGATGGAGCTGGACAGCTGCAACAGAAACAAGATGCACTCGGAACCCTTTACCATCATGAATATGAAAGTTTGCAGTCGATAAATGAAAAATGAGTGTCAGCATTGCCTTCTAGAAGACATGGTAGGCAAAAAGAAATTACCTTGCTATCAAAGTCCAGACTATGAAACTCAGGGCTTCCTTTGCTAAAAGGAAACAGAAACATTAACTTGAAAAAGCTCAGTGAGGACAATCTACAAAGTCTTCCCTGTAAGCAAAGATGGACTAAGCAACAAAGACAGGTTTATTTTGCTCAGGATTCCTACCAATGCAGTACTTATAGGAAAACTATAGGGTCTGTGAGATTGACTTGGTGTAAAATGCTTAGCAACATGGAGAAGTTTAAATACAGTTCTGACTCTCTTATTAAAAAATCATCCTTCTATGACCAATATATTCTACAGACCTTGTGGGGACGACTATTCCTCCTCTGAAAGGATTCTCCAGAGCAAGATTGTGTGTAAAGTCCTGTAAAAACATAGAGATGACAGTTTTTGTTCTCCTACTTCCATATGAGTGACAATTGGAGAAGTGCAGATGCAGGAGATAGTAGCTGGATGGGGAGAACTTAGACATCAGGGAGTGTTGGGCGACAGAGCTCTGGTGTGTTCAAATTTATTGTGTAGAGTTGAGCAGGGAGTTAAGAAATGATCAGTCCACTGTGTTACTTGGTCCTTGGCCTGGGTGTCTCACACCACAGTCTCAGGGAATATTGTTCCCTTCCAAGCTTTAGCTTGAAGCTGAGGCCTCACAAAGCCATAGTTTGTAATTCTCTTCTGAGTTGCAGACTTAGAGTTCATCTCCTGCCATACTCCCAGTCACATTGAACTACTTGTGAGGCTTAAAATATACCTACCATGCCTTTCTCCTTAGTGTCCCTTCTACCTAGAATTTCATCTCTGATGCTAACCATCACCACCACCTACATCTTACTGCTTTTCTAATTCCCTGTTTCCTTTATCTCCTTCTATACTTGATCTCCATGGAGTTCTCCCAAGACATCTTCCTTATTTCTGTTTTTTATTTTTAGGCCTTTTTTGAGTGACCTTTGCCACTCCCTTCACCACTCCCTTCTTTCCCCACTTATCATAAAATATTATACTTGTGAATTTACTTATTTATTTTCTTACCCCGGAGCAAGGGTCAACAGTGAATTGGGTCACACTTTTTTTTTTTTTTTTCTGTTTTTAGTTCCTGGCTGAGGAATAGTGTGTGCTGAATAGTTAACATGCAGGCTGGATGAATAAATAGATAAAAAAACAAACAAACAAATGCTAAAAATTCTACAAGGGTAAGTGGAAAATTAGTTGTCCATGTGCTTGGTTCTTTCACTAAGAAAAACTGGAGCAGTTCGTGGAAGGGTGGAAAGAGTAAGTACTTTTAGTTACATGTAGGTTAACTTGCTGGTTGCTACTGAGAACGTGCTCAGTGAAGTAAACCCGGAGCTTGTTTACTCTCTTTAATGGAACAGGGCCAATGAGAAATTTATCTTGCACTTTTGTGCTAACCATGTGGCACCCAGGGCTACTTCTGGGGTTTTGGGATCACTGCCATTGGTAACTGACAGTTGACTGTTACTGCTCTTTCCCTTCCCTGTCACTGACTTTGGCCTCCGGTTGCTCTGACAGCTGTGTTCATGTGTTGGGTTCACTCGTTTAAATTAGTCTTAGACAACGAGTACAGCAACTGCAGCTGCCTTTCTAAGTGCAGCCATGAGACAAAATAGTTGATAAGAAAATTATGGGGTGAATTTATCCAAAGTACCCACGAAGTCCACAGGTCCAGGGTCACCTTGTATGAAAATTCCTGCCTTTTCAGCTTCTGTACAGGAGTCTGGACAGTGGGCATAAATGATTGAACAGCCAAGCATTTCTAATTTTCTTGCATTCTGGCTACACTGTGTCAGAAATTTACCTAAGTGAAAATAAAATTTGTAAATCTCACGAGTTATGAAAAGCTCTACATTATTGAACTATGGGCAATACCAAAGATATTAGGATGGGAAGGAAATTTGAAGACCCAACCTCTTGATTTCTTAGATAATTTTAATAATTACTACTCATTGAGAATAAATATGTGTTAATATAAGCATCATCTATTATCTCATTCAATTTGTAAAATAACTAGATCTTGTTATTCTTAGTTTAGAGATAGGGAGATGAATGTCCAAAGTAGTGAAGTAAATTCCTTGATATCATTTAACTAGAGAGTGGTGGAGCCCAACTGGGTACTGTAATTTTATATCTATAATAGGCATAGCTCTTATTTGTACCAGACACTAGGATGAGTCCTCCACAAGCAATGGATCATTAATGCTGCATGATTCTGAGATTTAAATGTTGTTATCTCTATTTGACAGATTAGGACACAGTTTCAGTGAGGTCGAGGAGACTGTTCAAAGTCAAGCAGAGACTTGGACTAGAAATCAAGTCTTATTTCAGGCAAGTGGTCTTTTTATTCTTTTAGGGTGTAACAATGGCTTTAAGTCTTAGAAGGTATTTTGACAATATCATTTTTGCACTCTAGAAGGGACAGTGGGAGAAGTCAATATGCCAGATGACTAGTTGGTATTTAGCACTTTCCTGCCCACCTGTGTTTTCTCCTCAGCATCTCAGAAATGGGAAGCCCAGAACTTTGTTAGATCCTTTGTTAGAGACCACAGACGAGAGCTATTCATAGGAGATTTGGGAGAAGGGGAACTGAAGTCACTACCCCCTTGCCCCATCTCCTGTTATTCTCCCCTTGTTTCCCCCACTTGAACTCTCACCCTGGTCTCCTAGTAGTTTTGCTACTTCTTAGATACTCCAAAGGTACTACCCTGTCAAGGATTTTGCTCTTGGTTATCCTTTTGACTGGATTATTCATTCTCCAGATAGCCAGCCACAAACACTCTCCTTTTTAACACCTTTGTAATTGTCCTCTGCTTACTGAGCATTTTATTTAAAATTACAGAACCCACCCTGGCATATTTCTATCCCAGATTCTTTGTTTCAGTTTTCCTCATGCATTTTCTGTCACCTGGTATACATTCTACTTGTATATTTATTCATGCCAGTCTATCTCCACTGACAATTTACTTATATCTATTGATTTCCAATTCCTTAGTCCAAGAACGTTGTTTCGTTCAAATTGGGGCCTCAATAAATACTTGTTGACTAAATATCGCCTATGATTGTGACTGAGGGTGATCATTCTATGCATGGGACATTTAATGGACTCCTGAAAGTCAATCCTAAAAATCTCATTTGCTTTAACCCAGAGCCCACCTTTTACTTTTGCTTTTCCTTCTCTTCCTCACCATTCTGATCTGTTGGGGCATCTATGTTGGGTAAGAGATCCTATTTTTGATAAAAAGTACAGATGGAGTTATCAGGAAGGCTCTTCCCAGGTTGGCAGGAGTCTAGCTGTGCCACCATTTGCAAAATATTTGTCATAGCAGTCAATATGTATGTCAGGGAAGGCCCTAGGGCTGTCTTCTCTGATGGGGAGGAGTGCTTAGAATTACCAGTGCACAGTGATTATAGGAAGCAGACTTGATTTGGCTGTATTTAGTCTTTAATCCTTTCCAGAAAATGCACCTCAGTATTGCTTTCACACAGTGTGACCATTCCCATTGCCCTGTCCTCCTACACTACCTACAGCACCAAAGTGACTAAGGGTCTGCACTGACCTCTAAGTGGCATGACCACAGTGAGTGGAAGCTCACTGTGGTTATGCTTCTACCACTGAGAACACTGCTCATCCACAGGAAAGGACCATGTGGGCACTTGATGCAGAGCTTGAATTTGTTCGATTGGTCCCTGGATTTCTGATGTGCAGCATAATTAACAAGTCCTGAATTTCCATGTTAGGAAGGTTTTCTGGTGTATTACTGCTTTGTAGGAAATATTTTCTAAAACATAATGGCTTAAAGCAATGTCTATTATCTTCGTGCTCGTGAAAGGTAGGAATCTGGGCTTTTTGATCAGCTTCTTTGTCTTGGGGTTTCTCACAGAAACAAGTCAGTAGGTTCAACACATAAGCATGTACTTGGGACTGGACTACACAAGGAAGGTTATGAGCAACGACGGCAGAGGTTATAGGGAGTCTCTTCAAGAGCTGCCCCACATTGGATTTCTTTCTTAAGTGATTAAAACTTAAGGTTTTTTTTTATTATTGTTTGTTTTTTGTTTTTTGTTGTTGTTTTATGGAACTGGGAATCGAACCCAGTACCAACACACTAAGTTGTGTTCTCAACACTACCCCTTTTCTATTTTTTATTTTTATATACTAAATTGATAATTTTCCAGGTGGGGTTTGAACTAGAATCTCTCTACCTCTGGCTCCCTGAATGCTGGGATTACAGGTGTGGGGACTGCTCCCAGCTGTTTCTAATTAAATAATCATTTCACATACTTTAAATACACATACATTGAGCCTTGGGCTATGCAATAATTTGTTCAGCCAGATCCTACTTTTGTTATACTTTGTAAAAACTAATACCTTGAAACTTCTGACTCATGAGTAGATTTATTTTCTCGCATAAGCTGAGGATGAACATTTTTTTTCTGCTTTGAAATTTCAAAGGGATTTGGGTATGAAGAGAGTTCAATATGTAAGATCAAATGTTATTTTTATATGGAAATCTTCACCTAATCTTTAAGAGATAGGTTCACGGGCCATGCAATTTCTGAGTTCTTTTACATTTTGCTATTGCATTTACCCCTGACAGAGCTGAGTGGATATTAAATTATTGATGCACATTCTTTTTACCTGTAAACCTTGTTATCATTAATTTACTGCCTTCTAGCAATTTTGTTTGTGGTGCTATTGTGGAAGTGAAGACTTAGGTTAACCAGGTTTTGATTATTGTTAGTAGATGCTTTCACTACCCTCCCACATTTCACTTACTCACTGTTTTTATTTATTTGTTTGTTTGTTTGTTTGTTTGTTTCTTTCTTTCTTTTTTGAGACAGGGTCTAACTCTGTAATTCAGGCTGGCCTTGAACTCCCTATGTAGCAAAGGCTGGCATTGGAAGTGAAGACTTAGGTTAACCAGGTTTTGATTATTGTTAGTAGATGCTTTCACTACCCTCCCACATTTCACTTACTCACTGTTTTTATTTATTTGTTTGTTTGTTTGTTTGTTTGTTTCTTTCTTTCTTTTTTGAGACAGGGTCTAACTCTGTAATTCAGGCTGGCCTTGAACTCCCTATGTAGCAAAGGCTGGCATCGATTTCCTAGCATTCCTGCCTCGGCCTCCCATGTGTTGGGATTACAGGTGTGCGCCACCATGCCTCGTTCATACTCACCATTTTAGTATGTTCCAATACCGTCTGACCACACAGCATCTGTGGCTCTGTCTGAGAGCACATGAGCTGAAAGGAGGACTGAAGAGTTAAAAAAGTCCCTTTACCACCTTTTAGCCAGAGATAGACAAGTTTGGGGTAAGTTTTTTAGCTTCCTACCAGCTTGGATAGGCTAATGCTGAGTTGTGCTTTATGGATGAACTTCTCCATTAGTATTGAGCCTCAGTTGTCCACGAACTGTAAGCAGCTCAATGAAGGTGGCTTTCATAGCTGTTGACACTTCCAGGTTTCATGTTCCCACTCCTTGAAGGATCTTTCTGGGTTCAGCATGTTCTTATCTCAGAATATTGCTTTGAGGGAACTCACTGGAAGACCATTCCTTGTAGGTAAGTTTGTTCAAATACAGGTAACCTTGTTCAGATGCTTCCAAGATTTAAAAAAATTATTTATATTGGTTATTTAAAATTTCATCACATTTGCCTAGATTCTATGTGTCCTTAACTGATTTTTCTTGGATTCAAGAAAGTACAAAAAATTCACACACTTATCTTTTTCAAGCTCAGGCATGTTATTAAACTTTATAGTTGATTATTTCTTCTTTTTCAATGTATTTTGATTTCAGTGTCCATCTTTTTTATCCCCAGATTTCCAGGACATTGAAAACTCTGATTTAATTTGCTGGAGTACTCCATGCCATTTCTTATTTTAAATTAAATTTATTAGTACATTTTAGGTATACAATACAGTTATGTTCATCATTGGGATCTTGTACCTTTACATGATGTATCTTGGTTCTTATTTTTTCCCCATTTCCTACCCTCCCTTCACCCCCTCCACCCTTCCTGTTTACAGTGACTGTGGTTTCATTCTTTCCTTTTCTCATATTTTTTTCTTTTCCTTTCCCCTCCCCCTTGTCTACTCCTTTAGACCTTTTCTTCCTATTTCATATAATCAATTATACATTTTGATCCTTCTTTGCCCTTTCAGTTTTTCACCAGAGAAACTATTGGTATTTACACATGCATCCTATTTATTTCACTTAAGAGTACAACCTCAATGTACACCCATTTAGGTATAAATTTCTCTAGTTTCTCACTCTTTATGGATGGGTAGTACTCCATTTTATATATATATGTGTGTGTGTGTGTGTATATATATATATGTATATATATAACCACATCTTCTTTTTTCAGTCTCCAGCTGTGGGCAACTGGGCTATTTTAAGTTTTAGCTATTACAAATGGGGCTGCCACAAACATGGGTGCACATATATTGCTGTGGTATGATTCTTTTAATTCTTTTGGGAAGATATCTAGTAGGGGAATAGTTGAGTTAAATGGGACTTCCAATCCCAGTTCTTTGAGGAATCCCCATACTGATCTGAGGAATTTTCATACTGGTTGCACCACTATACACTCCCACCATTAGTGGAACAGGGTTCCTTTTTCCCCATACCCCCACCAGCATTTGTTATTGGTTTATTTCTTGATAGAAGCCATTTTTTTCTGGGATGAGTTGGTGTCTCAGTGTTGTTTTCATTGCATCTCTTGATTGACCAGTGATCAACATTTTTTCATATGCTTATTTGCTCCTTTTACTTCTTTCTGAGAAATGTCTGTTCACTTCAGATGCAAATTTTTGAATTAGGTCTTTATATTTGGGGGGCTGATTTTTTAAAGTTCATTATATATTATAGATAGTAGTCTTCTGTCTGAGGAACAGCTGATAAAAATTTTCCCACATTGTAAATAGTGTCTCATATCTGTTGGTGGTTTCTTCCATTCATCTGTTTTGTTACTTCCTGTGCTATCAGTTCAGGGTGTCCAGATGGTTGATTATCAGATTTTTCCACCTTGTTTTCCCCAGAATTTGCCTTTGGTGAACTGGAGGACTGGGTTTGCACCTTGCTTAAGTGTCTTCTCATTTTTATTTTTGTGGCTGATTCCATTATTGGTTTAATTTCTGAGTCGATACTTCAGTATTTCTTATTGAAAGTATCTCTGTTGCTTGTATTTAGAACCCTTATAGAATGATTGCTTCTCAGAGATATCTTCCAGGTATAGCTGGTCTTTAGGTTTTGAGTCTATAATGAGTCTGAGGCAATCTTATTTTCAGTACACCAGGAAGGATACCTGATTAGCTCAATCACAACACTTGAGCCCAAGTGATAGCAACAACAATAGCATCAATCACAGCTCAGATAATGACAACTTGTGGTAGTTATTAATGTATCACCTTTGCCCATGTAAATTAAATGAAAATTGAGGACCACCCCAATATATTTGTGTAGTGAACCAACTCTTCAATATAGCAAATTTACCCTTCATTATGGGGACTTAGAAAGAATTGGGGAGGGAGGAATAGGTAGAAGTATAGGGAAAGTTTAAAAGTGAGGCCAGAGAACACAGGAAAATCATGCAAACTTTGGAGAACTGTTGAAGACAAGAACAGAGAATGAAGCAAGAAAGACAAGAACAGAACAATAATAGCAATAGGGAAGTTAGAAACTGTATTTACTTTCATTTAAAACTAATGACAATTGAGAGAAGGAAAAGGAGAGAAGAAAAGAAAGAGAAAGAAAACTGAATTAGGACAGGAACAAAGAAAGGAGAGAGATGAACAAGGGGGGAGAGAATGAGAGTGAGAGGTAGAAAGAAAAGGAAAAAAAATTTGAAAAGAGAAGGAAAAATTCTAAAATAAGAGGAAAAATACCCACAACTTAAAGAAAAGGGCCTCCCTCAGGGTATGTGTCTGCTGTCACAGTAGACAATGTGGGCAGCAGTGTGCAGGTCTAAGTCAATTAGTCTCAGCAAGCCAGACAAAATCCCCTGGGTTTAGGGCTGATTTCTGGCTACAAGGCCCAAGTTGAGCTCCCTGACCTCCTGCAGGGCTGATCTCTGCAAGGTCCTACTGCAGGATCCATCTACCCTTACCCCGAAGATAGTTCAGGTTCTGATGTGAGGTGGTGACCCCTCCAACTTACCAAGTAATGGTGTGCCTTTATTGCAGAGATTCTCGTCAGTTTTCCAGTGGGCTTCAATTTTCATTGAGGAGCCTGAGAGATGTCCTCTTTCTGTTGTTCACTTTTGTTCTATCTTCTGGAGCTCTAGGGGAAAAGGAGAGAAGAAAAGAAAGAGAAAGAAAACTGAATTAGGACAGGAACAAAGAAAGGAGAGAGATGAAGAAGCGGGGAGAGAATGAGAGTGAGAGGTAGAAAGAAAAGGAAAAAAAAATTTGAAAAGAGAAGGAAAAATTCTAAAATAAGAGGAAAAATACCCACAACTTAAAAAAAAGGGCCTCCCTCAGGGTATGTGTCGAGAAGAAAAGAAAGAGAAAGAAAACTGAATTAGGACAGGAACAAAGAAAGGAGAGAGATGAAGAAGCGGGGAGAGAATGAGAGTGAGAGGTAGAAAGAAAAGGAAAAAAAAATTTGAAAAGAGAAGGAAAAATTCTAAAATAAGAGGAAAAATACCCACAACTTAAAAAAAAGGGCCTCCCTCAGGGTATGTGTCTGCTGTCACAGTAGACAATGTGGGCAGCAGTGTGCAGGTCTAAGTCAATTAGTCTCAGCAAGCCAGACAAAATCCCCTGGGTTTAGGGCTGATTTCTGGCTACAAGGCCCAAGTTGAGCTCCCTGACCTCCTGCAGGGCTGATCTCTGCAAGGTCCTACTGCAGGATCCATCTACCCTTACCCCGAAGATAGTTCAGGTTCTGATGTGAGGTGGTGACCCCTCCAACTTACCAAGTAATGGTGTGCCTTTATTGCAGAGATTCTCGTCAGTTTTCCAGTGGGCTTCAATTTTCATTGAGGAGCCTGAGAGATGTCCTCTTTCTGTTGTTCACTTTTGTTCTATCTTCTGGAGCTCAGGGCAATGTCCTTTATGACTCCCATGGATCCAGGTACCAGTGCAGCCAGAGGGCCAGAGGGGTGGGTGGTACTTGGGTGGTGCTGCAGGTGCCCATTCAGCTCTTCTCACTGCTCAGAGGCCTGGAGTTTGGGGGTAGCAGCCCAGCTACACACAGCTCAGCTCCTCCAGGCTGCTCCTAGTTTACTCGCTGCTCCTTCATGATTGTGTGGCTGACTGGGGGCAGTAGCATTTATCAGAAAAAATGTCAGGTCACATATTGCCAGCCAGCCACTGTAGGCTGGTGTGCTTCTCTGTGGAGGCCTCTGAGGTCATCAGTAGTCATTGTGGGTCTGAAGGTTTGGCCTGCTGTCCCGGATTCCATGCATTTTCTTATGAATGACTCATTTTTGTCCTTCTTTATGATGGAATAGTACTCCATCATGATGTATTCAAAAAAGCAGGAAATTTCCTTAATGCTGAGGGCCATTGACCTCCTCTTCATATTTCAAGAAAAAATGTATTGATACCTAAGTGTTAATAGAACAAGTTTATTGTCCCTCCTTCATATAGAAAAATGGATCATTTCATTCACAGCTAGATTAAGTGGGTGTGAAATTCCTTCTCACAATCCCCCACCCAAGGCCTTGGTGCTGAAAGTGTGGTCTCTGGCCAGCAACATCAATACCATGCCTCACCCTGTCAGACACGCAAATTATCCAGCCCTGCCCATGCCAAATTAGTGAGAATACTAAATCTGCTTCATTAAGAATTCCTGGGTAGTTACATGAAAAGTGGAGAAGCATTTCTCTAAGGAATATTAATATATTACTGAATTAATTGAAAAATATAGTGGCAGATTAATTCAGCCCTACACACTCAGCTCTATTCAAATACAATGATGCATACATTTTTCCTGCAAAATGGAAAGGAGTAGTGTTTTCAAGTAGACACCACAAAGGAGCCCTAACAGATGTTGACTCTTTTTCTCAAATAAAAATTGAATATGTATCTTCAAACTTCTAATTTCAAAACATTAAAAATTGTTTTCATATGCAGGTCACCTACATGCTTCTGTATGGTCATCATTTATTGTTTAAAATTACAGTCTGAGATATAAATGCAACCAAATAAGTACAATGAATAATGAACTAGAGCATGATGAAAGGAGAATTGGAAAGATTGGAAAAGAAAACATTATTAGAGAAGTGAAGGGAAATGGAGAACACCAGTGCGATAAAGCCTGCAGTCACCTAGAATCTCAGGTCTTTTACTTCTCAGAATGCTCCTCTCAGACAAACTGCCCTTCACATCTACCTCCAGCAAGGTCTCCATGCTTAGGGTGACGAGGCCAAGCAGAAATAGGACCCTAAGACAGGAACACATTCATAAAATACTTTCTAGAGCAAATGAAATTAAGTCCATATAAATAATAGATACTAAAGTTTTAAAAAACTGGAATAAAAGTTCATCTTTTATCATGGGATGATTAATGAGAAAAAAATCAAAGAAATAATTTTAACTGTTGCTATTTTGTAGTTATTACCCACAAACTATCAATCCCTTGAAAAACAAGAGGCAAATTCTTTGCTTGAACATGGACTTCTGCTCTTGTGTAAAAGCAAATGCATGGAAATTCAATATCACTGGCTGGCTCAATCAAGCTATAAACAAAGCTGGGGAGTTTAATGTAAATAAACTAACTATAGCCATGAAAGCATCAGGAAATAAAGTTTAATGAATGTCCTAATGTCTGGGGTAAGGGGAATCCTAATTGCAGCACTTGCAAATTTTAACTATGTAAGTATTCCAAATGTGACAGTTTCAAGACTCCAGCGTGATATCATCGAACAGAAGTTAGAAAGGATGCACAAAATTGGTTCTCAGAGTTCCATGAACATTGCTCCTACATTAAAGTACAGGCTTTTCTGCTCCTCACTTTATTCAGCAACATTTGATCTTTGGCCCAGATATGTGCTTATCTATACTATGAAACTAGTGATTCTACTATATTATCTTCATCAAAAGTGGCCAGGGTCATACTTTAAGCTTTGAAAGAACTACTGCATGAATTTTAAAGTCTGGCTTATCTTTTTTGTTTCAGGTATTAAAAAAAAATCCCAAAGTCTTGCACTTTTATGATACCCTCTTGCTATCACTCAGTTTTATGCTGATGTTTTAAATGCATTTTAAAGATAGGGAGCAACCTCATGTGGCTTATATTTTGCTCTCTTGTATAACTTCCCCTGAGTTTCTGTCACTACATTAGATGTAATCATCAATTCTGAAGAGAGGTATGAAGCAATGAGACGATAAATATGTACATTTTGTGGTAGTTCATCATAATTTTTGACAGCAGTTGTCTTGAAGATTGACATATAGATTAAAGTTGAAGCAGTTGCTTCAAAAGCAATTTTAAGCTAGACATTTAGAGCATTCATAAAGCAAACAAAAAGTTATTTGTCACAGGTGATAATTTAATCACTTCATAGAAACTTCTATTATGAACAAGGTTTAAAACACAATAAAATTACAAAGCCCTATTCTTATACATTATGTCCAGCTAATAAGACAAAATCTTATGTGTGATTAATATACATGAAAGTGAGATTTCTCATTCAAAGCAGTGTCTTGTTAGCATTTACTTGCACAATATCTCTGAATCTTTTACAGATACATTAATACTAACACATTTTAATTTCTTATTTTTTTCCTCATTGAGTTTATTGGTACATTTTAGGTATACAGTACAGTTGCATTCATTATTGGGATCTTGTACCTTTATATGACAGGTCTTGGTTCTCATTTCTTCCCCTTGTCTCTGCCCTCCCTTCACCCCCTCCTCCCCTCTCCCTTTACAAACACTTCATTTCCAAATTTTAATTTTATATTTTTTTCTTTTCCCTTATTAGCATTTTAAAAAATACAATTCACAAGACCACTAGCAATTAAGACTGTCACACAATCTAATGCCAAAATTTGGGAGAAACTAAAAACAGTTACAGGGAACATGGGCATGGATTTAGAAAAATCAACCAAAATATCAACCCAAGGCATTAACAAAATTTTCTTTATGGAAAAAAGACTACTGAAAATAAGTTAAGAAAAATCTACTATTACCTTTATAACATAAAGTGTTTCTTTTAAACAGTTATGCATGTTTTGCTCTGAAAACCAATCTTCCTCTTATGCTTGCACACACCTCTAAAACTAGCATTATAGAAGGCTGAGACATGAAGATCACCAATTCAAGCCCAGCCTGAGAAACTTAGCAAGATTTTATCTCAAAATAAATAAAGGGCTACGGACATAGCTCAGTGTAAAGGCCTTTGGTTCAATCCCTTTATTGGGGGGCAAAAAAAGTTGGCACTAGACAAGAAAGTTAAGATTGGGTACAGTTAGAAATGGCACGGAGAGGCCATCTGTAGCACCACCCCTAGGTGCTGAGGAGGAGCCAAGGAGCTGAGCCAAATGGGGAGCCAGTGGCAGTGCACCAACCCCCACTGCCCACTCCACCCCTGCACCTGGCTGC
This sequence comes from Fukomys damarensis, assembly GCF_012274545.1. Classification (NCBI taxonomy): domain Eukaryota; kingdom Metazoa; phylum Chordata; class Mammalia; order Rodentia; family Bathyergidae; genus Fukomys; species Fukomys damarensis. Next base: position 19,060,856 of record NW_022900948.1, read on the forward strand.
AGAGCCACACAGATACCTGGAGCCATGCTGCAGAGGCATAGGACGTCATAAAGGCCATTGTCCTGAGCTCCAGAAGATAGAGCAAAAGTGAACAACAGAAAGAGGATATCTCTCAGGCTCCTCAATGAAAATTGAAACCCACTGGAAAACTGATGAGAATCTCTGCAATAAAGGCACACCAGGTCACTGTACTTGGTAAGTTAGAGGGGTCACCACCTCCTATCAGAACCTGGACTATCTTTGGGGTAAGGGGAGATGGAACCTGCAGTAGAACCTTGAAGAGTTCAACCCTATAGGAGGTCAGGGAGCTCAACTTGGGCCTTGTAGCCAGAAATCAGCCCTAAACCCAGGGGACTTTGTCTGGCTTGCTGAGACTAATTGACTTAGACCTGCACACTGCTGCCCACATTGTCTATTGTGACAGCAAAGACATTTCCTGAGGTAGGCCCTTCATTTTAATTTTGTGTTTTAAAAAATATTATTTTTCCTTTCTTTTCCTCTTAGTTTTAATTTTAATTTTTTCTACTCTTTTCAAATTTTTCTTTCTTCCTTTCCTTTTTCTTTTCTTTCTCTCACTCTCCCACATTGTCCTCCCTTTTTGTTCCTGTTCCTAGCCTAATTTGGATTTCTTTTTTCTTGTCTCTTTTTTCATGTCTCAATTGTCATTAGATTGAAAGGAAGGTAAATACAGTTTTTAACTTCCCTGTGGCTGTAAGGTTGTTCTGTTCTTGTCTTTGTTCTTTCACTCTGTCTTTTTTTCTTGTCTTCAATGATTTCTTAGAGTTTACATGATCTTTCTGTGTCCTCTGGCCTCACCTGTAACCTTGCCCTGTCCTTCTACCTATCTATTCCTCCCTCCCCAACTCCTTCTTAGTCCCCATCCTGAAGTGCAAAGTTGCAATATTGAAGAGTTTGTTCACTGCAAACATATTTTGGGCTGGTCCTCAATTTTCATTTAATTCACATGGTTAAAGGTGATAGATTAATAACTACCACAATTTGTCATTTTCTAAGCTGTGCTTGATGCTATTGTATTGCTGATGGTACCACTTGGGTTCAAGTGTTGTGATTGATCTAATCAGTTGTCCCTCCTGGTATACTGAAAGTGAGATTGCCTTAGAGTCATTAGAAACTCAAAAGCTAAAAAGTAGATATATCAGGAAGATTGAAGTATCAACCCAGGAATTAAACCAAAGACAGGACCAATAATAAAAATAGAAATGAGAAGACATTTAAGTAAGGCAAAAACCCAGACTTCCTGCTCACCAAAGGCAAGTTCTGGGGAAAGCAAGGTGGAAAATTCTAATAATCAACCACCTGGACAGCACAAACAGATAGCACAGGAAGTAACAAAACAGTTGAATGAGGCTCTAGAAAAATTAAAAACAGAAATAATTTCCCAGATAACTACAAAGATGGAGATCAGAATAAAAGACATAGTTAGAGAGTCTAGAGCAGATACAGATTTTAAAAAGTAGACGAGTTCAGGATCAGGATAGAAGCCACGAATGCCCAGTGAAGGAAAGAAATGGAAACCATGAATGCCCAACATAGGAAAGAAATGAAATCCATGAATGAGATTTAAGCAGATATCCAGGAGGTTAAAAACTCTTTTAAATGCATCCACAACAGAACAAGACATCTAAAGATAGACTATTAAATATAGAAGAAGGATGGCGGTCAGTTACCATAAAAAGTGAGGTCTCTTAAAAATAGTAAGGAACCATGAGAAATATATCCAACAACTCCTAGATGAAGAAGGAAAAAAAAAGCCTGGTAGGAATCCATGAAAAAGCAGGAGAAAGTGCAAATAACCTAAAAAAAAGCAAAAAGAAAAACTGTTCGCAGAATTAATGACAAAAAACTTCCTAAACAGATCAAAAGAATTTGACACACAGATAAGTGAGGCATATAGAACTCTAACTGGCTGTGATCAAAACCATTCTACACCTAGACATATAACAAGCAAGATTCTGGAAATACAACTGAAGAATAAAATACTACAAGGATTTAGAGAAAAGAAACACATCACATGTAAAGGAACACCATCAGAATCACAGAAGACTTCTCAACATAAATCCACAAGTCAGGAAGATTGCAGAGTGAGGTATTTCAAATCCTAAAAGAAAACAGCCTCCAATGTAAACTGATGTATCCTGCAAAACTGCTATACAGATTCAATGCAATCCCGATTAAAATTCCAACAGTCTATTTCACTAAACTAGAGAAAATTATCCAAAAATTCATTTGGAACTAGAAGAGACCTAGAATGGCAAAAGCCATTCTAGGCAACAAAGACATGGCAGGGCGTAACAAAATCCCCAACTTGAAACTATACTACAAAGTCACTGTGATAAAATCAACATGGAACTTGCAAAGAAACAGACCCAAGGATCAGTGGAATAGATTGGAAGATACAGAAACAACTCCCTATGTATTCAGCTACCTCATCTTTGATAAAGGAGCCAAGCATCCTGCCTGGAGGAAAGATAGCCTCTTCAATGAATGTGTTGGAAAAATTGGATTTCAGCCTGCCAAAACTAGACCCCTATCTTTCACCATACACTAAAATAAACTAAAATCCAAGTGAGTTAAAGACCTAAATATTAACACAGAAGCACTAAATTTGTGAGAAAATAAGTTAGGTAGAACTCTTGAAGACATTGGCATTGAAAAATATTTTATGAACAAATCTTCAGTAGCCCAGGAACTAGCACAAAGAATTGACAACTTGGATCTCAACTTACTAAAAAGCTTTTGCATTGTAAGAGAAACCAATAGAGCTAAGAGGCAACCTACAATTGGGAAAAAAATTTTACCAGATGTTCCTCAGACAATGGTTTACTGTCTAGAATATATAAAGAACTAAAAAATTATCATCCCCCCAAATATAAAGATTGAATTAAAAAATGGGCATCTGAAACCAACAGACATTTTTCAGACAAAGAAGTAAAAGCATCAAATAAACATGAGAAAATGTTCAACATCACTGTTAATTTGAGAGATGCAGATGAAATCAATGCTGAGATTCCACCTTACCCAAGAAAGAATGGCTGCTATCAAGAAAGAATCCAATAACAAATGCATGTGGGATTGTGGGGAGAAGTAATACCTCTTCATTGTTTTGGGGAGTGCAGACTGGTGCAACCACTGTGGAAATCAATATGGAGATAACTCAAAGAACCAGGATTAGAAGTCTCATTTGACCCAGCTATTCCTCTGCTGGATGTCTTCCTAAAAGAATTAAAAGAATCATACTACAGTGATATATGCTCACCCACATTTATAGTGGCATAGTTTGTAATTGCTAAACTTGGAAACAGCCCAACTGCCCATTAACTAGAGACTAGATAAAGAAGATGTGGTTTTTTTATTTGTTTGTTTTTTAGAAAATGGAGTACTTCTCAGCCATAAAGAACGATAAAGTGGAGATATTTATAGCTGAGTGGATGTACATTGAGGCCATATTCTTGAGTGAAATAAATAGGATACACATGTGTAAATACCAAATAGCTTCTCTGGTATGAAAAACTAAAAGTGTAAATAAGGATCAAAATGTTTGATATGGTATAACAGGAAGAAAAGTTCTAAAAGGGTAGGAAAAGTGGGAGTGGTAGGCAAAAGGAAAGAAGGGAATGGAATTAATATAAGAAAATGAAAAAAACGGAAAGAAAGTCTTTGTAAATAGGGAAGAGTGGAGGTGGTGAAGTGAGGGTGGGGGAATGGGGAAAAAAATAACAACCAAGATACATCATGTAAAGGTACAAGATCCTAATAATGAATGTAACTGTACTGCATACCTAAAATGTACCAGTAAACTTAATTGAAAAAAGAATGTATGAACCTTGAAAGCTTCCTGTTGAGTGAAATAAAACAGATACACAAGATTAAATATTGCATGTTTTCTCTTCTATGAGAAACCCAAATTATAAATAAATTAAAATCAAAATAAATGATAATTTGCAAAAGAAAAGGCTACCAAGAGATGGAAATGGGGAAGATGTGGAAGGGAAGGAGAAGAAACAAGTTAAGCTGTGTAAGATGTGTTATATACATGTACCAATTCCCCACAATGAATGTAATCATTTTGTGCTGTACGTATGTACCAATAAAAATAGAAATTAAACACGTTTAGTCATAAAGGATTCCTTAATTCTCAGGAAAGCATTATGCGATTCTGTGATTTTTAGTATTAGATTTCAAAGTTAGTGCTTTAATTATGAGATAAGGAAGCCCTGATAAGTGTATACTTGGAGCTGTTTTTATTTTATTTTTATTTATTTATTTTTTTGGTACCAGGGATTGGATTCAGTTTCTTTCACTTGCAAGGCAGGTGGCAGAACCACTGAGCTAAATCCCCAGCCCTTAAAACATTAAATGTTTTTAATGATACAATTTATTTTATTTTTTAAAAGAAAACTTTATTCTAATGTAATACAAGTAGATATTAATGAAAAAATATTTTAAAAAGTTTTCTTAGTTCTATTAAAAAAACAAAATTTTATAACAAATTAAGATTAATAGTCAATACACTCTGTACTATAATCTCTTTACTTTTTGTACTATAATCTTAAAAGAATGGCCAAAATGTTAGAGTACAAGTTCTAGACAAAAAAAGACTCTTACAAAAAAGAAACAAATAGTAATAGTCACAAATTTTCTTTTCAATCTACTATGAGGAAGGGGCCAGGGGTTTGGCTCAGTGGTTCCACCGCCTGCCTCACAAGTGCAAGGTCCTGAGTTCAATCCCTGGTACCCCCCCAACAAATAAAATACAAAATCAATCAACTTTGAGAACCTAGCAGTATCAATGCAACAAATTAGCATATATATTGAAATATTTTTGAAACTACAAAATACATAATTTGGGGAATTATTAGAACTTCTCCCTACTTCCTATTTCTCTATCTTCTTTTCATGTTTTCTCTAACATTTAATAGAAACTATGTACAATAAATTTTTATTGTATTTTATGTAAGACAGCTACTGCAGAAATTTACATAAATTGGAAGATAGTTAAGGAGGGCCCTGTCCTATTTGATATTTTCTCCGAACATGAAAGTCAGAGTTCAGTTGGGGAAATGTGTTCAGACTGCCAGATCAAGTGGATGTTAAACAAAGCTAAAATGCAGGCCTCTGAGTAGATAACCAGATACTGGGACCACCAGTATTTCAAAGGTGCTATTCTTTTCTTTTTCTTTTTTGGTACAGGGGATTGAACTCTGGTCCTTGTGCTTGCAAGGCAGGCGACAGCACCACTGAGCTAAATCCCTGGCCCTAATCACCATTGTTAAACACGGCCCCTGGCTAGTCATCTTGTGGGATTCTTGCCCATGACCTAGGAAATACCATTCTAAAGATGTTTTTCCCATTAGGCAAAGTCTTAAATATTCATTCAATCCCGGACATAGGATGACCTCTCCTCCTTGCCCAGAACAAGAAGAAACCCATAACTTTTAGACATTAGAAGAAACCCACAACTTTTAGCCCTAATCTCCTCAATTTTAGTCCTTATTTCCACTGTTGGGGTTTCTCACAACAGAGAAATAATGTGGCACTCAAACATGTTTGTCCAATTTATTTCACTTAAGAGTGGTTTAAAAAAAAAGAGTGGTTTAGCTATAAATGTCTGATACTCATCCTTTATGGCAGAGTATTATTCCATTGTATAAAAAAAACACATCTTTATCCATTTGTCAGTTGATGGGCATTCAGGATGTTTCCAAGATTCAGCTATTACAAACTTGTGCCTCTGTAAGCATGGGTGTGTGTATATCACTGTGGTATGATGCTTTTAACTCTTTCGGGAAGATACCAAGAAGAGAAATACCTGGGTCAAATAGAATCTCTAACTTTAATTTTCTGAGAACTCTTCACATTGATTTCCACAGTGGTTGTACCAGTCTGTGCTTCCATCAACAGTGGAGAAGGCTTCCTTTTCCCCCATTTGTTTCCAACATTTGTTATTGGTTGATTTCCCAGTAGCAGTTATTTTTTTCTGGAGTGAGATGAAATCTCAGCATTGTTTTAATTTGCATTTCATGAAAGACCAGTGAAATCAAACATTTTTCATATGTTTATTATCTGTTTCTACTTATTCATCTGAGAGGTCTCTTTTCATTTAAGGTGGACAGATCTATAATTAGAATAAGTCTACACTTAGAATGTTTTTTAAATGACACACTTTTGATCTAATTAGTAATGGACTCTATTAAAATTTATTTTAAAAAGAGTGGTATACAATAATAAAACGATGTATAAAATACATCAGGAATGAAGCAATGAGAACACTATGAGATGCATAGTGTTTCCATAAGAATTGTTATATTAATCATGTGAATTTACTTCTTTATGTACTAGGACAGTCTGATTTCTGAATATTAGAATACAAATTTGCCATACATAAAGCAGCTTCCCTATCCTTCATGAATTTTTCAGCTGTTCATTTCTGGGCAAAACACAAGGTACCTATGATTTGTCCTTGCCAGGCTCATGCTAGATGCTCAATAAATATTTGTTGGATGAATTGAATTAGAATGAAACTCATATACTTTGTTCACATATTTGTCAGCATAATTTAAGCAATGTCTGCTTTCATTCATTATAAACCCCATTCCAATGACCTCTTTAGATCTGAAAAATGAGTAAAGCTTGTTTTTTAGGACTTGTGATGTAATGCCACCTCTGACCATCGAAGCCCCTTCAATCATTTTGGCCAGTTTGGACCTCCTCCCTTTCCAACCACCTGTGACAGTTATCCTACTTTTACTTTTGCCATGTGTATTTAGAAAAGATTGCACCTTTAAAACCACTGTGAAATTCTTAAAAACAGAGACAATATCATAGTATTTTTCTGGATTCCATTGTACTTAGAATGGGACTAGACACAGTGCAGGTATTCAACTGGGAATTATTGATTTACTCCTCGAATAAGTGATTTTTTTGTTATTGAATAAATTTTTTTATATTTTTCCTTTTTAATATTAATTGCTTATTGATACATTTTTACATACACATAATGAACATATTCATCATGGGAAATTTGTACCTGTACATGACATATCTTGTTTCTTATTTTTTGTGATTGTTGATTATACTTAATATAATAAACTTCTGTGCTACATATTTCAGGCAAGGTCCAGCACTTCTAGACTACCAAACAAAATCATAATTGCTTTAAGAAATTCTCTTATGGTTCAGACTTTGAAATACCTACAAAATAAATCATGTCTTGATTTTTTTAAAAAAAGGTTTATGTATGTTTCTTCAAGGCTCAGCTAAACATTATTGTTGGTTTAAGCCCCCAAGGTAGAGTAGAGATTGGTTTTTGCTATTTGCATCAGGATTGCTGGTTAATTTTTTCTTTCTGTTTTCAAAAGGGTTTGGTGAGCATGGTTTTGGTATAATTACTTCAATCAATCAATATGCTGAGAAATAAAGTGTAATTAAATCATGGGGAAATATAACAAAATATTTTAATGTATGTTAATGTATGTAATAGGTACCATTACAAGAAACTTAGTCTAGAATGGATCTTCTTTTAATTATTTTAATTGAAGAGTTTATTTAATCTTTATGACAGCACTAGGAGGTCAGCAATGATATAGTAACCCATATACAATGAGAGGCTGAAACCGAGAATTAAAGTCATTTTCGTAATGTTATGGGATCAGGGAAATGCAAGGATTGGACTTGGACTCAGGTTGTCTCTCTAAATCTGTGCTGTCCAATACAATGTTCATTAGCCACATGTGACAATTTACATTGGATAAAATAAAATTAAAATTCAGTTCCCAAGTACAACAATCACATTTCAAACAATCACTGATCACATGTGTCTAATGGCTTCTGTGCTGCACAATGTAGATATCTCAGAAACTTACATTGGGTGGCGTCACTAATGTCTGTACCTGCTGGTGAATTCCTGGCTGTACCACCTTTTTGAGATCCTCAGTGAGAGAAGGTGACACTGTAGGGGACCTCACACAGATGTGTGAGGTAGGTAAAGGAAGTAATAGCCCCATAACCTGGGACACCTGGAATCTAGGAATCTAATAAGAATGAACTAATTTCCATTGGAGAATCCCGTAGACAGCTGAGCTGGGGGAGCATTTTCCTCTATCCCCAGTAGTGAGTCAGAGTTTGAAGCCACTACTTTTATGCATATGTGATGGGCTGGAGAGAGGAGAAGAGAGGAAGTCTGAACATTAGTAGCCATCAGTAATCATCTGCTCCATTCAAGGATGACTGCTTTAGGAGCCACTATCCCTGGAGAAGCAAGATTTACTCAGCTATGAGAGGGCATTAGAGAAGTGTTCAAGCTCAGTGGCAACAAGCCTCCAACTGCTTGTTCTTGTCTGGAGATTTGGATGTTCTGACCACATCCACTATCCACTCCTGATTCTCCAGCAACCTCTCAGGACCTATAGCATTCTGAAGGTTTTACCCACACTCATAAGCATCTCATTACAGAGTAACCATCCCAGACACACTGACTGCTCCAGATATACAGTGAAATTTAAAAGAAGACCATGTCTTGCATTGAATACCTTCTGGGAGCTGTATCTAGGTACTGGAAGATAGTATGAACCCTAGTTATTATTTACATGTTTCTAATATTTTATTTTTATATATTTGAATTTTAACAATTCTATGAGGAATGTATGGATTGTTACTACCATTCTTATTTCACACTTTAGGAAACTCAGGCACAGTGTCTTGATCGCATAGCTGCGATTTGGGAGGGTAGAAGGTGAGCCTCTAGTCTGTCTCCATGTACATTGTTGACTGCTACACAGGACAACTTTGCCTGCCCAGACCATGTGACTTCTAGTTCAAATTTTCTATATCTTTCTTCATATAAACAGCCACAAATCTTCAGTTTGGCATGGTTTTACAAGAGTACTCCAGCCTCAGCAAACACGCATTGAGGTTCTAGAAACTATTCATTTTGATCAACAAATACAACGACAATAAGTTTATAGTAACTGATCAGAAGAATTTCAATTTTTTTTGCCTACCAGTTTCTACTCAGTCCTATGGTAAATGCCTCTTACTGATTTTAATTTCTAAAATTATTTAAATAGGTATGTATAAATGTACACATTTTTAAATTGTCTTACAGATGAAAGTTTGACTTCAATTGCTTATCCCATGTTAATTTCTGAAGAGCATGATCATTAAGTTTAGGAAGCATTATTCAAGTACAACAAAAGTACTAATTAAACAAATAAATACAATAATTAATATTTTATTTATGCTATTAATTCCATATTAGTATGGTACTGCTAATATAAAAATAAAGTATAATTTTCACAGAGTTGATGCAGTTCTATGAAAAAAACTGAAAACCTGATGTTGTGTATCAACCTACTGTAGACTGGTAGAAACGGGTGAAAGCTATCAGTTAATACTGCTACATGGTAACACTCATGTGGAGGACCAAAGAATTTGGAAAATGATTAAAAACTGAAGAATGTCCTCTGAGAGTATGGCAAGTATGGCAGCAAATCAAGCCAAACACAAGTCTATCAGGTAAAGGCAGTTTCTTATCTCCTACATAGCTGGAAAAACTATATCAATTCTAAAACATCACACTGAAGGTTTTGTGGTCACTTCATCAACATCAATATGAGGCTAAGACTAGGTCTGAGTTAGGACTACAGGAATAAGACCAGTCATATGTGGATAATAGAGTTCAACAGAATAAGCCATCTCTTCCTAGATGAGCTCAAAGGGGATAACCCAAGAGCAAGGAAAGGAAAAAACCCACAGTCATTCCAAATGGCAGCTTCCCACAAGGCTGCAACAAGGACAAATAAGATTGGGGGATTCAAAAGTCAGGCTCTGAAAGTCGTACCAGTGGTCACAAATCAGCCTGTAGCCATGGTGCGTGCCTTATTACATGTAACAGCCACAACTGTGTCTTCAGCACTGCCCATCAGAAGGGGACATGCACTAAAGCTATATCATGTACTGTTGTAACCCAGACTATGTGTCACCCCTAAGCAGGCTGAAGGAGATTTGATCTTCAGAATACCAGTGTTTAAAGGTTTCTTTTAGTTATTGGCAACAAATTTATTATAGTTGTTTGTTGGGTGTATATTTATTTAAAAAAATGGAAGAGTTAAAACAATAATGTAAATAAATGATGGTAACATTTAAATAAAGAATATAGGTAGGTGAGGATAAATATAACTATGCATGGAAAGATCACAGTGTGATTTCATGTACTTGGATCCATTTGATCCCATAGTTTCCACACACAGCAGATCTTAATAAATCCTATTAGTAAAGCCTACTTGAGAAGTGACAAAGTGTGGTTGAAATGAGAAAGTGTGTAGATACAACATTTGTCCTGAAAGTCCAGAAATTTAAACAGTGCCAACTCACAGCTGCCACTAGCCAAACCTTGTGTGGTTATATACTTATTTTTCCATTTAGGGTTCCATTGGATTGAATAGAAAACCAGTGTGACTGACTTTGTTCATGGGAGAAAAAACGGTTCTTTGATATAGACATTAATAGTTATTAATTACAGGGGAAATACAGGTTTTAATAAAAATCTCTGCAATTAAAAATCTTATTGGTTGCCCTTTTAGTGTCTAACTCTTAAGCTCAATGTTTTAAAAATTTTTTCAAGAGATAATTAAAAATCCCACAGACAGTAATCCCTTAAAGCTGGGAGTCAATTATTTTTCAAGTGACATCTTATAAATCCAGTCAAAATTTGCATAATGAATGAAAAGATGGACAAATATTTTCTTTTTAAAATATAGAAACGTTTATTCTACAGACACTAATGTAAGGAACTATAAGAAAAGTCTTTTGTAAATCAACTTACTACTTTTTTAGCATATCATAGGACAATCTTGCTCTGGATTTCTCACTAGCAGTTAAATTGGCAGACAAATCTCTTCTTTTGAGTTTTTTTCATCCTTTATTCCTCTCCTCTCCCTTTCTCCTTCTCTTGATATTCTCCCTATTTGAAAAAGATCTATCTCCCTACTTTCTATTATCTAACTTTTATTTTGCACTTTACTTATATTTTTGTGTTTTTCACTTTTGTTAGTACAAGTTTGCAGTACATAATGATTACATTCACCGTGGGGAACTGGTACGTGTACAAACACATTTCAATTCCCTCTCCCCCTTCCTCCAACCTCTTTTATTTTGCCAGCATCAGACCATTTATTTATCTTATAAGACCTTATAAAGTTAATTATCATATATATAGATTGAAAACCAGACTAATAATATTCCAGTAGAATGAATCCCACCCGATCGTGGTAAATGACCTTTTAATGTTCCATTGAGTTTGGTTTGCTAGTATTTTGCTGAGTTTTTGCCTCTGTCTCCGTCAGAGATATTGTCCTGCAGTCTTTTTCCTTCCCTTCTACATCTTCTCCCCTCCCTTCTCCTCTCCTCTCCTCTCTCTCCTTTCCCTTCACTTTCTTTCCTTTTTCTTGTCGGGCTTTGATGTCAGAGTAATTCTGGTCACATAAAAGAAGTTTGAAAGAATTTCTCCCTTTTTAATTTTCAGATTTGGAGAATAATTAGTATTACCACTTCAATAGATGAATATTTTTAGAATTCAGTTGTGAAGCCATCAGGTCATAAACTTTTCTTTAATGGAATTTTTTTATTACTGATTAATTTTACTCATTGGTCAGTTCAAATTTTCTGTTTTTTTCATAATACAATCTCAGTTTTATGTATGTATTTGTCCATTTTTTCTTTGTTATCTAATTTGTTGACAAATAATTATTCACAATATTCTCTTATGATAAATTGTATTTCTGCTGTATCAGTTAAATTGTCTCTCTTTTGATTTCTGATCCGGAGTCTTTTCTTGGTCTAGCTAAAAAACCTATTTTATTGATTTTTTTACTGTTTTTCCAGACTCTATTTTACTTACATATGTTCTCATAATTTTATTTCCTTTTTCCTACTTACTTTGGACTTAGTTTCTGTTCAGTTCCTTGAGATACAATGTTATATTGTTTATATGAGATCTTTCTTTTATATGTTGGCATTTATAGCTATAAAATTCTCTGAGAACTGTTTTTCTGTTTATCATATGTATTATTTTCATATTTTCTTAAGATTTTAAAAAATTTCCTTTTAATTTTTTTAAATTGATCCATTGTGTAGGAGCATATAGATTAATTTTCATGTATTTATGAAGTTTTTAAAGTTCTTCCTGTTAGTTGGTTTGGTGAAATTATTAATGACAAAGCCCTGATAGGAAAAAAATTATTATGGAAAGGAAAGAGGGAAAGGAATAAATATGTGAAAAGGAAAAAAAAATGGAAACAGAGTCTTTGTAAATAGGGAGGGGTGGAGGGGTTGAAGGGAGGGCAGGAGAATGGGGAAAAAATAAGAACCAAGATACATCAGGTAAAGGTACAAATTCCCAATGATGAATGTCATCATATTGTATACCTAAAATGTACCACTAAACTTAATGAATTTAAAAAAACCACTATTGTGGAATACACATTTTGTTTAGTGTACGCTTTGGGGAAATAATTCTTTTTATGGCTTTCTCAGTATTTTGCTCATGTTCTGAACTATTGCTCTACAGCTTCTTTGTGTCCATGTGTTTCGAAGGGGTAGAGTTAGAGGCTCAAGGGAGAGACTGCAGAATGCAGACATTCTGAGCTGGGGCAGCTGCAGCAACCTAGAATGCTGACAGATGTTAGACTTCTCTTTCCAACAGGATGAGATTGGTTTGCCAGAATGACAGAGAACACCTCTCTTTTTCATCTGTGTGAGAGGGCTTGTTTCCCGCTTACGGTTTATAGTCTTCCTTTTGACTGTCAGATTAAAAAAGGTAATGAAAACATTTGGAGAGAAATGTGTGCTGCATTGTTCTCCCCATGACTCCCACTCATATATTTACCTGCTTTCCCCAAAGAAACGTCTGTCTATTCTGAATGGATGTATGGGTAGGGATTGGTCTTGCAAGCATGTCTTTATGCTTACATCTCTTCTAAACCAATGCGATATGGAAGAAAAGATTGTTTCTTTCAATACTGTTTTTGGAATCTTTATATAATCTATACATAAATATCTTCACATATCTATCTGAAGATTCAATGCTGAATGCCATTCCTTGAGCAGAAGGTAACTGGAGGGACAAAACATGCAAAAATCTGAAGGTGGCTCTTTTGTTAATCTATCCATCTGTCTATGTATGCATGTATGTATGTATGTATGTATGTATGTATGTATGTATCTATCTATCTATCTATCGAAGTGCCCACTCTATGCCAGTCATTGTTATAAGTAGACTATTGAAGGAAGAAGCCTGGTTAAAAGGACTGTATGTGTAGGTGATAACATAAGACTAATATCAGGTAACCTTTATGTATTGTTCACCTAGATGATGTTTGGTTATCTACTTTCACCCCAGTGTGCCTTTCCTTAGTATGGTTTCATCTTTGTTTTTCTGGGTACTGGGGGTTGAACTCAGGACCTTGCGCTTGGGAGGCAGGCAGGCAACAGAACCACTGAGCTAAATCCCCTCCTCCAACATCTTTAATAGTACACATGGATCACAGTTCAAAACAACCAGGTCATGTCCTCATTCCTCAAAGTTTTGTACATTTTCCTTTGGCTTATCATTGATTACACTTCTTAAATAAAGTGCTTTCTGACAGGGATCCTTCTCTTAAAATTTCAACCGATTCCCATATTAACTACAAATGCTCTCTGCTGCCCATTGGGGCTGAAAAGGAAACAGATTTTAAGGCTGAGACTAGGAGTTTAGATAGAATATATAGCTTTGTCACATAGTAATAATACTGAAGAAAGTGGACATCTACTGAAGATGTGGTAAATGCTACATATAAATAATTATGTCTTCAGTCTCCAAATCGATTTTCTTAATTTTGGAGAGAAAAAGAAAAGAGCTATTCTATAAGCAGGCAGATTCATCCTTTTGGGTGTAGATTTCTTTGATGCTTAGACATAGATTTTTGAAGCATTGTTGTGTTCAGAAAAATAGCCCAAACATCTCAAGATGTGTAATGAAATGTAGTTAAGGTTTCACTGGTCTGGAATAATAAAAGCTGGATTTTCTTTCCTCCGCGTTGTTGTTGCTTGTTTACATTTTACACTATAGGACAAAAGGAGAATCCCAAACAAAGATTGTTAGGTTCCGTATCAAACCTAAAACAGCTGATGATAATGAAAATACCTAGATTTATCTGTCTCTGCTAATAGGAATCCAAGCTAAGAGCTATTGAGTTTCCTGCAAGGACTCTTGAGGGGGTATATTAAGATTGTGTGCATGCTCAAGTCTCTGTATCCATAGGCTTGGAAATAGAAATGTTCTTATTTATTTGGTCAATCGTATCAACCAGGGGTTCTTTAGAGTTTATTGCAACTACAAAAAAATCTCATCAAGAGGAACATGCTGATGATTACTGAAATAAGTATTATGTATGTGGGATGTCTTGTCTCCACAGACAAATGCAAGTGTTTGAATTAAATAACTGCAATACTTTCTAACTCTTCTGACTCAGGAAAGAGAAAAATTAAGTATCAAGCGAGCACTGTCACAAAGGAGAGATTGGCTAGGATGAAACACAAAAGAAAAGACAACTTTCTGGCTTTGGTTTCCAAACACCTAAATTTTTAGGTACAGCAAAAAATTCTAGGCATAGATTGAATATTAGAGATTTTTGAATAGTTCTGAGGCTTTTCCTCCATGCCTGGAACCCAGTCTAGAAAAGGTTTCCTGAGAAAGAGCATTGGGAATATGTAGAGAAACGGGAAGAAAATGAAAAGGTAGAGAGGTTAAAGATTCACAAAAAGAGTAAGCTTATATCCTGTTACTGGGGCAGAGCCCTGAGCTGAGCTAATCAATAGATTCTGTTTCTTTGGCCATTTGGTTCTGGGTAACTAATTGATCAGTGTGACTCCAAAGACACCTGCCAGTAATTCTATAACAAATTCTCATTTTGCCAACATGAGGAAAGTAGTTTTGAGACAAGTTGACTGAAGGAGAACAAAACCAAGGCAAGTTCAAGCAATTGTTGAGGTCCTGTTCATGACATCATGAATTACCATGTAAGACCATGTGTGGAGCTGGGGACATCACACAGTAATAGAATATGTGCTTAGCATGCATGGCAATTCTAGGCTCAATCCCAGCACCTTTGAATTTTCATCTACACAAGCTAAAAAAAAAATCAACTTCAATTTTAATTAAGCCAGTTTATTAGGTATTCTTTTACTTGAAATCAATTGCACTTTCCTAAGATAATTATTATTGTTTCATTTATCTTCTGTGTATATGCAAAGCATTACACATAAACTCACTTAATTTAAATACCATTATTGAAAGTGAACATTATTGCCTCCATTTGATAAATTAGAAATTTAAAGCTCATACTTTTTGCTAAAGTTGGCAGAGCAAGTACCTGGCTCTCGATTCATCAAAACCCAAAGCCTACACTTTTTTCTATTTATGTATATTAAATCCCAATTACAAGGTCCCAGGTTATTTGCACATCTTTTTTCAAAGTTTGTGTTCATTTGTCTGACAGCTGTGCTAACTTCTGTCTGTAATATTCATTCAATCCCGGACATAGGATGACCTCTCCTCCTTGCCCAGAACAAGAAGAAACCCATAACTTTTAGACATTAGAAGAAACCCACAACTTTTAGCCCTAATCTCCTCAATTTTAGTCCTTATTTCCACTGTTGGGGTTTCTCACAACAGAGAAATAATGTGGCACTCAAACATGTTTGTCCAATTTATTTCACTTAAGAGTGGTTTAAAAAAAAAGAGTGGTTTAGCTATAAATGTCTGATACTCATCCTTTATGGCAGAGTATTATTCCATTGTATAAAAAAAAAACATCTTTATCCATTTGTCAGTTGATGGGCATTCAGGATGTTTCCAAGATTCAGCTATTACAAACTTGTGCCTCTGTAAGCATGGGTGTGTGTATATCACTGTGGTATGATGCTTTTAACTCTTTCGGGAAGATACCAAGAAGAGAAATACCTGGGTCAAATAGAATCTCTAACTTTAATTTTCTGAGAACTCTTCACATTGATTTCCACAGTGGTTGTACCAGTCTGTGCTTCCATCAACAGTGGAGAAGGCTTCCTTTTCCCCCATTTGTTTCCAACATTTGTTATTGGTTGATTTCCCAGTAGCAGTTATTTTTTTCTGGAGTGAGATGAAATCTCAGCATTGTTTTAATTTGCATTTCATGAAAGACCAGTGAAATCAAACATTTTTCATATGTTTATTATCTGTTTCTACTTATTCATCTGAGAGGTCTCTTTTCATTTAAGGTGGACAGATCTATAATTAGAATAAGTCTACACTTAGAATGTTTTTTAAATGACACACTTTTGATCTAATTAGTAATGGACTCTATTAAAATTTATTTTAAAAAGAGTGGTATACAATAATAAAACGATGTATAAAATACATCAGGAATGAAGCAATGAGAACACTATGAGATGCATAGTGTTTCCATAAGAATTGTTATATTAATCATGTGAATTTACTTCTTTATGTACTAGGACAGTCTGATTTCTGAATATTAGAATACAAATTTGCCATACATAAAGCAGCTTCCCTATCCTTCATGAATTTTTCAGCTGTTCATTTCTGGGCAAAACACAAGGTACCTATGATTTGTCCTTGCCAGGCTCATGCTAGATGCTCAATAAATATTTGTTGGATGAATTGAATTAGAATGAAACTCATATACTTTGTTCACATATTTGTCAGCATAATTTAAGCAATGTCTGCTTTCATTCATTATAAACCCCATTCCAATGACCTCTTTAGATCTGAAAAATGAGTAAAGCTTGTTTTTTAGGACTTGTGATGTAATGCCACCTCTGACCATCGAAGCCCCTTCAATCATTTTGGCCAGTTTGGACCTCCTCCCTTTCCAACCACCTGTGACAGTTATCCTACTTTTACTTTTGCCATGTGTATTTAGAAAAGATTGCACCTTTAAAACCACTGTGAAATTCTTAAAAACAGAGACAATATCATAGTATTTTTCTGGATTCCATTGTACTTAGAATGGGACTAGACACAGTGCAGGTATTCAACTGGGAATTATTGATTTACTCCTCGAATAAGTGATTTTTTTGTTATTGAATAAATTTTTTTATATTTTTCCTTTTTAATATTAATTGCTTATTGATACATTTTTACATACACATAATGAACATATTCATCATGGGAAATTTGTACCTGTACATGACATATCTTGTTTCTTATTTTTTGTGATTGTTGATTATACTTAATATAATAAACTTCTGTGCTACATATTTCAGGCAAGGTCCAGCACTTCTAGACTACCAAACAAAATCATAATTGCTTTAAGAAATTCTCTTATGGTTCAGACTTTGAAATACCTACAAAATAAATCATGTCTTGATTTTTTTAAAAAAAGGTTTATGTATGTTTCTTCAAGGCTCAGCTAAACATTATTGTTGGTTTAAGCCCCCAAGGTAGAGTAGAGATTGGTTTTTGCTATTTGCATCAGGATTGCTGGTTAATTTTTTCTTTCTGTTTTCAAAAGGGTTTGGTGAGCATGGTTTTGGTATAATTACTTCAATCAATCAATATGCTGAGAAATAAAGTGTAATTAAATCATGGGGAAATATAACAAAATATTTTAATGTATGTTAATGTATGTAATAGGTACCATTACAAGAAACTTAGTCTAGAATGGATCTTCTTTTAATTATTTTAATTGAAGAGTTTATTTAATCTTTATGACAGCACTAGGAGGTCAGCAATGATATAGTAACCCATATACAATGAGAGGCTGAAACCGAGAATTAAAGTCATTTTCGTAATGTTATGGGATCAGGGAAATGCAAGGATTGGACTTGGACTCAGGTTGTCTCTCTAAATCTGTGCTGTCCAATACAATGTTCATTAGCCACATGTGACAATTTACATTGGATAAAATAAAATTAAAATTCAGTTCCCAAGTACAACAATCACATTTCAAACAATCACTGATCACATGTGTCTAATGGCTTCTGTGCTGCACAATGTAGATATCTCAGAAACTTACATTGGGTGGCGTCACTAATGTCTGTACCTGCTGGTGAATTCCTGGCTGTACCACCTTTTTGAGATCCTCAGTGAGAGAAGGTGACACTGTAGGGGACCTCACACAGATGTGTGAGGTAGGTAAAGGAAGTAATAGCCCCATAACCTGGGACACCTGGAATCTAGGAATCTAATAAGAATGAACTAATTTCCATTGGAGAATCCCGTAGACAGCTGAGCTGGGGGAGCATTTTCCTCTATCCCCAGTAGTGAGTCAGAGTTTGAAGCCACTACTTTTATGCATATGTGATGGGCTGGAGAGAGGAGAAGAGAGGAAGTCTGAACATTAGTAGCCATCAGTAATCATCTGCTCCATTCAAGGATGACTGCTTTAGGAGCCACTATCCCTGGAGAAGCAAGATTTACTCAGCTATGAGAGGGCATTAGAGAAGTGTTCAAGCTCAGTGGCAACAAGCCTCCAACTGCTTGTTCTTGTCTGGAGATTTGGATGTTCTGACCACATCCACTATCCACTCCTGATTCTCCAGCAACCTCTCAGGACCTATAGCATTCTGAAGGTTTTACCCACACTCATAAGCATCTCATTACAGAGTAACCATCCCAGACACACTGACTGCTCCAGATATACAGTGAAATTTAAAAGAAGACCATGTCTTGCATTGAATACCTTCTGGGAGCTGTATCTAGGTACTGGAAGATAGTATGAACCCTAGTTATTATTTACATGTTTCTAATATTTTATTTTTATATATTTGAATTTTAACAATTCTATGAGGAATGTATGGATTGTTACTACCATTCTTATTTCACACTTTAGGAAACTCAGGCACAGTGTCTTGATCGCATAGCTGCGATTTGGGAGGGTAGAAGGTGAGCCTCTAGTCTGTCTCCATGTACATTGTTGACTGCTACACAGGACAACTTTGCCTGCCCAGACCATGTGACTTCTAGTTCAAATTTTCTATATCTTTCTTCATATAAACAGCCACAAATCTTCAGTTTGGCATGGTTTTACAAGAGTACTCCAGCCTCAGCAAACACGCATTGAGGTTCTAGAAACTATTCATTTTGATCAACAAATACAACGACAATAAGTTTATAGTAACTGATCAGAAGAATTTCAATTTTTTTTGCCTACCAGTTTCTACTCAGTCCTATGGTAAATGCCTCTTACTGATTTTAATTTCTAAAATTATTTAAATAGGTATGTATAAATGTACACATTTTTAAATTGTCTTACAGATGAAAGTTTGACTTCAATTGCTTATCCCATGTTAATTTCTGAAGAGCATGATCATTAAGTTTAGGAAGCATTATTCAAGTACAACAAAAGTACTAATTAAACAAATAAATACAATAATTAATATTTTATTTATGCTATTAATTCCATATTAGTATGGTACTGCTAATATAAAAATAAAGTATAATTTTCACAGAGTTGATGCAGTTCTATGAAAAAAACTGAAAACCTGATGTTGTGTATCAACCTACTGTAGACTGGTAGAAACGGGTGAAAGCTATCAGTTAATACTGCTACATGGTAACACTCATGTGGAGGACCAAAGAATTTGGAAAATGATTAAAAACTGAAGAATGTCCTCTGAGAGTATGGCAAGTATGGCAGCAAATCAAGCCAAACACAAGTCTATCAGGTAAAGGCAGTTTCTTATCTCCTACATAGCTGGAAAAACTATATCAATTCTAAAACATCACACTGAAGGTTTTGTGGTCACTTCATCAACATCAATATGAGGCTAAGACTAGATCTGAGTTAGGACTACAGGAATAAGACCAGTCATATGTGGATAATAGAGTTCAACAGAATAAGCCATCTCTTCCTAGATGAGCTCAAAGGGGATAACCCAAGAGCAAGGAAAGGAAAAAACCCACAGTCATTCCAAATGGCAGCTTCCCACAAGGCTGCAACAAGGACAAATAAGATTGGGGGATTCAAAAGTCAGGCTCTGAAAGTCGTACCAGTGGTCACAAATCAGCCTGTAGCCATGGTGCGTGCCTTATTACATGTAACAGCCACAACTGTGTCTTCAGCACTGCCCATCAGAAGGGGACATGCACTAAAGCTATATCATGTACTGTTGTAACCCAGACTATGTGTCACCCCTAAGCAGGCTGAAGGAGATTTGATCTTCAGAATACCAGTGTTTAAAGGTTTCTTTTAGTTATTGGCAACAAATTTATTATAGTTGTTTGTTGGGTGTATATTTATTTAAAAAAATGGAAGAGTTAAAACAATAATGTAAATAAATGATGGTAACATTTAAATAAAGAATATAGGTAGGTGAGGATAAATATAACTATGCATGGAAAGATCACAGTGTGATTTCATGTACTTGGATCCATTTGATCCCATAGTTTCCACACACAGCAGATCTTAATAAATCCTATTAGTAAAGCCTACTTGAGAAGTGACAAAGTGTGGTTGAAATGAGAAAGTGTGTAGATACAACATTTGTCCTGAAAGTCCAGAAATTTAAACAGTGCCAACTCACAGCTGCCACTAGCCAAACCTTGTGTGGTTATATACTTATTTTTCCATTTAGGGTTCCATTGGATTGAATAGAAAACCAGTGTGACTGACTTTGTTCATGGGAGAAAAAACGGTTCTTTGATATAGACATTAATAGTTATTAATTACAGGGGAAATACAGGTTTTAATAAAAATCTCTGCAATTAAAAATCTTATTGGTTGCCCTTTTAGTGTCTAACTCTTAAGCTCAATGTTTTAAAAATTTTTTCAAGAGATAATTAAAAATCCCACAGACAGTAATCCCTTAAAGCTGGGAGTCAATTATTTTTCAAGTGACATCTTATAAATCCAGTCAAAATTTGCATAATGAATGAAAAGATGGACAAATATTTTCTTTTTAAAATATAGAAACGTTTATTCTACAGACACTAATGTAAGGAACTATAAGAAAAGTCTTTTGTAAATCAACTTACTACTTTTTTAGCATATCATAGGACAATCTTGCTCTGGATTTCTCACTAG
This sequence comes from Fukomys damarensis, assembly GCF_012274545.1. Taxonomy (NCBI): domain Eukaryota; kingdom Metazoa; phylum Chordata; class Mammalia; order Rodentia; family Bathyergidae; genus Fukomys; species Fukomys damarensis. Next base: position 19,081,939 of record NW_022900948.1, read on the forward strand.
CAGTTAAATTGGCAGACAAATCTCTTCTTTTGAGTTTTTTTCATCCTTTATTCCTCTCCTCTCCCTTTCTCCTTCTCTTGATATTCTCCCTATTTGAAAAAGATCTATCTCCCTACTTTCTATTATCTAACTTTTATTTTGCACTTTACTTATATTTTTGTGTTTTTCACTTTTGTTAGTACAAGTTTGCAGTACATAATGATTACATTCACCGTGGGGAACTGGTACGTGTACAAACACATTTCAATTCCCTCTCCCCCTTCCTCCAACCTCTTTTATTTTGCCAGCATCAGACCATTTATTTATCTTATAAGACCTTATAAAGTTAATTATCATATATATAGATTGAAAACCAGACTAATAATATTCCAGTAGAATGAATCCCACCCGATCGTGGTAAATGACCTTTTAATGTTCCATTGAGTTTGGTTTGCTAGTATTTTGCTGAGTTTTTGCCTCTGTCTCCGTCAGAGATATTGTCCTGCAGTCTTTTTCCTTCCCTTCTACATCTTCTCCCCTCCCTTCTCCTCTCCTCTCCTCTCTCTCCTTTCCCTTCACTTTCTTTCCTTTTTCTTGTCGGGCTTTGATGTCAGAGTAATTCTGGTCACATAAAAGAAGTTTGAAAGAATTTCTCCCTTTTTAATTTTCAGATTTGGAGAATAATTAGTATTACCACTTCAATAGATGAATATTTTTAGAATTCAGTTGTGAAGCCATCAGGTCATAAACTTTTCTTTAATGGAATTTTTTTATTACTGATTAATTTTACTCATTGGTCAGTTCAAATTTTCTGTTTTTTTCATAATACAATCTCAGTTTTATGTATGTATTTGTCCATTTTTCTTTGTTATCTAATTTGTTGACAAATAATTATTCACAATATTCTCTTATGATAAATTGTATTTCTGCTGTATCAGTTAAATTGTCTCTCTTTTGATTTCTGATCCGGAGTCTTTTCTTGGTCTAGCTAAAAAACCTATTTTATTGATTTTTTTACTGTTTTTCCAGACTCTATTTTACTTACATATGTTCTCATAATTTTATTTCCTTTTTCCTACTTACTTTGGACTTAGTTTCTGTTCAGTTCCTTGAGATACAATGTTATATTGTTTATATGAGATCTTTCTTTTATATGTTGGCATTTATAGCTATAAAATTCTCTGAGAACTGTTTTTCTGTTTATCATATGTATTATTTTCATATTTTCTTAAGATTTTAAAAAATTTCCTTTTAATTTTTTTAAATTGATCCATTGTGTAGGAGCATATAGATTAATTTTCATGTATTTATGAAGTTTTTAAAGTTCTTCCTGTTAGTTGGTTTGGTGAAATTATTAATGACAAAGCCCTGATAGGAAAAAAATTATTATGGAAAGGAAAGAGGGAAAGGAATAAATATGTGAAAAGGAAAAAAAAATGGAAACAGAGTCTTTGTAAATAGGGAGGGGTGGAGGGGTTGAAGGGAGGGCAGGAGAATGGGGAAAAAATAAGAACCAAGATACATCAGGTAAAGGTACAAATTCCCAATGATGAATGTCATCATATTGTATACCTAAAATGTACCACTAAACTTAATGAATTTAAAAAAACCACTATTGTGGAATACACATTTTGTTTAGTGTACGCTTTGGGGAAATAATTCTTTTTATGGCTTTCTCAGTATTTTGCTCATGTTCTGAACTATTGCTCTACAGCTTCTTTGTGTCCATGTGTTTCGAAGGGGTAGAGTTAGAGGCTCAAGGGAGAGACTGCAGAATGCAGACATTCTGAGCTGGGGCAGCTGCAGCAACCTAGAATGCTGACAGATGTTAGACTTCTCTTTCCAACAGGATGAGATTGGTTTGCCAGAATGACAGAGAACACCTCTCTTTTTCATCTGTGTGAGAGGGCTTGTTTCCCGCTTACGGTTTATAGTCTTCCTTTTGACTGTCAGATTAAAAAAGGTAATGAAAACATTTGGAGAGAAATGTGTGCTGCATTGTTCTCCCCATGACTCCCACTCATATATTTACCTGCTTTCCCCAAAGAAACGTCTGTCTATTCTGAATGGATGTATGGGTAGGGATTGGTCTTGCAAGCATGTCTTTATGCTTACATCTCTTCTAAACCAATGCGATATGGAAGAAAAGATTGTTTCTTTCAATACTGTTTTTGGAATCTTTATATAATCTATACATAAATATCTTCACATATCTATCTGAAGATTCAATGCTGAATGCCATTCCTTGAGCAGAAGGTAACTGGAGGGACAAAACATGCAAAAATCTGAAGGTGGCTCTTTTGTTAATCTATCCATCTGTCTATGTATGCATGTATGTATGTATGTATGTATGTATGTATGTATCTATCTATCTATCTATCTATCGAAGTGCCCACTCTATGCCAGTCATTGTTATAAGTAGACTATTGAAGGAAGAAGCCTGGTTAAAAGGACTGTATGTGTAGGTGATAACATAAGACTAATATCAGGTAACCTTTATGTATTGTTCACCTAGATGATGTTTGGTTATCTACTTTCACCCCAGTGTGCCTTTCCTTAGTATGGTTTCATCTTTGTTTTTCTGGGTACTGGGGGTTGAACTCAGGACCTTGCGCTTGGGAGGCAGGCAGGCAACAGAACCACTGAGCTAAATCCCCCTCCTCCAACATCTTTAATAGTACACATGGATCACAGTTCAAAACAACCAGGTCATGTCCTCATTCCTCAAAGTTTTGTACATTTTCCTTTGGCTTATCATTGATTACACTTCTTAAATAAAGTGCTTTCTGACAGGGATCCTTCTCTTAAAATTTCAACCGATTCCCATATTAACTACAAATGCTCTCTGCTGCCCATTGGGGCTGAAAAGGAAACAGATTTTAAGGCTGAGACTAGGAGTTTAGATAGAATATATAGCTTTGTCACATAGTAATAATACTGAAGAAAGTGGACATCTACTGAAGATATGGTAAATGCTACATATAAATAATTATGTCTTCAGTCTCCAAATCGATTTTCTTAATTTTGGAGAGAAAAAGAAAAGAGCTATTCTATAAGCAGGCAGATTCATCCTTTTGGGTGTAGATTTCTTTGATGCTTAGACATAGATTTTTGAAGCATTGTTGTGTTCAGAAAAATAGCCCAAACATCTCAAGATGTGTAATGAAATGTAGTTAAGGTTTCACTGGTCTGGAATAATAAAAGCTGGATTTTCTTTCCTCCGCGTTGTTGTTGCTTGTTTACATTTTACACTATAGGACAAAAGGAGAATCCCAAACAAAGATTGTTAGGTTCCGTATCAAACCTAAAACAGCTGATGATAATGAAAATACCTAGATTTATCTGTCTCTGCTAATAGGAATCCAAGCTAAGAGCTATTGAGTTTCCTGCAAGGACTCTTGAGGGGGTATATTAAGATTGTGTGCATGCTCAAGTCTCTGTATCCATAGGCTTGGAAATAGAAATGTTCTTATTTATTTGGTCAATCGTATCAACCAGGGGTTCTTTAGAGTTTATTGCAACTACAAAAAAATCTCATCAAGAGGAACATGCTGATGATTACTGAAATAAGTATTATGTATGTGGGATGTCTTGTCTCCACAGACAAATGCAAGTGTTTGAATTAAATAACTGCAATACTTTCTAACTCTTCTGACTCAAGAAAGAGAAAAATTAAGTATCAAGCGAGCACTGTCACAAAGGAGAGATTAGCTAGGATGAAACACAAAAGAAAAGACAACGTTCTGGCTCTGGTTTCCAAACACCTAAATTTTTAGGTACAGCAAAAAATTCTAGGCATAGATTGAATATTAGAGATTTTTGAATAGTTCTGAGGCTTTTCCTCCATGCCTGGAACCCAGTCTAGAAAAGGTTTCCTGAGAAAGAGCATTGGGAATATGTAGAGAAATGGGAAGAAAATGAAAAGGTAGAGAGGTTAAAGATTCACAAAAAGAGTAAGCTTATATCCTGTTACTGGGGCAGAGCCCTGAGCTGAGCTAATCAATAGATTCTGTTTCTTTGGCCATTTGGTTCTGGGTAACTAATTGATCAATGTGACTCCAAAGACACCTGCCAGTAATTCTATAACAAATTCTCATTTTGCCAACATGAGGAAAGTAGTTTTGAGACAAGTTGACTGAAGGAGAACAAAA
>NW_022900948.1:19086538-19104927 GCF_012274545.1 Fukomys damarensis
ACAAACACTTTATTTTCACCTTTTCATTCTCTCACATTTTTTTCTTTTCCCTTTTTGTTCTTCCCCTACGTATCACACCTTCCCTACACCTTTAGCTCTTTTCCTCCCATTTCTAAATGTCAGTAATCTTATTAGAATCTTATGCATTGTTGCAGAATATTCACACCAGGGAAACTATTCGGTATTTACACATGTGGGACTTATTTATTTCACTTAGGAGTATATCTTCAATAGGAAAATGGATACAAAGCTATTTTTTAACAACTGAATCTCTTGGTAGGACTCAGGAAATACAAATCAAGTTATAATATAAGATTAGCGTTTCTTTTGTAATAGGCTCTAGTATTTAAGGAGTGGAACTGAATTGGATGCTTCCAAGTTCTGTCTTAATTGGCAGCATACAGTAGCAGAAAGTGTGGGGAATTTGAAATTAGACATGGTGCACAGTGTCAATTGTAGAACATTTGGGTTTTCAGGATGATAGATTAGATTTTTCTAAAAGATAAATCTCTCTTGATTTTTCATTGACTACATTACTAAAGGGAAGGATCATAAAACACTTTTCCAGACCAGGTACTATGTGCTCCACCGAAGAGATAACGATTAAGAATCTAGAAAGCAATTAAAAATCTAGCTGACCCCCCACCTATATATATCTAGTTCAGAGTGATAAAGTGTTACTGTTTTGCTTTAAATCTAAAATGTGCTCCCAAAGCTTCGTGTATTCTGCACTGAGGCTTTTGAGAAGTGATTGATCACAAGGGTGCCATCCTTATCAGGGAATTAATCCACTACCGAGTTCATTACTGAATGTGCTGTGGGCAGGTGGGTCTGGGTGCAGGGTGAGTCACTGGGAAGTGTACCCCCCCTTCCTCCCTTCCTCCCTCCCTCCCTCCCTGCTTCTCTTTCTCCCTCCCTCTGGCTCATTTTCTCTCTTTGCTTTCCTGATATGTGTTGAGCAACTATTCTTTTCCAGGCCCTTCTACCATCCAGTTTTGCCTCAGATAACCAAGGATGGAATCCTCTGAAACTATGAGCCAAATAAATCTCTTCTTTTTAAGTTCTTGGTATCAGGTATTTGTCCTCCTGATGGAACAGCTGACTAATAGTCATGAATTCAGAAAACTCCAGATCCATTGTAGATTATGCATGAAATGCCCTTTGAATTAGGAATCACCCCCTTTCTTTACTCTGTCAGTGTCCCAGCCCATCGACACTTGAATAATGAATTCCTTTCTCCAACCCAGGCAGAGATCTGCAGGGCAGGAGAGAAGCTTGGAAAGAAGTAAATTATCTGATGCAACATGGGAAAAGTGCCTGGCATTGTGGAATATTCAGTCAGTCAAAGAAATGAACATAGAGCTGGAAACAGGTAGAACACTCAGAGTAGCAAATACAGAGAGGTGTGAGACCTGATCACAGGAGCCAAGTTCCAACTTCAAGCCAGAAATCCATCACTAGAAGAATATCTTCCAGAAATTGTGAACGAAGAAGTGGGCTGTGCACAAATGCCAAAGTCCACATGTGAGGGACAGTGGCAGCATCTGAATGGGTTGTAAAGGATAAGTGTGTGTGGGTGGAGGGTGGACAACCTCTCCAAGGTGTCTCATGAGAAACATTGCACTTGAATAGAAAGATGAGTCATTGCAGGAGGGCGGATCCAAAACAACAAAATCAAAATCCCAGAGGAGGTAGTTTGAAAAATATTGATGAGGAAAGAATATTCAATAAATGTGGTGAGTGTAGTGAGATAACATTTTAAGATACTCATGTTTTCCCCTATAATGCCTTACTATTTTCTCAACATCTCACCTGTAGCCCATTCAGGAAGCTGGGCAATTCTGGGCTTCTTGCTCACAGAAGGGATGGAACAGGATAAGGGCAAAAACAAAAGATTTTTGTTGACCTTACTTCCAAAGTCCTAGGCCTTTAGGGGATTGGAGAGGAATTTAGGCATGGCTAACATATACGCAGTGAAGGAGGAAAAGTTTTGCTTTTCAATTCCCAACTGGAGGACAAGGCATGAACTCAAGTGAGGTGGTCTCTGTATCCTGTTTTCTGGGGGAAATTTGGGGTTTAGAGAGGGAGTAAGTGTGACATTTGGAAAGAGTGGGTCATAGCCAGTTTGGTAGAGATTTTGATGTCCCTGCAGGACAAAAGATTAGAATATGTTAGGTATCCATAAAAGGAAAGAAAATAGGAGAAAGAGTCATTCTTAAGGGGCCAGGCAGAGAAGAGCTGGTCAGGTCTTTCAGTGGTGATCTGTGAGCACAAAGGTGGAACAAAAAGGAAAATAGTGTTCTAATAGTGCAGAATGTATGCTATTGAACACCAAATGGGTCCTGGTCCATGCACCACAATTCTGCAACACCCTATAAGTTATCCAAATTTAGATACAACTCTTGGGCAAGGGAGGGAACCTGAAATTATCTGAGACTAAGTTTGTGCTATCTTGGTGAAATGAAGATTTAAGATAGACACTGGGTCAAATTATTAAAATTAGGCCAAGGATGTAGCTTAGTGGTTCCATGCCTGCCTGGCAAGTGCAAGTTCTTGAGCTCAATCCCCAGTACTGGAAAAAAAATTATGAAAATCATTATAATGTTCTACTTATTTGAACATCTGAAATGTAGGCTGAGATATATTAACTACATTGGCTGTAATTATTATCACTTTCATACCAGAGTCCTTACCTGAGTCCCCTGTTTACTCAATAAAAATTGATCTCTTAAGTAAATTAAATAAACTTTAAATAAACTTTACCAGTAATTTTATGCCATTTTTGAAGTACTAGAGAGTCTAACATATGTTATAATGTGCTATTACAAGACTTCAAATTTTTAGAGACTTTTTTCAGGTGATTCAACAACTTAGTAACTCTTAGAAAGGGTCTAAGAGTCAGAAAAAAGGAAATGCAAACTACTTCATTTCTCATTCTGAGGAGCCAAGAATACCCAGTGGTACAAAACCAGAAATCCTTTCAATGAAACACAGCTGCATGCTAGTTCCCTGACCTTGAGCTAAGTGAGGCCAGTACAAAGATCATTTATATAAGTGAAAACCGTCTCTAAAAGGCAGAAGCTTTTAAGCTGCCTTTAGATCAGACAGGGTATTGGAGAGAAGCTGCGTATGGGCCCATGGAACACTTTGATGTCCATCATTTTCTCCTTGAGTTTAGGAAACCAGCAAGCTTGGAATGCTCACCCCAGTTATGTTTAGCTTTCAGATCAGTTTTTCAACTAACCCTGTGAGACACATAATTCAAATGATGATGTGTGACATATTATTGCTCCCTTCCAGAAATAAAAGACAGAGAATTTAGTTGCTGTCACAATTTCCAAATGATAGAAAAAAATTTGTTTTTGATTCTTACTTCATTGTGCTAAAAGCTTCAAAGATGTATGTTGATCTCTCAAGTTGTCTGTATAAAATATCACCTTGTCACTTACAGATAACTGTTTTCATCATAGTTTTCTTTATATAAATCTTCACAGATATTTAGCTTAAACTATTATTTCAATGCTCCTTTCATTTTGTAATCTTAAGCACTTGTGCAGAAGCACTGTAACTTGTGCTTTCCTGGTGGAGATATCTAAGACATGGTCTTTTCCCAGAAGGAGCCCCAAACCTGCTGGGCAAACAATAGGTACACAGTTAATTACATTATCCTATAACAAGTGTGGTGATGAAGACTTGGAGTTTGCACACACTGAGTATGGGATGGTTGATGGGGCAAATCTCAAACCCCCACTGATGGTGAGTATCAGTAGTAGCATACAGGCCACTGGAAGAGTCGTGTGGCAGGTGGCTTCCATGTGTAGCTCTGATGTTGTACCAGCATTATTCAAAACGGGCTGCTTTTCTCATCCCTACCTTACTATGTGCACCTTATTACTAGGGGCAGAAGTCAAAATCCAAATACCCCAGCTTAGCAGAAGACAGGTAGAATTCCAGACTGAGAGAAGAGAGCAGAATGAGAGGGGTCATTACGAGAATCAGTTAAATTAACTGAAAATTTAACATAGTGAGACTTACTGGGAAATTACTCTGTGTTTTGTTTTCATTGCTGTCTCACTTAAGAGGCTAGTGAAAGCATAGTATGTATGCCTAAGGCCCCACTTCTCTGTAAAAAGGCGAAAAAGCTTCTATTTAGGTTTGTATCCTGAGATGTCAAGATATTTGTGATGAGAAGTAGGAGCTATTGTAGGAAAATGAGAGGTAAGGACAAGTCCGTGGTATGATAAGTGGTGCGATGTGGTCACAAGGAACATCAGGCAGCCATAGAGTGAGAAACAGTTTCCTACTCCAAGCTGAACATCACTTGGTTCTCCTTTCCAGCTTACATAAACCCGTGAAGAGAAGCAAAGAAGACCAGAGAGCCCTTAGGTGATTGACGTTGGACTTCTCATGTATCTTGACAGGTGACTCTGTGAGTTGGTTCTAAATCAGAATTTCTCAACTTGGGTACCATAAATATTTTGGGTTATGTAATTATTTACTGAGGGGGGTAGTTCTATGAATTATAGGAAGTTTAGCAGTATCTGTGGCCTCTACCAATTAGATGTATACAGTACTCTACTCCCTCAGTGTTACAGCCAAAGCGGTCTTCAGGCAGTGCCAAATATTTCCTGGTGTTTCTCTTTTGAGAACCATTGTTCTAAATAAATATGAGAAAATTACATAAAAAGGCTTTGTTTGAATGCAAGCTTTGTGGTACTGGTTATACTTACTAAGTCTGCATGATAACCAATAAGCTTGAAGCATTTTGTCGAATAATTGGCCTAAGCAAACAACTTTAGTAGAGGAAGAAGACAGGAGATAGCACCAAGGAACGCCCCACAAAGAAAAAGAGACACAAGTGTAGTCAGGGAGAGATTTGGGGAAAGAGATCAATAGCACTTACCCAGTGAAAGAAGATGGATAGAGCAGGACAGAGCTGAGCTGTTGATCGCCTCAAGGGATCAGTTTTTACTACATCCTTGATGAGGAGCAGTTGGGCATTTATAGCAGCTCTTGAGTGAATATTCTTTATAATCTTTATGTATGTTACCTACAAACCATATGTATAGAGTTTCATTCTGGAACATCTGCTTTATTAAGAAAACCTCTTATTGCCCACTTAGAATCCTTGAGGTTCAGGTACTGTTCCTGGTTCTCAGGCTTCCTGAAGCTATTCTAGGTAAGCAGTGAGCAGCTCTAAGGGTGTAGCTACTCTTTTCTGCCTTAAGAAGAAAGAAAAAGAATCAATACATCCAGTCCCTTTTCCACACAATTCTAAGGCCTTTCTTGTGTGACTTAGTTCCCCTTTCCATGCTGCCTTTGATATTTATTAGAGGATCTTGATAGGAAGCAGAGGGTGGGATCCACAGGATCACTGGGGCCCTACCTGCTGCCGTGATTGTCAAGGTTTTCCCCAGACCCTGTTCTGGGCTGAAGCATCCATTTCTCAAGTTCCGTTTGCCTAGATCACATTTTCCTCAACAGACCTTTTCTCATTCAGGCTCTTCATTTGTATATTCCACTGTCACCCATTTTCTCTGAAAAATTATCACAGAAATTGGGCACAGAATTAAACCTTAAAACCTTATCTAGTAGACTGCCTTTCCTGCCACCACATGGTGTAAACTGGGTATCAGAGCACGGAAGTGACTCACTGAAAGAAACCCACTTTAAGAGAGAATATAGGACATGAAAGAGTGCAGGATGAAACAACTGGAATATTGACATTTAAAAGATGCTTCACCAGATCAGCGGAGGAGGAGAGTCAGGCATGTTCAAGGAAAAACAGGTATGAGGTGTGAAGTGTTATTCAAGGGAGCAGAGAAGGTTAGAAAGAGAATGACTGAATCCAGAGTTATGAAAGGAAAAAGCATGCTTTGGACAGGACCTCAAGACACTAACTTCTGTCTCTTAGGGAAAGACAGCTTGCAGGGTTAAAAGAGGGTTTAGAAAGAAGCTCAGGATTTTGGAAGTCTGAAGGACTTCATGCTTGCCTTACCTATTGGAATATTTCTGAATCTGGAGCCCTGGTGGGAATCCCAGCCATGGAAACAGCAGAACAAGATGACTAGTAAAACAATGAAGCTGTTCTTCACAGTGAATTCCCTCTGGAACTGTATGATTCCTATGGGGTGGAGGAGTGGACCAGCCAGAGCAGAGGAGCAAAGCAGAAGGAGGCGATCTTAATAGTTCTGTGCCATTTCTTCTGGTAGAGCACAGAGGACTCAGCTCTGTTAGGGAACTCAGTTTCCAAATCACTTTTTCTCACATTTCTGCATCTTATATTTGGATAGTTGATGAAACAGAAAACCTGCTAGTTACACATGGGAGGGTTATTTTTCTGCCTGAGGGTAATTTAATTCTCAGGGGGAGAGGATGCTATTTCTGTAAATCTTAAACACTACATGCAACAGAGAACTTAAGGAAAAAGCTTTAATTCTCTTGAGACAAGCACAAATATCTGTAGTTTCTTCTACCTTTTGTTTAATGCCATCTCATAAAGTGCTATTAAAAACAAACTTAGTGAATTGTTTGGTGCTATAAAGTTTATTTGTGTGGAAGTGCACATGCACATACTACATTTATACTCCACATGTAGTTATACTATACTCATTTTAAAAAGCACATCAGAAGATTTGGTATAGATTTTATTCAATGGAAAATAATACACACAGCTGCATTAGAAGTCCATGTGTTAAAAGACAAATAAACAACAGATTGAAAAAATTAACTACTAAAAGACTGAAATCTAGACTTTGGTAGTAGAGGCTGACTTTTTTACATATATTGTTTTCCGTCTCTAAATCAGATGGTTATTCCTAAAAATCGGGACAAAAAAGCAAAACAATACTTGCATGTTTTTCCTATTTGTGTTAAGTGGTAAACTCCACATTGTCATAATGGTATCTCTGAGGGTCTCCTTGTGAGAGAATTCTCAACCGTTATGTGTATACACTGCATTCCTTTGCACAAAGGAATTAAGCTACTTACAATCTATCTCCACTTTAAAAAATTCTACCTCCCATTGAGCCTTATTTTTCCCATCCATATTTTCTACATAGCAATCTTTTGAAAGTCCTTCACCTGAGAATTAGGATTCAATTAACATTTTTAAAGTAGGAAAGAGTTGGAGTGATTCTGGGAGAGTTTGATAGACCTACATGACCCCAATTGACCCCGTAACATCAAAGCTCAGATGCTCTCTTAGCTTTGCACATTATTTCACACATTCAGAATTGAACTTTATATAGTTCTGGAAAATATACTTTTATTTCCAAACATTGATTTATATTCTCTGCTGCAACTTCAGCTCCTAGCGGAGTATCTGGCAGATAGTAGGCATTAACTAAATATTTAATGAATAATTAGATGGGGGATATTTCTACTGCCTCACATAAATAAATGTATTCAAAGACTCAACATACTTGGTTTAGTCTAGATGTCTGAGTTTGTCAACTTTGTTCACATTGCAAAGCAAAATATTCCATGATTTTGCTAGATAAAAATTGCAACAATACTCTGGCATCCACTGCTAACAGCTATAATCCAAACGTGCAGCACATTGACAATAATATTTGTCACTATGTTGAGAGCAAAGTGGACTCAACTGATGCCTAGAATACCAGCTACCAAAGTGAGTCAACATATTCTTCCTAGGAGTTACAGGGTTTTATATTATTACAGGATTGGATAAACACAGTCAAGTTTTACCAGGGCAAAGCAAAGTATGCAGCAGTAGAAGGCTTGCTATATGTTTTGGTAGAGAACTGGAGTTTTGACCATCAATTTTTTTATGCTGTTTCAACCCCTAAAGCCTTCTACTATCTCCTCTTCCATAGGAGAGAGTCAAATGAAAGTCAGTGTTTCACAATCATAAAAACTTTCTCAGGCTGCAGATCCTCCATGTTGGAAAGTACCTTTTACAAAGATAAAATTATAATCACCTGAATTTTGACAGATATGAGGATATCTGTAATCATTATAGAAATTATAGTCATGAGTACCTATCATTGGCATGATCATTAAACAGATTCCCAAACCAATTCTTATGAATGTAACATTCTTTCAGTCATTCTCAGAGCAAGGCGATGGGCAGTAGGAAGATCTGTACTTTCAGTGAACTCATTTAGTGCTCCTTATTTCAGGATAAAAATAGTAACCTGACAACAAAAGAATAATAAAAGCATCATCTGCCCAAGTTATCAAATAAATAGCCCAATTACCCTCATCGTTTGTCAGCGGGCATTCAAAATAACCTTACAAATGGTTGACATTATTCTGTGATATAAAGAAATTGCTGCCCACTGTGTAATATTTGCAGTTTATATTTTGATTTAACAAGTTCAAGTGCCTGTTTGAAAGTGACTATTGCACCCAATGTTCCAAGAAAGATTCTGATACTATATTTGCTATTGAGCTAACTTGAACATGTGGCCACCTGGGGAGTCCCTCTGCTTGTCAAGCCCAATTCAGGAGCAGCTCTGGGTTTGTTTGGAGATTCTCAAAGCTGCTCATCAAATGAACTGTAACTAAAGTAAGGTCAGTGGTGGAACTGAGGCAATACAGACAATTGCATTGCATCAGTGCCCTTGGGGCTATGAGGAACCTTTGTGACTTGACAAGTTTCAAGTAATAATGAATGTGGCTATTGAGTAGTTTGTTAGGTTTATTCACCATTTAATCCTCGAATCCAATACACTGCCTAGCATATAGTTATTACAAATATTTTCAACAAGTTCTTGTTAAATTAATAAATTCAGAACTAAGAAAAATGGTGACAAAGACCATAGAAAAAAAGTAGAAAAATTATCATCCTTTGCCCAGATAAATTTGTTTAATGTTAACATCTTTGTTGTTTACTCTGAAATGCCTGAGATCTTTAGTATGTATTATGAATCCTCAGAAAGATTTAGTAAAATAGTTTCCTAGATTTTTGAATTTGTTCTCTAAGTACTGATCAGCATCTTTATGTAATACTTGGGCTAATGCATTTAAAGACTGTACTATATAATACATGAAGAAAATGTGCTCAAATTAAATTTTGTTTCTTTTATGGACGTACTGTGCGGACGGACTGCCACGACAGTGGAGTATATAACATTTTCTAAATATTCAAATATACTTATCCATCTATAATCTATTCTGAAATAATTGGAGCAACAAATTATTCTGTCAACTCTAAAGTAAAATAAATCCTAATTTTTAATTGGTCAAACAGTTATAAAAATAATTTAATACTGAGGAATATGTATAAGCACAAAGGGCCCAGGGGTTCTGGTGTTCATCCATTTCCAAAATGCTAGAAGGATTTGTTAATTGTTAAATGAAGATTTCCAAGCCTCATACCTCCTCCAGAGTTTCTGGTGAATGGCTGAGGGAGGCTTGGGAATCTGTATTTAAATATCACCTCAAATGATTCTACCACAAGAAAATCACTGGATACATTCTAAGTTATAGTCATATAAAGAGTATCACAATGTATCATCATCTCATCTTTTATTAATTCATACATTTTCTTTTAAGCATCTATATCATCTTTAGGTTTGGAACAAATTATAGCATTCCTAGATACGGAGTCATTACCTTATTGGACATAGCCAGCCCCTGCATAGAAAGGGGTAAAGGTTAATTCACTTTCCTTCGGAACCCATTTTTATTAGTTATTGTTAAGACCTTCCTCTTTCAGAAGGATTAACTTTTTAGATTGAATTGGGAGCTACATGAATGGTGAGGAGGGGAGAGATGCCATCTAAGCAACAGCGACTAGTGAATCCCCTTTGAGGTGGGATCCCCTCAGATTTATCAAGTTGGCAAACAGGCAGAGTTCCTGGCAGGATGATAGGTATGATAATTAGTTACATGGGCTCTGGATTCGAGATGTTTAACCTCTAGGGCCATTCTGCTACTTAACTTATTTGAGCTATAGATTTTCTTTTCCTCTTTAAATGTGAAAACAATATTATGAATCCCATATTTTTGAGGTCCAATGAGATGATTTCTGGAAAGTATGTAGTGTAGTACCTGGCATAAACTAAGCATTTAACATTAGGAATTATTGTATTGGGTGGCAGTGGCCTGAAGATCTTGTATTATAGTATTTTCCATATTAATTCACTTTACTGAAAGAGGCACTGTTATTAAGAAGTGAAACAAAACAAAAATATTTACATGGAGTTAGCTTTAGAGCTCAAAAAATTTGGAATTGAAGTTAGCTCTATCCCTCACATTTACAAGCTTGATAAAACAGAGCAAGTTAACCTATCTATACCTCTTTCAGCATCTACTCTGGGAGGACATTCTAAATTTCAGGCAACGAGCTTCAGTGTCAACACCAAGGGGTGAAGAAAAGAGAGGGAGAATTGCATTCAAGAAAAGGTTAGGGATATTCAAGAGGGCAGGTAAGGCAGGCTGTGTTCTAGAGACAATACCTGGAATTACTCTCCCAGGCAACTCTCCCAAATGGGAGGAGCCTTTTAGAAAACTGCTAGAGATAGTCCTTGTGGGTAAAGAACTTGTTAAGGGAACCATAGCAAGTTGGACAGTACCTAAAATATAAAAGCTATAATTACTGTTCTTACTGTACATATTATGCTATCAAGAGCAGGTTCTGTGTTAATCTATTTTTGTATCCTTGGATCGCTAAAAGTCAAAGAGAAATGTTTAATGCTGCAAGAAATTAACTTTTACTTAGCCTTGTGTATTCCATTCTCTGCAGTTTCTGGGTCAATTTTCAGATCTATCAGGTTTCTTAAGCCAATTACTGGTTTCAGTAAGCTTTTTCAGGTTACTAATCAGTATTTTTGATAGTAAGAACTCAAGTTTATTTTATGCATCTAGAATACTGAAGCAGAAGGTATTTCTTACTTAGGGAAAGTGTAAATAATATAAAGCAAGAGTAAATCTAGGAGCAGTTTGGAAACCACTATTTTCTATATCTATTTCACTTTTTATATATTTTAAAATGTGTGAAAGTAAAAGTAGAAAGAATACACTTAATCTTTGAATACAAAATGTTTTACTGTTTGATATGAACATGAGAAAGTTAAAACTTAGCTCAAATAAGAAAGTACTGTTTTCAGCACTGTATGAGATTTCTTGTACATTCATTGATACGCCATTTAAAACCATGTGATTTTAGTGATGGAAAATTTGTGTTACTTAAAAGGAAAGGAAATTAGGAGACATTTCTCCAAACCTCATCATCGTCTCTCTCTTTTTGTTTTTGGCAAGGGGATCTTGCACTTGTGAGGCAGGCAGCAGTACCACTGAGCTAAATCCCCGGCTTTGTCTCTTAATTTTCAAAGAAAGTAATCACAGAATAATTTAGAAATATTTACATAAAATGTTAAAAGTACTATGTTGTATTACAATATCCTTTTCAAATATCAACATACTTCAAACCTGCAATTTTCTTAATCAGAGAAGATTTCTTTCTCATTCTCTTGGTTGAGAGGCGGCAGTTGGAACGTGGAGGTTTAACCCTTGATAAGCCGGATACTTGAAGACACAGTCTGTGATAAAGAAACTACTGTACATTGCAGTCGCCTGCTTCTTGGTGCCTATGGCAGTGTGCACCGAGGCTCTGGATTCTATCTGAACACTGTGTGGCTGTGCTGCATACCTTTAAAATGGACAGACCTCCTACTGTGAGAGTTGCTAGAAAACAGCTAGGTACCTGATTAAAATCACAATATTAATTTTAGATTTAAGAGGAATTTCTTTGTTTTGCTCTTTTTGTACTGTTTTAGCTTTTCTCTATTTTAGAATGATAACATCACCAACATCCTTATATTCACTGAAAATCAAATCTGCTTTAGAATCCTCACTTGTCCCTCTCTTTCAGAGGAATTAATGCTGTAATTTGCTGCATTTGTACAGTAATTTGCCTTCTGCTGTTGCAATGTTATTTCTGCTTTTCTTTGCTGTTGACCATAATAATCAACTTTAAAATAATGAAAATGATCATGTGTGACATATTTACTCTGTTCCATGGATGGTAGCAGACACATTTTAAAACAGTCCTGTTATTATCTCTGCTGATATTTTTGAGACAAAGCTCATAAAAATTTGATTCTAGAAATAGATTTTTTTTATTTCAATTCTAAAACAATAATAAAAAGAAGGTAAAGTGGGAAAGATTGAGAGTTCTCTCTACAAATAGCACTGGACATAGGCTCTTTTACAACTGGGTTCTAGCTAACTTTTTCAATGGGTAATTTTTAAATGGTTAAACCATTTCTGTGCATAGAAAAAGGTGTAAGTTTTTCAGTCTAGTCTAACTGTGACACCAACAACCTAACACCCGATGGAGAAATATAAAAGAGAAAAAAATACTTGCCAACTTCCCATTTTCTTTGAACAGTTTAATAATTTTAATAGTACTGTTTTAATGTACAGTGGTAATAAAAAATACAGTGAATGTTTAAACTTTAAAAAATTTATTGTAGTAAAAGACACATTGCCAAGGCCCGGGGATTTGGCTCAGTAGTTCTGCAGCCTGCTTCACAAGTGCAAGGGACTGAGTTTGATCCCTGGTACCAAAAAATACATGTTGCCATTAATCTCTGTCAGAATGGAAATTTTTTTCATGAATATCTTTTCTAGGCATTATGAAAAATATGGTAGATGTCACTGCAGTGTACCGTCTAGTGGAAAGGCAAACTCATTAAACATGATGTGTCTTCACCACCTTATTCATTGGATCTGGTACCATGTGACTTCTCACTCTTCTCTGAAGTCAAAGTGACCCGGAAAGGTTTTGGGACATTGAGGCAGCCATAACAGCACAACTACACAACTAAACACACACACACACACACACACACACACACACACACACACAGGACTGCTTCAGAAGGTGGCAAGAGGAATGGAATAACTGTGCCTGAAGCAAGTGGAAGTATTTTGACATGCATTAATGGCAACATGTCTTTTACTGTAATACATTAAAAAAGTAAACACATTATATGCTTACCTGTATTGGCAATAGAGTCCAGAGAGTTTCATCAGAGGGTGGGTTCCCAGCTAAACATTTTATGGATGAATCTGCAGGTACAGACAAATGGGAAATACAAAGAAGAGGAAAAACTAGGTCATCAGCTCTAGACAAAGGTCAGATCTCCTTTTATTTACTACTACCACGCTCTAAAGTCGAACCTCATAGAATTCTTCCTCGTAACACACAGGCACACATGGCACACTAGTCTATATCACAACATGTACAGAACTCATTTCTCTGTTTCTTTTGTACATTCCTACCCAGTACACAACTCTGCAGTAGTCTTTAGGGTTGAGCTCATTGCTGTTGGTTCACAGAATTTGGCATGAAGGCATTTTCATTGGTGATTTAAGTTGCACTTGCTTCCACACTGCCCCCCCTGAGCTAGGGCTTTCTTCCATTGCTTCTTGAATATGTATTTCTCTTTCAATAAACTCATCTCCTGTTATTGGTTTTAAAGTTAATTAGTATAGAATTATAAATAAAGAAACAATATTCCCTGTATTTCTCCAGCACATGCCATATGCTGTTATTGCTTACTTTTGTCTTTATCATGCATTTCATACAGAATAATTGTCTCTGGATAGTTCTTGCTCCTGTATAAAGAAGTAGCAGTGGCTCTCTTGCATTTTTGAAATTCTGTTTTATCTTTTATACTACATTACTCTCTCATAACCAGTTCTAACTGCAAATCTATAATATTTTATGGACAATTTATTCTTTTCTTCCTGAAGTGTAAGTCTGATTTCATTTCTGTTAGCACTGCGTGCCAAGTGTTCCAATTTACAATTTTCCAGGAATTCTTTTAATGTCCAAAGCATCTGACAGAGTACACATGGGAACACAAGCTTCCATTTGCTCCAGTACATTTTCCATTATAAGATAGTGAAGTGCTTAGACCTTGGGAGCCCCCAGAACATATATAATCTCCCATAACTACTGCAAATCTCCAGCTGCTACTGTCATCACTCAAACAGGAGGGTCTCAGGTGGATCCCTGTGCAAGAGAGTCCATGTGGGATTTTAAAGCTGTGTTTGTTTAGAATTACAGATTGAACCTGCCAACACTGCCTCTTGAACATCTTCAAAATACTACTCTACTACTACTAATGATAATAATAACTCTAATATCCTGGTTTGTTTTCCTTTTCACCACAACATAAACATTGGGGAGGAAACCTCATGGTAAAGGGGAAATATTGCAAACTCAGAGTGAACAGATCTGGATTTGAATGCACCCTTATCACTTCCTGAATACCTGAGGCACTTAATGTTTCTGAGTCCCAGTAAAATGAGATTGAGATTAGAGGCTACTTCAGAGCCAGGATTATTCTGAGGATGGTAAAGTAAAAAGGGAGATAATTGCTGGGAAATTTTGAACCAGAATGAAGTGTCACAATGCTCTGAGTTGAGTCAGAGTTTACATAGTAAAGATCTGTAGGCCCAGATCTTAGAGGATGGAGATGAGGGCCACTCTCCCCTGCCTTCTCTGCGCCAACATCCTACCCCAAGCAGTTGCAGTTACTTTCCCTGGCTAGCAATTCCCTACTTCATGCTTGGAATTAGCATCCCCTAAAGCAGGAAGTATGAATGCACTCAGCTGAGGCAAAGGATGGCTTCCATCAGCACTGCTCTGCTTGGGTCACATTGGTATTTGAGTGAAGAAGTCCAACTAACAATTACATATAGAAACAGGGAGATGAGTAAGCTTAAGAATGAATCATGAGGACTCAAACAAAGGGAATTCTCCTACATAGAAAATTAGCCTTTTGTACTAGTATACCTATTATAGTACTCTTTATGAAGGGTCAAAAATTTTAAGAACTGCTCAAATATCCAGCAATAAAACAAAAAAGCAAATAGAAAATTAAATATATAACTTGATTTCAGCTGTGTAAAAATCTGTTATTGTCTTTGGGTTGTGATTTTAAGATGATTTTGCTTTTCTTAATATTTTCTCTATTTTAGATTTCCAGTCCTGGACACATTTTGAATTCAGAAAGGGGGCTTTTACCAGAAGACTGATTGGCATTCTCAAAGGGGCATTATAATGTGATATTATCTTGGCAAGTTTGCCACAGCCCAGGGTCCGCTCTCAGCTTGTCAACTTCCAGTGTTATCAGAAGGTCATCTGCCTACCCTATAATCAGAGTAAATGAAGGTTGTGGTCTCAAGAGATACTTTTATCATGACTAAGGGGAACCCAATAAATCACCCAGCTCCACAGCAGAAATCACCTCTCCAATGACAGCAAAGCTTGTGCTCATCAGCAGCTTGAACAGTGCCAGACAAACTGCTAACTTCTGGCTCTTTGTATTTCTCTCCTCCTCACAGGCAACTACCAAATGGCACCACCACTCAGGTCTGATTCAGTGAATCTTCTCAAGACACATCCGTCTAACAGGCATTCTTCTGGTTCAGTTCCGTCATGGACTAGTCACAGCCGTGGGGTGGGAGTTTTATAATAACTTCCTGGAAAATACTTGAACAGTATTATACGTATTAGCAATGATGTGCGCTCATTTCACAACTGGAAGACAAGTTTTGGAACAGATGCAGAGATTGTTTAGTTGGATTTGTAAATGCACTCATGGATGCACCTGCTTGTGAGTTTTTAAAATTCTCTTCCTAGAAAGCAATCCTTTGTCATTTCTGAGAAGACATTTGAATTTATTACATTGGTTTTACCATCTGACTTACTGTTGGAATTTGCAATGATTTTACACTGTTTCCAAAATATGAATGGACTCTCCAAGGATATTGAAACATTTTGAATTATCTGCAATAGGCTTTGGAAGCAAGATGCACAGAAGACACTCAGAGATTATACTGGGTTACGATCATTTTCTAGGAACAAGTAGCTGCTTGGAAGAACAAAGCAATCAGAATAAAATGATTTCAGAATAAAAAATATCAGTTGGTAACTTATAGATACATCTTCTCATCACTCAATCTTTGGTGTAACAAGTTTTATACCTAGAAGTTATTATAATGGTACATAAGATCCTAATGATATAATCGACAATGTGAAATAGGAAGAAAAGGGCTAAAGGTGTAGGGGAAGTGGGTAGGGTAGGGGAAAATATGAGAAAATAAAAAAAATGGAAAAAAAGTATTTGTAAATAGGAAAGGGAGGAAGGGGGTGAAGGGAGTCAGGGACAAGGGGAAAAAATTAGAACCAAGACCTGTCATGTAAGGGTACAAGATCCCAATGACGAATGTAACTGTACTGTGTACCTAAAATGTACCAATAAACTCAAAGAGAGAAAAAAAATAAACCTAGAAGTTATTGAACCCCAGGTTTTTCCTAGTGTAAAACAAATAAATCTTCTTTGGCACTTGTGAGATCTTTATTAACTTTAGCCCTGCTGTTCCTAGAAACTTAAAAAAGAAAGAAAGGTGGCTTTGATAGATACCATTTTGTGAGTACCTACCATATGCCAGAAAAATCTATGAAGATATGTATTTATCAAATGTATAATATTTTATTTTATTCTCACAGAAACCATCAAAAATAATGATACTCCTTATTTTACAGAAGGTGGGACTGAGGTTCAGAGAGATAAAGTTTGCCCAAGATTATTTTTAGTAAATATTTGCAGTGGGATTTCCAGCTGGCTCTACGATTCTATAAAATAGAATTCTCATAAGATTCATTCTAGCATTTTGTGAGAGGGCTTTATATTTTCTATTTGGCGAGTCTGGGAATCCATGAATCACAAAAAGGGAAAAATTTTAAGAATTAATTTGGCTTCATGGTCCCATGGGGAGCAGTAGGCCTGCAGCACTAGGAGGTGGCCTGGTGTTAATAAGGTGACCTTTATTACATGCTTGGGGAAACAAGGACACTATCTTCCCAAGTGCAAATTTTTACTTCGCACTTTAGGAAGGGCACAATCAAACAACCATAATAATAGTAGCTATGTTGATTAAGGATTTTCTCTGTGCCAAACTGTGCTTTGAATATTAATATGCAGTGAAGGGTAAGTATAGGCTTAACTTCAGTCAGGAATATGCCTTCTCAAGGGATGAATTAGTAAATATTTCTCTTGAGGAGTGGACTAAAGGGTGTATTAGTTGTGGAAAATAATGCCACATAGTAAATATTATAAATACAAGTATATTTTACACACATATATGTGTATATACAGTGTATATGTAATTGTATATACATATATATATAATATGTATATTTATATATATAATTGTTTATATATATAAAATTGTGGACTAAGGGTCATTTGTACCTCTCAAGAGAGTGTTAAGGAATCATTAAGAGCTTCTCCGGGAACATTTGAGTACTTGTCTTAACCAGCTGTGTTCTGAGAGGTGAATGAGAGATGTAGGAAAGAAAATACAAATCTTGTGCACAGATTTGGCTCATTTGCAGCAATGAACATGATGGATCTGGCAATATGACATGTAAATTACATGACAACATAAATGACTACAAAATAGAAATTGATGAAGGATTAGGCTTTAAGGTTTTCTTTTTCTGTTGTAGATTCCTTTTGTGAAATAAGGGTAGTGTTTCCTCAGACATCATGGCTCAGGTCTACTCCTTTGTCACATTTGCAGTGTACAGCATCAGTGCATACTGTATGCACATGTGGGCTATGTAAGTAAGAGATGGATCTTTCTTTCCCAAGTACTAATGGCTTCTTTATTTTCTGTCATTCAAGATTTAACAGAGAAGAATCTTCTCTAGTTTTAACAAACACCTCTAGTTCCATAGTTTCCAATGTTTCTAGAATGTGATTCCTTTACACAGCCAATGGCATTTTCTATTTTCCATGGACTCCATGCTATATTCTTTCCTGGAGCAAATTTCTTATGGATCATCTTCAGAATTTGGTGTTAACAGAGTGACTAAATTAGGCCCCAGGAGTATGAAATTTGTATTTTCACAATTCTTGGGTCTTAATGTGACTTCGTCAAGTTACCCCTTTGGAGTATGGATGTAAGTCAATCTATGATTCTATATAAACCACACTGCTGAGAAAAGTTACTATATACATTAAGGAATGTGACATACTCGTAGTAATAATGAAGTACAGTTATTGTCCCACTTATTTTTTGTAATAATTTAAACGATAACATTTTATAATTCCCTAGACATTATACTTTGCATGATTTCATTTAATCTTTGCAACAGCATGAGTTAGGCATAGCTATGCTTATTGTGCCAGTGAGAAAATTTTGACTCAGAAAGGTTAGATAATTTATTTATGGCCACAGAACTATTATGTAGCAGAGCCAGAAGTAAAACCTGGTTTTGTAGTCCTAAATCCTGTGTCCTTCCCCAAAGGTGACTTGGCTGTTTAAAAAAACATTTTGATATAGATCTTTGGGTTTTATACAGGACACTTTGAAAAAGGTAATAATAACAAATT
>NW_022900948.1:19105144-19146415 GCF_012274545.1 Fukomys damarensis
AAAAAAAAAGCTAGTTTGATTAATATTCTGATACTGATAAGTCCCTGAGGTAACATCTACTAGCAGGGTTTGGGAATGGAAAGCACCTAGGCTAGGGCTTTAAGAAAACATTGTAAAGGTTTAACTTCATAGGCTGATTATTAGAAACTTACAGTTGCCTTCTGTGAATGCATTTGGATAGGTGGCCTGTACAGTCAACAATAGGGTTACCTTTGGCCCTTCCTACTCCATGCTTGTGTTTACTGAACACTTAATATGCAGCAGACACCCTACTACTGCTGTAATATATCTATACACAGGACAAGCCTCTCTGCTACTGGCCTTCTCCACTTTTCTCCTACCTAGCTCCTTCTTGACAGGCTCCACTGGAACCCAAAGTCATCTTTTATAACGCCATCTGACCACGTACTATTACTGTCATTGGTTTGCAGTTTTCAGAGACAAACTTTCACATCTGTTTGATTTGCCAATATGTCTACATGATCAGTCACATTCAAGCATGGAAAATATAAGGCTCTTCACAGTTTGTACCCTGCTTACTTCGAGATCTATCTTCCTTGCCTTTGAGTATACAGTCTCCAGCCACGTTAGCTTCCTCCAATGAAGATCAAGGGATGCACCACAGTCCTTCCCACTTCAGACTAAAAATACTCCTTCCTTTGCTCTGAGGCCTTGGGACACAACTTTTCCTTTCCAGTTCTCTTGGTAGCTTCTATCTGTCCTCTGCTTCAGAAATTACCACTACTAGAAAATACTCAGATTGTTCCACAGAACTGATACACTGTCTTCCTGCTTCACTGCATTTACCTTATCATAGCACATACCATTCAGTAATTAAATTGCCTGTTTCCGTATTGGAGGGCATCCTGAAACAGTAACTAGCACCTATCAGACCCGCAGATATTTAACATAGTCGGTCACAGTCTGTTTTGTGCTGTTTTGGGACTAGGTCATTTATAAAGAATGGAAATTTGCAAGGGAATGGGGAAAAAACCAAGATATATCATGCAAATGTATAAATTCCCAGTGATGGATGCCATCATATTGTATACTTAAAATTTAAACCAATAAACCTAATGAATAAAAAAAAAGAATGGGAATTTGTTGGCTAATAGGTCTGGGTCTGGGAAATATAAGGTAAAGATACCAGGAGTTCTGGTGATTCCAATTCCAAGATGGTGCCTTACATCTTGAGTCTATGGAGAAAAGAAAGGCTAAATGCTCAGGTGTGTGTGTGTGTGTGTGTGTGTGTGTGTGTGTGTGTGTGGTGTGGGGGGGGAATTCAATTCATCCTTTTATAATGGCACTAGTTCCACACATGAAGGAATTAAACAGTAATTAAACTTAAACATGAGTTTTGGAGGGAGCACATTCAAAACATAGCAGGGTCATTGAATGTATGAATAAATTAAACAATACTGGAAAATTTATCAGGGATTTTGTTTTGTTTCCTCTATACCTCTAGAATCTATTATACCATTATAGCACATAGTTCATCATGAGTGTATGCTAATCATTTTTAATTGATGCCTTAATTCATGGATAAGAGTTAGACAAAGCTTATGCACCCAGGTATGCAGATATATCAGGGCAATCACATGTAATATTAAGACAAGTCAACTCTAGGCCACACTTGTTTGGATAATGATAAACTCCATTGTGTATTCACTGAGGAAATAACTTTCATGGTACCAAGTGCCAAGGGAATCGTAACTACCAAGTGTCCTCATCAAGGAGTGTGGCTGTTGAAGTAATATGTTTGTTTTTTAAAGTAATACGGTTAAAACAAATCTGTGGCTTTTCTGGCTAGAACCCTCCAGTCCTTTTTTGAGGGGGGTTCTTTTCCTTTTGTTTTTGTTCCTCCGCAAGGTGAAATGCAGCATACATACCTTGGTCTGCAATGCCAAGCCCTGTAATCTCTCCCAATGTATTTACAGCCTTGTCTGTTTCCATCTCCCAACCACCAAACCATCCCTGACAACCTTGGGAAAACACTTGCAATTCTTCAAGCTTCTTCTGCTCTTCTAGTTTTCAGTTGATCTTCTGTCTTTCTGAAACACCTCTTTTCACTTTTCCACTTGGCGAACTTGTTTGCAGTCTTCAAACCCACATTCAGGATGTTGTCTCTTTTGTGAAGCTGCACTGGCTGTCTCAAGGAATTAGCCACCCCACATTTCTTTCACACATAGTAATTTGCACAGACCTGTATATTAAAGGCTTCCAAATAGAATAATAACTATTGATGTACACCTCATGACTGGATGGTGAGCATCTCGATGTTAAGATGATTTCATATTCATCTTTAAGATACTCAACCCTTTGCAAACTCACAAGCACGCAGTGTTCATATGCAAAATTGATTTCATACCATATGGTGTTCCATTATAACAATTTATGCCTGTAAATGCCATTATAAATTAATTTATAAAATTTCATTAGATAAGTATCATTCATTGTTACAGTTCACTTTTCAAATACTGTATCTAAGCCTTCTAAGAACTTCCTCAGCAGTTTATTATTGTCATGATATGAACTAGCATTTACCTGAGTCATGGTTTAGATCTCCACAATTTTATGGTCTATACAGGTTATTTAATCTAATACATAAGCTATAGAAATCAGACTTTAGCACATGTGACAAAATTTAAAATATGATGCTGCTTATCAGGGAAGCATTTTCCAAGTGTGGAGGAGTTCAGTTAGCATCCATATTCTTTTGTAAGTTCTAAGATCTTCAGTGAATGGAGAACCATTATTCCTGGAAATAATGCATAAACAGTAGTTCATAAACAAATTCACAATTC
This sequence comes from Fukomys damarensis, assembly GCF_012274545.1. Lineage (NCBI taxonomy): Eukaryota > Metazoa > Chordata > Mammalia > Rodentia > Bathyergidae > Fukomys > Fukomys damarensis. Next base: position 19,107,949 of record NW_022900948.1, read on the forward strand.
TCATGTTTATGTAGGCATTTCTGTTATTGACATGCTTTCTTCCTTTCCTTGTTCAGAATACTACACTTATGCAAAAAATTGGAATAGATGGTCTATACCTCAATTTAATAAAGGCTATCTATGAAAAATCAACAGCCAACATCATATTAAATGGCCAAAAACTGAAAACCTTTATGTTAAAATCAGGAACAAGACAAGGATGCCCATTATCACCACTCCTCTTCAATATAGTGCTGGAAACATTAGCCACAGCAATTAGACAAGAGAAAGAAATTAAAGTAATAAAGATAGGAAAGGAAGAAGTTAAACTGTCATTATTTGCTGATGATATGACACACTCATTAAAGACCCAAAAAACTCTACCAAAAGACTTCTAGACTTAATTGACAGATTCAGTAGAGTATCTGGATACAAGGTGAACACCCAAAAATCAATAGCCTTCTTATACACAAATAACAGACTCACGGAGAGAGAAATAAGGGAAAAAATTCCTTTTACACTAGCATCCAAAAAAATGAAGTATCTAGGAATCAATCTAACAAAAGAAGCAAAAGATCTCTACACTGAAAACTACAGCACTCTGAAAAAAGAAATTGAAGAGGATATAAGAAAATGGAAAGATATCCCCTGCTCCTGGGTAGGAAGAATCAACATAGTGAAAATGGCCATACTACCAAAACTGCTATATATGTTCCATGCAATGCCAATTGAAATTATAGCACTATATTTCACAGAACTAGAAAAAAGAATCCAAAAATTCATTTGGAACTATAAGAGACCTAGAATAGCAAAAGCCATTTTAGGCAACAAGGATTGTTTTTCAATAAAAGTTTAAATGTTTCCATGTAAATATAAAAAGCAAGTTGTTTAACATTTTGATGGTATTTAATATCCATGCTATAAACCAAATTATCAAAGATGCATCACATTCCTTTATGAAGTACATTACATTGATGTCGTTTAAAAATCAAGTAGAAGCCAAGAGTAGCAGTGCATGCCTGTAATCCCAGCTGTCTAAGAGGTTGAGGCAGAAGGATCACAAAGTTCGAGCCCAGACCAGACAATTTAGTGATTTAGAATAACCCATCTCAAAAAAAAAAAAATCAAGCAGAGTGTAACAAAATGTAGTAACAATTGTAGTTGGGAGAAGTTCTTAGACTCTGAAAATGAGTATGTTTACTGGACACAGTCCTGGGTTAACCTTGACTTTTGTGGTCATGACTATTTCCAGAGGTAGAGATACTGGTGGTATTCAATATGGCTTTTTTATGACAATAATGGTCTTTAATTTTCAGAAATGTTTTGCTAGTCTCACATTCCAGAGGTAGAGATACTGGTGGTATTCAATATGGCTTTTTTATGACAATAATGGTCTTTAATTTTCAGAAATGTTTTGCACTAGTCTCACCATTCACTATGCTGTTTTTAAGTCTGCAACACCCAGTATATAACTGAAATTTGAAATCCAAATAAATCCTACAAATCCTCAATACACAGAAACCCACACTGGAATGCTCTAATCCTAAGCAATATTGAATTATACACAAGATAAACAGAGAAGAAAACATCCCTCTAACACTCTCTTAAATTGAAAGGAGACACACAAAGTGCACGTGTTGTATTTCATTTATGTCAAAAGACAACACAGATCTGTTGGCTATGTATCTCTCTATTCACTAATATGATTGACCTTTCCCAATTGTAATATCCTAATGTTGCTAGTGCCAGGCAATAGATTAAACAGTGCCTACTCACAAATTAATGGCATCCACTTTCACACTGTGTAAAAGATGCCTGTAAATTCCTTCTATTGAACCAGTGTACAACAGTCCACTGTAACAATATGGCTTTGATAAAATTATAAATAAGTGTATATTTTAAATGCATAGAGTTTATTTTTTCTTCAGTTCTTCCTTCAAAAGAATTCGAAACTAAATGTAATTAAAAGGTGTTGTTTTTCCCCCATTTATAAATTTCTTGCTAAATCACTGAAGAATGTCTATTGACAGTGAGCATGAAAGATTATCTGGACCATTCTTATTTTATTTATTTATTTTTTACCATTTTTATTTTAGAAATTCAAGACATACATGCTTTTGACAACCTTGAATGAGGAAATAGTTTGGTAGAGAGGGCAATGCTTTGTGAATAAAGTATATATTTATTACGCATAGTGTACAATAAATACAATGTGGTATAGCTTACTTGGTGAAGGAATTAGCAATATTGTAAATATTGTACCAATATTTTCTCATGTAACCAGCAGCTTGAATTTTAATTTATAGTTTGAAAAAAATTACCCACCTGCCACAAATACGTATAAGACTTAAAATTTAAGAACTTACTCATTACATTTGAGTTGTTGATTTACATCTCACAGTAGAGTGAAAAGGTATTCTACAAGATGTCATGCTATAGCACAGTTGATGTGTATACTTCATGTGTCTTATGGATAATTCCTATGATGTTTTTATTTCCTATAATGTTTTTATTTAAGACTTGCAATGTAGAAAAGACAAGAACACCCTGACATTTCTGTATGTGACTAGACATATATTTCCATGAATTCTTCCAAAGTTAAAAGATAGAAACACAGTAATTCTTAAATTTGAAATGGTAGCTCACAGATTACACTGCCCGATGCGATGCGTAACAGAGGACCTGATCAGTGGTGTATTGGGTCATTAATAATAACAACTGTGTTACCAAGTCAAGACGCCATTCTGAGTAGTCCATGTATATATGCAGACATATTTAGTCCTCAGAGTAACAATATGAGGAAGACATATTCAACCCTTTCTCATCTCTGTGTAAAAAGTATGCAAACTGAGGACAGGAAAGCAAATGTTGCAGTCATAAGATCCCAAGAGCAGTGCTCTGCAACGAGGTAGCACTGCACCGAGACTTGCATTCAGGACTTGGTTAACAGCAACCACTGAAGGCGAATGGGCATCTACATTTTTAACCAGCTCTGTGGTGGACTCTGATATACAACTTGGAATCAGGTAAACCCTAACCTCCAACTGTCTCTGTGGACAAGTAATTAATCTCTCCAAGCCTCAATTAATCTTTCCAAGCTTCAATTTCTTCATAAGTAAAATAGGAAGATGTTTACTACTAAGAGTAGTAAGTAAATTAGAAAAGCTACATGTTTTTAAAAGAGAAGGCAAGGCTATTATAATTCCGTAGAGTTAAAATCTTTCCATGATAAAGTAATTCTGTGTGTGTGTGTGTGTGTGTGTGTGTGTGTGTGTGTGGTCTTTATATCTATCACTTAGCCTACTTTGGAACTGTGCCCTCTCATTAATTCCAGAAGAAACATATATATGGTCTGTGTTTTATTATGACTTCCATTAGCACATTGACATGACTTCAGAAAAACAGTACCTCACAGCAATGTTCTGCTTAATGCTTAATGTGACACATTGTGTAATGGAGCAAGTGGCTCTTTGCCAGTGAGTGTCCTGGCCCTCTCCTTATCCCCTTATAAATGGGCAGAAGCTGCACAGTTGGCAGGCAGCTCCCTGAGCAGAAAGGGTGGAACTGAGATGCCTGTCAGCTCAGTTGTCCCTCTCGCCTATTAGAAAAGACTCCAGAACATGGGGGCGAATGTGAGGAGATGACCCTTTGGAATATGCCTGTGTACTTGGGTCCCATTTATCATCTTTTTCTACTTTAGCTAGTGACTGAGATTGGTTAAATTGTAATAAAAGAGAAACTGTTTAATTTTTATGGTACAAACTTGGCTTTTTCAACTCAATAGAGAGAAGAATATGAAAGATAAATTTTTTGTTGTATGTAAAGTTTGATAGCAAGACACAGCCTATTGCAGAGGAAGAAGTCCTTTTAGAAGTAGAAAGGTGGGATGATTAACTGTGTCTGTCAACTTTATTGGCTTGAGAGCTGCCTAGGGGATGAGTAAAGCACACTTTCGTATTTGTTTGGGTGGGACATGGGGGTGTGACCTTGGGTACTCTATATGGTCCCTGATTTTTTCTTTCTGGCCACTATGAACTAAGTAGCTTTGTAATGCCATACCCTTCAACCATGATGTTCTTGGGGCTCAGGATTTGGCACAATGGTTTCACCACCTGTCTCACCAGCACAAGGGCCCAATTGAATCCCCGGTGCCCCCACCCCCAAACAAAACAAAACAAAACACTCAAAAACCATGAAGTTCTTTCATTGGAGCCAACCACCATGGACTGAATTCTCTGAAACTATGAGCCAAATAGACCACTGCTCCTTTAAGTAGTGGGTGGTGGGCAATTTTCCCAATAAACAGGAGAGCTAATGTAAAAGGTTAAGGGCCAGTGGAACAGTGTATAAAATTAATCCATACACAGCAGAAATTAAAGATAGGTGACAGTCAGATGACTCCAACTTGGGAGTAGAAGGAGAGGGGAAAGTGGGGAGGAGGCCAGGAGGCTTCATGCTTGGGAATCATGATGAGGCATGAGTCTCACCAGCAGACAGTCCATCATAGTTTGAGTGATGGCTCCTGCTGAGGTGTTGCATTAGCTCCTTTCTCATAGCCACTGATCCTCCAGCAGGAGTGAGGTTGCCTGTGCCTCAACACTTCACCTGGCCTGTTTAATTTCCCAGGATAATCCTCTACTTCAACAGTAGAGGACACTTGTAATCCCCCTGAACAAAAAGAGTAGGATCCTGGATTTACCACTAAGGGTGCTGTGCAATGAAAGGCCCCAACATCTGAGCAGAGAGTTGGGTCAAGTATACTGCCAGCTTTTGACAACAGACTGTAACCATCATGCTCTGCAAAAAGAAAACACAATGTGCTTTGTAATGATGTATACTCTGTTTTGTATAGTAAAGTTAGAGAGCTTGTTAGTTTATGAGCCAACAGTAGAAACACTTGTTAAACTGCAGAGATCATGATTAGGAAGAGGCGGAAGAACCACAATTGGGAGGAAAAGCAAAGGCAATAAGGTAAGTAATCTATTTTTTGTTTTAATTGCAGAAATCATTTTGAGACAAATGTTTGCAAGGAAATTAGTTTCTTATTTAACTTATAGGACTGAAGTTTGAACAGTTTCCTAGACTTTGTATGGATTTTTCAACTTTAGAATACTTGCCTGTGTATTGGTGCTTGTGTTCCTTTTTATACCTCCATGAGGAAGGAAAGGAGATATTTGTAAATGTTACCTTACAAAGGCAGAAACAGGGCTTGTAGGGTAGGGAAACTGGGGGAATTAAGAAACCTTGGAAAAAGCTGTTGCTATGGATTTTGACACTGAAAATGGATTTGTCATCAACTGATATATATATATATATATATATACACATATACATATATCAACTGATATATATACATATGACAGAAATGTAGATTGTTCTGAAGCAAATATTTTCAAAATTCTTTGGGAATATTGCCAAATCTGGATTTTTTCCAAGAAACAAAATTCTCTTTTCATTAGATGGATATTGTTGGTTTTTTGACACACACAGGCCTTTGAAAAGGTATCCTTTAAGTCTAATACAACTTTATTAAGTAGATAAGGAAGTTTTTACTATCTCTATTTTGTGGGTGAAGACTGTGGCTCAGAAGACTGTGTCATCAAGAAATGACTTGCTTGATGCTATAAACTCAACTATTCATATTTCTTCCTATTTAAGAAAAAATAACATTGGACTCAGTATGAGATTCTCTCAGGAAGGGTGGAAGTTTTAGTATTTGCTTATCTATCCCTCATTTCACAACATGGTTACGGGGAGTGCTGAGACTATGATCAGAGTTGCAGTGTCTAGCATAACAAGACTTCTTGTAAGTCATCTGGGTAGGGAAGCATCAGCTGGTACATTTTAATATTATCATGTAAATAGCAACAATCAAGAGAGCCCCTCAATCAGCTGAGGCCTGAGAGAAAAAAAAAGAGTACCTGGAACTCTTCAATTTCTGACAACTGAGAGAAAAAACAGATTCAGCTGGTTTTCATTAAAGGGACTTCTTGAGTCTCCGATGCATTTTTCATCCCCACTTTACTGGCCTGTTAAAATACCTCTTTTGCAAACTCTTAAAATGAGTCCAGAAGATTTGCTATTATGGTGACTTCCCTCAATTTTATAAGAGACCTTAGGCCTAGGGTTGACAAATTTTAGGCTTCCTCCTGCCTGTATTTGTAAATGCGGTTTTGTTGGAATGCAGACATGTTATCTACAGCTGTTTTCGGAGGCAGAGTTGAGTAGCTACAGTACAGGTTTTATGGCTTACAACACAAAAAATGATTTATTATCTGGCCTTTTACAAAAATTGTTTACTGATCTTTGTCCTAGGCTATTATCAAAAATACTCTTTAATCTTGATGCCAACTCTGATTAATTAGAAGTGGCCGTATGGTGTACTGTGTTGAAAACTGAGTCTCTGGTCAATGAGATTGTTGGGATCCATGATCAAGGCTGGTTAGAGAATCAGAAGTGAGGATTGGTGACACTTGTGGCAGCCATTTGCAATTTCTCACTGTAAGTTTCATCTTCCCACACTGCCCTTATTGGAAAATTTCACAGGTGCATTGAGGACTGTCCTTAATATGAGGCAGAGCAGGGGACTTCTAAGAAGGCACCTTAATGAATAGATGACTTGAATGACTTCATTCTATGCTTTACAAGTTCTATCTTTAAAATCTGAAAGTTAGATACTCAAATTTGTCTTTATTTTGTGTCCAAGATAAGATTCAGGAAAATTCAATTACATTTAATGGTAGGCCAAATATTGTTCTAAGGACAACACTTGCATGCATTGCTTTGGTTGCATTAAATTTGAGAAGAATCACAATGCCATGATAAACTTGTCCTGCTGTATAAAATTCAAGTAGAAGTTAAAGCTGTACTTCTAAGAGTAATAGCCTGAAGGAGACTTGAACTAGTCACATACTAATACGTAACACCCAATATCAATGTGTAAATTTAATAGGAAGTATATGTTAGTGGATATTTGCTTGTTCGTTTCTCTCAGGAAAGCAATTTTGGGGCGAGTTTTCTTGGGGAAACCAGAATATTCGTAGAGCTAATGTTCGCATAAGAGAATTTTAGAATTGTAGCTGGGGTCTCATAAATAGATATGGAATGAATTTGTCTGGCTAGTGTTTTAGTCAACTTTTTTTTATTTTTGGACTGGGGATTGAAACTGAAATCTTAGAAGTGATCTATATTCCTAGCCCCAGACCACTTTTTATTTTTTTTATTTTGAGACAGGGTCCAACTAAGTCAAAATTTTCAGAGATACAGTAATTCATGTGAAGGGAATTTATGTTTTTCTCATGGAATTTAAGGGCAAAATTATGTTGGTCTTCAAGAGGAACTGGATCTAACTGAAGTCTCTCTCTCTCTCTCTCTCTCTCTCTCTCTCTCTCTCTCCCTCTCCCTTTTTCTTTATTTTGTTTTTTATGTACAGAAAATTAAATAGTCCATCTAGGAAAAGCACTACTTCTAGATTTTATCTCAGCCTTGGTGTGAAATAGATGCCAGGAGAGAATCTCAGCTCTCAACAATGACAAAAGATGAGAAGGACCAGCAATTTATCTAAAATGGTTTCAAGACCAGGTAGGCCTGTATTGTCCTCTGATAGGGAAAATGTCCACAAAACCTGGAAAGGGACTAAAACGAAATAATTCTCTGAAGCTCACATTTTAAAGGGCATCCAGTTTCTTGAGACTGGCAAGGGTTAAAGATGGCTATGGCAAGAACTTATCAAGTTCTCTTGGCTCCATATTGATAAGAAGGAAACAATTTCATACATTATATATCCCTAAGAATGAAGCTGCTTAGATTTAATTTTGCTAGATCAAGGCTTCTTCAGAAGGTATACTAGTTATTTTCCCTCCACTTCACATAAGTTTGAGGTTTAAGAGCAGTAACTATAATAGCTATTATATAAGCCAGCAATTCAAATACCCCATGATAGAGAATATAAAAGAAAAAAAATAGAGATAGACTCTTCAGTGACTTATTCACTCCAACATCTCTATTATTTTCTTTGAAGCTTCTTTTGTACAGTGTCTGCCATCTACTAATTCACTCAACAATTAACTTCACAATTATCTTAAGCTGTTTTCCCACCTCTATGCTCAACATTAAAATATTAAAATCTGATCAGTATGAACATAAATAATATTTTAAAACTTGAGGCCTCAGGGAAGATAAATTGAAAGTGGACGTATAATTTGTTTTCAGCAGGTTTTGTTAATTAAAAATTTTCATGCATATATATATATATATATATATATGTACACATTTCCACATTTCCTGACACAAACAGATCGTAGTTAAAATATTCAAAATGGAAAAAAATCAGATGCTTCAATCTCAAGAATGCTTTACATGAACCCAAGATATTCCTTTTGTGGGGATGTATTATTTAAAGTTCAGGGCTGGGGATTTAGCTCAGTGGTTCCACCGCATGCCTCACATGCCCAAGGATCTGAGAATATAAAAGATCGATCTCTGGTATCTTTTGGTATCGATCTCTGATACCAAAAATAAATAAATAAATAAATAAAATTAAATAAATAAATAAAGTCCAGGAAGTTTGTTCAAATCCCTCTGCAGACATCACTGGATTCTCCATAAATGTCTATAAGGACTTGATAAATCTTCATTTGAGATTTCTTTATCTTTCTGAAGGAGAAAGATAAAACATCAATATTTTGTTTGAAAAAATGTAGACAATGATTCATACATAATACTCATATACATGAATATTGGTTCTTTGTATTGATTTTTAGTCTCAGGTTCATTAATTTCTGCTCTGATCTTTATGATTTCCTTCCTTGCACTAACTTTGGATTTGGTTTATTCTTGTTTTTCTAGGACTTTTAGGTGCATCATTAGATTATTTATTGAGCTTTCTGGTTTTCTGATGGGAGAGGGCATCCACAGCTATAAACTTTTCTCTTAGGATACTTTACCAAGTTCAGTAGATTCTGGTATGTTGCACTGGCATTATATTTTGATTCTAGGAACTAATTTCTTCCTTGATTTCTTTTATGACTCATTAATTCTTTAAGAGCGTATTGCTTAATTTCCATGTGTTTGCATGGTATTTTTGTGATTGATTTCTAGGTTCATTGTACTGTGATCTGATAATATGCATGAGATAATTTCAATTCTTTTGCATTTGCTTAAGAATATTGGTTCATTCTGGAGAAAATTTCATGTGCTGCTGAGAAGAATGTGTATTCTGTTACTGTTGGGTATAATACTCTATATATGTATTAGGTCCCTTTATTTGAAGGTTTGGTTCAATTCTAATATTTATTTGGTGATTTTTTTCTCTAGGTGATCTCTTTGTTACAGTGGGATATTGAGGTCCCCTATTATAGTTATGTTGATATTTACACTTGATCTTAGCCAAATAACTGTGTTGATATTTTTCTAATCTTTTTGTCTCATAATGTTTTTTATGAGGTTAGGTACCTGGTGTTTGGTGCATATATGTTTGTAACTGTCATCTATTCTTGCTGAATTACTTCCTTAACCAATACATAGTGCCCTTTTAGCCTGTTCTGATTAGTTTTGGCTTGAAGTCAACTTTATCTAAAAATAGGATAGCTATTACTATCTATTTTCTGGTTTACATTGCATGGAATACTGTTTTCCATTTTAGTCTATGACTTTTTGGGGGTATATGCATCTCTTGTATAAAACATACCATTAAACTCAATGAGAGAAAGAAATCTAAAACATACCATTAGAATTTGTTTCTTGTTCCATCCTGCCATGTGTATATTTTGATTGGGGAATTTAGAACATTCAGAATCAGTTATTATTGCAAGTTATTGCAAGGTATTTCTCCCATTACATTATTTTCCTCTTGCAGTTTCCTTTTTCTACTGAACTGCTCACTTTGCCTATTATATTCATTTTATTAGACTTTTTGGCATTGTTATCTTCATAGTCTATTTCTAGGGTATTCTTGAGAAGTTTTTGGAATGCTGGGTTTGTTATAAATTTCTTAAGGTACTCTTTGTCATGTAAAGACTATTTCTTCAACTTTGAAAGATAGTTTTGCAGGATATAAAAGTCTGGGTTGGAAGTTGTTTTATTTTAGGTCTTGAAACATTTCACTTCAATGTGTTCTGGGCTTTAATGTTTGTGTTGAGAAATCTGCTGTAATTCTAATAGGTTTATCTTTGTATGTGATTTGTTGCTTTTTTCTGACAGCTTTTAAGTTTCATTCCTTGTGTTGGACTTCTGGGCTTTTGCCTATGCTTTCTCATGGAGACTTTCTCTTCTGATTCTGGCTATTTGGGGTTGTGAGTGCGTCACTTATCTGTATGTTAGATTCCTTCCCCATATTTGGAAAGTTCTCTACTATTATTTCTGTATACTTGTTTTTTATGTCATTTATGCTGACTTCTGAGTTTTTGCTAATTAAAATTAATCTTGGATTATTCTTTCTTGCTTCATCTAGCAGCTTTTTAATCCTTTTTTAAATGTACTGTTTAAATGATCTCTGCTAAACTGGTCATTCCTATTTTGTGTCATTTTTTTCAACTCAGCTAGTTTCTTGATATTGTTTTGTTTTTAAAGTATACTATCTCTTTAATTATTTTTTGTTTGAGCTTGTTGAACATGTTATCAATCTGATTTTTAACCTCCACTGTCATCCTTTTAATTAATTGGCTCCTCCCTCTTGGTGCCCTATGGATCAGCTTTAGAAGAGTTGGAAGTTTTTGGAGTCATTTTCTTATTTTCCCACAATTCTATCTTTTTCTTGTTTCATTTTGTGCTAAGGTTTGCAGGTTGAAAATAGATTTTGTTACTAGTATGGAAATCTCTTTAGATAATATCTGTTTTTCAGTAGTGCATTCTGGTTGTAGCAAGCTATAGGCTTCTGTCTTTGTCCCAAGATACAACCAGCTTTGTTCATTTGAGAGGAGAATCTGCAGTATATTTGACCCAGCATCCAGTTCTCCTGGAATTGCCCCCCACAATATTGTTAATAACACAGATGAAAGCCTGATGTTGGCATAAAGATAAAACCAATTAGTGTCAACAGCAATGACACCTTGGCAAAAGCAGTGAAATCAGTAAGAATAATAGGATCACAGATAACGTGGATATTGTCATATCCTAAGAACCAGTAGCTTACCATACTTAACCACAGAAAACTGATCTATAATTATAGTATAAACATCATGAGATACAAAATATTGGCATGGAATAAAAATTGCTAAATGTAGCAACCAAACCTCCACTAACAATAGAACAATATTCAACAGTTAGCATAGTTTTTAGTAACTATCTAAAGATTTATTAAGCTTAGTGGTTATGCTAGTAACTAGTAATACTGAAAGGATAGAAAACCAGAAATGAAAAAAATTAGAATTTGAAAAACTAATTAATGGAAGATAAGAAGGAGGAGAGAAAGTGATCCTAGCAAGGGCATTATCCTAACAAGGACTAAAAGGATATTAAAAGTGTTACATAAAAGTAGCAGAAAATTTAAAAGAAAAAAAGAAACGAAAAGCAGAAAGAAAAAAATAAAAAAGAGAAATGGAAAGAAAAAAGGAAAAGACAAAATCAGACCCCTCTTCCCAAAAAAGACAAATAAAAGAGAAAAGAAATTGAGTCCAATAAAAAAAAGAAAAGCCTCTGTGTTTTCGAATGAGTGGTCTCTTTCCAGAATCTGCAGTCTTGGCATTCAGAAAATCACAATTTTCTCTGAATAGCTTTAAGGCCTGTAGATTTTTGAGGTATAACCCACCCCATAGAAGCCCCTATGTCTATATACTACAGATAGTGACAGTCATCCAAGGTAAGGCATGTAAGCGGTCACACTGATAGATGGGGAAAGCAACCAGATCACTGAACTCTTCTGGATATAAACAATTTTCTGGGCATTCAAGCACTGCTGGACTTAATCTCAGCACTTTTAGATCCAACAATCTCTGAAGGCCACTCTTATAAGACTTTATTTCTCACTACAAAGGGCAGGACCTATGTCCTTTCTGGCCTGAGCTTAGATTTCTCATGGAGTCCATGTTTAGCCTGAACCATCTCTGTGACTGTCTGCTGGGGCTATCTCTGATCCAGTCACTGTGGGAAGGTAACAGTGGAAACCCTGACAGGACTTTTACTGTAGTTTTCTGTGGCTCAGTCTTAACTCCATCTTAAAATGACACTGGGTTAAAAATTATCTGACAATATTGTATATTTTGTACTGGGTTTCTTCTCCAACTCCATCCTGCCAGGAAGGAATCACTTTTGGAGTATAACCCCCACATTGTTTTCAGTTTGCAATAGCTGTGGCTTTTCCTGGAGGTAGTGCTGCTGGTCTGGTCCATTATTTCTTCCTAGAGCTGCTGACTCTCTGAGGCTTTCCTTGTCTCCTTGAGCATTGATCCTATCCATTATTAGGTCTGTCAGTTGGGTGGCACCTCTCCTTCCCCGTAGCAAGGGGAAACAAAACATAGACTGGACTTGGAATTGCTGGGTGGCTGAGTCCAGCTGTGAATGCCACACAGGGGTGGGCCCTGTTGGTGGTGCGTAGGGTGTGTCCTGTCTCTTTGTGCAGGGGCTGGTTCCATCTGCAGAGTGTAAGGGCAGATCCAAACAATTTATCTTAAAGCAACCATTTTTCATAATTAATTTGTAGATTTATGGTAATTATGTCTTGAAATATAATTTTATTTTATTTATTTTTGGTACAGGGGATCGAACTCGGGGCCCTTGCGCTTGTGAAGCAGGTAGTGGAACCACTGAGCAAAATCCCTGGTCCTTGAAATATAATTTTAAAATCTAGTTTCAGAATGTCTACTACGGGAATAACTTGCTCTAATCACTAATAAAGTATATTATAGAATTACAGTTTTACAATAGTGTAGCATTTGTGTAATACATAGATCATCAAGGGACAGCAGAGTTAGTCCTGAAAAATTTCACCTTATGTAATTTACTATATCTATAGTAAATATTATAAAAAAGGAAGAACAAAATGTTCAAAAAAGGATATTGAAAACAATTTGATTTCAACTTGATACTACATAGATTTAAGTAATTTAAAAAATCTTTAAATAACCAGAATATTTTGTACCTAAGTATCGAACTACTATTGACATTGGAAACTCCACATTAGGTCCAAAACAGTAGAAAATGTTAATTGTGCTTAAGGTTTGTACATGTCTGAAGCCCAACAAAAGAATAAAATAGCAACAAATAATAGAAGAAATGTTCAAAGAAAATAAGCAGACATTTCAAAAGATAAAACATTCACAGAAAAATGCTTATCTTTATTAATGTTTCAAGATAATAGTACATTTCACCCATCAATTAATAAATGAACACCTTAAAAATGTTTAAGCTAAACACAGTGGCAGAGCTAGCTAAAAAATTTTTAACGTCCTTTTGTGAGAATAAAAATTAATAGGATCTGTCTGCAAAATAGCTTGGTTATGTGAATTAAGATTTTTTTGAAGTGGTCCTATATTTTTCCCTAATAATTGTAGTTCAAAGTAACCTAATGGAATAAATTAAAGATATTAACAAAAATTTCAGGACATGGATGCTAGTCGTAGCATTATTTATAACCAGAAAAAATTGAAAATGACTAAACTGTGCAATAATAGAGGGCTGATTAAATATTATATTCAGATGATGATTTGTTCTACCTAAATATGTTTTGGAAGAATACTTAATTACATGAATAATGTTCACAAAATTTAAATAAAGAGGACAAAATCATTAAATGAAACTGAATTCCAAGTTGACCAAATTTTTGAAAGGTATGTGTAGGAGGGTGCATGCAAAGAAAAAGTTTTTAAAAAATGAAATAATATTATTTTAGATAGGAACATAATAAATTTTTCTTTATTATATTCTATACTTTCTACTATTTCAAATCTTTATCATGTATTCTTGGATGCTCAAGAAAATCATCTAATAACAAGAAACATTAAAAATAAGAATGGATACCAATTAAAATTTTATAGCATTAATCATTTCATCTGTAGAAAATGAAATTTTAAAGAAAATATAGTAGTCATACACTTTTATTGATCATTTTCATTGCTGTAACACTCCAGCTATGCAAATTTACAATTATTCATACTAGTAAAAACTGAGTACATTTACAAAACTTTCTAGTTGAAGAAAATTTCTCACATTTTTGACATAATGAAGTTATACTACATTTAAAAATATTAAAAATAAATTCACATTTAAAAGTAATTATTCACTTACTATGAATTTCACAGTTTTATAGGACGATATCAGTGAACAATGTTCCTCAGTTTTGATACCACGAGTGCAAAAGCATTATCCTCCCGCCTTTTCTGTGTAGGCAAATGATTGGAATCTTGCATCTGGAATGATGATATTCCCCAGTGATTTTTCAGTGATGCTTCTGAAAGACACCCAGAAAGGTCTTCTGTTCTAGTGAGTGGATCTCCCACTGCAGTCTGCATCTTCTTCTGTTTCTAGCAATGAACCCTATTCTCAGGGTTGAGTCTTTTCCTTCGGCAGTAAGCTCATGTTTCTAATTCTCCTGTAAGGGGTGTGGGGAGTAAGAACATGCCATGATGCCTAGCATGAAATTCCTTTGACTATAACTGAAAATAAAAATCTGAAATTGATTTCTTCTGGTCTTAGCTCTTAAGTTATTATTTTTTTTTAACCTCAAATCGCTGGTCTGAACTTCTTCCGAGTTGCTTGATCACTGAGGGAATGCATCTAAGGCATCTGAGGCTGAGCAATTTGCTAGTAGCTGATATCTGACAGATTCCTAGGGAAAGACAGGATACATTTACTTGTTTGAAAAGTACCTCTAGGGCTGGGGATTTAGCTCAGTGGTTCTGCCTCCGGCCTTGCAAGTGCAAGGTCCTGAGTTCAATCTCTGGTAGAAAAAAATAAAAAAAAAAAAAAAAAAAAAAAAAGTACCTCTGATGTTTAAAGCAACTTAATCCTTCACAGAAAGAATATTCTCTGCCTTGGAACACTCCTGTCATAAAAATAAAGAAAATATAGATTTTCTATGTTGATTTTGGAATGAATGAATAATTAGAGATTTACAGGAGTGGTAGCCATTCAGATTTAACATTAGCAAAGACTTTTTCTAACTTTTCATTATGAAATAGTTTCAAAAATAAGTATGACTTACACAGGGCTTAATAATTTGCAAAATTCTTCCACCTTTTCTAGCCATTTATTCTCTCAATGAACTAGTGAAGTTGGCTAAGTTTATCATTATCATCATTCTCATTTTAAGGAAGAGGAGAGAAACTCAGAGATATGTACTTTGCTTAGTGTCATCAAGTGTCAGAGAATTACAGGTACAGGAGAAAGGACTCAGATCTACTGCTGTATAATATTATTTACCTACAAGACTCCCAAACATCTGAGTAGAGTTGCACAAAATGGCAAATATTTAAGATGGCTACTTCATTGCTTATTTTGTAACTCAGTAGTACTTCTTATAAAAGAAGAAATTCCCTGATACCATATTCCTTGATCACAAATCACAAATCAGTAATTTTAAGAAAATGAAGTTTAGTACAGACAAACATGTACACTGCTATTCGTTTTCACTTTGTAGTTCATTGCTTAAAGCATGCCATCCCTTTGCATTTGGAAAGCCTGATAGAATATTTATGAACAGCGACAGGGAATCATGAGAAGAACCCAGTCCCTGGATAACTGTAGGATTAAATTCTACAGAATTGTATCTGGTGGTAGATGCTGACCTTTAATTCACAATTGCTAAGTAGCATCCTAAACAGAAGTATAATTACATAAAAGTATTTCAAGGTGATATGAGAAACTAAGTCTGATAGGAAGTATATTACGTCTGTTAGTCAGCTTTCTGTCACTTTGACAAAACACCTGGAAAATCAATGCAAAAAGAGGAAAGATTGATTTTGGCTGATGGTTTCAGAAGTTTTAATCAATGATTGGCTGGCTCTGTTGCTTTGGGTCTGATGCAAGGAAGAATATCCTGACAGCAGGACAGTTTCCACTCCCTCCCGATGGTCCATTCCACTATGAATCCAACTAGTGAATCACTCCAATGCTGACGTTGAGTCTTCATGGACCAATCACCTTTGAAAACTGCTTCGTTGGGGACCAGGTCATCCACACACAGATCTTTGGGGGATACTTTATATAAACTGAGTAGTGGATGTAAAAGAGATCGACTTATTGTCCATTTTGAATTATTGTCAAGGTTGAATTGACTTGGAAGACAGATGAAGAAAGAAACAAAATTAAATGAGGGCTTCACTGTTAGAGAAGAAAAAGGGAATTGGGGAAGAGAGGGAAATAGTAAGAGGGGAAATGATCAAAGTATGTTATATGCAGGCATGACTATGCCAAGACAAACCTCACTCTTCTCTATAACTAATAAGCGCTAACAATAAGAAAGAAATTTCCTTATGTTCTTATGAGAGGAAAGATCAAAATTAGCATATTAAAATGTTTTTTTTTCATGTTTTTCTAGTCATAATTATATCCCACTTTCAGAAAATCAGGGCAAAACAGGGAGAATGTTACTCTGAAGAATCAAGGGCAAGTTTGAGAAAATAATTATACAGGATTTGGACTATTTCATAAAATCTTTTTCATTAGAAAGCAAGAAAGCATCATGCCTAGGAGACTGAGCACAAAAGCCATAAAGAAATTATGAGCTAAACATAAATGACAATAGAACAAGACATAAAGGAATATAGGCACTATTACAAGGCCTTGGAGGAGCAAAAATGCAATAAGAACTTCTAAAATATTCTTCTCATAATGGAGGCTCAGATTGCTTGGATCAATCCCCTTACAGAGAACAATTAGAAAAGTTAGACATTTGGTGATCTATTAATATAGAATAGATTTGTAGGAAACAAGGTCTGGGAGAGAAGCAGACCTGATTTTGGCACTGCTTTTCTCTTCAAGAAGTTGCTGTTTCTGAAAGTATCAGACTGAGGCTGAGAAAATGATCAGTGTGTGGCAACCTAGCAGGACTGGTGATGTGAATAGTGGAGTTCAGAGTACCCTGGAGGGGAGAGATCTTGGTTCACATGCTTGGCTTCTAGTGAGGGCAGGAATAGGAACCTAGGAATAAAGATAACTCAAAAGAGAACAGCTCTCTATAACAAGCAAAAACAAAATCTCTACTTTTTTTTTCTATAAAAGGCCAGATGATAAATGTTTAAGACTTTGCAGGCCATGCAACCTGTTACAACTACTCCACTCTGCTATTAGAGCCAGAAAGCAGAAACGAACAATAAACAAATGAGCATGCATGTGTGTTCTAATAATATCATCTCTGAAAAAACAGGCCTAGAAACCTGTTCCATTAGACCATGGAATTATTAGTTAGATATTGTCCATTATGCCAGGGCCAGAAAAAAAGGCTAGAGTAAGAGGCACCTGTTTCTTAAATAGTGTTAGAAGGTAAGGTTAAAAAGAGATTCAGGGATTTTGGTACAGTTTGAGATTATTACTTGTGTGGCAGGCAGAATAATAACCTACCACAAAAATGTCCCAATTTTTATTCTCTGTGGGAACCTATGCATAAAAAGAGACATTTAGGTTGCTAATAGCTATCCTGAAGATGAGAAAATCTTGAATTATGTGGAATCACTTGAGTCTTGGAAATCACATACAGAAAAGTCAGTGAGAGTCAGGGAAGCAAATATGACTATGCAAGCAGAGATCAGCACTACCTGAGATGAGGCAAACTTGAACTGTTAGTACTAATTGAAATGTGAAATAGGAAGAAAAGGGCTAAAGGCGAAGGGGAAGTGGGAAGGGTAGGGGAAGGGAAATAAGGGAAAAGAAAAATATGAGAAAACGAAAAAAAGGAAATAAAGTATTTGTAAATAGGGAAGGGAGGAGGGCGTAAAGGAAGGGCAGGGTTAAGGGGAAAAAATGAGAACCAAGAGCTGTCATGTAAAGGTGCAAGAGCCCAATGATGAATGTGACTGTACTGTATACCTAAAATGTACCAATAAACTCAGTGAGAAAGAAGAAAAAAGATGGATTGAGCTATGAGATGAGAAATGCAAAGCAGCCTCTAGAAGTTGGAAAATACAAAAGAATGGATTATGTCCCAGAGCCTCCAGAAGGGTATGCAGTCTTGACTTTTATTCAGTGAGACTCATTTTGAGCTTTGGATTTCCACATTTGCAGGACAGAATAAATTTGTGTTTTAAGCCACTACTTTGTGGCACTTTGTTATAACAGCAATAGAGCATCGATACACTTCTTATACCTGGGCAGACAAAGCAAGTGGCATGAAAGGAGCCCTATGTTCTGGGAGAAAGAGGTTGTACAGCTGGAGAATTAGGCTAGGACCAACACCACTCACTTCCCTTGTGGCTGAATTATGCAAAGAAGGTATCAGTTTTCTAAATTCTCTATTCTCAGAATTAGGATTAGGAACAATTAACTTGCTCTTCATAATGCTTCATGATTTATGTCTCCTTAAAATGTGCAACTCCATAATCAAGTCAAATATTTATTTACACCCGCTTTAGTAATTTTTATCCTGTTCCTGTGATGCTCTTGTTGCTTATAAAATGCACACATTACTATTGCTTTTTATGTAAAAAGAAATCTACCTACATGACCTGAAACTAAGCCTCGTCATTACATATATATTTATTTAGGAGCAATAGTGTCGAGATTTTACTTTTGCAGGCACAAAATGGTGCTGTGAAGGACAAAAGAGAGAAATATGAAGCCTGCCTTATAAAAGTCCTTTGAAAATTTCAAAAAATTAGATTGTTTAAAATGAGACCATCCTATCTAGCTTTCGACTAAGGTATGCAGATAACAGAGTATGGTCCAAAGTGAGCAAGTTTAAGGAAGCGGGTAAGTAACTTTACTTACTGATTCTAAATGAGGGTATGCTGATTGGAGACTGGAGAGGATTTTGCACAAATTTCTTTGTGTAGATATCTGATTCCTAACCCATGCAGGAGGGTGAGGAGCATGGTAAGCATGTACTTCTGTAATTTGCGATCTAGTGAGGTGGGTGGATTCTTTCCTAAATGTGGGATGATCCAAAACCCATACCAGAGAGATGTTATCTGAAGCTGCTAGTAGAAGCAGAGCAAAAGCTAAATGTGTAAGGCATTTCATCTCAACAGCGGGTCAAAGATAAGAAAATCTTGGGGAACTAGCATGGCATTAAAGTCCAACATAAGAATGTTGTCCCAGTGTTGTTTAAGGAGATATCCTCCCCCAAAGTGCATGTACCTGTCAAGATACAGGAAGCATCTCAGCAAATGGCAGCTAAGGGGGACCTGCTGAGTGCAGAAACTTTTAGAGATTTGATAATGTTAGGGATTAATTGTGATGCCGCCATTATGGGCCACACTTCTGGGTCCTTCTTCTCCTATACCCCTGCCTTAAGTTTCCTTTTCCTTAAGACCACATCAGCATATAGAATCGAAACCTAGAGCTGCTGCAAAGCTAGGACTTTAAAAGGCAACATGGCTTGTGATAGGTTAAAGGCAGCCTACCCCACCCAAATAAGGACGTCTCTGGTCATCAGCTCTACAAATAGGCCAGCACTCCCCAACCCCGTTCCCCTGAATAAAGTCTCCAGTCGGACCTCTTGGTGTTCATGGCCTAGTTGTTGAGCGTCGCTGTTCCCTTTCAGAAACTGAAGGATACTTTCATTAGTCAGCTGAAGAAAGTACCTGCCAGGTCAAGCTGTTGTGATCAGGAAGATCCAGTGTATCCTACAAGCATTCTAAGAGCCGAGGTTGTTTTAAAACATCTTCATTGTGTACACTCTCAAGTGAGAACATTACTACTCACTTACCCCCATCTCCACCTGCTCCTTTTCTTTTCCCTACTCTGAACTTGGGGCATCAGAAAAAGGAATAGCAGCTGCCCCTTGAATCTGATGGGAGCTTCCAAAAGAGCCCTCACAGAAGCAAGTATGGTTTATTGACTGAGTAGTCTAACGGGTAGAGGCTAAGGCTCTATAGGTTGAAGCCGGAGAGGAAACGGATGAGCGGGGAGGGAGTGAAAGAGAGGAGAGAGAGAAAGAATATGAATGTGAAAGGTGAGCTCAGACTGGCATCATGTGTTTGAGGGTCATGGAACTTGACTGAATGTATGGCCCTGTAAGATTCCCCAGGGAACTGCTCATTCTCCTCTCAAAAGGAAGAATACAGGCTATACTCTTAAGTGAAATAAATAGGACACACATGTGCAAATACTGAATAGTTTCTCTAGGGTGAGAAACTGAAAGTGTGAATAAAGACTAAAAGGTATAATAGACAATGTAAAATAGGAAGAAAAGGGACAAAGGGGAAGGGAAAACAGGAGGGGTAGGGGAAAGGAAAGAAGGGAATATAATTAATATGAGAAAATGAAAAGTAATGGAAACTAATTCTTTGCAGATAGGGAGGGAGGGGTTGAAGGGAGGACAGGGGGATGGGAAAAAATAAGAACCAAGAGTGATTATGTGAAGGTACAAATTTCCAACAAAGAATGCCATTATATTGCATACTTTAAATGTACCAATAAAATTAATTAAAAAAAGAGTGAATCTGTGGGAAAGATCACCAGTTAAGTAGTGGGAAGTAGTGTAAGGGCTTATTTTAAATACTAAGAACAGCTTCTCATCAAGCCTTCCTTTTGGTCAAAGGCTTTCATTTATGAGGCTTCTGCTGGACATCAGGGTTTCAATCTGTGGTCATACAAGAAGTCATTGGTAAAAGGCCACCTGGTAATTAAATCCACAGGCTTGATGTTACCAGTCTGTAGAAATGAAGAATGGAACCATTTAGCTAGAGATGAAAAAGGAAATACAAGTCCCATGGAATGAATTTAGGTTATTTATTAGTCCTCTAAACACATCCTTGTTTGCTCTTTGTGAATAGTAACTTTGCCAGTGGTGTTTTGTAGAATGCAAGTAAATGATAAGAACTTCAGCAGCAATAACTACAATTTACTGGTCTACACTTTCAGGACCCGATAAGGCCATTTTTACACAATATTATCAATCTTCTCTGGAACAAAGAAGGGAGCATATACTGACCAAGGACGTGAATTAGGTCACAGTGGAGAATTCCTGTTTCCCATGCATAGCATCAGTAAATGGTTTGTTCCAGCATTAATTATTTAAATAGTTATTATCTATGTTTGTCGTTCTTGCTTGAAATGAAAAGTGCTGATCTAAGCTTGTGTTCATACAGATAATGTGTACAAAACCTTTTTTATAGCAGAGAAGAAGAGGATGAATCTTAGGATAAGCCAGGCAGAATGCCAGTCATTTAAACATGAATTATCTCATTTAATTATGAGCAAATTTGTAAAATAGATATTGTAGCTTTATTTTATAAATGAAAAGAGCAAGGTCACTAAGTTAATAAGTGGCAGGACTCTAGTTGTAACCCCAAAGTCTTATTCTGGAACCTAGAGTGTAAAATACAGGCCCTATATTCTTCCTATGATACCTTTCATAAAGTGGCTATCTCCTGTCTCATTTCATTTCTCCATATGCTCACAAAAGGTAAGAATTAAATGTTACAAGGCCTATATTATAGACTGAATATCTGTAGAACTCAGCACAAGAACCAGTTTAGCTAATCCACCGAGCCATTCGATGCTAGCACAAAAAGGAGTAGGTGTAGTGATGTATGTATACAATTTTTCATCTATAATTACCTTTCTGTGGTACATGGAATAAATATCTTCTCCCAATGTCTTGCTTCTTAATTCCTAGAACCTGTAACTATTATGTCACTGGACAGAATTTTGAACATTAATTTACATGACAAAGACAGCATTGTTAGGAATGCTGAGAGGTGAAGTTCATCCTGTATCACCTGGGCACATTCTCTTGTGTTCTTATAAAAGAGAGGCAAAGGGTGATTTGAAACAGACTGTTAAAAAAAAAAAAAGACATACACGAACACCTAATGGCAATTCAGAATGAGACAATAGAGAGAATAGAGGTCAATTAGTAAAAAAGAGCATTTAAAGACCTATTTATTTATTTTTTGAGACAAGATCTTGCTACACAGTTCAGTCTTGCCTCTAACCTGTGGTGATCCTCCTCCTGCTCCAGTGTCTCCCAAGTGCTGGGATGGCAGGTGTGTACCACCACAGCTGTCTAGAAAAAGAGCATTTTATATAGCTAAACAAAGATCATAAACTTTTAAATAAAAAGACCTCCCCTGAAACATAAGTAGGATAAAAAAAATCATACTAAGTTTTAGAACCATGATAATTAAATGAAAATCTTAGAAACTTGCAGAGGGAGGAATGCATTTCATATAAAGGAAAAAAAAACATGGATATATATAAGACTTTTCTTGATCCAGGGAGAATATGAAAAATGTCTTAAACATCATTCGGGAAAATACTTTTTTTTTCTTTTTTGGTACCAGGGATTGGACTCAGGACCTTGTGAGGCAAGCAGCAAAACTACTGAGCTAAATCCTCAGCTCCAGAAAATGATTTTGAACCAACCTTCCCATTTTACCGAACTTTGCATCTTAGTGGAAGAACTGAATTCTCACACAAATGCTAAAAAACATAACCACTCACAGAATCTCCTTGAAAGAGTAATTGAGAATATGTCAGTAACAAACATAGTCCACACAGGACACATGAGAAAGGAAACAAAAGTGTACAACAAAACAAACAAAATAAAACACATATATTTATACAGTTACAACTATATAACTGCTGATATATAATAAAAAAGAATAATATACAATTAATAAAAGAAGTGGTTGGATCTAAAGAAAATAAAAATATTGATGATGTCATTGTTTGAGTTAAGGTGACATACTACTAAATAACCTTAGCTGTTCACAGAAAGAAAAAAATCGAAATAACAGTAAACTCTAAGGTACTACAAGGTATAATGACTATCAAACCATAAAGGAAAAAAAACCCAAACATTTGGTTATTCAATTCTAGAAAAAACTCAAAATTTAAAAACTCCAAGCAAATGGAGTAAAGCAAACAAAAAAACAAACACACACATACACACAACATAGATTTCAATGTGTTCTGACCACAGCTGTGAATGGACTGCATTTTCATATGGAAATATAGAGATGTGTGTAGTAGTAGAATAATCCAATTTCAGATTGTTTAGAAAAGATGTGCCAAAAAATCATAACAAAAAGTTATTCAGTAATCAATAATCCTGATGCTCTACAAGCTGTTTCATAACAGGGACATAGATGAAATTCTTTTTTCTTTTTTACTCACGGCCATGAAACTAGCATAATCTATATACAAAGACCAGATAATAGGGGGGAAAAGGAGAAATATGAATCAATTTTATTTTTGAAATAGATGCAAAAGCCTTCCCAAAATATTAATAAATAAAACATAATGATGTTTTAAAAGAGAATAAAACTATCAAATGATTCAGTCTGAGGAATGCTAAAGTTGTCAAGCTTTATACAGTTCTATTAAAGCAAGTAACTACACTAACAGATTAAAAAAGGAGAAGACATATACCCATCCCAAAAGATTATAGAAAAGTATTTAATATACTTAAATGTTCATTCTTAATAAAATCTATACTAAACTAGTAGAAAAATATGTATAACAATAAGAATCTCTACAAGAAGACCAACAAAGCAAAACAAATCACATAAGACCATAAAGACTTAGAAGCATCCACAATAAAAAATAAAATCCTTCAAATATGTAAAACTAAACCTAAAAAGGAGTATGCAGTACCTATATCAAGAAACTACATGAGCCTTCTCTGAAGGACACACACACAAAAAGACTTGCATAAGAATGGAGAGAGTCAATATTTTAGGGATGACAGTTCTTCCACATTAATACGGTTAGTGCGATATATACAGAATTATCAAATGAAATTTATGATGATAAACCATCATGTAATGAAAATTCACAAGGGTGATGAGAATTTTGAACACAGAAGGAAAAAGATTGATAGTTTTGACCACATACATTTTAAAATGTTGAATTATAAAATATAACAAAAAGTTAAGGCAGCAGTTAGCATCACATTTAAAGTACTATTTCAAATATTAAATAACTCTTACGAATAAAATGAAAAAGGCAGTTAGATAAATAGTAAATGGAGCAAAGGCCATAAATACACTAATTATTAAAAAGAAGAAAAATCATTAAGAACATGAATAGAAGTTAATAGTGTTGTCGGAAATAAGGAATTTGTCGTATTACTACTAATTGAGCATTCACATATATTTCTAGAAGTACAAACTGGGAAAGTGTTTCAGGGAGAAAGTTGTGAATAACTGTCAAGAATTTAAAATGTACACAGTCTTCTGTCTAACAATATTTTCCCAGGTGCACAGAGAGACATGAACAAAGATGTTTATTACAGGACTTGGTGAAATAGCAAAAATCTACAAACAATCCTAGATGTTCATCAGTATGACAAGATAAATAAATTATGACATATTTATATTCAAAATTGATGAAAGACACTAAGTCACGTTTTCAAGAAGGCCCATGAACTCTAAACAGATAGAGCAAAGGTCAAAATTACGTTCTTCCTAAGAATCTTACAAGCAGATAGTAAGGAAGACTGGGATAACAGACTGAGATGTGATTTATCAATAGAAACAATACATTGCTAAGTTTTGATAATTAATAGGTTAGATGTATTAAAGGCACTTTTGATTTTTGATATTTTGGACATCCCATGATTTATCGGAATAACTCCTTTGTAAGTTGAGCAGCATCTATATGCAATTTTATCTATTAACTTAAAAGTAATGAAGTACATAAGAACTGAATGTATATATACGTGTGATATAAAGACTAAAAATCAATGTATTAAACATCTGTTTTGTGAAAGTAGGAAAAAAAATCCAGTAAACACCTAGAAAGTAGAAAACAGGATGTAATAATGACAAGATAAATAAACATGAGCCAAGATTAATAATATCAACAAGAAGAAAAAGAGGGAAAGTGGAGTTAGAGGAAGAAGGAAGGAGGCAGGAGAGAAAGGGATTAAAAAAAAAAAGCTGTGTTATGTATCTCTACAAACTTCCCAAGATGATTGATTGCAAAGTGTGTGTGCTGCAAGCATGCACTAACAAAAAATTAAAAATAACAAATCCTTGTCAAATTCTTTTTATAAAGGAGATTAGAAATAACCAATGTCAGGGATAATAAACAAGGATCTCACCATACATTCCGCAGATATTAAATTTTAATTAAGTGTATTATGGACAATTTTATGCCAACAAGCTTGAAACATCAATAAAGATACTAGGAAAATTCAATTTACCACAACTGACACAATAATAAGTAGAAAATATGAATTGTCCTTTTATGGCTTTCTTTAGGGTAGATGTTTGTGTTAGATATGAATTATCAAGAACTATTCCTTTTGTCTATGAAGATAGCTGCTTCTTAGAGCAGTCAGTTTGTATGGACTCAAGTACAGTCCTGTATGGTGGGTAAATGATTTTCCTTTATGATTTCACTCAGACTACGTTTAAGAAATTTGCTGTTTTGCTGTAATATCTGTGGACTAAGCAGGCATTAAACCCGCTCTTTCCTCTCTGCCGCATAAACGCTGTTGCTTGTCGATGAGGTTCAAGCTAGATTATGCAAACCTTGGTAGAACAAGAAAGAGGGGCCATTTATCCAAGTATTCGGATGTGTGTCTTATTTTTCCCACTTTCTGTGTATGAAAACTAAGAATGAGATTCCATTTATCCAAGTATTCGGATGTGTGTCTTATTTTTCCCACTTTCTGTGTATGAAAACTAAGACAATGAGATGACTTTTCAAATACTATTACAGGAAATTGTAGAGATGGCCACTAAGTAATTCTGATATTCTATTCTAGCATTGTTATAAAATGTATTTAGCTATGCTTTTCATTCTTTTATAATAATTTATACTATTAAATTAATCACAATCTAATATTGCTGAAACTGATTGGGAATTTTACACGTTCCATGAGGTAAGCTGTGGATTATCAAAGTTTATTGAGAAATAGTTAAATGCATAGAAAATGATTATAGGGTATATGCAACTCATTGAGTTATGGATGGCATGAGTTATTCCTCCTATCCACATGAAGTGGAAGCTATCATGTTTGGTACCTGCGTTTTTTTTTCCAGTACCAGGGATTGAACTCAGGACCTTGCACTTGCAAGGCAGGTACGGTGCCACTGAGCTAAATCCCTGGTTCTTTTTGGTCCTTTGATTCAGGGTTCATCTGATACTTGTGGTAGTAGAAATAATACTAACAAAACTATAATACAAAAATAATAAAATATAATAATGAAATAATGTAATAAAATAAAAATACAATGCTTTGTATCCATTAGAAAATGGTACACTTCTTGTCTCTGGGGTATGATATTTTTGTGTTTTGCTCTTTGTTTTTTTTTGTACTGGGGATTGAATTTGGGTCCTTGCGCTTGCAAGGCAGGCCACCAAACCGCTGAGCTAAATCCCCAGCCTATTTTGCTCTTTGATCAGGTGAACAAAAAATAAGGAGAAAAATTCATAACAAAGTTTCAGAAATTTTATTAATCCTTGTAGTTAAAATTTGTCTTTCCTTTGCCTTCTATGATATTGGTATTTGCTTTGCATTTGATTAATTTTTCAAAAAATTTATAACTGTCCTTTGCTGGACTGTGCTTTCAGTGTGAATATATCCTGTGTAAACATGTAACAATATAAAGATTGTGATATCTTGAGAGAGGATTTGCAGAAAAATTCAAGTAATTCCTTTTATTTATTCAGATTCCTATTGTACTTCTTTGACAAAATTCAATGCATTGATTTGAAGATTTATACTTATTGCCAAAAAGACCACCGTATAAATGTTAATCAAGTTACACATTGTAGTCTCCTGTATTTAAAGTTTAAATTTCAATAGTTATCAAAATAGAATCAATTATTTCTTCTTTACATAATAACAATGCGTTCTTGGCAACAGCCTTTGTAGATCTTCACATAATCATTCAAGTTTTCAAGGAGAGGCCATAAGAAATGAGTTTATATTCAAACATTGCCTGTTAGGCTGATTATTTCACTTTGGTGAATACATTTGACTGAGGGCCAGAAAGGAATTGCCTGTTAATTTAACTTTTTTATTTTTTATTTTGGTTTGCAGACATTTATATGTGTGGCCCATTTTGTGATAGCTCATCTGTTTACCAGACATTCAAGCAGAGCAGCCTTTAAGACTGACAGGAAGTATGTGTTAATGCACATAGAAATCGACAGGTGGATAGGACAAATTCAAAACCATAGCCACACAGCCTCCATCTATTCAACTGGAGCTATGTTTTCAGATCAGCTCCCAGATACACATCTCACTTCTTTGGAAAATGTCATTAAGCATTTGTTTCTTCGTTCTTACAAAGGTCTTGCTTAGGCAGCGGGGAAGTGAAATATGTCAGCTGCAATGAAAATGGCGATAGCCTCAATTTTCTGCAGAATTTCCCACTGTGGAAAGGACTTTCTTATTGACAAAGAGCTCCGGTATTGAGGAGTTCTCTTCCTTCCCAAGATGACATTACTGACTGTCCACTCCCACCCTAAAGAGGATGGAATGAAGCAAGCTGGGAGAAGAGGCAGCACAACTGCATTCTGCAAATCAGTCCTCTCAGGCTATTCCTCTCAGCCTTTCCTCAGTAGTAATATGCAAAACCACGGACCCAACCCAATATTTGTGAGGAGCCACACTCTTTCTGTGAGGTGCTGTGAAACTTGCATGAAAGTGAAAGCCTTTGTTTGCAGGGGAATGACTTTTTGCTGCTGATTATATAATAATAATCATAATTAATAATAATAGAATATACTATTTGACAGGTACTAAACATACCATCTCATTGAATCCTGCAAACTACCTTACAAAGAACACATTATTTTCATCACATTACAGAGAAAGAAACCAAGCTAGGTGATTGGCAGCTGTAAAGGATTCTTTTTCTTAGCATACCGCTATTTCCACTTATCTGCAGTGCTCCGTTATGAATTCACCGCATATGTTTCTGCTTATTTGACGACAATCATGAGGTCTTATCTGAGGAGAGTGAGTCGCACGTGCATGTGTGTTTGGAGTGTTTCTATACTCTGTGCACTGCGCAGGAAAACCTTCATCACCTCATTCACCTGACTGCCCCTGTTTTTCAAGAAATAGTGCCTTACCACATCACTGCTCTTTTCTTCAGGGTCCTAAGGCACCTCATGGTTTCATGATGAGTACAGCATAATCCAGTTACCCCCAGGGCCTTAGGATGTCAACGTCTGTGGCTTACAGTTCCTGTCAAAGCAAAAAATCTGAGATGTGTACCCACTGGCCATAGTTGACTCTTGTTCACAGATTTGTTTTCTTGGCCAGCACAGGGTTTCTTTGTTTGTCTTTCTAAATGAACTTTAATTTTTAAAAGTAAAGGTTTCCTGTAAAGTTTGATGTGTAGTTTTTCTTGAAAAATGAGAGATAAGATGCTGTCCCTTACTTGTAAGATGACTGTTCTCCCATTGAAGGACATAAATCCCCTGGTTTACCCTGGATATTTCTACACAGCATTGCTGATATTCCCATTGCCCACCCGACAGGCTCTTTGAGTTTGATGAGTTCTGCTTTACTTAAATCACGACTACATAGTCTTTGGAAGCCCTGCTAGAAAGACATCTGTTAAGAACCAATTAGCCAAGACTGCCCTTTTCTGTTCACAGTGGGTGGTGCAGCTGTGTCTCTGTGTGTGTCTTTTTATTGTTGTTGTTGCTGTTGCTGCTGTTACTTCCATTACCCACAACCAGCAGAACCCTATGCTACTACAACAGTGGAGAGAGAGAGAATGCAGCTAACTGCTCCCTGCAGTTTGTTTACCACCACACTTCCTCAGCGCACACTCACCAGGGCTTTGTGGGACTGTGAGAATTTCTAAAAATAATCAAGAAATGTGTTTCCTCCTTTGGAATCTTGAGAGCATCTTTTTCACCAAAATGGAGACTGCCGTCCTGTATATTTTTTTCCATCCAGCTGCAAACCATCTGGTGAATGTCAGTTCTTTGCCCGTGTTGATGTGAAGTGGAGGGAATGAGGATCTAACAATTTATCCTGGCAGAATTTCAGTGCTGTGTTTAGGGATAGCTCCCTTGTGTTTCAGTTTAACCTGCTTTGGAGCACTTTCTGTGCTGTGCTGAGTGGCTGCTGACCACGCTTTTATAAAGGACTTCGACATAACTTATTTTATTTAATTCATGTGTTACTCCAACAAAGTGAGTTTTTACTGTACCTATTTTACAGATGATAAATGATGAGACTGAGAAAGTTGTTACTCTGTACTAGTGTGGAAAAATAAAAGTAATATCCAAGATTTTAACTGAGTATTTGAGGCTCCAGTTCAGTGCAGTGCCTAAGAATTTATAATGTTTTGTTAGGCTGTATCAGTTTAAAGGAAGTGGTGTCACTGACATAAGAAAAAGGATTCCCTTGCTTCTTCTGGTTTTTCATAGGGTATTGATGAAAATAGCTTCTCTTTTGCTGCACAGAAACAATTTCCTAGTTTTCAGTTCTTGCTGCTGGCAAGGGAAAACCTTTAATCTGGAAGAGAGACTCTTGCTATCACCAGTGGTGCTGATGTCCACCATCATTAACACAGATGCCAATCTTTGTGACAAAATACTGAGCCAGTATTGCAGGTGTCACAGAAGTCCCAGTGCCTTCAATTCGGGCATTGACATTCATGACCGTATGCATGAGGGGCATAGTAGCCGTTGACTGTGCCCACAAGAGCCATGGACAATGTGAAGGCTCTGGTACCACTGATGAGCCAAAGCAGGGCCTTGCTCCCAGAGCTCTGGGTGCAACTGTGGCATGCTGCTCTTTGAGATGTGGGTACAGACATAAAGTGATTTAGTTCAGTGAAAGTAGCAATAGGATGCTCCAGAGCTTAGATGTCTTTCCTATTAAACTTACTAATAGAAACAGAGTTGACAGCCCTTCTGCTCCTCCAGGTCAAGACCACAACAATTTCTGTTTTCTTCTTTTTTTTCTCCTCCCCTCCCCTCCTCTCCCTTCCCCTCCCCTCCTCTCCTCTCCCCTTTTATACTAGGGATAAAACTAGTAAGTTCATACTCGCTAAGCACATACTACCACTCTGCTACGTCCCCATGTCTTTCACATTCACTTTAAAGGAGGCACTCATATTGATGAGCAGAAGATAAAGGTAAAGTTTTTTTTCTTGAAGTAAGATACCTCCAAGAATCAGTCATTTATTGTCACATTTTATACCCTACTTCTAGTAGGGAAGCATAGCTATTCATAATACCATTAATTTCTTCATTCAACAAATGTATTGTATATATCTAATATGTATCAGTTAAAAGGCAGAATTTCTATCTTCACTGTATTCATAGTTTATAAGTGGAGTCACTCTTACCTTAGTATTCCTTTGCTACTCTAACAAAAGTCTTGAGTGGGTAAGTTATAAAGGGCAGAAATTTACTTTCTCACAGTTCTGGAGATAAGGAAGTCCAAAGTTAAGACACAGGATCTGGTGAGGGCTTCTGACTTCATCCTTACATAATGAAAGAGGGAAAGACAATGAATCTGTTCCTAATCGTATGCATGCGGACTCTGTCCTCATGACAATCTTTTTTTAAAGGACTTGCCTCTTAGTACTATCACATTAGCTATTTTGTTAGAGAGACAAAGCATAGATATAAATGCCCAGATATAAATGTGTGATTGGCTATTGAATGGGAATTGCCAAGATGAGGCACAGAGTCCCATGAAGGGCAGAGGAGAGATACATTAAGAGATTCAGAGAAAGGCTATTGAATGAGGCAACAGCTGAACTGACACTTGAAGGTCAAATTAAGATTTCTGTAGAACTGAGGGGAATAGTATGTAAAAAGTACTGGTAACCAAAAGCTTGGCACATTTGGAATAGCTGGGAAAGGACAAGATTAGACTGGGTTATGAATGACAAGGTTTGAGGCTGATACATAGTATTGAGAAAAATCATGAAGAACCTTGACTGTCAAGCTGGGAAAAGCCATTGAGGGGTCCAGGCAGTGAGTGCCATAGTCAGGTTGTGCTTTAGATGCGGGATAAGGGATGGACGTAGTGAAGAAGATGAGCCAAGAGCAGTTCTTCTTTCTCTTGAAAGTTGATGCTCATGAGCTGAGCAACTCTGAGAGCTGTGGGGAAGGCAGGAAGACCCAGCAAACCAGTCCCATCATCTGGCAATCAGAAGGTGACAGCTGTTCCAGCCACTTCCCTGTGGTGCAGGAGCCTCTGCTATGGGAGAATGCTCCAGCCATCCTTGGTGCCCAGGGACACCTCATCGGCCAAATAAAGCTGTGATTGGCACATGTAGCCACCAGGCCTTAAGGAGTAAGGAGTTCCAGTATTGCTGTCATGTTCAGGAACCTAGAGAACTTGACAACGAAGAGGACTCAGATTAGCCTTGCTGGATAATGACAGCAGCGGTGGTTACAGTCAGGCTGGGCCTGAGGCCAAGTGAGTTGGCAGGGTTTGCCTGGCCTCTGCCTTGCCCCACTCAGCTCCATCTGTCTAACCATGGGTGTTAGCCTTCCAGAGTACTGGGTTTCAAATCTGGTTATTTAGAAAAGAGGAAGAGGACATATTAAATGTATGCTTATAGTTTTAAAAATTGCCTAAAATAGTTTCAATACGAAAATAGGAATCCTTTAAACACTGATCCCATCCTTTGGTTACTCTTTTGTTTGCCATTATTATTTATAAAGAGATACCAAAATTAATATATGTGCAAAGACATTTTCAATGGGGCAGCAGAAAGAAAACCTAATTCAAAATGCCTTAAGCAAAAGTAGATTAACTGCTCAAACAACTGAAATGTCCAATGATGCTTTAAAATATAGTAGTAGGATCAGGAATTCAAAATTGTTTTAAGGATTCTCTGATTGCATTGCCAAGCTTAGAGCATTTTAATTGTTCAGTATTCCAGTAAAAAAAGACAGTATTTTTTATGGAAGCCAAAGACGTGGATTTTAAACTGACTTTCCTGCTTTGGACCATTTGACACTACAAAGGTTAGGGCAATCTAGGGAAACTGGTTAATTAAGTTGGGGTTCCATGGTAGTTGGAGAAAGGTAATTTCTTGGAGGAACTATGGATACCATTACTTGTCAAAGGGGGAAGACAGCAAGTCAAAACAACAGACAACCAGACTCAAATGAATCTTTGGTTTTCTGAGCTATGTAGACTAAAAGTAACTAGTTCTGTTGAAGATTATCGGCTGCTGATGATAATGTTAATGTAGATTATCACTGATATTTCTAAAGAGGTTTATGTCATTTGGTATCTACCTTCTTGAGATTTTTCCTAGTCAGGAGAGTGGCACTTTTCTAGGTCAATGTATCCTTTACCAGTTATAAGGAAGGTGAGATTATCTAAGCACGTGCTCTGAAAATGCTTCAGTCAGATAACTTTAAGTCATCGCTTGTATCTATACCAAAATTTCATAGTTAAGACAAAAATTTCACATGGCTTTTGGGGAAGAAGCATGAGGAATGGTGATGCTGATGATAGTTTCTGCTTACCTAAAGTAGTACTCGTTCCTTGCCAAATAGTTTGCATGTAATGTTAATTCTCATTGCTTTGGTGATATTACTTACTCTTTATATTTTATACACAAGTAAAATAATGCTTAGAATGAATTTCCTACGGGTATGAAGTTAAAGCATTTCCTTTAAGATCTGGAATTTAACTCAAGGTCTACCTAATAACTACTTTTTACTAAAACATGGGTATATTTAATAGAAATATTTGAGAGGGAACTTGCTGCAAGGTAGTAATTAAAAGAGTATATAAAATATTATCTTAAAAATTGTGGTAAAATATACATATCACAGATATGTATCTTTAAAAAATATAAGGATTGATATCATCCATCTCTAAAACTTTTAGTCTCTTACCAAACTGAAACTATGTACACATAAATAATATCATACTTACTATTTTCTCTGATCATACCTCGTGGCAACCACCTTTCTACTTTCTGCCTCTGTTACTTTAACTATTCTAGGTACTTCATGTAGGTGGAACCATGCAGTATTGTGATCAGCTCATTTCACTTGGTCATCAAAGTTTATCTATGTTATAGTATATATGAGGATTTTCTTCCTTTTCAAGGCTGAATAATATTCTGCTGGGTACATATGGCAGTTGTTGCTTATCTGGGCATCTGTGAATAGACACTTGGGTTACTTTCACCTTTTGGTTATAATTAATTAATGCTGCTAAGGTAGAAGTTTCCTGGCTTTCAAACTTTAAAGATATATATCCAGAAATGGACTTGCCATATGGTACAGTAATTCTGTGTTCACTTTTTAAAGAACTGCCATAGTGACTACACCATTTTTTTTTCAAATTTTGTTTTTGTGATCTTTCCCCAGGAAGCCTAGGGATTTGAAAAATACATTCATGATGCAGCCTCAGGTGGTTCATATGCTGTAGTGGTGAACTTGTATCCATCTGAGAAGATTACAGGGTGCCCAGATTAAATATTGTCTCAGGATGTGGACTGCACCTTTTTAAATTCTTACCAGCAGAACACAAAATTCCCAGTTCCTCTAAGTCCTCATCAACACTAGTTCCTGCTTCTTTTTTCAACTTTTATTTTTGTAGTAGCCATCCCAGTGGGTATAAAGCAGTATTTCACTGTAGTTTTGATTTTCATTTCCCTAATGTTTAGGGAGGCTGAACATCTTTTTCATGAGCTTATTGGTTATTTGTGTATCTTTGCTGGAGTGATTTTTGCTTAACTCCTTTATCCATTTGTTAGTTGTTTTTGAGTTATAAGAGTTCTTTGTATATTTTGGATATTGATACCTTATTATATATAGGTTTTGCAAATACTTTAGGCATTCTGGATATTAACACCTCATCACACATGGTGGATTTTAAAATTTAAAAATAAGGTGAATTTTTAAATTCAAAAATATTTTTTAAAGTAAAAGACATATGGTCATTAATGCCCCCTCCAAATACACCCTCTTGCTTTGAACACACTTGTCCCATTGTTCTTGCCACCTTCTGAAGCGGTTCTGAAAGTCCTCTTTTGTGTCTTTAGTTACGCTGTCCTGGTATCCTGAACTGAGTCAAAATGTTTACCTGTCAGGGTCATTTTAACTTCAGAGAAGAGCCAGAAGTAGGATGGCTGCAGAGCCGGTGAATAAGGTGCATGAGAACACACTGTGATGTTTTTATGAGCTTTTTCATTGGGTGGCACTTGACAGCAGCACTCACTGTATTTTTTATCATACCTCATAAAGTTAGGAAAGAGAACTTCTGGAACTGTTTCAGAAAATGGCAAGAATAATGGAATAAAGTATCCTCAAAGCGAGTAGGAGTTCTTTGTGGGAGATTAATTGTAGGTGTCTTTTACTGTAATTAATTTTCATTTAAACATTTACCATATACTTTGATCACCCCTTATAGATATGATTTGCAAATATTTCCTTTCCTTCTATGTGCTGTATTTTTACTCTTTTGATAATGTCCTATGATGTTTAGAAAGTTTTAGTTAAGATGTGAACCCATTTATCTATTTTTTTTTTTTTTAGTCGTGTGTTTGGTGTCATATCCAAGGAAATCACTGCCAAATCGAATGTTATAAAGATTTCTTACTGTGTTTTCTTTCAAAAGCTTTGTAGTTTTCATTCTTATGTTTAGGGTTCTGGTCCATTTACAGTAAATTTGTGTACATAGTATAAAGTAGGAGTATAACTTCATTAGTTTGTATGTGGGCAAGCAGTTCCTCCAGCACCGTTTGTTGAAAAGATTGCCTTTTCTCCTTTAAGCAGTCTTGGCACATTTGTCAAAAATCATTTGACCATATGTGAGGGTTTATTTCTGGGCTCTCTATTCTATTTCTGTGGTCTATATGTCTTTGTGCCAGCACCACACTGTTTTGATTAGCTTTGTAGTAAGTTTTGAAATCACTGAGGGTGAAACCTCCAATTTTATTCTTCTTTTTCAAAATTAATTTGGTTGTTTGAAGTCCACTGAGGTTCCACATACATTTTAGGATGAATTTTTCTATTTATGAGAAAGTGTTGTGATTTTAACAGTAATTGTATTGAATGTGCAAATCACTTTGAAGGATGAAAATTTTTAGGTAGGCCAAATTTCATAACTTGGGATGAATATTGGAAGAAGTTCAGCCAGCAGTTCAATTTGTCTAAGTCCATCTCAGTAGAAGTGTTAATCTAACTATATAAGAATATATTCTTTTTTATTGGGCTTGATTTTATTCATATTTAGTAAAGTAGCTTTCTAAGGTGCTAGTTGTAATCAGAATATATTTACCTGCATTATTTTAATAGGCAGGACTATCACATTCAGATTATTTTTTCATTTTCCTTTAAGATATTTTTCTCATTAAATTTCTAGGGCTGTATAAGTTGGTTTTAGGCTAAAAATAGTACAGTTGTTATTGCTGACAATGTTTCATGTGGAAAGCGTAGCCCATTGCTTTACAAACAGAAAAAAAAAACTTTTTTTGAAAAATTGAATTTATTGGTACATTCTAGGTAGACAATACAGTTACATTCATTACTGGGATCTTGTACCTTTACATGCTAGGTCTTGGTTCTCATTTTTTCCCCTTGTCCCCACCCTCCCTTCACCCCCTTCTCCCCTCCCCACCTTCAAACACTTTAATTCCATTTTTACATTTTCTCATATTTTTTCCTTTTCCCTCCTTCCCCTTTCCCTATCCTTCTCACTGTCCCTACACCTTTGGTCCTTTTCTTCCTATTTCACATTGCTAATTGCCCCGAAAAACTTTTTAAAAGTGTATTTTTTAAGATAGTAGGAGAGCTCGGCCAGGGATTTAGCTCAGTGGTTCTGCTGCCTGCTTCATAGGTCCTGAGTTTGATCCCTGGTACCCCTCACCCCCCACAAAAAAAGATAGTATGAGAGCCATGCTTGCTGAAAAGGTGCACGTAAAATTACAATGGATTAAGGTTTCTTGCACCAACATTATGTTTGTTTTCCCCCTACAGGCATCATAGAAAGCAAGATTCAAGTTCCTTCTACTGAACGCATTGCTGATGGACAGAGGGGAAGGAAAAATGAAAAGAAAAGATTAAACTCAGAGTTGGCACACTATAGCTCATGGGCCAAATCCAGCTCACCACCTGTTTTATAATATATATATATATATTGGAACACAGCCATTCTCAGTCTTTCAGGCATTGTCTGTGGCTGTAGAGTTGAGTCGTTGTGACAGAGACCATATGGTCCACAAAGCCTAAAATAGTTACTACTTAGTTCATTACAGAAGTTTGTTGACCTCTGGACTATACTGTAAAAAAATTGATAAATGAGAAATTTAGGTTAGTTGTCTCATTTTAAAGAACGCAGAAATGAAGGCAATGCTGTCATACATCAGCCATTGAGAGTGAAGTGTTCCAGGTTGGTAGCATGGAGCAAAATGAAAATAACAGATGGACTTTAGCAGATCTGGATTGGGGCAGTGTCTACAGACAAGAAATGCTAAACTGGAATGTCTGCAACATGTAAAGTCAAGGGAAGGCAAGGCATGATCCTCACATCCCCAGTGAGATTTCTAAGGAGTGAACAGGATGGCACCAGGAAGTAAAAGCAGCAGGGGGAGCGATGATAGGTGTCTAGGTACCACCGCCGTGCACACGTGGAGCTCTTGGGTGCTGCGCAATATAGTGTTTCAATGCAAAATCTAAATCATGGTGCATGGGGAGACCTACATATCAATGGACACGAAGCAGCAACAAGCATTAGGTTCAGTTGGTCTGTGTGATTAGCAGAACATGGCAGAACTGGTGGTGTGTTACTTCTGTGATTAGGTTATAGAGCACAGAAGCTTCCTTAGACCATCCCCCAATTCTCAATAAACTCTCTTACTGGAGATGCGAATGAATGAAAGAGAAAAGATAATAAGACACCAATCACCTGGACTTTTCATTTTTCTTTCCCTGGCTCAGCATGGGATCAGAGCTGAGACCTTTCAGCTTCCTTCCTCCATCCCCACCTGCTCATCACCCAAAGTCCCCTTCCATGAAAATGGACTGAAATTCTTACTGTTTCCTTCCATTGAAGACAGAGGGTAGGATCTTGAGGGTGATTCTTTACATTTTTTTGAATTCTTTATTTTAAAGACCAATGGTTCTAAG
The DNA here is from genome assembly GCF_012274545.1 of Fukomys damarensis. Classification (NCBI taxonomy): domain Eukaryota; kingdom Metazoa; phylum Chordata; class Mammalia; order Rodentia; family Bathyergidae; genus Fukomys; species Fukomys damarensis. Next base: position 19,145,065 of record NW_022900948.1, read on the forward strand.
CATTATAATATAACCCTATTTCATCCTACTTGGGAACTTTTAGTAAATTGGAACATTATTCTGGTGGATTAGTTGGCTAGCATGAAATTGTCATTTGAATAATAATACACTTTGAGCCAAAACTCATTCGCTTTCTGAACCATAAAAATTAGAATGGGCTTGACTGATATGTTTCCAAGGGAATAAAAACTGTCTGTAGAAACCTTCTTTGCCTTTCTCATCTCAGCTCCTATTTTTAGGTAATCACATGCAAAAGTTTAAAAAATAGTGTCTATAACCATTATCTATAAAGAGTGCTAATGTCATCATGTCACCAACATAAATTAATTTGGGAATATGTATCTGTTCATTCACCCTTTAAAAATTTAGTAAACATATACCACTTTCCTGCTTTCACAGGCCACCAGGAACATTGAAAAAGCAATAAATCTGTTTGTGAATGGTTCATAACCAACCCAAGTTAGGGCAAGTCCATCAGTCGATCTGGTAGGAGTTACAATAATGTATATTAAAAAGTTATAGGGATACTTTGTAATAATTTTATAATTTTAAAATTTCAGTGAAAAATTTGATTTTTTTACATGAACATATCACTATTTAGTCCTTATAGTCATGGGTTGGCATTTTTACTAAATCAGAAAAAATGGCTATAAACATGAAATTTCTTTTCTTTTTTCTTGCTTTTTTTTTTTGTTTGTTTGTTTCAGGGATTGAACTCAGGACCTTACACTTGCCAAGCAGGTGGCAGCACCACTGAGCTAAATCTCTGGCCCATAAAATTTGTTATTTATACCTGATTATCTCTTTGGGTAATATTTGGAAATGACCAAAATTATAGGCAGAATACAATTTAAGTGGAAGTGAGATACTTTATAATCAGAGCAGAAATTAAGTACATGTTGCACCACTGCAAAGCTGTATGTTTCATCAATACATAGCCTCTTGAAATTATTTTTATATAATTTTCTAAGAATCAAGAATCATCTCTATAGTATCCATAACTCTGGAGAGTTTAATGCTGAATCTTTTAATTACTTTTTATATCAATATTATGCTTTGGACAACTACATCTATCTAAAATTTAATAGCCACACATGTGTGAATACCGAATAGTTTCTCTGGTGTGAAAAACTATAATAGTACTCAAGATCCTAATGGGATAATTAACAATGTGAAATAGGAAGAAAAGGGCTAAAGGTGTAGGGAAAGTGGGAAGGGTAGGGGAAGGGGAATAAGGGAAAAGGAAAAAAATGTGAGAAAATGAAAAAATGGAATTAAAGTGTTTGTAAATGGGGAGAGGAGGAGGGGGTGAAGGGAGGGCAGGGACAAGGGGAAAAAATGAGAACCAAGA
>NW_022900948.1:19146618-19186024 GCF_012274545.1 Fukomys damarensis
ATTATATATATATAATACCTAGCCAGGCCACCATGTATCAGTCAGTGTTTACTAGAGAAACAGAAATGTCATGAGATATGCAAGTACAGAAGAATTTACCACACTGGCTTACAGTGGCCACCTACAGAGTTGGATGTAGAAGTCTATAAAGGATCTGCACACTGGAGGCCAAAAAATTCAGCTGAAGGTCTGGAGCTCACTGCAGAGTCCATATCAGAAGGCTGATGGGTCTGCAAAGAAAGGCTGAAGAGTCTGTGCCAGGAGGCTCAAGAGTCTGCTCTGGAAGTTAAAGAATCTGTGCTGGAAGCCAGGAGATGACGTCCAAGGTGAAGGTGAAGGCTGAAGCCCCTCTGAAGGAACAGAAGCAGATCCAACCTCCTGCATTTCCCCTCTGTACCCTCCAGAGGACAAGCCATCCTAGGATGAGTCTTCCACACACTAGGAGTGGAATTGCTGAGCCAGTGTAGCTGAGCTTCTCTTCCTCAAGTTGACATAATCAGTCAACCATTGCACTATGTTATTTCCCTAACATGAAAAGTGAGACCACTAAACATATGTGTTTGTTTTTGAATGGAAGTGCAAAGTTTAGGCATTGTCTTTTATGTAGTAGAGAGGTTGACTCCTAACCTAAAATCTGAATTTAAGAACCAGATGTGGGCATATTAATTGGTTTTAGGCATTCTGTTATCTAGGAAGAGCAACACATTTAATAGCTAAAATTAGAAGGGAGGCCAAAAAACAAAATCTCACAAAGCTTGGCAAACCAACGTAGGTGGGGTGTTATAGTAAGAAACTATGCCAGGCAAAAAGATGTAATCACACTGAGATATAAGTGGCAAAAGGTGCTCTAGGAATTGGGAAGACAGTACTGTTTCACCCTTATGCCGGGATTTGTGTTTGGAAGGATGACAGTTGGAGTTAGTAGCCATTCACATTGCCACACATTTTTATAGCACACTTTTTATTACTAAGATTGAAACACCTCACTGTGATGGGTGAGGAGGTGATTGGAGGAGGCCAGAAGGAAAATTGTAATGCATGTGGCTTTCATCTCTCTTAATTGTTTAAGCATAGGAAAAAGAATCTTTTGGTTTTTTTGTTTTTTAAATGAAAGTGTTAACCAAAATAGTTACAGCCCCAAGTTGCAGAGAGCTTGCTCTGCGGTAGGAACTATGTTAAGGGTTTTATGTACATCATCTCATTTAATATCCCTTGTGTTCCCCTGATTCTCAGTCTCCTCAAACAGTAAAATTCTATTCTAGAACTGCTTGTTTATGGTTTTGTAGCAGAAGCACCATAAAGGGATTCTATTTTATTTACAGTGTGGAATTTATATAGTCTCTTTTACCCTGGGCTTCCTTAGAGCTACTCTACGCTTTGAGATAGTGAGCAGGGTGTTCCTGAGCCCTGAAGGAAGTGGTCCTTTTCTCCTCACCCAATGCCAGGCTCAGACAAAAGAGAGTATGTTTCTTGGACTTTTTGTAAGAGAAAGTACCTTTGTTTTATTTCCTCTTGGTAGAACTGAAAAGTGGAGACTTACCCCAGCTCACCTCTGTGTTCTGGGTCCCTCGTTCTTGGATTCACCTCTAATGTAATACTTACGTAATGTCAGGGCAGGAAGTATGGCTTTCCTGCCTGGAGGACATAAACTGGCCCTGCCCATGTAGACACCTTGAAATTTCACTGAACATTCTTCACTGTTGTAAAAGTAGTAAGACAGATCTGTCTTAGATACCTTCCATTAAGCTCAGTGCCAAAGAGAAAGCCTGATAAAAACAGGTAGAAGTAGCAGTTTTCACTGAACATTCTTCACTGTTGTAAAAGTAGTAAGACAGATCTGTCTTAGATACCTTCCATTAAGCTCAGTGCCAAAGAGAAAGCCTGATAAAAACAGGCAAAGAAGTAGCAGCTCCAAATATTGTGAGTGGTTCACCATAGAAGCGTTGCTGTTTTTTAGGAGAATCTGATCCCCCTACCTACCCTGTAGATGGAGACTGGGTCTTCTGTCCTTTAAGCAAAAAGATGTTGCAATTCTACTCCTTTCAATGAGCCACCAGCAGAAGGCACCCACCACTGCACTGTGAACACTTTCTCTTTTTGAAGAACTTTCCCACCCTTCTTACTGCCTCTGAGTCTCCTCTCCTAAACTTGTTTTCACTGGTGGTACTTAGACATGCTTCTTTCTCTCCTCTGGGTGCACTCTAGGATTTGATCTAATTGTCCTGCTGTTCGAGTGTCACTCAGCATTATTACTGGGAAGATGAATGGGATGTGGGTCAGAGTTCATCAAGAAGGCATCTGCTTACTTACACTGCCTAGTGGAAGCACTCAGAGGCGATCTTTAATGAAATCTTGCAAAAGATTTGCACAGAGTAGACTACACTCTATCTTTCTGCAGCTAGCATGACCAAAAACTGGTCCTTTCCTGGAGGAACAGAAAATGAATAAACAGCAAGTAGGAATAATTCTGCAGGAAGTTCCTTTCTTGGGGTGTCTTCTTTTGTAGGGGAGAAAAACGACTAGACAAGGAGTATGATTAAAGAGGGAGGCGAAAATGGAAGATTTTGAATAGGTCCTAACCATTGGCCTGTTCTGCTTGATCATAGAAAAATGTCACCAAAGAAGAGTTTCCATTCCATCGCAAAGACTCTCACACAGCGTTTCCCCTGGCCTCGGGTTACCGTGCCATCTCGGGTTCAGGTTCCCTTACTGGACTCTCAAGTTGACGGTTCTTCTACTTAACCAACTAGAGTCCCACTTATGAAGACCTAGACTTGTTCTGGAATTTGGCACAAGTGGGACAATAGCTCCATTGTTCTTTTGCCCTCCTGAATAGAGCCGATGTTTCCTCCGTTTAATTCGGTCACGGGGGGGGGTATTATGGGGTCTTTGGAGACTCACCTTCCTTTACGCCCCTTTCTTTCCTCGAAAGAGGATCGTTGTGTGTTCCTTTCTGCCCTCGCCCATCAAACCTGTTTGGAGGATCCCAGGGGACACTGACCTTTTATACTCTCCACAGAGTAAAACTTGGGAGGGGGAGAAAGAGCCACAAATCATTTTAGTTCAGGTTGTCACCTGAAGCTTGTGGTTCCTTCTGTACCTCAGGGCAGACACATCACAGCTGCCCAGGAGATCCTTAGCCCAAACACTAAAAATATCCACGGCGAGGAGAGCCCGGCGTTACCTAAGGCGTGCAGCAGAAGTGGTCTCCTAGGATGGGTGGAGATCCCGCCACCGGCGTGCAGCGCCGCCGGAGTCCCGGAGTCCCGGAGTCCCGGAGTCCCTGCGCAAAGCGCACACTTGCTATCGGGGTTCCCTGCTGTCGTCCGGGGACTCCGCAGAGCCCTGGCTGCTCCGGTGGGCGCATTCTTGCTTGCCTCTCCGCCTAGCACGCTCTCTTCTCTGTGCGCTGGGCTCCCAAGCGAGCGCTCAGTGTCCCGCTCTGAGCATGCGCGGCCCGGCGCCCTCCCCGCCTCTCCAGCCCCCCTTCTGCCCCCTACCCGCCAGCCTTTTGCTCCTTTCCTTTCATTATACAAACAGGAGATCCTGAAACCTGGACCCTGTGCAGGCAGCAGTGCCAGTGGGAGGCGGAGGAGGAGGCAGAGAGCAGGATGAGCGCCAAGGGGGATCTGTGATCCGGCGCCCCCCCGCCTCGCGCGCGCGCGCATAACACTCACACACCCGCACACTCGCCAAACACACACTCGCTTACGCCCGCGCCGCTCACTCGCCGGCTCGCTCTCCCACGCAGGCGGAATGCAGCAGCGCCCGGAGAGCGGGTCTCCAGCCGCTGCCTGAATGCACCTAGCAGCCGGGAGCCAGACCGCCCAGTAGGGCACCCAGGAGGACGCTCAGCCGCCCGAGGTGAGTGTGGCGCCCGCAGCCGGGACAGCTGCGGGAAGTCGCTGCAGTTGGGGAGCTCGGGCAGGTTACAGACCCCAGGCAGCGGTGCAGGTGCTTATGGATTTCAAGGTGCAGCGCCGGGGCTGTACCGGAGACGGTGATCCCAGGCGGTGCCTCCTCCTGCGAGGCGCCAAATTGACCCAGCAGAAAGCAACCGCCTCGCTGCTCGTAAACTTTCCTCTCCTGTCATTCGGGAAACGTGGAGACAAAGGGGGCGTGGAGGCTTTCAGCGTCCAGTTACACCTTACTGAAGGCATTCCTGGCTGCGTTGCAAGCCGGCGCGCGTGGGCGGGTGTGCGGGCCGGGCGGGTAGCTGTTGCCAAACCCTCCCACTCGGCAGGGGATGGGATTTCCCTCCTTTGGCTGTAGGCTTTGAGATTGATTTTTGCCTCCGGCGTGTTCACCTGCCATCCATCCTTTCACCCTCCCCTGCACTAGAGGCGCATAGTAGTGGTGTGTGTGTGTGTGTGTGTGTGTGTGTGCACGCGCTCGGGTGTGCGCGCGCACTTGGGGGTGTCACCTGCTCGAGGGGCATCCCTAAGCTTTCTCATTCAGTGCCAGAGGCGCCGGGGTGAGGCTTGGGTCAGTGTGGGGATGAATGATGAGTTACAGAAAGGCTCGCCATAATCACCTCCTAGAAACGCTGGGCGCCAGGATCTCTCCTCCCTGGGGAAGGTGCAGTCTTCACGCTTCCCTCGGCGGCAGGGCTGGGAGCTGGATGGGGCTGTGGTGGTGGCAGCGGTGAAAGTGGCAGCTGGGGCTTTATTTTTGTCTTGGGGTTTTCTGACACACACGTGTGGAATATGTAGAGGATTCTTGGTTATTAATTTTCTTTGTGGGGATATCGTTTTTTTTTTTCCCCCTTTCAACGTGTTTCTTGGCAGAGCTGTTTTGCCACCTGGTACATATTTGGTGGACAGTCGTGGTTCTGAATGAATCTTCGGTCCAACGAAAAAGGTCCAGGGAAAAGGATCCCTTAAGAAGCCAAACCCATTGGGACAGGATCTCAGAATGTGGAGCGCTTGTCCACATGTGGGGAAAGCCTGAAATCAAATAGCCCTTTCAAACAGCTAAGGCTCAGTCAGGATGTGAGGAGTCCAGGATCAGGACAAAGGGGAATAAGAGAAGATGGGCAGAAGATAGCTATTTAGGAGAGGTGTGACCACAGGCCAATTAAAGCAAAAAGAGGTCCAGTGTGAGGAGCTTAACTGGGCAGTTTTCACTGTACTTCTGTCTTTGGCAGCTTCTATTCGTGGACTGGGAGTTGGTTTGGTGGTATTCAGATTATCACATCTGGGGCAAACTTGATTATTCCTGGGTTTACCTTTAGCATAATCATACATAAATTCTTTAGGTCTACAAGTGCCTTGTGTGGAAGTTTCTCCATTTTGGCATGTTTGTGCCTGAAACGGGGGATGGGCAGGCACTTACATTTTTGGCTTTTTGTACCAGAGTTTTCCATTTTGGCATGTTTGTGTCTGAAAGGAGGGATGGGCAGACACATTTTTGGCTTTTTGTACCACAGAGTTTGGGATTTGTAAGGAAACCATGCAGATGGAAGCTGGCAGGAGGAAATCCTGGGAGCTCAGACTCCAAACTCCTGACTGCTGGTCATCAGAGGGGTTCTCCTCACTTTGAAAGGATGGATAGAGGCCATTTCTCTGCTGTTGCTGCTGCTGCTTGGGATAGTAACCTGTTTTTGTTTTTTTGTTTTTTTGTTTTTTTTTGCTCAACATTTTGTGACTTCGAAGTGGGAGAAAGTACAATGTATATGAGATACATTTTTAAAAGTTCACACATGAAAGAGACTTTGACTCTTGTTAGCATAGCCAAAGGGGGGAAGAGAGATGGCGGGGGAGGGAAGTAAAAAAAGGAGAATTGAGAAAGGAATACACATTACTAAAAGATTAGTTTTTATGATTTTTAAAAGGAATTTATGAGACAGAAATCTGAAAATACTGTTTTTTCTTTTTCAAATAACTAGTGAAGACCTTTCCAGAAATATTTTCAAGTTGAAATTGGCATAGAGGGGGTTTAAAAATAATTGTCCGAATATGTCCTTTTTATTTCTTAGTGAATGTTCTCATAATTTTCCTAGCAAATCTTGGCAAGAAAATATCAAGAAAGGGGGTGAAGGGAGGGCAGGGGTATGGGGAAAAAATGAGAACCAAGACCTGTCATGTAAAGGTACAAGATCCCAATGATGAATGTAATGGTACTGTATACATAAAATGTAACAATAAACTCAATGAGAAAAAAAGGAAAATATCAAAATTTTTTTTGCTTTTACTAGAAGAGCTTTTTATTAGCTCTGTTAGGATGTATTTCCTCCTCCTTCATCTGTAAGATCACTTTATTTTGATCATATTCATATTCTATTTGCAAGTACTCATTGGCTACATATTCTGTATTCAGCATTGGACACCGTATAAAATCTTATAATAGTTCTGACTCTCAAATAGTTTACAATCTATTGTAAGTACAAGATTGACACACATGAAATAATAAAAGCAAAATATTCCCATATTGCACTATGAGCTCTTAACATATGTGCTATGCAGTCCATCTTCTCCTAGATCTTCTCAACATTTAGGAAGCATGCTTTGGTATTTATTATGTGCTTGAGCCTGGAAGAGAAAACAATAAGGAAGTGAAAAATGGTTCCTACCTTCAAGAAGGGAGAAACAGTTAGATGTACACTCCTAAGTGAAATAAATAAGTCACACATGTATAAATACTGAACAGTTTCTCTGGTGTGAAAAACTATAATGGTACATGAGATCCTAATGATATAATTGACAATGTGAAATAGGGGAAATGAGAAGGGTTGTAGGGGAAAGGTAATAAGGGAAAAAATTTTTTAAAAAACCCCGAGAAAATGAAAAAATGGAAATAAAGCATTTGTAAATAGGGAAGGGAGGAGGGTGTGAAGGGAGGGCAGGGACAAGGGGAAAAAATGAGAACCAAGACCTGTCATGGAAAGGTACCAGATCCCAATAATGAATGTAACTGTACTATATACCTAAAATGTACCGATAAACTCAATGAGGAAAAAAAAGAGATTATAACTGCGTAGTAAATCAAATACCAACAGAATAGAGATGTAAGTTAAATTTTGTCCCATTTGGTATTTGAGCAGGTGATCCTTGAGATACTTGAAAAAAATAGTCTTTACATGTAGGGAAAGATAGAAGCGTCATTCTGGGCAGAGGAAATGTGTGAAGGTGCTCGATATATTGGGATAACTGTAAATCATCCCATGTGGCTGCAGCCATAGAGACAGGAACAGAACCTTGGTGATGCTAATTAACAACTAAGGCTGAGGAGTGAGTGTTTGGATAGAGATGTGGTCAAAATGCCATGGAGGCCAAGGGAAGGCCTCCAATGAAAGGAAGGTGAGAAGATCAAGAAGGTTTGTTGGGAAAGTTGATACAAGCTGTGTCTAGAATGAGGACAAGAAGAGAAAGACTTTCAGGCACAAAAATCTGTAATAGCAGTAAGGACTACTATTCTATGTGGCAACAGCCAGAGATGTGTGATTTTGTCTTTCTGTAGTGGTGCAACATCAAGCCAGAGAGGTAAACTGGGACAAGCAGTGACTGAAACTGTCCTGAGCAAAAGAGCTTCAGTGTCATGCAAAAGGCTAGGAGCATTTGAAGGTCAGAAAAGCTGAAGATAGAACAGGGGTTGCATTAGAGAGCGATGACTGTGACCACAGCATAGAGGAGGAGTTGGAAGTGGTGAGACAGGAGGCAGGGAGCCTGCTGTGGAAATACAGATGTGAAACGATTAGGGTGGTGGAGGAGGTGTGGAGAGCAGCAGAAGCAAGTGAGAGAAGGAAAGCCTGTTGATTACCCAAGGATCTCTTTCTATGCATTCCCTCTTCATCTTCCACTTCTACAGTATTTGTTCACTGCATGGCAAAGGCAAGGTATTCACAGCTGAGTCTTCAGCATTCAGCATAGGCTTGGTACAGAGTAGGGGCTCAAAACATATTTGTTGAATGAATGATTAAATAAGGGATTGAGAAATCCAGTCACAAAGTGATAATTCTGCATGAGAATGGTGGCAGCTAAATCATCACACTTGCATTTCTCCAAGATAATCAACTTTGGGAGGTCAGTGAAAAAATGTTCCAGGGAGACCACAGGTTAATAACAAGGACACATTTTTCTCAGCTACCTCCATCAAGAACACCTGTAATCTGAACTATTAGTAGGAAATAGCACCTATATATAATATTTTTATTTAAAAATATGACTGTGTCTTGGAGGCAATAGTAATTACATAATTAATTAACACTACATAATAGGTTGGCAGTAAATGTGAATCCCCTTTTCTTACTTCTTGTCATAATTTATAGATTTCATGTACTATGTAAGAACTGTTAAAATAAGCTTGAACCAGGGATTTTGTAACCAGGGAACTATAAGTTCTCATTAAAAAATTCATGGCATCTTGGAATTCTAGGATGTGGGCCAGACCACTCATGATCTAGATCTCAGCCATGCAGCCCTAAGCCTTAGCCCCTTAGTGAACCAAGCCAAAGCATGCTGAGTTCGCATCCAAAAACACAAGCCTGAGATACCAAAACCAGAAGTGGATAGTCAGGATTTGTTTGCAGATTGTCTGCAGGAGGTGAAGGAGAAGGAGTACCAAAGATAGAACTTTGAGTTTGCTACTGGATAAATGGTGGCAGAGGACTTGGGATAGAGGATTGCACAGGAAGGTAAAAGGCTCAGTGATGCTATTCAGGAAGTGATTTTTCAGCGACACTGGAACATCTTGGAAAATATTAGGACAGATGTTCCAGAATAGAATGGCTTCACAGGAAACACCATCTATTGTTCACATGAAAGAGATGTCAGAAAAATCAAGAAACCAGAGAGTGAAAGTCTAAATCGCAGCATTTAGCCACATTTAGGGATAAAAGGGGACAAACAAGCTCCAGTAAAGAGCATAGGATGGGGATTCTCGGACAAGATGAAAAAGAGTTAACACGGCAGCAGAAGCCTCAGGACTTCACAGAAGCGACCGGGTGGGCCTGAGTAAGTGTTCACATGTGGGATCTGGTTTTGGCCTACCACATGGATGACTCCTCTCTTCACTTTACAGCTGAGCCTTCTGAGACAATTTTAACTAAAGAGAAACTGAAGGGATTGAAAATAGGGACCAACAACAACAAAAAACCCCACAATGAACAAGAGTTCTCTAGTGATGGAACAGCAGCATATTCCAGATCTCAGTGGGGAATGGACATAAGAAAATCCAGACAATGCACAGCCCTCAGCTGTTTATAAAGTCTGGCAGGGGGAGAGCTATGGTGCCGGCGAGAAAAGGTGCAGTGAGCTGCAGGGAAGTTCTTATCAAGGAGGAACAGACGGGAAGGAGTCTAAGGAGAACATAAGGTGTAGGGAACTAGAGCAGAGGAAAAGAAACAGGAGGATTCCTTGTCTCAAGAGCGTGGAAAGCACTGGGGACAGATACCAGGGTACTCTTCTTTTCACTGCTAAGTGATTGAGGTGCTTCCTGCAGTCCAGAGAATTCAGATCCTTGCGTGTCCTGGAAATCTAAGAATCCCCTTATGGGCCTAATAGTGTCACTTGGGCATGCAGGCTGATGAGCCTTGGTACTGTGGTGCGGTGCTGGGAGTACAGACTCTCCCATTAGACAGGCTGTTACCTGAATTAATTTGAGGCTCTAAATTAACTGAAATATTAATTCCAACTCTACCATGTAATCAACTATAATTTTGGAGCACTCAGTTAACATCTCTGTGCTTTCCTTTACCTCTTTGCTGAAAGTGAAGATAATACATAGAACCCATCACAAAAGATGTCAAGACCGGAAGAGTTAATTATTTGTACAGTTTGACACAGAGTAAGTGCTCAATAAATGATAGATATTATGTGTGACAACAGGTTAAACATGTAAAGCTTTGGCTTTGTGCTTGGGTCTCTAGAGATGCTGTGCTTTGATGTCTTTTAGATTTTTTTGATTGGTTATAAATAGTCAGATCTGATCCTATTTTCCTGAATATAAGAATTAAGTCAGCAGATAAAAATATGGCAGGGGTAGACAGACAAACTTGGCTGTCATAATCCTACAATGAATAGACTGCTGACCAATTACCTGTCAGTAAATTTACCTACTTGTCTACTCACACCTCCCTGGGGAAGATGAAAGTTTGCTTGCCTTCCGCTGTCTTTGCATTCTTCAGACTCATGGGAATCTTGCAACAGAGACTTTGCTATTTAGCAAATAATTTTCAGGAAAGTGACTAAATCTATTAGTTACACTACTTCTTTGGTAGCAAGGGATATAAACTCTAAATATTTCAGGTCTGATGTTTGCAACATTTCTTAGCAAATTAAATACTTCTCTGGAAAAGTTTGTAGAGTATTCTGAGAATTTCAGTGGATGTAGAAACTCTGTTACTTAGGTAGTTGGCTACTCTTTGCATTATATTCTGCAAAAAGTGTATGTTTTGGGAGAGTGGTCCTATCCATCCTACATATGCTCCTACCACTAAGCTACATTTTATAGTTACCCCAAAGATGTTTTGCTTCTTATCTTCAAGCTTTTGGTTTTGCTTTTCCTTCTTTCTAAAATTCTATTCTTGCTGTCCCATTCTTAACTCCTTTAGTTTTTAAGGCAAAGTCACTTAGTAGGGAAGATTGCTCTAAACTCTTAACTCTACTTGGTTTTCCTTTCTATGTTGTTTCAGTTGTCCCCAGTTTTATATTTGCAGTACCTGATGTAATGCTTGGCACAGTTTAGGTGTTCAGTAAACAGCTTGGATTGGAAGTTTAAATGTGTAACTTTTGCTCTTTTGAGTAATTGATGATGCCTGAGATAATGCAGATTCATATTTTAAAAATCATAGAATTTTCAAGTTCATAGATTCAGAGAAAATTCTCTAATCAGATTTCCAAATGAAATGAAAGGAGAAGCTAGTAATCAAAGAAGTAGTGTCAGAGGTAGGGTTGAAACCCTTATTTCTGAATTCTACCAAAATTCTACCCAGAACTCCAATCAGGTTGAGGTAAAGGCAACAGGGTTGTGTTAGTTTCTTTTCTCATTGCTGAGACAAAATACCTGACACCAAAAGATAAAGGAGGAAAGGTTTATTTAGCTCACCATTTGTAGAGGTTTCAGTCACATATTTGGGTAGCTCCAAGGCAGGGTGGATAGTAGACAGGCATCTCAGAGAAAAAACAGTTCATGACAGAAGGAATGTATCAAAACAAGCAAGGGACCACCACCACTTTCTATCCTTTTTATCATATCCAGGGTGCTTAGAGCTAGTAACACACCTTTAATCCTAGTGCCCTTGAGCCCAGCACTGCACCATCTATCAATCCCAGCATCACACACTCTAGATCCAGCCACTTCTGGAAAAGCTCCACATGTGACTGAATGAAGCTTTGTGGGGAAATCTAGACACAAGCTACAACAAGGGTTGGGCAAGCAAAGTGCTGGTTCTTGTCTTTATTTAAAATTCTAGTATTTTGTTCATCACTGAAGTTTGGCATTATGATTTTAAAACACTGCATTAAAGTATCACTTATCTTGATTATTGATTTTTTTTCCTGATTGTGCCTCACTTACCTGACCTTACTTGCAGCTCTGCTCTTCCCATAAAATGGTAGGAAGGATATTGCACAGCCTTCCAACTCTATCTACCATTAGCTTGTCACCACACCGTGTATGGTAAGTATCCTCATAGAAAATATTAAAGAAAATATCATTCAACATGGTAGTAAGGCTACTACTTAGATGTTTCATGACATGGTTGATTCATTAAGCAGTATACATTTCATTCTGTGGTAAGAACTAGACCAAAAAGATAAAAATGAAAGGCAAACAAAAGTTTTATCTATCTGTCATCTATCAGCTTATCTCTCTGTCTTACAGCTAGAGGAAAGTGTAGAGGTTTAGTCTAGTTTTTCAGTTTATGAATTTATGTATGTGGTTGCTTATCTACTATATTTTAAGTATTTTTTTAACGAATTAAGATAGAAAAAAGGAGACAATTATTGCACTCATCAACTTGGCTGGTCTTGGATTATAGCACTGTTACCCTGTATTGATTTTAGGTCAGAGGCAGAATAACAAAGTGTGGCCATTTCTAGTGAGAGGGAAGGAGGAGAGAGGAAGGGAGAGGAAGAAGGCAGAGAGTGAGAGAAGAAGAAGAAGAAGAAGAAGAAGAAGAAGAAGAAGAAGAAGAAGAAGAAGAAGAAGAAGAAGAGAGAGGGAGAGTAGAGGAAGAGGAAGAGGAAGAGGAAGAGGAAGAGGAAGAAGAGGAGGAGGGGGAGGAGGAGGAAGAGGAAGAGGAAGAGGAAGAAGAGGAAGAGGGGGAGGAGGAGGAAGAGGAGGAGGAATGGAATAGAAAGGAGAAAAAGAGGTAAAGGATATAAATTTTGAGGGTGTAGCTACTAGGTATCACACAAGCTACTGCCATGGGCTATCCAAAGGACTTTACATGTATCATATCATTAATATCTGTAACACACTAAAAAGAGTTATTGATGTTCCCATTTGACATTTGAGCAAATCAAGACACAGAAAATAGAGCCTAGCCCAGCTCTCTGCACCAGAGTAGGACTCCAATCCAGGTCCGGGTCCAAAGCCTGTGTTCATCCCACTTTATCCTTCTAATTCTCAGGGCTTGGAATTTCAGATCATAACATATCTTTCTCACTCTCTGTGAAGCCTTAAGTGACAGGCTTCCCTGGCTTGTTGGTGTTAACTGGATGTGAAGTCAGCAGTCAGCTCCACATCCTGCTGTTATTTCACCCTTATGTGGTACGTTTATCTTTTCCCATTCATCAATAACAACTTGCAGAAGGCATACATACACATAGGAAATAAATACCCTTGTTTGTGTGAGTATCATAAATTTGCACATGACACGAGAGCACATATTTTATATTGCTTCCATTATCTTAGAAAGGCTTTTTGTTTGGGTATTATGGCACAAAGTGTTCTAAAAATGCTCACAGACACAGACTGATGAGAAATTGATCATGTTGACTGGAGCAAATCTGTCACAAGGAGGGGTAATGTATTTGCATGGCTGGCTGTCAAGAGTTTCTGGAATGTCCTTTTTATTGAGGTTTCTGATGAGAAGCATGGAGCAGTGGCCCCTCATCAACATTTAAATTCAATGAAATACATAATCAAGTAGAATCAGATACAATTAACAAGAACAGTGTCTGGTTGAGAGTGCTGCTGTTCATCTCAGCAGTGCTACAAGCCAAGCATGCTTTATCATTATTCCCATCTTCCAGCCTTTGCTAGCTATTGCTTCCAGGCAAACCCACACACTCAAGTGCTCTAATAATCAGCCCACAACCTTCTCTCCTGGGGAGTCACAGGAATGGAAAAAAGAAAAAAAAACTAGATCTTTTCATTCACATTTGTTTTAACAGGAAATATCTGTATGTTTTTTTTTCCCCCTGCAGTGAATAAGCAATACAGTATTCTCTGTGGCCCCAGGAAAGTCTTCTTCTTCTTCTTCTTCTTTTTTTTTTTTTAACATGAGACACAGTTTCTGTCCAGCAAGTGTGCAACAATAAGTTTATTGTGTTCTCAGCAATTTAAAAATTAATTAACTGATTATATAGGTGCTAGAATGATATTCTGCACAGTATGCACATGATGCACCTTGTGAATCTCTTTCTCGGAAAACCACTGTCAACTGTTTTGTCCTTCAACTTTTTAGGTCCGTTAACATTTGCGTATTTTTAAAAACGAATTCATACTTTACATATTTTTACACTTACTGTTTGTTATAATTTCAATCAGAAGCAATTTGGTTTGATTAGCAAATATTTTAAAAATATTATTGTATGTGAAAGATGAATGCTATTTGCAATTTTAAAATAGAAAATGACTAATGAACAAGTTTTCTAACTTTTAGAAGTCACTTATGCATTATCGAAGAGTTCACATTCTAGCAAGAGATGAAATAATGAAAATGCTAACTTTGAAGTTAATGCATGGCAACAACTGTCAATTCTTATTGATTCACAAAATTGCTATGAGAGTAGCTCATTTCAGTTTTCTTTTTAGCTCAGATGAGAAAGTTGAGGTCCCTTGAGGTTAATTGACTTGCCCAGGATTCCACCACTGTTGATTGGAGAGGCTGAGAAGACAGGCTCTTTTCCTCTTTGTTAAGCTTCTCCTGATGCGATTCCACCTGACTACTCCAAATAAGGACAAGGGGACTAGGGAGCTTACGTTATGAACACTAATTTGAGCAATGACTCCCTACAAAATCAAAACTCATGCTTTATTCAAATGTTCACCCACAAGCTGCTGCAGAAATTGCTTTCTCATCTGTATTAGTCATATTTCTGTTGCTGGGAGGAAATATCCTACATACACAACTTAATAGAGAAAAGGTTTATCTTGTCTCATGGTTTCAGAGGTTCAGTCCATGGTTGACTGGCCCCAAGGCAGAAACATATGGTGGAAAGACATGGGAGAGGAAAGCTGCTGCTTATCTCATGGCATCCAGGAAACAAAGTGGGAGGGAGAGAGCCTGAATAGAAATAGAGTCCTCAAAGGTATGATCCCAATGACCTACTTCCTCCAATGAAGTCCCACTTCTTAATAGCCCATTTAGCTATGAACCTGTCCGAGTATGAACCATGGACCTAGTGCCCTCATGATCCATTAGCTTTCCAAAACCTCACCTCTGAACAAATGAGATATTTGTAGAACATTTTAGATTTAAACTGTCTCCCCATCTTTACTCGCCCATCTTATCCTTCTCCATGCTCTGTATTTTCTTCTGGGGCATCACATTCTCACATTAGACTAACATTTTGAAGCAAAGCAACAGTCATAATGTAAAATGAGATGTTATCCATGTTATGTGGGGAAGGTGTTCTTCTATAAACATGTAGTTTATTTTTCAGCTTAGCTTTGTGCCATCTTGAATCTTAAAGAATGAATTTCAAAACAAAAATGTGTTTTATCTGCCAATTAATCAAGTTATGAACTCTTTTTTATACTAATAGCTGAGTTTTTACTATTATGGGAGCTAAAATATAAGTTTGATTCTTAAATTCTCTTATAATCCTTCCCTGCTATGGAAACAGGACCAGTTAGTAAACCAAGAGCTTGGACTTTAGGATCAGATGGGCTGATTTTGAGTCCCAGCTCTGCCATTTACTAGCTGCCACTTGGCCAATCCCACAGTCTTTCTAATCTCAGGTCTTTCATTTGTGAGATAGAGTTAATCATAAACACCTCTCCTCTCACATAAATTTTACAAAGAATAAATAATTTCCCTTAATATCAAGTCTAGTATCCCATAAATACTAAACAAATTATAGCTATTATTATCTTTCATTGTTTTTTATATACACAGGAGATACAGCTAAAATGGCCCTTAGAAGCACTTGGACAGCAAGCTTAAAATTCTGGGTTGTTACATTTTCCTTTACAACACTTTAGCCTCCTTTTAACAAAATTAAGACAAATTAAGCAGTTGCATATATAACTTATGCTGCTATCCCCAATTTTTGTTAGATCTTTGTCAAATAACACCTTCAACCACTGCTGACCAATGAGTCATGGAATTCAGAAGCTCAGCAATTGATGAGAAAATTTGACCAATCCATCAAAACTCTGCTTTAAAACTAAATCTCTATCCTCTTTCACTGCAATACGCTATTTTCAAAGGAATGTTTGAGAATTTGGGAAAATGTGTACCTTCTTAATATGAATATGACATTATTAATCTCCATTGATTTAATTTGTGGCTTATGTTCCATTTTTTGTTTTGCTTTGTTTTTTTTTTCTACTGGTTATTTAGATGTAGATTTACAAATATGCTAGCGTAGAATCCTGGAATCTGTGGTAAGAACCTCAGCTCCCTACTCCAGGCTAGGACCTCGCCTTTCACACTACATAACAATAAGGAGTGCAGCCTGGCCTTTCCAAGTGACCATATGGATGTACCCAAGATAGAAGCCCACTGGGTCTGAGCTGTGACATATCAGTATCCTGGGACTTACAGTGGAGAAGATAAGCTTGATGTTTATCAAACATCCCAAACATACTTTCATCTTGGGTCTTAGCACTTGTTAATAGCATCTGGAAAACCTGCTTTGCAAAAATCTGTATGTCTCCTTTCCCACTATCTTGTCTGCCCAAGTGTTATCAGATAGGCCTTCCCTAGGAACTCCAAAACACTCCTACCATTAATCTTTGTCTTTCCTCCAATATATTTCCTCATTAGTACTGATAAACACCTTTTCCTATATATGTTTACTTGTTTATCTATTTGTCATCTGTCACACCCCCCAGTGAAATACAAACATAACAAGGTGAGGGAATCTGTATATTTTGTTAATCGTTACATCCCCAAAACCTAGAAAAGTGTCCATTACATTCTAAATTTAATGGATAAATGGATTATAAGACAGAATAGTATTTTTAGAGTAGATCTTAAAAACCAGTAGCAATCACCAGGTTCAAAAAGCAGAAAGCAATAGAACAACTCAAAATGTGCAATAGCACCAGAGATCCAGTGTGATGCAGGTCTTCTAACCTATGGTAGGGAGTGAAGCTCAAGGCAAGGGGTTGGTCTCAGAGGATCATTTTGAATGAGGCAGAGTGTCTCAGTCACAACCCTTGGCTTTCAGGCACATGGGACTCTGGTGGGTAGGACACATGCCATGCAGCCTACTTGAGCATAAAACATTCTCTTTCACTTTGGGCAAATGGATTCATTAAAATATTCTCTAAAATTGAGCTGAACTCTTCACCCTTCCTCACCTACACTGGAGAAAATGTCCAGGTTTAGGAATGCAGTTTATAGGGAAGGAGATGAACTCAAGGGGCATCTACAGAAATCAAACTTCATTTCATGTAAAGTTGTACAGTGCTCCAACAAAATAAACTAACTGGATGCAGATGAAGAAATGAAAGAAAATATCTTGGGAAAACATTTGCCATATGTACCTTATTTTTATATATGATCCATTATTGGGGAAATGTAAAATTTGTATAGGAAATCTAGCTATTTCAAAATCTTTAAATACAAGTTCACCCCTGGTTATGAGGTTTGATTTTGAGGAGCTGCCATATGTTCCGTTTGTGGTCCAGGGTAGAGAAGCCAAAGGCAGCTCTGCAGAGGATTGTGAAGCTGTGAAGACACTATGGACTTCCCCGGACTTGTGCCTGGAGTTTCTCCCAGGAAGCTGTACAGTAGTGCGGCAGCACTGCATGGACAATGTAATCTCAGGTCTTGATCTCTATGGACTTTTTAGAGAACTATTATTGGGTGTCATACGGTTCTCTTGTTTTGAGCAGACATTTTCCATCATTTAAATATCAACTATATGGAAGAAATTAAGTAAAGTAATGGAAGAGAAATATGAAATTAATGTTTAGCCATATTAAAAAAGAATATGATTGTGCACACTCTTGAAAGGTGTCAGCCTTTTTGAAGTGACATCGGGAAGAGTAAGTCTGGAGGCAAATAGTGACAAGCTGACCCCTGTACGTCTGGAACAAATAGAGCTTATATAAATAGAAGTAAAAGAAGGAAGTTTAATCATTCAGAACTGTGTGAATAGATTGCCTGACATTACAAGAAAGTTAAAGCTGTTAGATAATAAACCAGAATTTACCAGATAACAAGTCGCTTTTCCAAATAGGGAATCTGGAGGCGAGAATTCTATTATAGTCTTTCACCAAAGGGTTGTACTCCTTCTTCCACTCAGACTCTCACCTTTAATGTAAATGTTTGTCCCTCTGCCTTTTTCCTGGAAGTTAAAATTCTTTATGCTTGATCCAAAGGGAGAATTTGTACGGCTAGGATTCTTCATTTATCTCTTTCCTATGGAAGACATGTATAGATCACATGAAAAATTTTTAACTGAGAATTTTTCTTGTCTACCAAATCCTTCTGTTGCAAGGAGATCTACCTGCCAATATCTTGTTTTTCTCTCAGTGCTAGATCACTACAACCCATCCTGAGGTAAGGGTAAGTTGTCTTCATTCAGGACCATAGCAAGGCTCTTGGGAAATTTTCTTAATCTTAAAAATTAGTTCTGAATTATTTCTTCATTTGAATTTAGGAAACTGCTAGAGCTTAAGTAAGAATCTATGGGCTTATACTTTTTGCCAAAAAAAAAGCAAGCTTAATGGAATTATAATTCCTTGGATAATATTTCATATGTGAAAGTGATTTAGTATTTTTAAAATGGGAGTTACAGATAGTAATTGTTCCACCATCATGGGAGTTGAAACCCAAACTTTGCCTTATCCCCAGCTCTGTGTGGACCCCACCCAGGATACTTTCTCATCTGACATTTCCCTGATCCTCCGACACTTTTCCAGAGCTGCTGTTCCCTTTTTTCTTTGTCTATTCTCTTGCTCTACTGAGACAGCCCTTGTTGCTGATCCTTAATGTAGGACTCCTGCCCTTTCCCCTAGACAACTTTGCAATATATATTGGTGTCCTGCAAAGAACACATAAGAGATAACCTGGAAATGGTGGGAAGTAGTGGAAAGAATGTGGTTTCGATCCAAAGATCTGAGTTTGAGCCTTACTTGTATCTCTGTGTGGTCTGAGAATTATCTTAACTTTGCTGAGATTTAATTGCTTCTCTTATAAAATGAAGACAAGAATATTCAAAAAGAATTATTAAGAGATAATGTACAAGATATATTTTTGAATTCTTATCAAGTACTATGAATATGTTATTACTAATTCTGCGCCATCATTTCATAAAGGAAGATAAATAATTCTTTCAGTAATGTGAGGCTCAAATTGTTACTGCTCATTTGTCAGTCGAAAAACTAAAGCATGGAGTTTGAATCTGATGAGAATTCATGTGCTGAGGACATAAACCACCCAGGATCAAATGTGTTTGTTTTTTATATAACTATAGCATTCTATGGTAAACATAAGAGGCATCCATACAGGAAGTCACTGCCTAGTTTTCCTAAATCTGCTTAACTGAGGCTCTTAAGTTTTTTGCTTATTGTATTCCCTCTTGAGTATGAAGAGAGTCTGAGGTTACGCAAAGAGTTAAGAAGGTTCTTAACCTTGATTGTAAAACTGTAAATAGGTGAAAATGGGGCTGCAAGAGGAAAATGAGAAGGGTAAAGGGAGCAGATAATTCAGACATGGCTGAGTGGTTTGAAAGCACAGAAGTCAGGGCCAAAGTTAAGGTCCATGTTGAAGTCACAAAAGCATTTTGACAAAAATCACCATGAAAATGCAAGTGGGTGAATAGCCAGGATAAAACCTAAACAGATTGGCTGAGGTTCTGATGCTTAGGTGATAGTTGAAACTGGCCATATTCCGCTTTGATTTATGAGATATATTTAAGTCTGCAATAAATGTTTTTTGGATAGCTGAATAAATAGCAGCTTCTTAAATGAGGGGAAATGAGAGCTGGGCGTGGTGGCACATGCCTGTAATCCCAGCTCTCAGGAGGCCAAGGCAGGAGGATTGCTGCGTGTTTGAGACCAGCCTGGGCTAAACAGTGAGTTCCAGGGCAGTCTGAATTACATAGTGAGACCCTTTCTCAAAAAAAAAAAAAAAAAAAAGAGGGTAAATAAAGGCATAAGTGAACCAAAAGAGCAGTGAATGAATGAAAAGATTCTGAACTTCTAAGAGTTGGAAGCTGGATGTTTAATTGGTGCTGGACTAGAGATCCAAATGATTGTCTTAATGACACATTTTTTTTTTTTTTAGCAAGATAGGGTGAGAAAAGAGGCTGTCTCCAAAGCTGTTCAAGGGAGAAGCAGTAATACCACCTGATACCTGCAGAGTTTTGATATCATTGCACTATCCAGGGCCATAGTAAAGAATAACAGGAAAGCCTGGCTCTGGATTCCCACAGATGATTTTCAGATTTGATCTACTAGCTTCAACCTGAGCAAGATATTTAACCTTTCTAATCTTCAATTTCTTCTGAGAATGGGTTCATAACACCTACCTAATGACTATTGTAAGGAATATCTGATCTTCCCATAAATCTCCTGGCACATTGTTCATTCTCAACAAAGGTTGGTTGCCTTCCCATTGCCTTAATCTTCAGTGATAAAAATACAAAAATATCAGCAACATCCTTAGGATACATACCTTAATATCTAACAAAGATCTACAACTTCTTTTGACATTATAGAAATTCATATTAACTAGCTAACACTGGTTCATTTCTAAAAAATATGAATTAGATCTTTCTTTCTTTCTTTCTTTCTTTCTTTCTTTCTTTCTTTCTTTCTTTCTTTCTTTGTTTTTTGGGGTGGTACCAGGGATCAAAGTCTAGACCTTGCACTTGGGTGGAAGGTGCTGTACCACTGAGCTAAATCCCTGGTCTCACTATGTAGTTCAGACTGGCCTTGAACTAAATGTGTATCCCAACTTGAGGTGATCCTCCTGCCTCAGCCTTCCAATCTCCCAATTGTTGGGATTATGGGTGTATAATACCACACACGACTTTGTGTGTGTGTGTGTGTGTGTGTGTGTGTGTGTGTGTGTAGTTTTGAGACAGGTTCTACCTATGTCTGGCCAGGGACTGGCCTTGAACTTACTATGTAGTCCAGGCTGGCCTTGAACTCACTCATGGCAGTTCTGCTGCCTCATCCTTCCAAGCGCTGAGATTACAGGCATGCGCCACCACACCCAGCAAACTAGATTTTCTTAAGTATGTACATGTATCTAAGCATACTGCACAAAGACCTGTCAAACACAGGCTTCACCTGTCTGTATCTTTCCTCTGACCTTTTCCTGGTCTCTGCCCCTTACTTTGCTTTACTTTTATCTTCATCTATCTCTTTGCCCTTTTGAGGAAGCCCTTGGGGTTGACCCTGATATGCGACTCCACACCCAGAGTCCACTGCACAGACTTCATCCCACACCCAGCCTGGCCGGAAGATTGCTTACTTCCACCCCACCCCCATCAACTGCCCCAATTCTTTCTCTCTCTTGTTCATACAAAATCTACTAGAACCTCTGTTTTCTCTCCAAACGTTTTCTCAACCGTTGGGTTATTCTTGATATTAGCAATTTTACAAATCCTTGCATTTATTTTGTTTTGATGCTTTTATCTTGGTTATGTGTCCTGTTTATTGTGTGGTCTCTGAAGACCCCCTCCTACAAATCACTGTAGTTTCTCCAGGTGACTCACCTTTTCTTCCCTATATATCATAGTTGGAGTCATATTTGCACTTGCGATGCCTCTTCTCCCACACCCAGTCTTTTTAATCCTCTGTTGACTTCTAGATGATGGGATTTTTGCTCCTTTCTTTTTTTTTGGTACCGGGGATCGAACTCGGGTCCTTGCGCTTGTGAGGGAGGCCACCGAACCGCTGAGCTAAATCCCCAGCCCTTTTTGCTCCTTTCTTCCTGTGAAGTCCTTGCAGTTC
Source organism: Fukomys damarensis (assembly GCF_012274545.1). NCBI lineage: Eukaryota > Metazoa > Chordata > Mammalia > Rodentia > Bathyergidae > Fukomys > Fukomys damarensis. The sequence goes on from NW_022900948.1 coordinate 19,167,928, forward strand.
TTCTCCCTGGCCGTCTGGGCTCTCATGTTTCTGTTTTGAAGTCTCTTCCCTGCTTCCACATCACTGTGGATCAGAGTTAGTTGCAGAGTAGTAGGCCACCAAATGACTTAATCTACCCAGTGGAAAATGAAATTGCATCAGAGCTGTGAAGAGTGTATCCGAGCCCTACACAAAGCAAATTGTCTTTTCTCCAGTGTGTATTTGTCCTCCTTTCCTGCCCTGCCTGTGGTTTGACTCAGGATCATCCTTCCTTCATTAACCCAAACAATTTCCCTTCTCTTCTTTCCTTGATATCCCTTCAGTTTTTCTCTCCTTTTATTGTTCATCCCCACTATTAGTAACTCCTCCTCCAGATCTGAATCATGTGATTTCTCACCATCTGATGCTTATCACTTGTGCTTTTTAAAAGTATACTTTTATAATACTGACACTGTAAATTAACTGTCTCCAAATACATTTGTGACTATAGTCTGTCTTGAATACACCTTCGCCCTCCCGTGTATGCGTGCGTGTGTATGTGTGTGTCTCTCTCGGGTTACCTGTCTACAAATACAGTTACCACAATGACCTCAAATTTGCTATCTTGCCTCAGCCTCCTTGAGTGCTAGGTTTAAGATATGGATTATTATGCCGGCCTGCTTCTGACTCCTCCTCCTTATTATTATTATTTGACATTTTAAGACAAGGCCTTGCCAACTTTGTGACATGGTCTTGAACTTGCAATCGTCCTGTCTCAGGCTCTGGATTATCTGGGATTACAAGTGTGCACCACCACATGCAGCCACACTACCTATCTTTAAACAGCTTTTTAATTTCTTTTTCTGCTTCCTCATTTTGATTACTTCCATCTTTCTTTAACTTGAGATATTAAGCATGGTTAAGATATTACTAATACTTTTAGAAAATGAATCTTTATTGTTTATTTAGTTTAAGTGAGTTTTGTAATTTTCCTCAAATTACATCATACCGATGGACCCAGCCTATGCCATAGAACAAGCTCAATAAATCATCACATATTGTATACATGTATTGAAATCTTCCACTCTACCTTGTAAATGTGTACATTTATTATGTATCAATTAAAAAATAAATAAGGAAATTAATGGAATGAATCACCTGATTGTTCATCCCATTTGCTAGGCCCAATTTCATTTCTTCTTTTTTGTGTGTTTCTCAAGAATTGTGTCAAGAGAAATGTGTCAGAGAAAAGGTTCCATAAATAGATCATTACTCACAGGGAGAGATGCCAAATGGCCTTGTTCTGTGTCCAAGAAAACATTGGGACTCCTGAAAAGCAAAATGAAAAATGAAACTGAGCTTATCATTTCTTGGGAAGGAAAAAGGCATAGACATAAGACAGCATGATTCTCGATTTAGTAAGCACTTGAGGAGGAGGAGGTACCAGACTTGCTCTGAGCTAATTAAAAGCCACAAGGATCCTATTGCCCTGGTCTTTTAAAAAACTATATAAACTTACTGCAGCTATTCTATCTTCCTATAAGATGTCACAGAGGAATATGCTACTTTGAGATGTTAAGTTATTCAGGAAAAATGGAGTTCAGAAGGAGATAGTAAATCACAATGATCCAGAGATCACTGTTCAGGGAAAGGGTTCTTTTTCTTCAGGTAAAATGTAAGATTGATGTGATGCTGTCTCATTTTAGATAGATTCATAGAGACATTGATTTTTATGACAGGAAATATGCACATCTCCTAATGCATTTCCATTGAATGCTCGTACTCCACAAATCCTTTGAGGCCAGATCTTCATTCAGAGCCACTGTGTAGACTCACTGGCCATTCACTAGTCTATGTGAACAGTTAAACCTTAAAATATGGAATAGCTACAGCAGTATATATGGCCTAGAGTGGGTTAATTAACATACAATCCAAAAGCACTACCAAATAAGAAATAGGACATAGCAAAATAAGCTAAACAAAAGAACAAGAACAATTCATAAAAAATAAAATACAAATAATCAATAAGTGTATCAAGAAATACAGTTCAATTTCACTAATGGGTGGAGAAATAAGAACTCAAAGTACTATTCATTTCTCCCAGTATCAATTAACAATTTAGAAAATGGAAGCAAACAGGTTAAATAATTTGCCTGGGGTGATACAATGCTTGAGGGTAGAACTAGGACTTGATATATGGTAGGCTGGCTCCAAAGTTGGCATTCTCAATGACTCTGGTTTATTCTTGCTCAAGCAATGGAGTAAGAGTATTGAAAATTCTATTTTGCGTAAAGGAAAAAACCTATATATAATATATAGGTTGATATTTCTAATTAGAGCTTTGATTTAAACACCTGAAATACTGTGATAGGAGTTTCTGAGAAACATCAGGATCTATGATATTGTGTATTCTGAATTAATTTGAATCTTCTTCAGCATCTTTTTTGGAAAAAATAATAGGCATCGACAGAATTTTCTGTCCATGCTGAGAGGTGGAGGGGAGTCATGCAGCTGATTATGTTTTAAGTAGAAAGTCATAGCCATAAAAGAAAAGCAATAAAAGTTAAGTGTGTATTTGAGCTTTCCAAGAAAAACTGAGGTTGGATTTTTGGTAACAAGACATCTCTTAGGAAGAGTTTCCCAAAATATTCTGCCATTTAATTGCTTCTGTCAAAGTCAAATGTGAAAGAGATGACATCCGGAACAGGGGATACTGTAAGACTCATTATGAATATTGGGGGTAGAACAGAGTAAAGAACCCAGAAAAGAGATGGCAGCTGCTATTAGTAGGGCTAATTTCTCTATTGATCTCTCTACTGGTGCTAAGTTGATTAAAAAGGTTATAAGTCAAAATTGGCTCACATCGATGCCTATTAATAAGAGTATGGATTGATCCTAGACAAGCTAGAACTGTTCCCACTTCGAAAACCCAACATTCTGAGTCTTTCATCTCACTGCTTTTGTGCCCTTTTGTCTTTATCTGTTTTCTTCAACTTCACTTTGTCAGTTAAATGTTTCAAGCTTGACCGTCACTCTGCATTCACTTTGTCTCTTCATATGGCTTCCTTAGCAGTGTCCTTTCATAGATTTCCTTTTGCCTCCATGGATTCTTATTTTCAGTCTACTTTTCTAGTTTATCTGACTCCATCTTCCCTTAAATGCTGATGTTGCTATGCTTCCATTCTCTGCTCTCCACCATCCTACTAATATCGTTTCTGTTTTTTTTTATTTGTCACTATCATAATTTTGACAATGTAATTTTTAACTTGTATCCTAATTGGTTTCTTGCCTGTGCCCCTCCAATTCTTTGTAACTACTACTGTCTGACCTGTCTATCTTTCTGTCTGTCTATCTATCCACATCCATTATATCTTTAATCGTTAATCATCTCATTCTTCTGCAGTGCTCAGTACTTCATCATGAAATCAGAGCTTTTTGTTCTGATACTTGATCTGCTACCAGTAAGCCCCAGATTCGTCTTCACCCTTGCATCTCCTATTTACTCACACTGCATCTGAAGTCTTGCCTTTTTTTCAAGTGTGCTTTGCATATTCCTGCTCTCACACCTTTGATGGTCTTGTCCCATGTATACTTGTCGATGTTTTAAGTAGCTTTCAGAACCTACTAACCCCCTTTGTCTTTTCAGATGCTTCTCATCAAAAATATTTTCTTCTTAATTTGCATGGTGTACTTTGCATTTTTAACACTGCTTGTTTCATTTTTATTTTTCTTTGTAGTTATTCTGTATATGTATCACTCTCTTTGAAGACAGGTAGATGCATATTATTTAATTTAGAGATAGAGAGATAGTGTAGGTAATTCTAGCACCCAATGGTGATAACTAGTATTTACATTTTAATGCATATCTTTTCAGGCTATCTTTAAGTGTATAGACACAAAATGGTGTCACAATATAGCTCTTCTTTTATAATCCAATTTTATGACATAATGAGGAGTCAGAACTGAATGATAGTTAATTCAGTTATATTAGAAATGGATCGACTGCTTTGAAATCCTTGTTTCACTACTTATTAGTTAGATAAACTTGATGTATTTAACCTCTCTGCACTTCAGCTCACTAATATGTAAAATGTGGATAACAGTGTCTACCTCTAATGCTTGAGACAACAATTTGATGTAATCCATATAGAACATGTCATAGTGTATATGGCATAATAAGCACATAATGTTTCTTGCTACAATTGTGAAAACATATCCAAACATCTCTTTATGAAAATAAATATAATCTAGATTGATGATTTTTCAAGTGGTGGCGATCTTGCCTCACTGTCCAACCCCAGGGAATTTCTGGCAGTATTTGGAGACATCTTCTGGTTGTCACACAGTGTGGGGAGGAAGAGTGCCACTGGCATCTAGTGGGTTGGGGCAAGAGCTGCTGCCACACTTTTTTCTGTACCTAGGATGGCCCCCAAACAGACTCACGCGGCCCCAAACATCAATAATGGCCATGTTGAGAAACCACGATTAGGATGTCCACAGTGACACTGGGCACAGATGAGACAGCCAGGAGTGCTGAGATGACTGAGGTGGTTGAGGGGGCTGTGGCTTCTCTCTGTACTGCCTTTTCTCCTTTAGGAAGGCAGACTGGGCTTGTCCACATGTAGGGAAAGGTTTCCCAGGGGTGCCAGAGAGCAAACCCCAAAGTACAAAGTCTTTCCCATCCTCTGCTTAGCTCATGTTTGCTAATGTCCAATTGGCCAAAGCACATCTATGGCCAGCCCTTGATTAAAGGGACAGATAAACAGACTCCATGTTTTGATCGGTGCTACAAACCATTGCAACTTTTAGTTCCTTAAATCTGTCTCGTCGAGGGGATGTATTTTGAGATTCATTCTGCTTGCTGTACTGCTTTTCATGAAGGCTATACCAATTTGTTCAACTCAGCAACACCTGTTTATATTTCATTATCTCAATGTTACTTCTAAATTGGTGTTAAAAAAGACATTAGCACTTGCAGTCTTTGATCAGTCAGGTGAGAATAATAGGGTAGGACAGAAATAGAAGAAAAGAGAAACTATATATTAATTTGTTTTTGATGTTTTCTCTCAGAAAAGCTCAGACTCAAGTGTTAAACAGCCTGATCACATCTCACTGTGGATGACCCATGGTACCTAAGACAGAACATGTAGAAGTGTTATCCTAACCCTACCAGGTGACATTTCCTGCACTTCTTATTTCAGTGAGTTGTACCACATTATCTAATTACCACAGCCTGAAAAGCAGGTCTCTTGGTGCCTTCCTGCCCCTCACTTACTTTTTGGTTATTCACCAAGCCCTCCATTATTTTGCATCTCGAATGACTCCAAGATTGCTTTTATAGTTTTCCACTCCCAGCACCCCAGAGTTCAGTCAGACTCTTACTAGTCCTTTCTTGGATCATTACGATATCCCTGTGTTTACTGTTATCTCTTCTACTGCACTTTATGCACTCTAGCACCTCTAGAGCTACTTTTCCAAAATAAAACCCATAACAAGTCAATTCTATGACAAAAATCCCTTAAAATTCATGTCCTTTGTGTAGTTTCCACTTCCTTCAAGAATTAAATGTCTTATCAGAGCATTTATGCCTCTGCTTTGGTGGTAGTGATGATGCTCCCTCTGCCTTTTTAACCTTTTGGTTTAAATAAATGAGATCTCATGTGTCTGAATGAATCAATAAGTACTCTATGAAAGTACTTCTGTGTGGCTAGAGTAGAAAGTTGGGAAGTCTTAAGGAAATGATATAGCTTGAAGGGTGGTCTTGGGCTTGCTTATAAATAGCTTTGTGTATTAAGAGGAAATAAATTTATTCTGTGTGAAACTAGGAGCATATGCTGGCCATTGCCACTCTAGCTAATCTCTAGAAAGATAAATATCAAACCTTATTTACCAAATACTTCAGGTCAAAATATTACTTACATGTATACTCTTATTCATGTTGAACCACAAGTCTTTGATGAAATTCAGTCCTCCTGATAGTCTGGACTTTAGAACACAAAGGTTTCACATTCACAAGATAATTTCTCAGGCCTCTCTCTTGTGCATTTATTTCTTTGGACACAATCTTTGACCTCCTTAGAATATGATTCTGAAACACACTGATGACACTGAATTACAACAGAGTCCAAAATGGTGCACTGGGATCAGGTGTAATATTTCTGTTAGGCTTTCCTGTTTTATGCTGTGCTTTGCACAAATCCAGTAGCCTCTTTCAGGCAGGATTTGTTCTTCACAAAGACTTATTACCCATTTTCCAATGCCCCATGATCCCTGAGGATATCACAAATTGGTTTGTTCCAGTGCTTTCCCCTGTCCTAGCCACTGAAACACTGACCATCAGAAGGAGAGAACTGCACACAAACAAATAAATAAATAATCAATGAACCTTCTTTGTTTCAAGTCTCTGTCTTTGTTCTGCAAACTTCCATGTGCATTTGCTGTGTCAGCCAAAAGTGAAACAGACAGAATGGGAATTGAGGAAGGCCATTAGGAGCTGAACCAGCAGCTGTCAGATAAGGACATCCCCTTACCCTGCTCAGAGCAGGAGCATGAAGATCGGGGTTGTCTTCCCAGGGAGTGCAGCACAGTCACTTTATTCCGTAACAACTGGAAAAATTCATAAACAAAAGGTTCCATGTGGTCTGATTAACCTGAGCTCATAAGTTCAGTTTCTAGGATTCTGGGTTCCTTTTAGTTGAAGTACTGATTGTGTAAAGAGGTCAGCATTGGGAGGGGGATTTTCCCACTTTGAATAAGGTCAAGTTCTGTTTCCCTTGCAGGGTTTTTGCATCCTGTACAGGACCATCTGAGTTTTTAATGCTAGCAATGGGAAATAATCTGAATGTATTAGTCTTTCCTATGCTAATTCAGAAAGCATCTTTCTGCAATTCATGTAACAAAGATAGTATAGAAAATCAAATGATTGGGTATGAAATGGGTTGCGAGTAAGTTCCGATTCAAGACAGAGCTTACCTGTGAGTTTTCAGCTGAAGCAGTTATGATTACCTTTCTGAAAGCAGTTTGGCCAAGTGTGTCAAGTAAATCAAAAGATCAGCTAATCAATTCCTTATAGAGTTGGATTAGACATTCTCATTTCAAATGGCAGCTTTATGCTTACTCATTGCCTTGAATAACTTTAAATACTCTATGTTATCTTTCTGCTTCATTATTTATATAATCATTGGCTCTTGATATTCTGCTTTAGGTCATATAAAATCACTTACAGTTATTTTCAACAGAGGACCTTTATATCATAATCCAATTTGATGGATCCCCCCCTGCCATGTTGGAATTCTCATTTTAAATTTATTGATCTATCTGGTTATTACGTTGGGCTACATGGCTCCACATCACATTGGTAGAATGGAGAGGCACAGTGAACAGATGTATGTGTTTTGAAGTTTCTTTTGCCAGTGGACACAATTAACTACCTCTTTTGAGCTGTCAGATTTTCAAGCCATTGCTTGCTTCAAATATATTTAAATTTTACATCACATTCAAAAAGCTATCTGTCTTTTCTATCTGTAGCAATACTTTATGTAAGTTATGAACACAACAGTCATGATAATAACAACTTCCATTCATTAAGTCTTTGCCAGTACCAGACTGTGTAAGTGCTTTATGTGGATTATCTAAATGCTTTGTATTATGGAGAAATATATTCACTCATCACTCAGCATCTCTGGAAGATTTTGTCCAGAGCCCCTGAGGGATACTGAAATCTGTAGATGCTCAAGTCCCTTATATAATATGGCATAGTGTTTGTGATTTCAAATACCCTGGAAACTGTGTAAGTAGTCTATACTATATTGTTTAGGGAATAATGACAATAAAAATCTGTACATGTTCAGTAAAGACACAGCTTTTTTCTAAATATTTTGATTCATAGTTGGCTGAACTGCTGCACACGGAACTTGCAGATACACAGGGCTGTACTGTTCTTATCCATAGTCTTCAGGTGAGAAGAAGGAGGAGGCTCAGAAAAGCTAGTCCACAACTAGTACATTTGAACTTCAAGATTAAAACCGATAGCTGGGCACAACAGTACATGTCTATAATCCAGTTACTTGGCAGGCTGAGGTGGGAAGATCACAAGTTTGAGGCCCATGAAGGCAACATAGCTAGACCACCATCTTTCAACTTTTAAAGCAATTTGAGTATCATTGAAACCTCTTTTTCTATAGCTCTTACTCAGTGTCCATAATTTATTTTGGCTAGGTAGTACTTCCAGCTCTCTCTGGATTATTTTTTACAGCTGAAAGATCCCTAATACCTTCTGGGAGTGTGTGTTGGACACATGACCCACAGGATTACATATGTCCATGAAAGTGTTATTCAGCCCACAAAACCATATATAACTGGGCCGGGAATTTGGCTCAATAGTTCTGCCGCCTGCCTCACAAGTGCAAGGCCCTGAGTTCAATCTCTGGTACAAAACAAACAAAGAAACATATAAACATATATAACTTTTATAGAGATTGTCTTCATTATCTCCTCATCATAGCATTTCGTTAGTACTATCTTGGGTAGTTTCTGTTTCTGAGTTCTTTTCTGCTTGTATGTCTGCATTGGATCTGGAGCAGGGTGTACCCATAGCAACCTCTTTTGCTAGGACAAGAGAACCTTCCAGTCACAGCCATAGTCCTATGGTCTGAAGGATTTGGTGCTATCTTATGAGCTCAGGACAACTTAGTGGGGTGGTCAAGGAATCCTGTTTGATCAGAGAAATCAGGTCCTTCTATTACAAAAAGGAGCCAAGATTTTAAACTATCTAGTAGCTGAGAAGCTCAGCTAGGATTAAATTAGCTTCAAGTAGTATTTTTGTCTTGTATTGGTTTGCAGACTTCTGAATATTACCCATGATTAAAATTATATACATATATGTATGTATGTAATATATATAGTGTATATATATATATATATGTATGCATTTTTTAATAGCAGGGATTGAACCCAGAGCCGTTGCACTGAGATACACTGTCAGCCCTTTTAAAATTTTATTTCATTTTGAAAAAGTGTCTTCTTCAGTCACTAAGTTGTGCAAGCTGGGCTTAAATTTGTGATCCTCCTGCCTCAGCCTTCCATAGTACTGCAATTATAGATATACACTACTGGATATAACTGTGTGCATTCATTGATAAATCCTTATGTGTCCTGAGTCTTTTCATTTTGGATACTTGTAAAACTAATAAAATTAAATTCTGACAGATGCTTGTGTCATTCGGAATGTCTCAGTCCAGTCTCTGAGTGTTTATTCAGCTTCTGGCTGTGTGAGTAAGTACTCAGCCACAGAAGTCAGTAACATTGATGGTGATCCTTATTAATTTCTGAGCTCAATTTCCCCCAGGGTTTGATCGTCAGTTGTTAGGAAACAATTCCTAGTAATTGTTACTGGTTTACAGGCTTTTTAAATACTCAGTCTTTTTTTGTGCTCACATTTTCCCAAAAAGAAATGTTCAATTTAATCTCTCTCTCCTTCTCATCCCTGGTGACCTGTGAGCATAATTAGAAAGAATTTGGGAAGGCTCAGGGCTCAAGTTCTTTCCTTTTTCTCCTTTGGGCTCCACATAGCCTTGACCATGCCATTGAGGAAGAAAAACAAAGAGAAGAAGCAGGATTTCCAGACATCTAAGGTAAGAAAGAGAAGAAAGTTTCTCAACAAATTAAAAATGTACCTAAAAGTAGTAATGATCTCACTTTTTTTTTCTTCCATTAAGTTTATTGGTGGATTTTAGATATACAATAGTTATATTCAATACAGTTATTTTGGGATCTTGTACCTTTACCTAATGTATCTTGGTTCTTATTTTTTCCCTATTCCCCTGCCCTCCTTTCATCCCCTCCACCCTTCCCTATTTACAAAGATTTTGTTTCCATTTTTTCCTTTTCTCATATTTTTCTTTTCCCTTCTTTCTTTTCCCCTCCCCCTCCCACTTCCCTACTCCTTTAGACCTTTTCTTCCTATTTCACATTACCAATTATACATTTTGATCCTTATCTATATGTTCAGTTTTTCACACCAGAGAAACTATTCGGTTTTTAGACATGTGTCCTATAATTTCACTTAAGAGTAGGGCCTCAATGTGCATCCATTTAACTATAAATGTCTCTAGTTTCTTATTCTTTATGGCTGAGTAGTACTCCATTTTATATATTTAAAAAACCACATCTTTATCCAGTCTCCAGTTGATAGGCAACTGGGCTGTTTCCAAATTTTAGCTATTACAAACTGCTGCTATAAACATGGGTGTGAATATATCACTATGGTATGATTCTTTTAATTCTTTTGGAAGATACCCAGGAGAGGAATAGCTGGGTCAAATGGGGCCTCTATTCCCAGCTCTTTGAGGTATCTTCATATTGATTTCCACAGAGGTTGCACCAGTCTGCACTTCCACCAACAATGGGTTCCTTTCTCCCGACAACTCTGTCAGCATTTGTTATAGGTTGATTTCTTGATAGCAGCCATTCTTTTTGGGGTGTTGTAGAATCTCAGTGTTGTTTTCATCTGCATCTTTTGAATGACCAGTAATGTTGAATGTTTTTCGTATGTTTATTTGCTATCTTTACTTCTTTGTCTGAGAAATGTCTGTTTTTCAAATGCCCATTTTTGAATTGGGTCTCTATATTTGGGGGGGGTCTGATTTTTAAGTTCTTTACGTATTCTAGATAATAGTCCTTTGTCTGAGAAACAACTGATAACATTATTTTCCCCACACTGTAGATTGTCTCAGCTCTGTTGGTGATTTCTCTTGCAGTGCAAAAGCTTTTTAATAAGATGAGATCCCAGGTGTTGATTCTTTGTGCTAGTTCTGGTGCTACTTAGGTTTTGTTCATAAAGTCTTTTCCTATGCCAATGTCCTCAAGATTCTACCTAATTTGTCTTCGAGCAAATTTAATGTTTCTGTTTTAATATTTATATCTTTAATGAAGTTTGATTTTAGTTTAGTGCATGGTGAAAGGTAGGGTTCTAGTTTTAATCTTTGGCAGGTTGAAATCTAGTTTTTCCAGCACCATCTTTCCTACCTTGAGAATGGTTGGCTCCTTTGCTAAAGATGAGGTAGCTGAGTATGTCTGGAGTTGTTTCTGCATCTTCTAACCTATTCCACTGATCTTCAGGTCTGTTTTTTGGCAGTACCATGATGTTTATATCACTGTGGCTTTGTAGTGTAGTTTCAAATTGGGGATTGTGATACCCCCTGCCATGTCTCTGTTGTCTAGAATTGCTTTTGCTATTCTAAGTCTCTTCTGATTCCAAATTAATTTTTGGATTGTTGCCTCAAGTTTTGTGAAACATACTGTTTTGATTTTAATAGGGATTACACTGAATCTATATAGCAATTTTGGAAGTATGGCCATTTGCATTTTATTGGTTATTCATGCCCAGGAACAGGGAATGTCTTTCTATTTTTTTATGTTTTCTTCAGTAATGAACCCACTTCTTATACTACAAAACTTGAGCACTCAAAGGCTGCTCCTTTTTTCTTGTGTAGCCAGTTCTTAGGCCCAGGTGGGACAGGAGGAAGGTGATGTTTCTTACTTTATCAACCTCATTTTTGTTTTATTTTCCACATGCATCTGGAGGATGGAGAGAGATAGAGTAGGAAGTAAGGAAAGCTTGGTTGAGAATTAGATCTGATAAAGAGGTTCATTCATAGCAGAAACTGGGTGAACAGAGACTGAGTGAGGATGATAAAACAAAGATAGACTTGGAGATAGAAAAGAAGAGGGACCCATGTCACTTTTTTTAGGCAGAACTTGGAAATGATGTTGATCTCAGAAATCCTTCATGGTGCACATGGATGCCAGGAGTTTGTCCTGGCCTTGGTGAAATGGGTCTGTGTTGAAATTAAACATGGTGGAACTCTAGACTCCCTTGTGGACCACCAGCTCTACTGTTTGCTTTTCTCTTCATTTGATCTCAGAAATCCTTCATGGTGCACATGGATGCCAGGAGTTTGTCCTGGCCTTGGTGAAATTTGGGTTGTGATTTCCCTTGGTGAAAATGGGTCTGTGTTGAAATTAAACATGGTGGGACTCTAGACTCCCTTGTGGACCACCAGCTCTACTGTTTGCTTTTCGCTTCGTACCTACTTGGCCATTCTCCCTATCAACTCTGTCAACCTGATTGGTGTGGGAGAGAAAGAAACGCTTGGGTGTTGTGTCCAAGCAAATTGGCCTGAGACAGTGTAATAGATTTCCCTCGCTATGGACAGGAAAGTGTAGGGTGTGCTTATTGAGAAACCAGGTACGACACTGATAGGGCATGGAGAGCTGTGGACGCCCTGTGGCTAGGAATATGGGATGGTTAGCAACAGGGTAAGTGGACCAATATTGGGAGATAAAGCTGACATGATTATCTTTGATCATCTGTCTACTCTCTGATCAAGTCCAGTATCTGTGTCCCAACCCAGTGCCTTATTTATTCAGATTTTGCCAGATTTTCCACTCACTCCCTTTTTCTGCTTGAGGATCCAATCCAGGATTACATCTTGCATTGAGATGTCATGTCTCCTTTATCTCATAGATTAATTTTTCATGGCTCTGACACTTTTGAAAAACCTTCGTTAATTATTTTGTGGAGTGCTCCTTACTTTGGCTTTGTTTGACTTTTAAAATTATGATTAGATTGACCTACATTTTGGAAAGAGTCCTACAGATGTAATGTACCCATCTGGGCACATCATATCACAAGTTTTATGATATTGATATGTCCCATTATTGACCTTGTTAACCTGGATCATTCCATGAAGGTGATGCCCACGGGCTTTCTCCATTATAAAATTACCATGTTTTCTTTTGTAATTAAAGCAAAATAAGAAATTTCCATGGTCTCAAAATGTGTGCCCCATTTATTTTCGCTCTTTCAGTAATAATTCAATACTATTCTTGTTTATTTTGTTTCTCAAATTCTTTCTACTTTGGGTATAGACAGCTCTTTCAGGTTGACCTTACTTCTCATTTTTATAAAGTACTACTTTTTACAACTATTTTAGGTTCACAGCAAAATGGAAAAAGACAGAGATTTTCTCTACATGTGTATAGTCTCCTCCATTACAAACATTTTCTATCAAGATGGTACTTTTTTTTATAATCAAGTTTACACTGAAACATCATTATCAGGGACAGCCCAGAATTTATACTGGGCTTCAGAAAGTTTTGTTGTTGTTGTTGTGGGGGGCAGTCCTGGGCATCAGATCCAAGGCCTTGTGCATAGCAGGCAAGTACTTTACCACTGAGCCATAGCCCTAGCACAAATTTATGTTCCTTTTTTGGAAAAAGCGTAACGATATGGCTGGATGTTACTTTTTTATACTGGTTATTTAATTTTTGTTTCAATGATGGCTCATTACCAGCCTCAGTAGTTTTCCTTGCAGTGTGAAGAGCAGCACGCGGGAGAACTGAGAGGCAGAATGAAGCTGACTGAAGAAACACTGTGATGGTGAAGATGAAGGAAAAATACAGGATTGTATATCGTTGTCCCGCAAGACTTGGTGGCCACTGGCATGGTTCACAGTAGAGGGATGGTGTACATAATGGCATCTGATCCAGAAGATTATGAAGATGCAAAGCTAAATAAGAGGAAAATATGAAGGGTCTGGAGAGGGCAAATGCACCAGGGTAAATTAGAAGCAAATTTATATATGAGAGCCAAGTGAAAGAATTAATTGGTTAACTCTGCCCTGAAATCCAAGAGCTATTTCATCAGAAGTGGAAGAATTGAAGATGGAAAGAAGGGGATTGTGACACTGGCTATGGGATGATGAGATCTGGGACAGGAGTGGAAGAGTTTGAAGAGTTAACTACAGAGGACTGGTAGAGAAAGAGAAACTCGGAAATTCAAGTAGTTATTAATCTCTACTGCTCTTTGGATAGACCTACCAATCAGCCAAGGCAGGGTTCTCACTGCCCATTTTCCTTTAGCCCAGCTTTTCTGGCACAAGACACTCAATACCTCTAACATGTCAAGCCTACCGTTCATATTGTCCTATACACCCTGAAAGCTCTCTCCTTCCACAGTACCTAGGTAATGTTTACCATGTTGTTGTGTCTTTTGAATAAACAAATGAGATACCACACTATTGGTCAGTAGTTTGAATGAATCCCCTTGGCTTCTAAAAGTACAATGTTAGAGATATAAGTATCATAAAAATGATTTGATAAAATATTTTTCTGGTTGAAAGGAAGGATATTAATATTCTACAAAAACATATAAGAAATAGCAATTGTATAAAATAACTACTTTTGTCATAAAAGTAGATTATTTCATTAAAGTGAATAAGCACCTGCACTACAAAGTATAGCAATAGTAAAAATAATTTTATTATTGCATATATTAATGCATATTATGGAAATGTTTAGAAAGACAGGATGTATTATAAAAATGCACCATATTTTTAAAGCAACTGACATTTTTAATGCTAACTGTGAGCCAGGAACTATGCTATGTTTTATTTACTATTACTCATTAACTCAAAGTTCTCTCAATATCTCACTATCTACAGTATACTTAGCATCCTCATTTCATGAAAAAAGACACCGAGATCTAGAAATGTTATGTTGATAAGCAACAAGGTTGAATCCTCTGTCTGACTCTGAGGAGCATGCTTTAACCAGTTTGCTCTATTCTTTTCCACTGGAGGGAGTATCTGTTTGAGCCTGCATTGCATCTTCCTTTATGATCAAACATGTTTGTATACACCTGCTACACATAAAGATTAGACCCTATTCGCTGAAACAACTTGGAGGTGAGAAAGAGAAAATGGGCCAAGGGAGTACAGAAAGATGGCTTTCGGGAAACACTTGACTTCATGCTCTGACACACCTGAGCCCAACACGAGGCCAAATTTTCCACTGATATTGTGGTGGGGGTGAGAGGGAAAATGTGGAATCAAAGCTTTCTTCCCTGAGCATGGCTTGATGAGCATTTGGATTCACCATATTTGGTGTGAATATTCTTCATGAATGGGAGATGGAAGGAGCATCATTGACAGTAGCAAGAGACCCTTCTCAAATGGCTTTGCTATTTGTGAACAATGACCAAGATCTGGAAGGGGAGAGGAAGAACCTGGCAAATGCTAAGTGATGGTGGGCAATGAGAAAGATGCTAATGAGCACACTGAAGATGAGTTAACAGGGCCCACCAGTCATATTTGAGTGAGATTCTGACAAGGTAGAGTTGCTTGCAAGTTCTGCCAGAACAGGTTGGGTAGAAACCAATAAAGTTTGATTTATTAGGGTGCCTATGATCCCAGCTGTTGGTGGAACCCACAGAAACTCAAATACTCCTGATTAAAGTTGCTCAGTTCCCATTGTTAACAAGTGCAGCACCTACTGGAAAATGTATATTCAGTCTGAAATAGTATGGGGAGCAAGGCATTCTATTTTATCTGTGTAATGTAGACAAAATAGCATTCTACATTTCCTAGTAGTACCCACCATTACATAATCTTTAATGTTTCTATGCCATCTCTTTCATTTCACACTGATAAATCCATTTCCATTTTATAGGAGAGAAAACTGATGTCTGGGGAAAACAGAGTTGTTCAATTTAATAAGAATATTAATAACAACTAATTAAATCCCAAGATACAATGCTAAGCAAGTTACATGAAATATTATTTAATTCTTAAAATCACTCTGTGAATAACTTTCAGATTATTGATGAATAAATTAAGGTTCAAAAAAGTGAATTACTATAACTTCTTCAACATTGCACAGCTGACAAATTGCTGAATCAGGGTTGATATCTATATCATTCCTACATAAGTGTTTAAAAGTCTAGCTACTTACTACTCTTGGGGAGGCAGAACTGAACTTTGATACTGTGATTACCTGTAAAACAACCTTTCTACCAATTTTTACCTGGAAGGAAGTTTTTCATTGTATGTGAGGTAGATACTCTGTCAAATATCATTTTTGGGTGTGAACTTTTCATTAATATGTATCAAAAGGAAACATGATTTTCAGATGGTTTCATTTCTCATTTCCACTGCTTTCATTAATTTGAATATCAAAGCCTTTGCTTGTTTATACACACTGAAGAATGAGTACTCTAGAAGGAGACAATGCAACTCTCTGAAAAGGTTTTGCCATATTTTTATCAGTAAAAATATTTGTGTGAATCATTCAAGGTTTGTGTGCATAACACACAATAAGCCAAAACAAGTTAAATTTATGAATTAAAGATCTGGTAATTCATCAGCCACCTGTCTGTAAAGGACTTTGATTCAGCAAGTATAATACATTTCCTATAATCACATGGAGGAAATAGGCATTATGGTTATAAAGAAGTGAGCTTTAAAATGTGCAAGAATTTAAATATTTGTAAATCATACATCTGATAAGGGTAAATATTCAAAATATACAATCATACTTTGGCATTCAACTGCTTTGAAACTTTGAATTTTGTGTTTGATGTATTTTGACATGCAAATTTTGTCCTGGTACTTGACATTTTTTGGTACTTAAAGAACAAGCTACAACTTGGCAGTGTTGATTAAGTCATGATTTGTCACCCTTTTCATCCATAACAATTTGGTACTCATCATTTTTATTACTCAGCCTCCTAGAAGTAACTGACAAGTTCCAAGAAACCACTGATATATACAAGGAGCTCTACTCAATAGCAAAACAACAAATAACCTGATTTAAAAGTGGACAAGGATTTGAATAAAAAAAGACACAATAGCCAATAGGTATATGAAAAAAAGTGCTCAACCTCATTAATCATTGGTGAAACATGAATCAAAACCTCACAGTCTTTAGGACAGTGTGCTAGTCACTTTCTCAATGGTGGGACAAAATACCTGACATTCACAATTTAAAGCAGGGCTAGTTTATTTTGGGTCCCAGTTTCAGAGGATTCAGTCTGTAGTTGGACAGTTTGAAGGCAGAAATAGCATGATGGAAGGCCATGATGGAAGGGAAATTGCTCACCTCATGGCAGCCAGGAAGCAGAGAGAAAAGGAAAGCACTGGGCACAAGAATACACTCTTCCAGCCCATACCCCCAATGACTTGCCTCTTTCAGTGAGTCCTCTGCTCTGAACAGCATAATAAGCTATGAATTTATAAGTGGGTTAATCCATTGATGAGCATATTATTCCCATGACCCCCACTTTCCAAATCCTTACCTTTGAACACTGAGTCTTTTGGGAGACATTTTAGATCTACACTATAATAGATGGCTATCATTAAAAAAAAAAAAGACAAACTATAGCAAGGGCTGGCAAAGATGTGGAGGAAAGGAACCCTTGTAAATTTTTGGTGGGGTTGTAATAAATTAGTACAGACATTATGGAAAATAGCATGAAAACTCTTTAAAATTTAAGATACAGGGAAGATAAGACGAGCCATCTGCAATGACTTCAAAGCCCTGTAGTACTTTCATGCTATGTACCTCACTCAACACATCTTCCAAAACTTCTTCCTCAACTGGAAGACACTGCCCAGAGAATGCCACCATGCCTCTGAAGAATCTACACAGAAGCTGTTGAACCAAGAATCCAGCCTGGGAAAGGCACATATTTCTCTGTGGAATATGTGCAGGCTACTAGGGGGCTGTAGAAGTTGGTTGAGGTTAAGAGTGAGCAGCACCCAGCCCAAAGTCCCACCCAAAACTAGTGGCTATGTGGCAGCAAGGGCAGCATCCAGAAGAAACAACAGTAGATCAACACTCTAGTCTGCCTGCCAAAGCTAGAATTGTTGGGGAGAGAGGCTCAGCCCTAGACCTAATAGCCATTGCAATTTCACCTCAGCTGTTGTATTCCGTGCCTGGTTCAAGGTCTCATAGAAGGAGAAGCTTTCGTGTCAAAACCAAGCTCTAAACTATTTACCTTATAAATGGTGTTAACCATGGATCCCAGGGTGTCTTGTACCAGTCAATATCTTAATATGGTTAATGTATACATTTTCTAGCTGTCTCAAATTTTGCGTTTTGCAAGATTTCTGAGGTACTCAAAGTTATGCCAAAGTTGTGTGTGTGTGTGTGTGTGTGTGTGTGTGGGTGTGTGCAGTGTTTTTCTTTATAAGAACCTTAGGGTTTTGCACAATTGTCAAGGAGCCCATTAAAGCAATATTAATTACCACAAGGCAACAACAAAAATCTCTTTAAATAGACAAGTGTTCTCCAAAGGGAG
>NW_022900948.1:19186099-19240252 GCF_012274545.1 Fukomys damarensis
GTATATATGTGTGTATAGTGTGTGTGTGTGTGTATATATATATATTCTTTTCAAAGAACAAACACGTAAACAGGGCTCACTAATCACCTGGACTGCACTATAGAATTCATAAGGATATATACAATTTTGTATTCCTTTAATGTTGTGAGCTCTGGGTTTTGCAAATAAGCAGGCCTTTGTTAGACTTTCCACCTAAACATAGAAAGCAACATACTTATAATGCTAGATTATAGGCATAATCCGTACATATTTTAGAGTCTATTTTCAGACTCTGATTTAGCCTGTTATATTCTGGAGATAAGGTCTAGAATGTCTCACAACAAATTATAATAGTGCATTGAGAGTATGAGTTAATGATACATCTTGTAGAGAGGAACAATAATTAATATCACCTGCACTTTGTGTTTGATTAAAGATTATCAGAGAAGTATGTGCACCCATGTTTATAGCAGCACAGTTTGTAATAGCTAAATCTTGGAAACAGCCTATTTGCCCATCCGTTGGAAACTGGATAAAGAAGTTGTGGTTTTTCTATAAAATGGAATATTACTCAGCCATAAAGAACGAGAAAATAGATTCATTCATAGGAAAATGGATACATATTGAAGATATACTCCTAAGTGAAATAAGTAAGTCACACATGTGTAAATACCGAATAGTTTCCCTGGTGTAAATAATCTGCAACAATGCATAAGATTCTAATAAGATTACTGACATTTAGAAATGGGAAGAAAGGAGCTAAAGGTGTAGGGAAGGTGGGATGGGTAGGGGAAGAGTAAAAAGGGAAAAGACAAAAATGTGAGAGAATGAAAAGATGAAAATAAAGTGTTTGTAGATGGGGAGGGGAGGAGGGGGTGAAGGGAGGGCCGAGGTAAGGGGAAAAAATGAGAATCAAGACTTGTCATGTAGAGGTACAAGATCCCAACAATGAATGTAACTGTCCTGTATCCCTAAAATGTGCCAATAAACTCAATTAAAGCTGAAAAAAAAATTGTCAGAAAATCTTCTCAAAGGAAAGTTAGATCTGGTACATAACAATTGCAAGACAAAGCAAAGAAATAACAGATTGTACATTTCTATGTGGCATAAATACTTCTTTGCCTGGATAAACTTGCATTTCAATGATGTCTTCCTACTTCCCCCCCTCCGTGGCACAACACGGTATTTTCTCTCCTGAGTTACCCTTGGGCTTGTATTTGGAGGTATGAATTTACTGTGGTTCATTCATTCGTCACTGTGTACACTAAATGTTTTTCAATCCTTATAATGTGGCATCTTCATTTTCTGAACAGTTTTGGGTTCTAAAAGTTTGGCTTTAGAACAGCAAGTTTGCTTTTAGGACTCGGCTTTATGAAAATCACCCCATCTTGTCCTTGTGTGGTCTCACTCAGCTGTCTTTCACATATCCAAGTGCTGAGAAACCTGAGGGTAACTTTGTTTCACATAGCGAGGGTAAAGTTATATTTTGAATAGGTTATATTTTCTAAAATATTGTGTTATTAACAATTCCAAAAAGTCTAAAGGCTGCTTCATAGTGCACAAATAATTCCCTTGAACCATGTGATTATTCCTTTTCTCTTAAAAGAAATTATGATTCTGTGAACTTTGCTCTTCTTGACAAAGCTGAGAGTTTCCAGTTCACAGAACATAGGACTTCCGTTTCTTTATTTCATATGAATCTTGTAATACTAACCCAACACGGCCCTTCTCTTTTGCCTTCAAATCCAATCTCTACAGAGACTAGAGATATCATAAATCAGATTATCTGGTTTTCCTTCATAGGAGAATAGATTCCCCAATGGTCTTAGAATAAAAATCAAATTCCTTGCCATTTGGAGTGGACTCTCACTGTGAATTCTGTATCACTCTGTGTTTCATTAAGGTATACGAACCGCTGTATCAGCTAATCCCTAGAATCTCCCAGTGTAACACCAGTAGAGGATTACTTCTTACACAGGCACCTCCAGGTAGTCGGAAGAGGGAGTGCACACGGGCACTCAGGGTTCAGGCTGATGGTGAGAGTCTTCACTTACAGTGTCCAGGGACCCTCTAAGTACCAGTGTCCTGTTACACTGAGGCGAAGAGAATAGAGCATTTACAAGGCTACTCCAGTGGTGGCACTTGTTCTATTCAGTTAATTACTATATTTATAGGAAAGAGGGTGGGGCTGGGAAATACAACCTCTTCCTTTAAT
This sequence comes from Fukomys damarensis, assembly GCF_012274545.1. NCBI lineage: Eukaryota > Metazoa > Chordata > Mammalia > Rodentia > Bathyergidae > Fukomys > Fukomys damarensis. The sequence goes on from NW_022900948.1 coordinate 19,188,294, forward strand.
GTCACTTGCCTGAGTCAACTCTGTAGCTCAGAGCACACGTTCTTTGGTGGAACACAAGCAGTGTCTTTCACACTCTTCTTCCACACTAAGCTCTAGCCACACTTTTATTCTGATCCTGTTATCTTTGTACCTCAGGGCCTTTGCCCATTTTGTTCCTCCTCTAGGACATCTTTTTGCTTCTTTTCATATGACTGACAATTATTTTCTGTTTTATCTTAAATGCCATCTCCTCAAAGTGACCATTCTTAACAACTTAGCCCAAGCACCTTGTAAATTTCCTTTATAACACTTATCATAGCTGGTAATCATTTACTATGTATATTTACATATTTTTATGTTTCTCCCTCTTGAATCTGAGCTCATGAGGCTAGGTGTAAATCTTTGATACCATTGAATTTCTAATTCCTGTCATGGTGCCTGGCATGTAGTAGAGCCTTAATAAATACTTTCTAAATTAAGACAGAGATTTTGGATAATGAAGAGAATTTATAGTATTAAACTAAAGCACCTTTATCTGCTTGTCTTAGTTACTTTTCTCATTGCTGAGGCAAAATACCCAACACCCAAAGTTAAAGGAGAAAAGGTTTATTTGGCTCAGAGTTTCTAAAGGTTTCAGTCACTAGCTGGCTAGCTCTAAGGCAGGGTGGCATGGTGGAGGGGCATCACGGGGGAGAAATAGTCCACAGAAAACAGGCAAGTGAGGGCACATTAGCCCTCTTTTTGTCCCTTATGTTTCATGCAGGCTATCTGCCCTAGGGCGGGTTAGCACTCATACCCTTAAACCTAAGCAGAACTATGCCAAACCAGTCAGTGGACTGATTTAGTAATCATACACCCTTAATCCCATCACCACACCCTGTCGACCCAGTCACCTCAAAAAAGGCCCCTCTATGACTTTGCAAAGCCTTGGGGGACATCTAAACACAAGTCATAACACTGCCATTAATGCAAATTTTATGTTTATGATGCTATGGCCAGGTTCAACACCACATAGTCAGTCACTTCATATTAACCCACTCTACAGACACTTCATATTAACCCAAATCCTTCTCAGATAATTATAAACTGAATATTTCAGTTAGCCATTGCTTCATTAGGCCTTACCTCAAAATTTTGTGGCTCAAAGCAGCAAAGTAATTTATCATGTCTCTGGTATTTTGTGGGGCTGAGTTGGTCTAGATTACAGAATTCCTCAAATGGTTATGTCCAACAGTGACTAGAGTTAAGACCAGCAGTGGGGCCTGAGCATATATGTATGCCATACATGCTGTTGGCTTCAAGACACATATTCCTGTGAGCCAGGCAGAGGCATCATGACTTCTGTGATCCAGGCTCCACAGCATGCAACCCTGTATGCTATTGGTTGAACCAGACGAAAACACCCTCCCAGTTTCAAGCAGGGACATAGAGGTCCCACTTACGGTAGGAAGAATGTCACAGAATTTGTGATCATGTATTTAAACTGTCACAATGAAGATAAATCCCCAGGTTTTTAGGGTGTTTTAAGACATCATTACCAACAGACTTTCTCACCCTACTTTTTGTTTGTTTGTTTTTGTTTTTTGGTACCAGTGATTGAACTCAGGACCTTGAGCTTATGAGGCAGGCAGCAGAACCACTGAGCTAAATCCCCAGTCCACTCACCCTACTTTTTAAATACAGGCCAGGAAGGAATTGTGCGGGTGCTTGCCTTCCTCCATGGATGGACCTCATTAGGTAGCCAAGATATGTATACATTCAGGACTTTCTATTTGAAAGGTGCTTTCTTTGAAGGGTGTTGTATGATGAACACACTGACAATGGATGGAGTTTGTTTAAACAGTGGAGTAAATATATATATATATATTTTTGGCACCGGGGATTAAACTCAGGTCCTTGCGCTTGCAAGGCAGGCCACCGAACCACTGAGCTAAATCCCCAGCCCGTGGAGTAAATATTCTTTATTCTGGGTAGAATTTCAGAGGAAGGAATCACCATGAGTTCTAGGATGCTGCTTGATTAATCATCTCACCAAACTTAATGAGATGTTTTAGAAGGTGTTTAATTTGTACTGTTACACACTCTGAGCTCCCACATGCACAGGAAATCCTTTATCAAATGTGTAATATAATCCATATTATTTCTTTTTACTATGAGACTTTATAGTCAGAAATATATAGTTCCAAGTTTGACTTGTCTTTTTCAGTACTGACTCTAGGCCTTTGCATTGAGCTATACCCTAGTCCTTTTAAAAAATGTTTTTTTTTTTGTTTGTTTGAGACAGGATCTCAAAATGCCCCAAAGTTTCCCAGGCTAGGCATGATCTTGTAATTCTCTTGCCTCAGTCTCAGAGTCCTGGAATTTCAGGCATGTACCACTGGGTGTGGCTCAAGTGACCCTTGAGCAAGATTCATTTATTCTAAAAAATGAAATTTTTAATATTAAAAGTTTTTTATATTTATAGGAAAGTTGCAAGAATATTACAGCAAGTTCTTATGTAACACTCAAATCTTTCCTACTCTTAACATCACTGTGAAATGCTTGTCACAATTGATATGTTAACACAGATACATTTAACTAAAGCCCATACTTTCTTGAGATCTTTCAGTATTTTTCCTTACGTTTGTTTCTTGTCCCACCCAGGATATACATTTACTTGCCGTATCTACTTACACTCATCTAGATTTCTAGTTTTTTAAACCTTCCATATTTTTGATGACCTTGATAGCTTTGAGGAGTATTGGGCAGGTAGGTATCTCAGGTTTCATACAGAATGTTCTTCAGTTTGAGTTTGTCTGATGGGTTAAGCAGTGGTTATGGATTTGGGGAAGGAAGATAGCTAGTGCCTTTTCATCACACCCTATCAAGAGAACACAGTGCCAACCTGACTTGACACTGTTGGTGTTAATCTTGATCACCTGTCTCAATTTATATATCTGTCAGATTTCTCTCCTATGACAGGTTACTTTTTTTAGTCTTGATTTTAACACAGAGCCTTTGCCCTGAGCTGCCTACCTGTCTGCCTGCCTATCTATTGATTATCTATCTATCTATCTCTCATTTATTTTTTATATTTTGAGACAAGGTCATAAGTTGCCCAGGCTGGGCTTCAACTTGTGATCTTCCTGCCTCAGCCTTCTTGAATGTTGAGATTACACACACGAACCATCACATCTAACACACAAACACCAGCATCTTTTGTTTCCTTTAGGTGGGTGCTGAGAGTGGCAAAAATGAGCAGGGAAAACCAAACATTGTCTATTAGGAAGTTGAGCATCATAGCTAAGAGAACAGGTTTAAGAACAGAGCAGCCGTGTATTAAATCCTAGGTCTGAAATTTACTAGTTACATGACCTTGAGTAGGTTCCTTAACCATGTTGAGCTTTGGTGTCTCTATTGTTTAAATGAGAAATAATAGTACCAGTCTTCCTTCTACGGGGGTTGTGGAAATTCACTGAGATAAAGTAAGTGCTTAGCATAATGCTGAGAAAATATTCAGTTATTAGAAGGAAGGCATCTAAAATACAGTGCACCCCACCGAAGTCTATTTACAGTGTACTATAGCTGATCCTCTCTTATTAATGCCAATAATAATGACATATTATTGTCCAACATTTGCTGAGCACATACCATGTGCAAGTCACTACAGAGGGTCCCCAACTTCCAGTGGTTTGATTTAGGATATTTTTACTTTATAGTCATGTGATAGCAATTTACATTCAGAAGAATCCATACTTTGAATTTGGGTCCTTTCCTGGGCTAGCAATATGCTGTGTAACACTCTTGCAATGCCGAGCATTGGCACAAGCCACTGCTCCCCCAGCCATGCAATCACAAGGGGAAACAACAGGTGATCTTCAGTGTACTGTGTTATTGAGCTATAATGTTCACTATTCACTAGTTTAGGTGAATTGAATGCATCTTTACCTACAGTATTTCAACTCATGAGAGGAAGCATCTGCATTCTAAGCACTTGTATCTATTAACTGAACTAGTTTTACTAATAACATAGCTGAGTTCAGCTAGAATTTGTAATATAATTTCTGGGGAAAATGCTTTTCAGATTTGAAACATGTGAGAAAAGAAAGATGACTTACTAGTGTGAGTAAAGCCATACAGGGAGGGAAATACGCATAAGTCAGTATATTCCTGGAAAGCTGAGAGAAAGCGAACAGAATGGAGTGATCTGAGTTTGGGTTGAAGCAGGAGTATCTGACGGCAGGCTTTTCATCCATCCCTGACAGCTTTGACAGATCAGAATTTATGGTTAAATTCTCCACATCTCCCATTCTCAAGTTTTTTCAGCCAGTGTTGTGGAGCTGGACTTTGAGGTCTGCTCCAATATTTGGTATGAGTGAAGATTCATAAACAAAGACTACAGAAAATGTCACTTCTCAGGTTGCCCGTGCCTTAGTGGCAGTGGAAACCTGGCCTTAGTGGCTACATGAATACTTCTTTAAATACCATGAGATAAATGTGCTCATGCCTTACTAATTAGGTGGAACCATCTAATGATTTCATTGCCTTTGCTGCTTCCACTAAGAAAATGTTGGATTCATGTAGGGCATTCAGAACTGTAATCCACTGCTAGCAAATGAAGACAAGAGTGCTACTCTCAGTGAGCAAATCAACTTTGCTTATTATGCAAAAGGATGACAGGGGTAGGCATGGGGTTGGTCTCCTGAAATACTACTTAGAATTACTGTCTATTATATTGGGCAACCATTTCATAATGTAAAACATTGTCTTCTGCCAGAGTAGCTTTGGGAGCTGAAGGCAAAGGAGGAAATTAACTATTGGAAAGGATTCCCCTGTTGGTGCTTGAGCAGATCCAGGCTTCCTTAGTGGCTGTTGTTATTTTCCATACAGAGGCTGTTCTGCAGGAAAGCAAGAGAACAAACCAACATCTTTGCTTTTTGATTTAAAGCTGCCTTCATGCTGCAAAATCTAGTATTTAATATCAACAGCCTCCTCAAGTTATTGAGTGTTCACAAAACCTCCTTTCTACACCTTTCATTAGACCAATAATGAATATGTCAGAAATAATGATTTTTATTTTAGAGATGAAGATACTGAGACTGAAAAATGTAAAATAACTTACCCAAGGTCAGACAGCAGAGCTGAGATATCCCCTGTTTTTCCTAGAACCCATGATTAGCACCTCTGAACAACAGTCCCATGTCACGCCTAGCAGCATCAGTGATGCTCTCTTTGGAAAGGTCTATCCATGCAAGGGTAGGTTGCTGAGTCAGAAGGGATTTTTACAGACCACAGGTTTGCAATCTGTCTGCACATTGGAACTACCTGGAGAGCTGGAAAATATATTAATACTTCACTCTCATTCTCACAACTTTGGATTTGATTGGTCTGTATATGGTGTTGGGAAGCAAGGGAGAGATTTAAAAATTCACCTGTTGGCTCCAATATGATCCAAGGTCGAGAAGCACTGACTAGCCCTTTGTGATGGGCCACCATGGGCTCTAAGGATGAGTATGACCTCTGGGTATGTATGTCAGAAATGCAGATAGACAGCTTTCCCACCAGGTGATCTGTATTCACACAAATGTCTGAGAGTGCATCACTCAGATAATCCATAAAAGATGTAGAGGAGTTGGATAAAGGGGAAAGAGAACAGCATTCTAAAAAGAGGGCATAGAAATGCATAGGCCCAGAAAAGAAAGAATGACAATTATAGAAACTAGAACTAAGTCTCTGTGGCTGAAGCACAGATAACCATGGGTTTATGGGGTTAATCTATTCTTATAGGTTAGACATTTCTGCCCCAGAGCTCAGCACTGGCTACTTCTTTCTCATAATATCCTACTTTTATCTCATCTAAATTATAATATTTCCTCCAGATTCGTTCCCCAGATTCCATTATTTGCTCTACTTCCCCCATAATATTTGTAACCTAACATACTAAATGATGTGCTTGTCTCATTTCTGCATATCACCACACTAGAGTGTCAGCTCGATGAATGCAAACATTTTGCTTGTCTTGTTCACCATTGTGTCTTCCAATGCTGAGAATGGCATCTGACACCTAAAAATGGTGCATCCATATTTGTTGAGTTAATGAATTAAATGAATGAATTAATTTATTAAACCGTAGGGAAGTCATTGCTTACTTTACCTGGCACTTGACTGTGAAATCAGTCAACATCCCTTTCAGGACTTTAAGTGAATAAAGAACAAGATCAGATTTTTTTCTTTTGCAGTATTGTGAATTGAGCTCAGGGCCTTTCCACTGACATAGATCCCCGACTCTCCTTTAAAAAAAAAATTTTTTTTTAAACAGGGTCTTGCTAAATCACATAGATTGGGTTCAAACTTGTGATATGCCTGTTTCAGCCTCCCAGAGTAGGCACCACCATGCCTAGCTAAAATCTGATTTATATTTTATTTCAGAATAATTTTGAATGGAAGTATATTTAAAAAGTGGTAATTTGGGAAGCTAAATATTATTTCAGAGTTGGCAATTGAATAGAGAGAGGAAAATAAAAAATGAGAATATTTCAGGAATTGTCAAATAGGCTATTACCAGATATTCTTGGGTCCATGTCTTGGAACCACTGAGCCAAATCCCTGGCCCTAGTTTGCTTCTTTAAAAAAAAATTAAAAAAAAACTTTATGGAACTAAATTTGCATACCACGCAATTTTGAAACTTAAAGTATAAGATTCCTTAGACTTTAGCATATTGATAGAGTTGTTCAACTATGACTACAGTCAACTTTAGATTGCTTTTTTCTGTCCCCAAACAAAACACTCTACCCCACTAGCTACCCCTCCCCCACACCAAATCTAAGCAATCACTGAGCTACTCTGTATCTTTGTAGATAGAAAATTTGCCTCTTGTTTTTGCAAAACCCCAGTTCTGGTATTTCTAGAGTGATTCATATGGTCAGATAGCTCTCCCACAAACTGTGACTCAAGCCCCTGACCTACCTTATGTGTTGTAGCTTAGATTTCTTCAGGTCTTTAGAGTCTCCTTCCAAGCAAGATACTCTGAAGAAGATTCTTTGAACCATCCCAGAGAGACAGACAACATTTTCACATGCATTCCATTAGCCAGAATGCAATTACGTGGCTTCAGCCAACTGCAAGCAAGGCTGGGAAATGTAGCCAATTGTGTGCCTAAGAGAAGGAAACTGGTTTATAGTAAAGGCGAGGTAAGAATAAACTGAGGAAGTGGCGATATACTTTCAATAGATGTTAGCTAAATAGAATTGACAGTAAAATTGCTATTTTGGGGCCTGAGATGGAGGTTAGGCAAAGAATAAATTTCCCAAATGTAATTGCTACCAGTGAAAAGATGATTGCATCATATGCCATTGAAATCGTGTTAACATTTCCTGGATCTTAGCTTGTAATTATGGGCTTCATATTTGAGAAGAGAAGAGAAGAGAAAATGCTGTTGCAATTCATGGAGAAGATGAACAGAGAAGTCAAGTAGCTTTTGTATAAATAGGAATCATTTTTATTTTCTCATATTGTATTAATGAAAATAATTTCACCATTCATGTGTATATGAATTAAAACTTTAAAAAAGCAAGTAGCCAAATCTGTTAGACTTAGAAATTTTTATTGGCGAAGAATAACCATGCATGCGCTAGTCTTTTATCTTCTAGTCTTTTGCTTATACTTACCTTGAGAAATCTGGAAAATAAAAGGTAGTACTATTAGGTAGAGATAACAAAGGCAATTGTGGAGAAACAGGGTCCAGGTCCGGTGAGCTGAGCCCAAGGTAATAAATCATGGAATGTTTTTATAGCATGGTGATACTTTATAACTCTAGTTTCTGTTAGGTTATTCCTCAAAGGAACTTCTAGTTCAATTGTAGCTCAACAGTGAAGGATTCTGAGTTGAAATTTGTTTTGCAGCCAATCTATCTCACAAATTGAGGCAGCTGCTCACAACATGTGTTTCATTTCAATGACTATACACTGAGGGCGCCATATGAAAGGCCACTAATCAGAGAAAAGGTGCTCTTCAACTGGCAACTTTTCAGGGCCCCATGTAAAAGAAAATTTGCATGTTTCTTTAAAAAGGAATGAACCTATTGGTTTGTGAAAAACCTGGATCAGTTACATTTTTTCAGGTAAAAGAAAATGCTTAGCTGTGTTATCCAGCCCCTGTCCTCCCTCAGTTCATTAACCCGGATAGACTAAGTTCCCTTGGTAGACAAATTGATTGTAGAGCCGTGGTTTCTTGGGGCTGGTTGTTGCTGTATACCCAGATAACCTTACTAAGATTAGCATTGTCTTTGCCTCTGGGCTTTGATGATGGCAATCTACCACATTGTCCAATTTAATTCTTGTCACACTTGACTATTGTTTTGCTTAATTTTTACAATGTTTCAGCTTGAGGATTAAAAGATTGATCTGTTTCATTCAGTCTAGGTTAAGTTGTTCCTTGTATGGATTTTCCTGCGCCGGCTCATGTTTGTGTATCTGCACTGAAGCAGACGGTGCTAATCTATGTGAATCTATTTTATAGGAAGAGAAGAAAGGCTACAAAACCATGAATATTAATATCCTATTACCATGTGGTGATATTCCAAACACATATACCACAAAAATCAGAAAATGAGAAAGAAAACGACTTTAGGTTCAGGTGAAGTGAAGTGAGGAAAGATCATGAAGCAGGCTGTGATTCCAGGGCTGGCCATAGTAAACTGTGACTCTGTGGTTTTTCATTCTGAGTTCATTGGTCATGTCCCAGGAGGTATACTGATACATCAGGAAAAGTGAGCACGGCAGCCAGTGTCTTTGTGGATCCGTAAAATGCAAAGACAATACCTTAGTGGTCTGTGAATGTGCACATAAACTTCAGTTTTGAGGATTAGCGATTACACAAATCAAGATGACATTGAAAGTAGCATTGGAGGGAATTATTAGAAATTAATCTAATTATTGAGCATGTAATTTTGCATTTTATTGGTTTCTTAACTGCTGAATTTCCTGTAAAAGGGAAATGAATTCCAGAGAGGTAAAGCATTTTGTTCATATTAGGCTTGTTAATTAATGGTGGTGTTTTGCCAAATTATGTGATATTTTATTTGCAGTGAGATGTCCATGTCCATAAATGTTCCTCCCTTTCAATGAGTATCAGTTTTTGATACTAGGGTATAATCCCCAGGCCTTCACACTGAGTTACACCCCTATCCTTATTTTCATTTTTAAAATTTTGAGACGGTCTCACTATTGCCCAGGCTGGGGAATAGAACATGTACTTTTCCTGCATTGGTCTCCCAGAGTGCTGAGCTTAGAGATGTGCACCACCATGCCATCCTGAGGTTCTGCCTATTCTTAAATAATATTTCCTCTGAGAATGTGGGGCAGGGCAGACGATGGTAGAAACAGGTTTCCTCTCTGTAAGTGTCTCTGTGTACCTGGTCTCTTCGTCGATGTGTTGATCATTCATTCATTTAGTGAAAATCCCAGTCAATATCCTTATAGGGTAGGTTTTCTACAGTCTGACAAGACAACAACAACAAAAAGGGGTGTATGAGGTTTGTACTGCACTAGTTAGCCGGAAATGGTCCACCTAGTAAAGTGCATTTGGTACAACAATTACAAGGGAGGGGACTACAGACACAGTTCATGAAGTGCCACTAAAAACCCCAGCAGGATCTGATTCTAAAATGCAGTGTTTTGCTTTCCATCCCATCCAAAAGAAATTAAGGGAGATCACTTACTGTGAACCACAGAATTTGAAGCAAACATTAAACATCTCCTAAAAATAAATGCTCATGGCCAACAGTTGTGAAAAGCCATTCAAATGAGAGTTACGCAAATTGAGTTTTTTCCTCAGAGTTGGAGAACAGATATTTGCTAAATAATCTGGTTCCTAAGAGAAGTGACCTTTCATATTTTTGTTAGGGTTGAAAACTGCATTATTCAAATGGCCCAGGCAACATTTTAAAAACCTTGAAAACTGACATTTCCTTTTATAGATTTGCAGTTTAGTGACTCATCGAAATTCATATGCCTCAAATCACAGGTAATAGCTTCATATAAAATAAATTTTAATTCTGCTTCATTTAAAAATGTTTCATTTACTTACAACATTGTTACTCTTTCAATAAAATACCTTATCTTTGTTTGAATAAGACTAATATTACTATATCAATTCCCTGTTTAGTGCAACTGCCATTCTACAGGTTTGTGCTAAATTGCACCTCCCAGTCTAATTTTCCTAGTATAAAAGACCTGTGGAATAAATTTTCTAATTACAGGTGATACGGGGGGCAAAAGTTTCTTGCATAGGGGTAATGGGAAAAGACCAGTAGAGGTGGAGCTGTTAGTATTTGGTTAGTAATGATGGTCCTCTTATGACAAAACCTCTCAATGGACAATGGGATAGAGAGGGTGGGAGGGAAGTTCCTTTAGCTGGGGTGGTTTAGAATGCCCTTCTAAGAAGAGAAAGATCAAGGAGAGAACAAATTTGAACAGAGGGAACAGAAGTGCCAACCCCCTAAACTGGGACTGTTGTAAGGTACTGAAGGTAAAAATGGAGGCTAGTATAGCTAAACCTTATGAGCAAGAGAGAGTACTAATTGAAGCTAGTTATCTGAAGTGACCTGGGTGGGGACAACAGAAATTTTCAAAGTGTGGTGCTTGAATGCAGTCATCAGCATCAGCACCACCTGAGAATTGGTAAGCAAAACAGACCCACTTCGATCTACTGAATTAGGAGTGGGTCATGCTCTCTCTCTCTCTCTCTCTCTCTCTCTCTCTCTCTCTCTGTGTGTGTGTGTGTGTGTGTGTGTGTGTGTGATTTCTGCTGTACTGGAGACTGAACCTAGAAAATGCTGAGTTGAATCCCTAGCCCATTTTTTATATTTTATTTTGAGACAGTTTCACTAAATTGCCCAGGCTGGCCTTGAACTTGTGATCCTTCTGCCTCAGACTCTCAGGTAGCTAGGATTACAGGTGTGGTAACTCTGTACTCAACTTTCAGACTTGTTAGTCTAGGGCCTTGTTTAGCTCTGATAAAGAATTTGGACTTTATTTTCCAGTGGAAAGTTTTAAGTAGGTGAGTGAAATAATGTGATTTTGGCTTAGAGAAGATAACTTTGGCCTTTGTGAAACGAATGGACAGATTGGTACTCACTCTTTTATGTATCTATTCTGATTAAAAATTGTAGCTCAGCAGGAAGGAACAATTAGCAGATTCATGCCAAGCTCTGTTTACTTTTATTGTGAAGGATAATTGTGTTCAGTCTCATGTCTGAATTCCAGATGTCAGGTACCTGAAAATGCAAATAGTGATTCCCTGCTGTGAGATGTCAGATAACTGAAATTCAAACACACTTGTAGAAATGCAAACCCATTATCAATTGTTTTGGGGTGCTAATACCTAAGTAGGGCAGATTTCTAGTTGAAACAAACAATTGACTTTAGCAATGGGGTATAATTAGAAGTCATAAATTAATATTAGTTGTCTATTCCTGATATCAGCTCAAATTTGGGGGTGTGTACAAGAACATATGCTTATGTGTATGCAAAACATACTCTTAGAATGGAAACTTAATCTCTTCTGGTATATAGTCTCCACAGCATTGCCCAAGAGTGCCTGAGAACATGTCTTAACTACTACTTCATCTGTCCCTTTCCCTCACCTCTCTACTTCCCTCTTCTATGCTATGGCTAATAAAGTTATCAGGGGGTGTCTTGCTTGTGTCACCATGCCACAGGTATGTATAAATCTCCTTCTGTTACTAGAGGTCTTCTTGCAATATGCCTCTTTAGCCTCGTGACAGAATTCCAGTGGGCTAGTGTTAAAACTGCTTTTTTGCGGGGGTGGGGGGAACATATCCTTTACCTACTGTTGATGCCATAATCAGAGAGATTAGGCCCAAAGAAACACTGCTTCTACTTCTCCATGTGTGTTACTTTTCTTTCCTTGCTGAGACAATATACCCCTGATGCCCAAAGTTAAAAGGGAAAGGTTTATTTGGCTTACAGTTCATGGAGGTTTCAGTCTGTAGTTAGCTGGCTCCAAGACAGGGATGACAAATGTGCCTCTCAGAGGAGAAGCAACATGGCACACACAAGGCAGCAAAGGAAACGAAGGACCTTCACCGTGTTGCTCTGCCTCTTTTTCCCATCCAGACTACCAGAATTAGGGTGATGCTGAACCACTCACTCGTGTGTAGAAGTTCAGTAATCACACACCTTTAAACTCAGCATCACACATTTCAGATTCAGCCACCTCTGACCGAATGAAGGGGACATCCAGACCCAAAGCAGAACACCATATGTCAGACACTGTGAGAAAACACTCCTCTTTCCCTTCCTGTTTGTTTCCCCTCAGTCCTTGGTACTAAAACAAGAGGATGCCTAGCGGGCAACAGTTTCCCCTCTTCCCCTCTCTGTAGTTGTCAGGCATGCCATCTCCCCATCTACCTGTCTTATTCAGACACTTGGTGGTGTCTCACTTAGAAACTTTGCTATATTTGTTTTCTTAATTTGTTTTGCATTTTTATGCTCACATGCATTCATATTTAAAGATATATTTTACATCCATCTAGGTAAATATGCTAAATTGCCTTAAGCCTATAACAGATTGTTGTGGGTCTACTTCTGTGGGATAGAGATTTGTGAGTAAGAAGTTCATTTCAAGACATGCTTAGAACATAACCTGGGAGGGAACAGAAAGCTGACTGGCAGGAAGGAGAAGTGCAACTGTAGCAAATCATTAAGATACCTCAGAGGGTCCCATGAAGTACCCTGGAATGGTGAGGATCTCCTTATTCCTCTCCCTTAAAGGCAAAGGGCTGTGTCTAGGAATCCTCTGTATAGCCTGAAGTTGCAAGCAGGCCTCACTACAGGGGGCTCTAACCTTGGATAGGTGCCTTAAATAGGCAGGTCCTAGCAGGGATGCAGGTGTGCAATAGCATACTTTTCTCATTGCTGAAACACAATATCCAACACCCACAACTTAGAGGATGTAAGCTTTATTTTGGCTCAAACTCCACCAAAAGACTTCTAGACTTAATTGACAGATTCAGTAGAGTAGATGGATACAAGGTCAACACTCAAAAATCAATAGCCTTCTTGTACACAAATAACAGAATCACTGAGAGAGAAATTAGGGAAACAATCACTTTTGTAATAGCGGCCAAAAAAAATAAAATACATAGGAATCAATCTAATGAAGGAAGCAAAACACCTCTACATCGAGAACTACAATAATCTGAAAAAAGAGATTGAAGAGGATATCAGAAAATGGAAAGACATCCCTTGTTCCTGGGTAGAAAGAACCAATATAGTGAAAATGGCCATACTTCAAAACTGCTATACAGATTCAGTGCAATCCTGATAGAAATCTCTACAGTATAGTTCACAGAACTAGAGAAAACAATACAAAAAATTCATTTAGAACAAGAAGAGACCTAGAATAGCAAAAACCATGCTAGGTAACAGAGACATGGCAGGAGGCATCACAGTTCCCAACTTGAAACTATACTACAAAGCCACTGTGATAAAAACAGCATGGTACTGGCAAAGAAACAGACTTGAGGATCAGTGGAATAGGTTAGAGATGCAGAAACAACTCCAGACATACACAGCTGCCTCATCTTTGACAAAGGAGACAACTATCCTCACAGGAGGAAAGATAGCCTCCTTAATACATGGTGTTATAAAAACTGGATTTCAACTTGACAAACATTAAAACTAGACCCCTACCTTTCACCATGCACTAAACTAAAGGCCAACTGGATTAAAGATCTAAATATTAAAACAGAAACACTGAATTTATTGGAAAATAAGTTAGTTAGAATTCTTGAAGACAATGGCATAGGAAAAGGCTTTATGAACAAATCTTCAGTAGCACCAATAGCTCAGAAACTAGCACAAAAAATCAACAATTGGGATCTCATTTTTTAAAAAAGCTTCTGCACTTCAAGAGAAACCACCAACAGAGCTAAGAGATAACCTACAGTGTGGGAAAAATTTTTCACCAGCTGTTCTTCACACAAGGGTCTATGATCCAGAATATACAAAGAACTAAAAAAATCATACCCCAAAATAAAAAAACCCAATTCAAAAATGGGCATCTGAAAAGAAAAGACATTTCTCAGACAAAGAAGTAAAAGCAGCAAATAAACATATGAAAAATGTTCAACATTACTGGTCATTCAAGAGATGCAAATGAAAACAACACTGAGTTTTCACCTCACCCCAGAGTGAATGGCTGCTATCAAGAAATCAACCAATAACAAATGGTGGTGTCATGGGGAGAAAGGAACCCTTCTCCATTGTTGGTGGTAGTGTAGATTAGTGCAACCATGGTGGAAATCAATATGGAGAGACCTCAAAGAACTGGGTTTAGAAGTCCCATTTGCCCCAGCTATTCCTCTGCTGTGTATCTTCCCAAAAGAATTAAAAGAATCATCCACCTTGACATATGCTCGCCCATTTTCATAGAGGCACAGTTTGGAATAGCTAAAACTTAGAAACAGCCCAATTGCCTATCAACTGGAGACTATATAAAGAAGATTTTTTTTCCTATAAAATGAAGTATTACTCAGCCATAAATAATGAGAAACTAGAGACATTTATAGCTAAGTGGATGAACATTGAGACCATACTCTTAAGTGAAATTAATAGGATACAAATATGTAAATACTGAATAGTTTCTCTGGTGTGATAAACTAAAAGTGTAAATAAGGATCAAAATGTATAATTGATGGTGTGTAATAGGAAAGAAGGTCTAAAAGTGTAGGGGAAGTGGGAAGCGTAGGGGAAAGGTAAGAAGGGAAAAGAAAAAAGTAAGAGAAAATTAAAAAATAGATATCTTTGCAAATAGGGAAAGGTGCAGGGGTGAAGGGGGGCCAGAGGAATGGGGAAAAAAATAACCAAGATTCATCATGTAAAGGTACAAGATCCCAGTGATGAATGTAACTGTGTTGTATACCTAAAATGTACCATCAATGAAAAAAAATATTTATTTTGTCTCACAGTTTCAGTCTATGGCAGACTGGATTTAATGCTGAAACTGCATAGTGGAAGGGGCCACAGAGAGGAAAACAGCTCATCTCGTGGTGTCCAAAAAGCAGAAAAATAAGGGAGAAGCCAAGGAGAAAGATGTAGTCTTTTAGGTCATGTCCTCTGTGACCAACCTCCAGCCCTGATTCAGTCATCTTCCAAAAGCCCCGCCTCTCAGTGAATGAGGGTTTGGGGTATCATCTTGATCTAAACTATAACATCGAGCAAGCGCATTAATCCCTAAGGATGTGAAAGAGGATATGGGTTGGATACCAACCCACTACCTTTACAGACAGAGCCTTTACTTTTCTATGTATGGGGGAAATAATTTACAAATAGTTACAATCATTCCCTTTCTTACCTTTGATGAGCAGGTGGTGGGTGGGCAGCAGACCCAGAAGATCTGGGAAATGTCACATGACTTTGCCTGGGCAAAGAGAGAGTTGAGAAGTGTGGCACAGTAAAAGGTCTCAGAAAGGTGGAGAAAAAGAAGGTTCTGGAAGGCTCCAGGGGTATACAGAGGGCTGCCAGGAAGGCTAAATTCTGTTGAGTGATCAGACAGACTCTTATAAGAGAACTTCTGACATCAATGTCATCAATTTTGGTTTGATTACAATCCCCCAGAGAAGTCTCTTCTAATCCCCTGCCTGGTGACCAAACTCTGAGCGCTGAGATGTTTAACACAACTGAGATCTGAACCTTCAGCGTGCAAGTGCTGGATTTCCCCGTGTTTTTAGGATAGGGATCTATTCTCAGCTGTATCTGTGCCCACTTTAGACCTCTTGTTCCCTTTCTTAAGAATGAAGCTCTGGGCTCTGCCAAGAAGGAGGAAGAACAATAGCAAAAGACTTTGGGGAGTCAACTGTTTCTTAAACATTTCTCTATCAAATCAGTTTGGGGATAATGTTCTTTTCGTTTCCCAGTTGTATCTGGCGTCATGATTCCTGAGTCAGGCAATGTAAAGCAGAGTTCTTGCTTTTCTCTGATGCTTATTTAGAATTCTGCTTTCTTATGTCTCTACAATGTCAGTTGTTCATCTACTTTCTAGCCATCCATATTTTAATTGATTGTTTCCTCTACCATTTTCTTTTGTAAATTAATGCATTAAAAAGACCTTATTTAATAGGGTTTTCGAAGAAGCAGAATTACATGCTTGTATTTAACTCACCGTTTTAAATAAAAAATGCCTTCAAACTTATTCCCTCCCCTATAGTCTCTGAATCGGATGAGAAGTCAAAAATTATTTGAATTACAGCATCTCTATCCCTATGCTTCTCTATTAGAAATCAAAAATAGCTACCGTTAAGTTTGGATTAATTTTTTTTCTCTGTGTTACATGTCTACATGATTCAATTTTGCTTCTGCTTGGCACAAGATGAGCAGGGATGTATTAAATCTCAGAAAGAGGAATGGAGATTACGTAATAGCAGAAATCTCCTGACTGTGTAGGATGTTGAAACACACTATCAGGGGAATCCAGTGAAGCTTGCGAGTAGCTGAACTGACAAAGGAGAGTACATTCACGGATCTTAACTTGGCTGGCACTGCTTTGTGAGGCGCAGCAATTAGTGCAGGGAAAAAGCACACTCTTCTCTTTGGACTATGAAGTGTCTAGGATTTTAAGCAAATGCTGCACTCTCATTGATGCGTGCTTGATGTTGCAGAGTTGCTCCTGACATCGTCACTTTTGTCTACTTAGCACCTGGACTTCATTTTGGAGAGCAGTGGGTGCAGCTCTTGCCCGATGGGCAGCGTAGCTCAGTGAGGGCGGGGGCGGGGGGCGGTTTTCCCTGTCATCTAATGTGACAAACATTTACCATGCAACAATCTACCCATTATTAATATGTCTTTTAGTTTCATATTGGAAAGTAGTAGCTGATGACCGCTCGACTTTCACAAGGTCTTTAGGTTTTACCTACTTTGCATTTTGTTTCTCTTCTCTTTTACCCTTCGTATTATGTATGATTTCACCTCAGTATTTTTCATTGTTTTTTCTTTTTAATGGTAAGGGTGAAATAGGCATAAAAGTTTGTGTTTCTTTCCAGGAGAGGACTGTGATTTTTTTTAGCATGATTACCCCTGCACAGTTCCCCTTGGTTTTTTGTGTATTATTGTATATTATAGAAAGGAAGCCATCCTTGCCATGCATGAAATTGGATTGGATTTATGTTTATTACATAGTCAAACTCCTCAAAATAAAGTCATTTACTACGTTGTGTTGAATGCTTGACTACTCTTTGCCTCTTCTGGGTTTTGAATATGGAAAGACAGCCCTGATATAATGCTTATTTATTTTGCCAGAATTTTCTAATCTTGTGTTTCCAGTGACATTATTGCTCAGAAGTATAGAATATGGGTTTGGGAGTGAAACAGACATGGGCTCAAATGTGTGTGACTTTAAGTTAGTTAATCTCTTTAATTCTCAGCCTCCTTATTTGTAAAACTGGGGTTGCGTTATTGCTCTTCTTGGAGTTGCTTTGAAGATTAAATGAGCAAACATAAGAGTAAATTGCGTGACTCCTACTAATGAGAGATGGTTACTGTCACCACTGTGATCATTGTTATTGTCACCACCATTCAAAGGAAGGGACTGTCAGAAGGAGAGAAGGAGGAAAAGCATGTCAGAGAGGCGTGGGAGTGGGGAAAGAGGAGGCTGGCTTCTCCAGGTGAATCTAGCCTTGAAGACCTCCGTAAACTTGGTCCACAGCACAGAGAAGCAAATGAATCTGCTTTATGAAAAGTCCCCTAGTTCTTCCGATAATTTGTTTTATCATACATCAGTCATCCTTGTCAGACCCCTGGAAGAAGCTCACTAAAATATCACTAAATACTTCAAAGTTTCCTTTGCAGAGCACGTCTTCCTTGCCAATGCCCAACCTGTACAGTAGACACTGTTACTGTTGAGACAAATCCAGTAGAGCAACAAGAAGTTTTAAAGACACCATTTTAACTAAAATATGTTAAAATGTACAAAATATCCACATGAGTATTTGTTATTCAAGGTGATAAGCACATGGAAATTTCCCAGCATTTCCCAAATTACCTAATACATTTCTAGATCTGGAGAGAGAATTTTTAAAAATTGAGCTAAGATCCACATGCATCAAAGGATTATGATTCAGAACTAGATTTTCAGCATTTTGTATAGAAGGTAAAGCAAAATTAACTCAACAAAATATTCTGAAAATATTCTATAACAAAATAGACCTGAAGAAAAAGTGAAGTCTTTTTTCTTTTTCCTATGTATCAAATCAAATGCATTTTGTGCAGGAGCAGGATCATCTTAAATAAATGCAATGAGGCGTCCTGTAAGCGTTTACTTCAGGGACTAACAAAAATCAATTGGCTACTCAGAGAAGATCTTTAATAAAGGATTGAATCAAAATGGCACTGAAAACTGCACCCATGCTATAAAGAAGTGGCTCCTTAAAGGGTTGATGGCTCTCTGAACAGTTACCACAGATTGCAGCATCCTTCTGTTATCTGTCGTAAAGGAGGATATTCGATTGAGGCATGCCACACTGCAGACTAAGGCATATTCTTTCATGTGTTTACTTATTAACCATTAGTCTTTATCTTACATAGCTCAGAGAATGGGAGAATATTTCCTAAGCCTAATAACAAGAGTGAATATATTTACGTGTAATTCTTGAGAGAACGCCAGTTGGCTGACATTGCCCAGTTAATCTTTACTGTTCTTCTGAAAGGAGGACATCATTTTTTTTTCCCAGTAAGTTTATTGGTACATTTTAGGTTTGCAATATAATGACATTCTTCTTTGGAAATTTGTATCTTTACATAATCCATCTTGGTTCTTATTGTTCCCCCATTCCCCTGCCCTCCCTTCAACTCCTCCACCCCCCCCCATTTACAAAGACTTTGTTTCAAGTTTTTCATTTTCTCATATTAATTCCATTCCCTTCTTTCCTTTCCCCTACCCTTCCCATTGCCCCTTCTCCTTTGGACCATTTCTTGCTAGTTCATGTTATCAATTATACATTTTGATCCTTATTTACACTTTCAGTTTTTCACACTAAAGAAACTATTCAGTAAAGAGGATGCCGTTTTAATGTGCCCCATTCTGTAGATCTAATAACGGAAGAACATAGAAGATAAATTGCATTTGCCTTTAGTGGCTGGTTTTAGAAGCATTCTCTGTGGTCCCAATAATGAAGCGTCAGAGGGGACATTGATTCAGAGCCTGTGGATTCCAGGGAGGCTGTTCAAGCGGGGAAAATCTTTTAGAAATGTTCAAGTGCTCCCAGATTGGAAAGATGCAGCAGTTTTTGCCATGATTTGATGATCTGCTAGGGTGCATTCTTTCTTCTATATCCTGAGATCTGGGTTAGTTAGAGATGCTGTGCCTAGCAAAGTACATGGTGAAAATTCCTATCAAGGAAGACAGAAGACTAAAACTTTAAAGCAATGTGGTGACAATGTCCACAGTAATGACCATGATGACAATAATGACTTATTTTCATTGAATGTTACTCTACTAGGCCCAGAGGCAAGTGCCCTATTTGTTTCATCTTCTTTAATAAATAAAATATTCTGGGTTTCTCTAATCTAGGATATGGCATTCACTTTATAATGCTTCTCAGATATTTTTACAATTGTTTGATTTTTTTTGTTCAAAGATTCCTTTGGGATGTATTGTGCAAGTTTTGAACTAGGTGCTGAGCATGGAGAAATGACAATGGCCTGGTACCAGTCTAGGGTAGGCTACAAACCTGGGTAGTTTTAGGGAAAGCCATGCAGCAGGGCTTGATAAGTGTGACAAGGCCTGAGGCTGAATGGGGAGTATGTAGGAACGGTCGATGGCCATGATCTCCAGCTCTGAAGGATGTCCAAGTGGTGAGAATGGAGCAGGATCACAGAGAGAAGCAGAAACAGGAAGTTTCGTCAGCAAAAATCCAGATGACTTTCACATCCCTGACCCCAGGTGATGCAAAGGCCCAATATTACATTTATCACAACTTCAGTGTCCAGCTATTCCTTCAGTTACACAGAATGATTCTTTAGAGTATGCTTTTCAGATATTTCTTCTTTGACCAAAGCTAGTTTGAAGTTGGCTATTTGCCACTCACACCTAAAAGTGACGAGTAATTCACAGGGCTACTTACAAGATTGGTGGGGAGAAGGAGTGGAACAGAGTCAGTGACAAGGGGCTGGGATCCTTTCACAGAACACAGGGTCAAAGGAAACCATTTATACTCATAATCCTAACCATAGAGACATGGAGTCTCAGAAACAGTAGAGGTCTGCATTAGCAGAAAAAAGAGACTACGGGAATTGAAAAAACATTAATAGAAAAAATGAGTTCCTATTTGAAAATGAATCCATAATTAATAAACCTTTCCAGAAAATTGTTGGATAATAGATCCTGGATTCCTCAGTAGGTCAAAACAGATCCTTTAAATGAGAGTGGGCTGAGACCAGTTTCCAGAAGGAGGAGGCCATGCTGGAGGCACTGACTATAAAATAGACTCTTTCTTCAGTTGCCTCCAGAACTCACTCTGGATCTTTGGGGTTCCTCTTCCTTCACTGGAGGTAGACTGTGATAACTTTACTGGCTTCATCTTAATCCAAGCCAGAGTCTAAGGGTACCTCTCTTGATTTTAAGAGGAAGCTTTCAGCCTGCCATCAGTTGTGTCATTTGTACTTTTTTGTTGATACTTTCTGTCAGATTGAGGATATTTTCTCCTATTTCTAGTTTGTTGGGTGTTCTTATCTTGAAGGACTGTTCAATTTTGTGAAAAGATGACCATATAGTTATTATGTTTCTATCCACTGCTATGGTATATCATGATTTGTCTACTATTTTTAACATAGCTTCTGGAACATTGGCGAACATTCACCTTTGTGTATTCAACCATGTCACCACTTAAATCCTCTGGAAGTAGATATTAAGATAGAATTTCAAGTATAATAGGCTTATTAGAGATCAACACTGGGGAAGGTGTGGAATGAAGCAGGAAAACATTTAGCAGCATTACATATCGGATGGACATTTTTTCATTGGAGTTGTCCCCTGGTGGTTCAGAATGGTCAACAGCCAGCCGTGGGTGATCGCATGAAGGATGGGCCAGGTAGTCCTCAGCAGCTAAAGATATTGGAAGGTGCTGACATCTGGAGGCTGCCTGCCAAGAATTTGGACAGTAAGTCCTTTAAAGGATGACCTGGGTAATGCATGATTGTATCAACCACACAAACACACAGTCACAGAAATCTGAGACTCTGATCTAAGGTTTGTTGACAGTATTAGAATTGGAGTCACCCATCAGAGCAGAAGTGTGTAGACAGTCCCCTTCCCTTTGGGTAGAATTATATACAATAGCCCAACAATCACACATCTATAAACAAGCATTACATCAAAGTTCATACTCATAGGGTTCTAAGACTTTAATGGTTACTGTAAATTGTATCTTACAAGAAGCAGGGCTACCTTGATCAAAGAACATTCAAGAATAGGTTTCTACTATTATGATGACAACACTAATAAAATATAGGAAATAAAACCTTCTCTGATATGATACCCATTTCACTTGAGAAAGATAATTTCAATTGAAAATATATTTCGATGTATCTATTTTCCTTTATTTCTTTTCATTCTGTAGTCTTTTCTCACCTTTGTCTTCATTTTCCTACTAAAACTTTCTGTACATATAATTCAGAGACTCACAGAAATCATAGGAAAAAAGAAAAAAGATTAAAAATTCACATCCATTTCTATCAAAAGAAGTATTTATAAATATACAATAAATAACTGGCTTACTTTGAGTTTTAGTTATTTTTGCTTTGCTAGTCTAGTTTCACTTTAGTGTTCCCCTAAAACCTGTGTAGAATGAGTTGAATTTATTTGTTCTTTGTTCTCAGAAAATGCGATATAATGCACAGGAAAACATATTTTCAGTCTGTGAAGTATCAGTGCATTTTATGTAAATAATTCTGTAACTTGTTAGGTAGTAGATTACTTGGGAAATAGGGTGACGAACATTAACTCAATCTTCCCAAATTTTTGCTCTCATCTAAAGCAAGAATAACAATTTAGTATTATTTTCTTTGGAATTGTCTAGTTGTTCTCTGATACAAATGGTGCTTTCTCAAGTGAAATAACTGATCATACCTTAAAGCTCAAATTTGACTCATCAATAACAGGTGTCTGAGTCATCTCTCTCTGTAATAAATGTCAGCAGAAAGTGTAGGGAGTAGTGATGATAGAGACACTGTCAACGCTGAGTGAGTTAAAATGATTAGGCTTTTTCAAGCATGCGTTAGAAGAGGACTTTTACTGATAAAATTTGGAAGAGGAACAAAAACATTTAAATTTCTCATGCCTGTATCCAACACTTCCAATCCCCACTGAGATGACTAATTGAATTGAGAGATAGGGAATTTCAAGTGATTTCTGTAAAAATATTCCGGTGCATCCAGATAAAGAAGGTGACTTTGAAGACAAAGAACTTGTGGTAAGAGTACCTAAAATCTACTGTCTTAGTAAATTTCTAACTATGTAAAACAGTGGACATGTTAATTTACACGCTGAAGAAATCACACATGCATATTATGTGAAATGTTGTACAATAAAATAATAAAATAAATACTAATTTTTTAATAAATGAATTTTACTAAAAAAAAAGTATGACCTTGTAAAAGTACTGTCTGTTCTCCACTTTTAGGAGGAACACAGGCCATATAGTAAGCAAATTCAATGGTCACATGAATAAATGTTAAACATAAATATCCTCACTTTCTGTTTGCTTTTTTTCTACAAAAGAAAGCATTTTGTTCTATAATGTTGACTGCTAATTTTCACAATGACTCTATCAGACCATCTTAAGAAACCAGCAATAACATTTTCCACTGTTAAGTTCTCTATGAAGAAAGAAAGGACATTTTTCATTGCTCTTATCCTGTAAAAAGCTTTGAGGAAATTATACCAAAGATTACAATAGGAAATTGTTGGCAATGATATCTCATCTGTCATTTCTTATAATAATAAAATGTTTTTAACCTGCTTACCCCTTTGTTATTTCCTTTCTAGAATTTTTTTTATACTGAAATATAACTTTTAATAGGGAAGTCATAGTATGAACATAAAGAACTGCTCTGATTTGCTGTGCTGGATTCCTGATCTCTGATGAAACAAATATTTGGACATCTTACAGCAATTCTTAAAGATGAACATTAAAAAAAATCTCAGAGCTATGCCTTTCCCGGAAAGCTGGCATGGACTTTTGGTTTCTAATAAGCTAATTTTACAAGACAGGCATTATAATAATGAGTAATATTTAGTGACTACTTAATGTTTGCCAGGAAGTGTGCTAATATTCATTATATCTATTATCTTGTTTCACCCTAGCAATAATCAAAGAGAAAGTTCTTATTCCCATTTTACAGATGATTAAAGTGAGACACAGTTAAGGGACTTGCCGAAGAACACATAGCAAGTAATAGAACTGAACTATAGATTAAAAATGGTATAATATTGGGCCAAATGTAACCTGCTCTTTTACTATGAGCATTTTCTGAATAATTTTCTTCCAAAATGGTACTTTAAGAATGCTTGATACATAATATCATATTTCTTGTTATGAACTCATGATTTAGAATTTTTTTGGGGGGGTACGGGAATCGAACTTGGGTCCTTGTACTCAAGAGGCAGGCAGCAGGACGAATGAGCTAAATTCCTGGCCCAACAATTTTTGTTTGTAAATTGTTCCCAATTTTTTATTATTATGTCTATTACAATGAATCTTGTTAGACAGTCTATTGTTATTTTACTGGCATAAATTAATATAAATTGAGTCAAAAATACTATTGTAAAAGTATTTGACACATATTTCTAAACTATCCAGAGCAAGTAGTTACAAGGTGTATTAGTGTTGTAGGACCCAGTAACAAAGTACCACAAACTGAGTCACTTAGCACAGTAGGAATTTATTGCCTCAAAGTTCTGGAGACTGGAAGTCCAAAAACAAGGCACTGGCAGTTCCACACTACCTCTGAAACCCGTGGGGGAAACAGCCTTCCTCTCCTCTTCCAGCTTTTGGTAGCCTAGATGTTCCTTGGCTTGGGACAGTGTCACTCCATGCCCCGCATGGTTAGACCTTTCTAGTTTTCTTTCTTGTTGACTTCTTGTGCTCAATTTTGCATGCTTCTTCTTTCCTCATCCTCTAAATTCTTGTGCTTTTCGTGGTTGAGTATTAGGTTGATTTCTCTTCTTTCCTCTCTTCCTTTCTCCTCTCATCTCCTCCCCCTTTCCTCTTTTCTCTCCATTCCCTCTGCTCCCCATCTCTCCTTCTCTCTCTAGATGATTACCTTTATTTGTTAGCCTAAGTGACCACACATATTAATGACCCTCAGAACTCTATCTCTCACTTAGAGTTCTTTGGTGATTTCCAAACCCATACATTTATCTGATTATCAGTATTGCAAAATCCCCAAATCAGTGTGTTTAAAAGTGAATACCCACTCAGAAGACTGAGGCAGGAGATTCGCTGTGACTTTGATACCAGCCTGGGCTACACAGTGAGTTCCAGGTCAGTCTCAACTACATAGGAAGACTCTGTCTCAAAAATAAACAAATAAATAAATAAAATAAAACAAAAATAAAAGTGAAGACCTATTTCCTAACCCATTTCTCTTCCTCTGTGTCTCCAAATGGAACCACTGTTCCAAGTAGTTGTCTGCTGCAGCATCTGGGCATCCTCCTCCAACCCTCTACTCTTTGTGTTTTTATACTACTGTTATAATAATTTACCACAAAGTTAGTTATTTAACTGTACAAATTTAGTATATTCCTATATTGGAGATCAGAAGCCCAAAATAAGCTAAAATCAAGGTGCTGGCAGGGCTGCATTTTTTTCTGTAATTTCTAAGTGAGAATCTGCTTTGTTTCCTTTTCCAGCCTCCAAAGGCTACCACTCTCTCATAGTTCATGGCTTTCTGCTTCGTCTTCAGCCCAGCAAAGGCACACCAAGTATTTGTCATAGTGCCACCTCTTTGGCTCTCTCTTTTCTGCCATCCTCTTCTACTTTTTAAGGGCCCTTATATTTACAGTACATTGATTTTCCAGAGATGATCTAGGATAATCTCCGTGTTAAGGTCATTTGGTCAGCAAGCTAATTCCATCTGCAGCTTGAACTTCACTTTGCCTCAGAATTTAAACTATTCAGAGATTCCAGAGATCAGGGCACAGACACCACTGGAGTCTATTGTACAATAATCAGTACACAGATTCTTAATCAGTCATGCAGTGTGATGGCCTCCACTTCCATAATGTTTTAAGTCCACCCAATTCACTTGTCCTCTACTGCTCGGAATATAATTCAGCTCTCACCTGCATTATGGTAATAGTCCTAAGTGAGCTCAGCTTTCTGTTTTCTGATGAATTCTACACAGCCTTTTCCATTGAGATTCTGTCTGTATTTAACATAGAGTAGGATCCCTTCACTATGTATCCTTGGTCTAAATCCCAGGTTCTGTGGAGGTTTTGTAAAGCAAAGAATCACACAGACATGGCAGATTGAGTACTGTATATGTAAAAGCTAAAGTTATTTTATTGTCAGATTGTTTGAGTTTTTATATTTTGATCTTATATAGGTGGGGTTAACATTATTCGTTTTTTATTTAGTTTACTCTGGAGTTGATCTGGAACAGGATTTCTTTTTATTGGTATTGGGCGGAGTTTGTTTTAATTAATTAAAACTTTTTCTTTGGCTAGTCTCTCGGACTTTTAAGAAAGTAACTAGGCTGCCTGAGATCACCCGGCGGGTGCGCAACCTCCCGGACTGTGCAACAACAGACCCCACTAAGGAAGGTAGCTGTGCAGACACCCTTGAAACACCCCCACGACCATCCCCCCCCCCGTTCTCAAACCTCCTGATTGGGCCAGTCCTTAGACCAACTCTGCAGAGGCATAGGTTCTCATGAAGAGTAGTTTTCTGAGCTCCCAACTTTGAACATCTTTAAAGAAAGGGCAGGGGAAACCTGTAATAGAACTGAGTATAGTTCAACCCTGAGGGTAGGGAAACTCAATTTAGGCCTTGTAGACTGTGTTCAGTCTCAGTCGTGGGGAACTGCCATTGGCTAGCTGAGACCAGGGGATTCGGTTCTGCATATGGCTGTACATGTGGTATAATATGAGAACAGAGACAGTCTGAAAGAGGCCCTTCAAATTCTTTTTTTTTCTCTCTCTTTTTTCTTTTCCTCATTCCACCCTAAAATTTCTTTCTTTTTTCTGTCCTCTCTCTCCAACTCAGTCTCTTGCTCCACCATACTGTCCCTCATCTCCCTTTTTATTCTGGCTCCTGCCCTAACTCAGACTTCTTCTTTTATTATTTTTTTGTTTTTAGGAGGGTTTTCTTTTTATGTTCTTTTCTCCACTCATTCACTCATGGCTCTGTAACTTCAAGGGAAGGCAAGCTCCTGTTGTTGTTAAGGGGATATATTCTTGTCCTTATTCCTGCACTCTCTCTATCCCCCCTGAAGCTAATAGCTTTGTAAAGATAGTAAGGTAATTCTACAACCTCTGGATTCACTTCAAACCTGCTCTAAATCGTTCACTTATCTAATCCTCTCATTCTAATTTCTAAGTCTAACTCCCCATCCTAAATGGTAAAGATGCTGTATTGAAAAGCATATTCACTGCAAACATACTATGGGCTACTTCTTGAAATTAATTTAATTCACATGAGTTAAAGGTGATACATTGATGACTACCACACGTGGTCAGTTTGCAAGCTGTGCCTGATCCTATTGGGCTGCTGAATGTATCAATTGTGATAAAGGATTGTGATTGATTTAAAGAATTGTTTTCTCTGATATTATGAAAATGAGGATGTCTATCAGTCATTAGAAACTCAAAAGCTAAAATGCAACTATATTAGGAAGATTTAAGTAATACCCAGAAATTAAAGAAGGACAACCCAACAATAAAAATGAAAATGAGAAAACACTTAAGCAAGACACAAAAACAGATTTCCAGTTCACCAATGGCAAACAGTAGGACAAATGAAGATGAAAAGTCTGATAGTGAACCAACAGGACTCCCTGGACCCATAGCACAGGAGGTATCAAAACAGATCATTCAGGCTCTAGAAAAATTCAAATCAGAAATAATTTCCCAGTTAACCAGAGAGATGATGAGCAAAATGGAAGTCATGATTTGAGACTCTAGAGCAGAAACTGACAAAAAAATAGATGAGCTCAAGACTATGATAGAAGCCATGAAGACTCAGCATAAGAAAGAAATGGAAACAATGAATGCCCAACAGAGGAAAGAAATAGAATCCATAAAACAGATTCAAACAGATATCCAGGAGATTAAAAACTCTATTGAAAGTGTACGAAACAGAATAAAAGATTGCGAAGATAGAATTTCAGATATAGAAGATAGGATAGCAGTCAGTGACCGTGAAAAAAGAGGTCTCTTAAAAACAGTAAGGGATCATGAGAAATCAATCCAACAACTCCTAGATGATACAAAGAAAAATAACATAAGACTGATAGGAATTCATGAAAAAACAGGAGAAAACACAAATGATATAAAAAAGCTCTTCACAGAATTAATGACAGAAAACTTCCCAAACAGAAGGGAAGAATTAGACATACAGATAAGTGAGGCATATAGAACCCCAACTAGCCACGATCAAAAAAAATCTACACCTAGACATATAATAATCAAGATTCCAGAAATCCAACAGAAAAACAAAATACTACAAGCAGTAAGAGAAAAGAAACAAATCACATGCAAAGGGAAGCCCATTAGAATCACAGCAGACTTTTCAACACAAACCCTTAGGTCAAGGAGAGCCTGGAGTGAGGTATTCCAAGTCCTAAAAGAAAAGAATCTCCAACCTAGACTTTTGTATCCTGCAAAACTCTCTTTCAAAATAGATGGGGAAATAAAATACTTCCACGACAAAGAGCACCTGAGAAATTTCATGAACACCAAACCAGCACTGCAAGGAATTCTAAACAATATCCTAGAAAAGGACAACGAAATTCACAATAACATGAGGCCCAACAGACCAAATCAAATAGGCAAGGCAAGAAACTAAAAGGAGATGGGAGAAAAAGTAAAAAGAGTCAACAAATGGACAAAAACATGACAAGAATAAGTCAAAATATATCAGTTGTAACCATCAATGTTAATGGCCTCAATTCACCAATCAAGAGAAACAGATTGGCAGAATGGATTAAGAAGCAAAATCCAACAATATGTTGTATACAAGAAACACACCTAGTGCAAAAGGAAGTCCATAGACTGAAAGTGAAAGGATGGAAAACAATTCTCCATGCGTCAGGAGTCCAGAAAAAAGCAGGGGTAGCAATCTTATTCTCAGATAAAGTAAATTTCAAACCAAAACTCATTAAGAGAGACAAAGAAGGACACTACATCCTTGTAAAGGGAACAATTCAAGAGGAAGAGCTGACAATCATAAACATATATGCACCAAATATAAATGCCCCCAACTATATAAAACAAATATTAAGTAACATGAAAAACCAAATAAGCACTAATACAATTGTAGTGGGGGATTTAAATACCCCACTATCACAAATTGACAGATCTACTAGGCAGAAAATCAACAATGAAATAATAGAACTGAACCAAGCTTTGGAACACATGGACTTAATAGATGTTTATAGAGTATTCCACCCCCAAAAACCAGAATATACATTCTTTTCGGCTGCACATGGATCATTCTCCAAAATAGACCACATACTGGCTCACAAAACAGGTCTAAATAAATGCAAAAAAATTGAAGTCATCCCCTGTTTATTATCAGATCATAGTGCAATCAAACTAGACATCAATAGCACAAGAAACTATAGAAACTTCACAAGCACATGGAAACTGAACAACACTCTCCTAAACAATCAATGGATTACAGAGGAAATTAAAGAAGAAATTAGACAGTTTTTACAAATAAATGAGAATGCCAATACAACATACAGGAATCTTTGGGACACAATGAAAGCAGTTCTACGTGGAAAATTCATAACATTGAATGCCCACACTAGGAAAACAGAGCGGGCTCAAATAAACAACTTAACGATGAAACTTAGACTCCTAGAAAAACAAGAGCAAGAAAAACCCAAAGCTCGAACAAGAGAGGAAATTATAAAGATCCGAGCAGAAATCAATGCAATTGAAATTAAGAAAACGATACAAAAAATAAATGAAACAAAGAGCTGGTTTTTTGAAAGAATAAATAAAATTGACAAACCCTTAGCTAATCTTATCAAAAAAAGGAAAGAAAAGGCTCAGATCCATGCAATTAGGAATGAAAAAGGCGAAGTCACAACAGATCCGAAAGAAATCCAGAGGATCATGAACACCTACTTTGAGAACCTGTACTCTAATAAAATGGAAAACACAGAAGAAATGGACAGATTTCTAGATACTTATGAATTACCAAAGTTGAACGAAGAAGATAAAAACATTTTAAACACCCCAATCACAATCAGTGAAATTGAAAATGTAATTAAAAACTTACCAACAAAGAAAAGCCCAGGCCCTGATGGATTCACTGCTGAATTTTACAAGACATTTAGAGAAGAACTACTACCATTACTCTTCAAACTTTTCAATGAAATTGAAAGAGAAGCTATACTTCCAAATTCATTCCTGGAAGCAAGTATCACTCTGATTCCCAAACCAGAGAAAGATACAACCAAAAAGGAGAACTACAGACCAATCTCCTTAATGAATATAGATGCAAAAATCCTTAATAAGATACTAGCAAACAGAATACAGAGGATTATTAAGAAGATCATCCATCATGACCAAGTCGGATTTATTCCAGAGATGCAAGGGTGGTTCAACATACGAAAGTCAGTGAATGTAATACATTATATTAACAAAGTCAAGGACAAAAACCATATGATCCTCTCAATAGATGCAGAAAAAGCATTTGATAAAATTCAACACCCATTCATGATAAAAACCCTGCAAAAAATTGGAATAGATGGTCTATACCTCAATTTAATAAAGGCTATTTATGAAAAACCATCAGCCAACATCATATTGAATGGCCAAAAACTGAAAACCTTCATGTTAAAATCAGGAACAAGACAAGGATGCCCACTATCGCCACTTCTCTTCAATATAGTTCTGGAAACATTAGCCACAGCAATTAGACAAGAGAAAGAAATTAAAGCAATAAAGATAGGAAAGGAAGAAGTTAAACTATCATTATTTGCTGATGATATGATACTCTACATTGAAGATCCAAAAAACTCCACCAAAAAACTTCTAGACTTAATTGACAGATTCAGTAAAGTATCTGGATACAAGGTGAATACCCAAAAATCAATAGCCTTTCTATACACAAATAACAGACAGACAGAAAGAGAAATAAGGGAAAAAATTCCTTTTACAATAGCATCCAAAAAAATGAAGTATCTAGGAATCAATCTAACAAAAGAAACAAAAGATCTCTACACTGAAAACTACAGCACTCTGAAAAAAGAAATCGAAGAGGATATAAAAAAATGGAAAGATATCCCCTGCTCCTGGGTAGGAAGAATCAACATAGTGAAAATGGCCATACTACCGAAACTGCTATATACATTCAATGCAATGCCAATTGAAATTCCAACACTATATTTCACAGAACTAGAAAAAAGAATCCAAAAATTCATTTGGAACCACAAGAGACCTAGAATAGCAAAAGCCATTATAGGCAACAGTCACATGGCACCAGGTGTAACAATTCCCAATTTGAAACTATACTACAAAGCCACTGTGATAAAATCAGCATGGTACTGGCAAAGAAATAGGCCTGAGGATCAATGGAACAGACTGGAAGACACAAAAACAAATGCAGATGTACTCAGCTACCTCATCTTCGACAAAGGAGCTCACCATCCTCAGTGGAGGAAAGATAGCCTCTTTAATAAATGGTGTTGGAAAAACTGGATATCAACCTGTCACAGATTAAAATTAGACCCTTATCTTTCGCCATGCACTAAATTAAAATCCAAATGGATTAAAGATCTAAATATTAAAACAGAAACATTAAACTTGCTGGAAAGTAAGTTAGGCAGAACTCTGGAAGACATTGGTATAGGAAAAGACTTTATGAACAAATCCTCAGTAGCACGGGAACTAGCAGAAAGAATCAACAACTGGGATCTCATCTTACTAAAAAGCTTCTGTACTTCAAAAGAAACCATTAGCAGAACTAAGAGACAATCTACAATGTGGGAAAAAATTTTTACCAGCTGTACCTCAGACAAAGGACTATTATCAAGGATATATAAAGAACTCAAAACAATCAGTCCCCCCAAATATAAAGACCCGATCCAAAAATGGGCATCCGAAATGAACAGACATTTCTCATACAAAGAAGTGAAAGCAGCAAGAAAATATATGAAAAAATGTTCCACATCACTGGTCATTCGAGAGATGCAGATGAAAACAACACTGAGATTCCACCTCACCCCACAAAGAATGGCTGCTATCAAGAAATCACACAATAACAAATGTTGGCGGGGTTGTGGGGAGAAAGGAACCCTCCTCCATTGTTGGTGGGAGTGCAGACTAGTGCAACCACTATGGAAATCAATATGGAGATACCTCAAAGAGCTTGGACTGGAGGTTCCATTTGACCCAGCCATCCCTCTGCTGGGTATCTTTCCAAGAGAACTAAAAGAATCATATCACAGGGAAGTATGTGCACCCATGTTTATAGCAGCACAGTTTGTAATAGCTAAATCTTGGAAACAGCCTATTTGCCCATCCGATGGAAACTGGATAAAGAAGTTGTGGTTTTTCTATAAAATGGAATATTACTCAGCCATAAAGAACGAGAAAATAGATTCATTCATAGGAAAATGGATACATATTGAAGATATACTCCTAAGTGAAATAAATAAGTCACACATGTGTAAATACCGAATAGTTTCCCTGGTCTAAATAATCTGCAACAATGCATAAGATTCTAATAAGATTACTGACATTTAGAAATGGGAAGAAAGGAGCTAAAGGTGTAGGGAAGATGGGATGGATAGGGGAAGGGTAAAAAGGGAAAAGAAAAAAATGTGAGAGAATGAAAAGATGAAAATAAAGTGTTTATATGTGAGGAGGGGAGGAGGGGGTGAAGGGAGGGCCGAGGTAAGGGGAAAAAATGAGAATCAAGACTTGTCATGTAGAGGTACAAGATTCCAACAATGAAAGTAACTGTACGGTATCCCTAAAATGTACCAATAAACTCAATTAAAGCTGAAAAAAAAAGGAAAGTAACTAGTTTTTTTATTATCCCCCCGCAAGATTCTTCTCTTGACATGATCTCTATGCATACTTTACCTACTTCAGAACTTCTCTCTTCAATAGGGTGCCCTACGTCTCGCCTGTGGGCCTGCATTTGTGCTCATTCAAACTACAGTATCTTTTGTTTCTCTCTTTACCTTGTTAAAGTCTACTTATGCTGCAGGTATCAGTTTAAGTGGCACTTGCTTAGGAAGCTCTCACAATTCCCATCTTCTGGTATATGTTAAATGGCCCTACTTCCCTTATTATCACAATTTTTGTATTGTGATTTTATTGTTGCTTATTCGACTATCTCTTCATCTTGGCTCTGAGTTCTACAAAGAGCAGGATGGAATCATACCCAACTTGCTTGCCACCCCCAGCATAGTTATATCTTCTACTTGACTTAGTAACTTGTCAATATAAATCATTGAATAAGGAAAACAAAAAATCATTATAGTTTACATCATTATCAAATGAAAGGATCCTACCTGGTCCAGCACTGCCTTCCTCTTGAGCCTAGTCTTACCTCTCTGTGTCCTGTGTAAACAGGCCTCTCAGAACCACCAAGGGCCCTCACTTCCTTGTGGTGTAGGACATTGGCCATTTGTACCCTGTATCTGAAATTAATTCCTCTGCCTCTTTTCCAGATCTCAGCTCAGGGCTTATTGCTTCAAGGACATCTTACTTGACACATCCTGATATGGACTGAATGTTTTCACCTTTGACCTCCAATTTTTATGTTGAATGCTAACTTCCAAAATGATGACGTTAGAATGTATGGCAATTAGGTAATTACAGTAATTGGGGTTTGATGAGATTAAATAAGTGGGTCCCCTATGATGGGATTAGTGCTCTTAGAAGAGGAAAAATAAATCCAAGCCCCTGCCCCCAGGTGAACCTAGTGAGAAAGTTGCTGGCTGTCTATAAAACAGAAAGTGGACCCTTACCAGGCCTGGAATATGCTGGTCCTTTAACCTTGGCCTTTGCAGCCACCTGAACTGTGAGAAATAAATTTCTATTGTTTGTGACATTTGACCTACAATATTTTGTTTTGGTAGCCTGAGTGAAGACACACTTTCATCTGCTTCCTCAGTTAAACTCTTTTGTTCTATATTATGCAAAAATAACTTTATTGTGACTGTTATTTCAGTATTTATTCATTAATCCAAGGAAAATTTAATTAATGTTTGTATTACTTTTAAACTCTAAGAACCATGAAAATAAGAAGTATTGATTTTGATACCTCATTGTGTCCTCTTTAGTCACAAATAAATATTTGTGAGATTAAAAAGAAAAGAAGGTATGAATGAATTCCTCTCCTTTCATAGTTTAAGTTTCTCTCCCCCTTTCCCCCTCTTTCCTCTACTCTTCACTGGATTTTCAGTAACTGTGCCAGGTAGGGCAACACATTGTACACACGCAAGCACAGAAAGTATTTCTTTGCCTATATCAGCATAGCTGTGGTAATCATGAGAGCATCTGACTTAGTCTCTATATCAGGCAGCAGTTTACCTTCCAGACCTAAGGACTGGTCGACAGCTTCTTATAGACCCATATCTTTCCTTTTTCCCCTTTCTTTCCCCTTCCCTCCCTCCCTCCTTCCTTCCTTCCTTCCTCCCATTTTTATTTTCTTCTGCTGCTTCTCCACCCTTCCAACTTTTATTTTCTATGTGCTTTCTTCCTTCCCTTTCTCACTTTCTTTCTTCCTCATCCTTTTATTTCCCTGTGCCTTTCTCTTCCTTCCTCCCTGTCCTTTCTCTCCCAAGCTCTTCAAATCCATAAAGCAACTAGATGATCTCCAGTTCTCATTTTTTTCTTAATTCCAGAACTGCCCTCATCAAAGAAGAGTAAAAAGGAAGAAGAGAGGAAAGTCACTTGCATCAAGAGATTTTCAAATTTGATAAGGACAATTGTGCTTTCATCCAAATTATAGACAAAAAATGTTGAACATGATTGAGCTAAGTACAGAAGCCTGAGGATGCTGCTAAAATATCCCTCCAAGTTAACACAAAAGCATTAATCAACACTAAGTTATTAATATGCCATCACCAACCCCATAGGGAAATGTGAACGATAATGTAATCACTAGGGAAACTTGAAAGCTAGATGTAATATTTTAGAGAAATCCATTCATTTACTCAATTCATTCGCTTAATATATAGCTCTGGCACTTTTACTTGAGTATTTTGGGTTGTGACATCTATAACAGAGCTTTGGAATTTTCGAAGGCTAGCCCTCTGCTCACTCAGAAACAAAGTAATTAGCTTTCTGTCTTTTTTTGTATATATAGATAACAGCCAAGATTCCCTAGTCACTGCTCAATTTTTCATTTGACCCTCAGTCCTTCTGCTTTAGAATTTTCATTCACTGACTCCACTGACATGCACGTGCACCATTACAGCGGACACTGCCCTCTGCTTGCTTAAGTGGATTAGAGATTGTGACGATCTCTTTTCATTAGATTAGCTGTTCTGCTTTATCATCCCAGAAAAATCAGTCTGGCTCCAGAATGCATGACTGACCATGAATCTTTGAATCATTGCTGGTATTCCTAACTCATTCCCCAAGGGAGCAGATCATCCATTGCTCCCAGCTCCCCGACAATATTTGACTTAAAACTTGCTGTTTTTCTGAAAGCACAAATAGGATACCTTTTTCTCTCCCTTCCAACCCTATTCACATGATCACCAATCTCTGTCGTATCTACCCCTTAACATCCCATTGCCATCCTTTCTTCTCCTCCCTTATCCAGATCACCATCACCTTGCATTTGAACTACAGCTCCCTTCTTGCTTTGCCTCCCTCTAGATTTTGTTCACGTTGTAGCCAGAGCGATGGTCCTAAAGACAAACCAATTAAGTCACTCTCCTGTTCAAGATCTTCAGGGGCTCCCTACAGGCTCAGGTCCAATCTCCTATCAAGACGTTGAAGGCTTTCTGTGATTTGGTTCCTTCCTGCCTCTGCAGCTTGTGCTTTCCATTCACGCTGTGTCGTATTGTCTGCTCTCTGCATTTCTGTGAATACCCTACTTTCTTAATTTTATTGTGGAACACCTCAGAGTTTGCTTAAGCACCTCAGAGAAATTCTCTGAGATGGGACACACTGATCTCACCAAACCCAGGAAGAATTAGAAATTCATTCCTTTATATTTGTATGTTTTAACATATCAAATTCTATTAATAATTATTAGTCCCTTGAGGCCTGGATTTGTATTTTACTTTTCTTGTTCCCAACAACTAAAACGTAGTAGGTACACATTTTATAATTGTTGAAATAAATTTGTGAAGACTATCGTGTTAGAAAATGCTTGTAAGCTTCTTAGTGTATGTTTGGCACTGTTCTAACCACTCCCTATATACTGCCTCAATGAAAGAATGGATGCACACATCTGGGTGAGTATTTGGGTCAGTACGCACTGAACTGAGACTTAAATGTCACAGACAAGTGAAACTACCTCCAACAGCCACTCTGTCACCACCCCCAAGGCCCATTCCTTTGCTTTTACCTTTTCACCCCAATAATGACCTCCTAGTAGGCTTCAGTCTCTTTCTCAATCTGAAGAAGCCCTACCCTCCTTCCTCAACCCGAGCACCGACTGTGGATGTCAGTGGCCCTGTAGCTAATCTGACGCAGAATGAGGTGCCCGAACAATGACCACATCGTCCCCGCTCGTCTCAGCCTCTATCATTTTCATAACCCTATAATTTGCTGCTTTGGAATTGTCTACTTGTGCTCAGTTCTCCAAGGTCAGTATCCTCTGTGCTTTTATTCTTTATGTGCCTCCAGGAGTTTATTACTTGAGATTACTGGGACACGTGTGCAGGAAAACCCTGTATAACTAGAACTTGCCTCTCAGTGCCCACCTTACTGGCACGAATCTTGGTAAGTTCAATGTGGGAACCTGTCCTTTTTACAAGCTAACTTTCCTTGACCCTATGCTATGTGTCAGACAAACCTTCGTACAGGCTACAGAGTAAACATTATTATCTCACTTCTGCAGATAAGGAAGCTATATCCATTTTCTTAAGTTCACATAGTTAGTAAATGATGAGTTAAAATTCAAATTGGCATTAGTCTGGTTCCAAACATTAAGAACCTTGTAAATTGGAGAAAGAAACATTTGGGTCCTGCAGATAAGTATTTCTAGGCCATAAACGAGGTTGACTTTATAATAAATGCTCGGTCAATATTCCTTGCTCCACATTGTTGAATCAGTATTGCTGCATAAGCCTTTTGTATTGATTGTGGTCAAGGTAATTGTAAAACTATGAAGTAGAACCAATCACAGGCTTACCAGGAATGAATATGGTAGTTATATGATTGTGGGTAGCTAAAGATGACAAAAGATGTGGTTAAAAGCACATTCAAACTATGAAAAAAAGGCTGACTCTTGCTGGAACAATTTTCTTCAAGTAGAAGAGGGTATTCGAGTGTGGTGAACTGGTATAAAGTTTATGTAAACACTGGCCTGCCTGGACTACACTTGAAGGTCACAAAAAGCAGTGAAGGAGCAAGTGGGCCATCTGGGTGCGACAAAAGACTAAGGTAGCCTTTCTGAAGAAGAATACCGTAACCAAAATGGGCAGTGACTAGAATACTTGCGCAGTTTGATTAGGAATGCATACTGAATACTGAAGTAGTATTGAAATGAGTGCGTATACTACCTAATGGCCCCATGGATTTCTGAATGAATAAATGTGACCTTACTTGGCACCTGGAATATCAGAATGGGTTTATGAAATATATGTGTGAGCATGTGTGTCATCTGAAAAAGGGTAGGTAACAGCTAAAAAGCATGTAAAAGTCAAAGATGAAGGTAAAGAGATAATGTGTACAAGGTTGAAGTAAGCATTGTTAATAACACAGTGAACATGTGCATCTTTTCTATGTGCATGTGTGCAGCCACTGAGGGTTTATGATACCTCAAGGAAAACCTCTAAATATTGGTGAGCTATGCTGGAGCCATTTACCATCTAAGTGATTTTTTTAATACTCCATGTTTTCAGGAATAAGTGTAACATTTTAGTGAATGTGTGTATCACCTGCTGAGTAAAGAAAGGATCTGAGCAAGCAGGGAGAACATCTGGTTGAGGGTTGTAGCAACGGAGTGTGTGAATCTTGAATTTGAGCTTGTGCCAGAATTATCTGTAGGACTTGCAGTAGCACAGACCATTTGGCTCTCACTCCCAGAGTTTCTGATTCAGCAGACTGGGGTGAGGCTCAAGAATCTGCATTTCCACTGGGAATTTAGCTCAGTGGTTCTGCCGCCTGCCTCATAAGTGCAAGGTCCCAAGTTCGATCCCTAGTACCACCCCCCAAAAAAATCTGCATTTCTAATAAGTGTCTGGGTGATACTACTGCTGAGGCTGTTCAAGAACCACATTTTAAGATCCACTCCTAATCACATGTCACACCTCTGTGTGACGTCTAAGTGAGCTGATGAACATCTAAATGAGTAGTGTGTCAGTTCTAAGTGAACTTATATGACATTTGAGGGATGTGTATCATCTAAACAAGCACTGTGTCATTTGCACAAGTTACAGGTTCATATAGCATTCCATTAATGTGTATGGAATGTATGTGAACCTATGCAATATCTCAATGTGTTTATTTTATTTTTTATTTTTCCTGTGCTGGAGATCAAATTCGGACCTTGTGCTTTCAAGGCAAGCATGGTGCCACTGAGCGAAATTCCTTGCCCTCAATGGATTAGGAGACATAAGAAAAGCATATTTAGAATCTGAGGGTATGTGGAGTATCTGAGAGGGTATAGTTGTTATCCAGAAGATATGGATGCATTTTACACCTGAAAGCATTTATTGTTGATAGAAGTAAACAGATACACAGATGCACAAGTAATCACTACACATGGGGAGAATAGCAGCAATGGATGGCTAAGAAATAAATGCACAAGACACAAAACCTTCAGTCAGCATTGTGGCATACACACATAATTCCAGTATTTTGGAGCCTGATGCAATTTGGGCCCAGCACAGACAATTTAGCAATTTAGTGAGACCAAATACAAAAATTTAAAAGGCCTGGAGATGTAGCTCAGTGTGAAGGCTCTGGGTTCAATCCTTAGTACTGAAGAAAAAGAAAAGAGAAAGAATGAACGGAGAGAGAGGGGGGAGGGGGAGGGAGGGAAAGAGAGAGAGAGAGAGAGAGAGAGAGAGAGAGAGAGAGAGAGAGAGAATCAGTGCAACATTAGGAGCAGAAGCCAAAGCCACTAGGAGAAGGAAGTGTGGGTGGAGGAGATGACATGTGAAGTCTGTTTTAAAAATCATTAGGGCTTCAGAATGACAGGAAGAGACAGGTGGGTGAGGCCCAGTTTAGAAGAAAAGTATGCAACATAAAATAGCTTGGCATGATAGGAAAATTTCATGTAGTTTGAGATTTCTAGAGTGTAAAATATGAGATAGGAGCAGGGGACAGAGGGTAAAATGCTCCTTACAGAACTTGTAGACCATAATACAGAACAGGTGGATTTTTTTCCCTAGTGACAGAGAATCAATGATTTCAAGCAAGGAAGTAATATCATTGGCTGATGCTTTAAAATATCACTCTGGAGCCTGAACAGAAGATAGACTGGAAAAGGAGCAGGAATAACCCTGTAGCATCTATTTGCTCCAGATCATTGCATTTAACACAGTAATAAAAGCAGTGGGAATTAGGGACGAACTAAAGAGCAACTTTAGGAAGTAAAAGTCAGCAGGACTTCTGGATCCGTGTCCTGGTGGGTCATGAGTATCAGAGTAAGTGGGAGAAATAGGGAGAAAGGAAAGATGGATTGGAAGAGATGATGTGTCTGGTGTTAGACACAGTCATTCACACAGTTCTGTGGCATTCGTAGGGGATATTTCAGTCTAGAACTGAGAGGATGGTTCTGGCCAATGATACGAATTCAATAATGATTTCTCAGTGATAATTAAACTGAGAATGGGACCAACTGGTAAGATGAGCGGAGAATAAGGAGGCTGAAGACTGGGAACCATGGCGTTCGTCAAGAAGAGACTCAGCAAAGGGAAATGAGGGATAACCGTCAGAAAGGTGGGGGAGATGCAGATACATGTAATCTTATGAAATACAGAACCATTTTAATAGTAGAGAAAGTCAGTCTCATCCAAAATGGCTTATAGATAGTACTGCATAGAGTATATGGTTCAGAAGGAATAACCTAGGAAAAGGAATTGTTAGGTCCATCTTGGCCATGCCACTGTATACTTTCATAGTTTAGGTCCATTAATTTGAGACTCTGGACCTCAGTTTTCATAAATGAAAAAATAAGAAGGTGGTACTGTATATGAGAAGAGCTCGGGCATTTCCATTTTGCCTGAGGATAAGGTTTAAAGACTGCTTTTGTTGTTATTATTTGGTTTTTGGTTTTGGTTTTTTGAGACAAGGTCTCATTATGTAGTTCAAGCTGGCCATGAACTCACTATGTAGTCCAGGCTGGCCTTGAACTTGAACTCACAGTGGTCCTCCTGCCCCAGTCTCCCAGGTGCTGGGATTACTGGTGTGTGCCCACTCTGCCTACTAAATGCTGCTGTTGGTGTACTTGTCACACGGGTAGATTCTGGAGTTGAAGAGTCTTAAGCCCAAAACTTGATGACATCATTTTCTAGCTCTTTTGACAATAGACTTAATTCCTATAAGCTTCAGTTTCCTAGAAAAGAAGTCAAATTATACATTTGTAGTCTGTCTGTCTCTGTTTTTCCCTGTATAAAGAGACAAGCCATATAAATTGTTTCATGCTTGATATGATGCAAATGTTCACATGAACAAACCCAGCCACAGCGATAGTAAAACCCTATGAAAATAACAATGATGAAGAAAGTTGAATTAAATCATTTACATCTAAATTCCCTCCCAACTCAGTACCCATTATCTTTGTTTCTCTTTTCTCTGTGATCCTATAATAAGACACTCGGTAGATATTTATGTTCATAAGTATTGACTAGAAAGAAGGATCTGTTTTCTGATTTCTGACATTGCACAATTAAGGAAAATAAATCTGATAAAAAATAACCCAATATAAAATGTAAATACACTAAAAAATGTGGCTTGCAAGCAAGTGCACCTCCTCCTCTTTTCCCTGCCAAGTAGCTGAGAATCCTGTGCTACAGAGAATTGAAAGTGGATCTTCCACTAATGGCCCACAGTAAATTGCTTCCTATATTCAGTCACTGGAACTGGTAATTATTTTTTTGCCAGCAGATTGCAATAAAAATGAGAGTTATGGATATGGGTTGACCATGTTTTTTTCTTTTACCACACCTGGTCAGATAGACGTATGCTTCCTGCACATGAGTCACATTGCAGGCATTTTTCTTTCCTATGTGCAATATCTAGAAATGTGAAACTGACAAAAAATGGGTTATTGATATGATCTTTTATTAAATTTAGGCCCCAGCAAAGAAGAAAGAGAAGAGGGTTTGACTTAAAGAGTGTTAAACAGAAATAAGGTGAAGTTTGAACATAGATCGGCCCAATCTCAAAATCCATGCTTGGAGCCATTATGTAGTACATGTATATACCAAAAAGAACTGTACAAGTGAATTAAATGTTTAAAAATGCAGAATTATCATGGCTTGGATTTCACTGAGTTTGCTGCAGAAATTGTGTGCATTGTTTCACTATAGCATGTTGCTTTGTATTATAATTTAACTTATTATCAGTGCTTCTTGACTTGTGTGTTAGGCTTTGTTGTTAAGAATCACAAATGTCTTTGAGGATTTATCAGTTAGAGTCTCACTCAAACAAATGTACATGCTTTAAGATTGGATTAATGCACCAGTGATTAATTATATATATAACAGCATGTATTTCCCCCTTAGAATATAATTCGTGTGTTCTTGGACTTCTGCAACCTTATAAGCTCATTCTATTATTTAGTATCCTACTACTAAATGTTTCATAATGAAAATCTAATTCTCTCCTAAAAATGTCTGCGTTTTTGCTGGAGATGCTTCCAAATCTTTGTTGCCACCTTTCACCTCCAAACTGCAGCTTCAGAGTCAACTCTGGAGAGTGATTGAACATTTAGTGAGATTTGAGGACAACCTAAGTAATTCAAAAGGAAATTTGGGGAAAAAAGGAAAAATCAGCAATTGGGAATTAAATATAATTACTTCTCCAACTTTCTTATTGGACACTTTAACGTATATGTGGCTATTCTGTTGAATAAGTGGAATAAAGGAACGCATCATATAAATATAAAAGTCCTTTACACATGAATGGACCAGATGATCCAAACCCTTATGTAAACCTGAACATTCTAAGGACATAGATTTTTCTATGTCATTTTCATTCAACAGAGCTCATGCTCAGGAATAATCCATGAACTCAAGAAAGACAACCTTTTTTTATAACAGAAAAGATTAGATCCTTTGGTTTAAATTTCCTTTAAAATCAATCTAGAAGCCCTTTGAAGAGTATTTGCAGGTACAAAAGCAGTATTGTCTTCCAAAAAAAAAAATTCTACCATTACTTCTTTTTGTTTCTCTCTGGGGAGCTATATTGCCTTATAATATAGATATTATGGAGATCACACAAATCTGCTTTATGAGAGGTGAGAGATAATGGGGAAAGT
Organism: Fukomys damarensis; assembly: GCF_012274545.1. Classification (NCBI taxonomy): domain Eukaryota; kingdom Metazoa; phylum Chordata; class Mammalia; order Rodentia; family Bathyergidae; genus Fukomys; species Fukomys damarensis. The sequence goes on from NW_022900948.1 coordinate 19,230,128, forward strand.
ATAAAGACCCGTAACCATCTCATAGCTGCTCCAGACATCACTAAACATGCAGAGTGTTAGGATGCTGCAGAATCTGAGGCTACTGTGTCCTTCTTTTTGAATTAACATCGCTAAAGAATTCCGATCACACTTTCCTAGTTACTGTTCTCATTGCTGAGTCAGAGGTTTCAGTTCATAGCTGGCTGGCTCCAAGGCGGGGTGGTGTAGCAGAGATGCCTGGGGGCGGGGGGGAAACAGTTGGGCAGAAGACGGAAGACAGGAAGGCTGCAAGGAAGGGAAGCAGCAGCAAGGCACAAGTGGCAGTCCTCTTTCTGTCCCATAGAATCCCATCCAGGCTACCCACCCTTAGGGCAGTAGCACTCACACCCAGGCTGGGACAGCATTAATCTCAGCATCACACCACAAATCATTTCCAGCATCACATCCTTGATCCCAGCAGCCCAGGCCCTAGATCCAGCCACCTCTGAAAAGTACCACCTATGACGTGAGGCTTTGGGGAAGGCTTCTAGATACAAGCCATAACATTCTCCATGCTGGATTCGCCTGTTTTTAAAGTTGATACAAGTGAGTATGTTATACATATTTTTGGATTTTTTTATCTTCTCACTGGTGTGTTTCTGCAATTCTATTATGTTCCATATGGCTCTGTATAGCCCAACCATGTCCGTATTTATGCTAATAATATATTGGTTTGTTTGCATTTTAAATTTTTTGTCATTATAAGTAATATTCCTGTGAACATTCTTGAGCATGTGTTCTCATGTGTAAAAGTACAAAATTAAGGGAAATTTTATTTTATTTGTTTATTTTGGCTGGTGGGGATTGAACCCAGAGCCTTTGCACTGAGCAATATCTCCATCCCTATCATCATTATTATTATTATTTTTTTTGAGACAGGGTCTCACTATGTAGTTGAGACTGACCTGGAACTCACTATGTAGCCCAGGCTGGTCTCGAACTCACAGCAATCCTCCTGTCTCAGCCCCCCGAGTGCTGGGAATACAGGTGTTTGCCACCATGCCCAGCATTATTATTATTATTATTAATTATTATTTTTTATTATTATTATTAAAACTTTGAGACAGTGTCTTGGTAAGTCACCCAGGCAGGACTTGAGCCTGCAAGAGCCCTGCCTCAGCCTTCTAAAGTGCTGGGATTGCAGGTATGCACCAGTGCTTCTTGATGAAATTTTATTTTATTTTATTTTGTGATGGGGCATCAGACTCAAGGCCTACATTTGCCAGGTGAGTGCTGTACTATTGAATTGCATCCTCAGCAAAGGGAAATTTTTGTGTAGTAATTCATATGTTCAGCTTGAGTAGGTAATGTCCAATGATTTTTGCAATGGTTAAAGTATATTTAAAAAACTACTATGAATACACAAATTTTCTGTTTTCTCCACATCTCAGCCAAAAAATACCTTGCCTTAAGTTATTTGTGTGTGTGTGTGTGTGTGTGTGTGTGTGTGATGTTGAAAAATTTTATTTTATTGTGATAGAGTTTAACATTTCTTTTAAATCTTAATCCTTTACCTTTACATGTCTTTTTTTTTTACTGGGTATCAAACTCAGGACTTTGTGCTTGTGAAGCAGGTGGCAAAACTACTAAGCTAAATCCCTGGCCTCCTTTACTACATTTACTCATTTCCTACACTAGGCTCAGAAAATATTCTCTTATCTTCTCACAGCTGTAGAATGTTGCTGCTTTGTGTTTAAGTTTTAAGCTGCTTGGAACCAATATTTGTGCATAATAGGAGATGGGGCAAATTTGATTTTATTTTTGCCTATTGATAATTTGTTGTGTCAAAGCCAGCTTTGGGAAAGGTCATTGTTGGAAAAGGCTACTGATATTACAGTGCCAGCATACCTGGGTCTTCAAACATTTTAGAAAAAGAAAAATTATCGTCACCATTGCAGCTTTCATGTGTTTGGTTTTGGAATAGGACCATATATGCTAAGAGCCTTTTATGCATCATTTTATTGAACTCTCAAGTAATCCAGCTGAGATTGGCGGGTACCATTTATTTTATCTTCATTTTTGCTGATGAGTAAATTGAATCTCTTATGTGAATTATCTCTGAAGTAATCAACTTTTCCTAAAAGGAGGTAAAGACTTGAAATAAATCTATCTTTAATATAGTTACTAAAGATATGTTTACTGTGCAAGCCATAATTTTGGCTGCAGAAATCATCATGCATCCTTTAAAACTTTGAGGTTTTAAAAATCCTCTGAAGTTTTTAAATCCTCTAAAGTTTCTTAATCCTCTAAAGTTTATTTCAAATGTATTTTGAGTTGAGAGAAGGACTATAGCACCCTTTGTGACTTTCTCTGCTTCTGCTTTGCTGTCTGTGTAAGCCTTTTAAGGAGTATTTTGCTAGAACTTGTGTCCCTGGTAAGGATGAATGAATTCATAGAACTGTATAAACAGAAGCAGTTCTCTGATGGAAATTCATGGAAGAAATGAAGCAAAACTATTTATGATTAACCATGGAAGCATTAAGTGATTGTTTTTCTTAATGCCTGCCTTATTCAGCCTTTATATACCCTTTTCTTCTATCTGATCTGGGCAAAGATTACAAATGAACTGCCTTGTGCACAACATTTAACCCACATTTTAAAACTCTACTGGATACAAAACTTCCTTTGATTATTATAGAAATCCCATCTCTAGAGGAAATGCTTGATTACTCTGATCAAATCAGAAGTGTTATTATTGTAGATAGGTAAGTTAATTAGTATATTGCAGACAGTTAGACAGGGTTGGCCCCAGGAGTCAATAGGAAAGACAGTCCAGACACATTCACTAGTAAGCATTATGAAAAGAGAAAAAATACTCCACTTACTTCCCCTGGGGATAAACAGCAGTGATTGATATTCTAAATAGGCGTCAATCTTCCTAGCCCATTTCCTTTCCAGAAATCCCTCCTATGCTTGCTACTTATTTTCCCATTTGATCTCCATTTCATCAATATTACCTGTAATCTTATTTGTTAATCATGGTTTTGTCCCACCTCATGCCAGCCTTGTAATTTTCCATTGTGTCTTACAGCTTTGTCCCACTTTATACTCGCCTTACCTCCTGGCTTTATTCAATAAAGCACCTTTGAGAAGCTGGGTGGGGGGCAACCCCCTTTTCCAGTCCTTCTTCTGTCTCTCTCAGACAGAAGCTATCTTTCTTTCAGTAATTTTTGCCTACTCAACCTCCATTGTTCCTAGAATTGATTCTTCGATTTTAGAGAACATGAACTCATGTTTTAGATACCTAGCAGGTTGGGAGTTACATTTCCCTTGTTTTGATTGTTTTTGCCTTGTGGACTATTTGCTGCCCTGTATCATTTTTTGATTACTTGGTGCCCTATGTCATTATCTTCCTATGGAGTGGCGGAAGTATACACTATAAGTAAATCTCAATATGTTTATACTGTTGTACACACATCATTTATGCTTCTTCTTTAATCATCAGGGCCAAATAAATTGTTCTGCCTTTTATATACCCTAACCAACTCATAAAAATATGTAGAATATTTAATTTACCATTAAGTTTGGAATTTAAAACATGTATAAAATATATTTTAAAAATATGGCTCATAAAGTGAATAAAAGTAAATAATTGTCTGAGAAAATCAGAGACCTTAAAACTCCCAAAGTGTATTTTTTATGCAGTTTCATGATTGAAATATACTTTTTGCTAGAAACTCTCTTAAATTCTTAAAAATTTATTTTACATTTTCTTCATTTTCTGGAAGGCCTCTCTGACTTTTGGAAAATGGCAAAATCCAAAAGAGTAAAACTGAGAGAAAAATGTCCTGTTTTTGTTGTCTCTTTCTTGATAGGGCTTCGTAGTGATTCTTTTATATGGTATTATTAGATGAGCTAGGTAGAAATATTATAGACACAGTCAGATAGGGCTAGGTCCTTGAGTCAGATCTACATACTTTCTCAAAGAGCAAACACTGGGCCTAATGAAGTCTACATAGACATCAACCACACTGGTGGGGACCAGAGACCTGTGGACCCACCACTTCCTAGGAGAACCTTTGTTCTTTCCATCCGTGCTTGTTACTAACTTGCTTCCCAATTGGACCACCATTACCTAAGTGACTATACTGTGACATTATTGGATGTTCATGGCTGCAGCCCACATCACTCCCACATGGGTTTCACCCTATAAAACTCCTCCACAAAGTGGGGTCCCCAGGTTACCCACTTGGGACAGCTTCTGCCTCCTCAGAAGCTTTTCTATTGATTAACATCTTCCTATTCTTCATCTCTGTTGTTCCTCGGACTCAGTCTTCAATTTCTAGAGAAAGAGGACTCAGCATATCATTCACTTAACAGGTTGGGAGATATAATATTTCATATTTCATTTTCAGTATGATTTCCTGTAGCATTATGATTGACAAATGTGGTTAATATTTACATTTAAAAATTATTTCAGTAAAAGATACATTAATAGCCCTCAAAATAATTCTCTTCCTGCAAATGCTCTAATTCCTGCACCTTCTGAAGCAGTTCTGGAAGTTATTTTTCATCAGTGTCTTTAGTTACACTGCCAAGACTATTTCAATGAACTAAATTGGCTTCATATCTGTACCTTTTGTGGTCACTGACTTTGTGGGAGAGCCAGAAGTCAAGGATGCGAGGCCTGGCAAATAAGGTGGATAAAGACATGCTATGATTTTAAACAATTTTTGTTATTTTTATTAGTACTTTTGTAATACATAATAATCACATCACTTGTGCACTGTTGGTACATGTACATAACCATCTTAATTTTTAAAAAAAATCCCTTTCCCCTCCTCTACCTCTTTCCTTCCTTCATATCTTGGAGCCCTTTCATTTTTTTTTTTGATAAGTTTGTTGGTACTTTTTAGTAACAGTATAGTTATATGTAATAGTATAGTCTTAGTAATAGTATAGTTTTATGTAACAGTATAGTTACATTCATCATCAGGATCTTGTGCCTTTACATGATGTATTTTGGTTATTTTTTCCCCACACCCCTGCCCTACCTTTACCCCCTCCCCTCTGCCCCATATATATGGTTTTGTTTCCATTTTTTCCTTTTCTCATATTTTTTCTTTTCCCTTCTTTTCTTTCCCCTACTCTTCCTACTTCCCCTACTCCTTAGCCCTTTTCTTCCTATTTCACATTATCAATTATATATTTTGAACCTTCTTTATACTTTTAATTTTTCACACCAGAGAAACTATTTGGTATTTACATGTGTATCTTATTTATTTCATTTAAGAATATGGCTTCATTATGCATCCACTTACCTATGAATGTCTCTAGTTTCTTGTTCTTTATGGTTGAGTAATATTCCAATTTATAGAAAAACAACATCTGTTTTATCCAGTCTCCAGCTGATTGGCAATTTGGCTGTTCGAAAGTTTCAGCTATTACAGACTGTGCCACTATAAACATAGGTACTCATATATCGCTATGGTATGATTCTTTTAATTCTTTTGGAAAGATACCCAGCAGAGGGATGGCTGGGTCAAGTGGAACCGCTAATCCAGTTTTTGAGGTATCTCCATATTGAGTTCCACAGTGGTTGCACCAGTCTGCACTCCCACCAACATTGGAGAAGGGCTCCTTTCTCCCCCACAGCCCACCAGCATTTGTTATTGGCTTATTTCTTGATAGCACCCATTCTTTGTGGGGTTAGGTGGAATCTCAGTGATATTTTCATCTGCATCTCTTAAATAATGTTGAACATTTTTTCATATATTTATTTGTTGCTTTTACTCGTTTGTCTGAGGAATGTCTGTTCATTTCAGATGCCCATTTTGAATTTTATATTTGGGGGGTCTGATTGAGTTCTCTATATATTCTAAATAGTAGACCTTTGCCTGAGGAACAGCTGGTAAAATGTTTTTCCTACATTGTAGGTTGTCTCTTAGCTCTGTTGGTGGTTTCTCTTGCAGTGCAGAAGCTTTTTTTTTTCTTTTTATTGAGTTTATTGGTACATTCTAGGTATACAGTACAGTTACATTCATTATTGGGATCTTTTACCTTTACATGACAGGTCTTGGTTCTCAATTTTTCTCCTTGTCCCTGCCCTCCCCTCACCCCCTCCTCCCCTCCCCATTTAAAAACACCTTATTTCCACCTTTTCATTTTCTCATATTTTTTTCTTTTCCCTTATTCCCTTTCCCCTACCCTTCCCACTTTCCCTACTCCTTTACCCCTTTTCTTCCTATTTCACATTGTTAATTATCCCATTAGGATCTTGTGTACTGTTATAGTTTTTCACACTAGAGAAACTATTTGGTATTTATACATGTGTGATTTATTTATTTCACTTAGGAGCATATCCTCAAAATGTATCCATTTTCCTATGAATGACTCTAATTTCTCATTCTTTATGGCTGAGTAGGATTCCATTTTATAGACTTCCTATTTCACATTGTTAATTATCCCATTAGGATCTTGTGTACTGTTATAGTTTTTCACACTAGAGAAACTATTTGGTATTTATACATGTGTGATTTATTTATTTCACTTAGGAGCATATCCTCAAAATGTATCCATTTTCCTATGAATGACTCTAATTTCTCATTCTTTATGGCTGAGTAGGATTCCATTTTATAGAAAAACCACATCTTCTTTATCCAGTTTCAAACTGATGGGCAAATGGGCTGTTTCCATGTTTTAGCTATTACAAACTGTGCTGCTATAAATATAGGTGCACATATGTCACTGTATATGATTCTTTTAATTCTTTTGGAAAGATACCCAGCGGAGGAATAGCTGGGTTAAATGGAACCTCTAGTCCCAGCTCTTTGAGGTATCTCCATATTGCTTTCAGTAGTGATTGCACCAGTCTTTACTCCCACCAACAATGGAGAAGGGTTCCTTTCTCCCCACAACCCCACCAACATTCGTTATTGTGTGATTTCTTGATAGCAGGCATTCTTTGTGGGGTGAGGTGGAATCTCAGTGCTGTTTTCATCTGCATCTCTCGAATGACCAGAAGCTTCTTAATAAGATGAGATCCCAGTTGTTGATTCTTTGTGCTAGTTCTGGTGCTACTGAGGATTTGTACATAAAGTTTTTTCCTATACCAATGTCTTCAAGAGTTCTGCCAAACTTATGGAACCCTTTCATTTTGCAAAAGAATCATCCCCCTATCTCCTATTATCTGTATTTTATGTGCTCTTTATTTATATTTTAGGTGTCTCGTATAAGGGAAACCATGCAATGTTTAAGGTTACGCCTATGATGTATTTCACTTAACATTTTTGTCTTAAGGTCTATGCATTTTCCTAAAATAACTCTTTTATGTTTCTTATGGCAGAGTAGTACTGTTTTCTTAGTCTATTCGTCTATTGATTCACATGTAGGCTGATTTCAACATTTACTGTGAATTGTGCTGCTATAAATATGAGTATGCATGAATCGCTGAAATATGATGTCTTTAACTTTTTCAGGAAGATACCTAGAAGGGGAATAACTGGGTTGAATGGAATTTCTAGTTTTAATTTTTGGGAAATTTCCATACCAATTTCCATAATGGCTATAATAGTTTACATTCACACCAACAATGTATGAGGATTCCTTTTTCCCTGCAGGCTTACTAGCATTTATTCTTTGATCTCTTGATGATAGTTATCATTTCTGGTGTAAGATGAACTCTTGACATTTTTTCAATTTGCATTTCCAAATGTAAATGACCAGAGATGTTGGACATATTTTCATGTATTTAATAACCATTTCTTCTTCTGAGAAGTGGCTGTTCATTTTGGTTGCCCATTTTTAGATTGGGTCTTTCATTTTTGTGGGTTATATCTGTTATAGATTGTATCTAGATGTCCCCTTGTTGTAGAAAATCTGCACCAGGAAAGACAAAACCACTCAAAAGAGATGGAGGGAAACCAAGGCCTTATTTGACCAGCCAGCTCAGTGGAGCTAGGTACTCTGTAAAGACCTGGGCCCTGAAATTTAAAAAATGGGGGAGTTTTACACAGTAGTTCAAGCTGGGGTGGGCTTGAGATGAGTAATAACATAACTGTCTTGAAGTTGGGGCTTTATTTAGGAACTGGGTATTCACATAGCATTAACACAAGTTACGTATTGCGAACATTGAGGCTAACTGGATATATTTTCAAGGCTAACAGAGAGGACATGACAGAATATATATTGTGTCCATATTTTGTTATGGTGGCTTACATTGTGACATATAAAGTATCACTCATGGGGAGGGATTGTGGATCTGCCTGTTTCTGGGTAAATAGGAACAAGGGCCTGTGAGAATTCTTAAGGCATGAAGGCCTAAAAGGTTAAAACTTCTGCATTACCCCCAAAGCCTCATGTGGTCATGGTGAGGCTTTTAGGAGGTGGCTATATTAGCATGTGTGCTGCTGGGATGAATGACATGATGCTGGGGTTGCTTTCTGGTGTGACTCTAGAATTAAATCTGCCCTAACTTCAGCATAAGTGCTATGCACCATAAGAGTGATTAGTGTGGACAAGATATAAGGGATAGAAAGAGGGTTTCTGTGGCTATTGCCTTTGCTTGTTGCTTGCTGTCTGCTACTTCGCTGCTGGCTGCCTACCCTGCTTTGCCATCTACTGTTTCTTCTCTGCAATGACCCTCTGCCCTGCCACCCTGCTTTGGTGCCATCCATTTGTGGACTGAAGCCTCCACAAGATGTAAGCCAAATAAACTTTCCTCCTTTAATTTTAAGTGTTGGTTATTTTGTCTCAGCAGTGATAAAAGTAACTAAGACAAGTGGTTTAATTGTTGTGACTTTATATATTCTAGATATTTGTTCTAGGTTCCAGGAGTAGCTAGCGATTTTTTTCTAGTTCTGTAGGTTTTCTCTTCACTTGTTGGTTGTTTCCTAGGCCGTATAAAAGCTTTTTAACTTGATATATTCCCATTTGTCAATTCTTGGTATTATTTCTTGTGCAATTGTGATTTTTGCCAGAAAGTCTTTGCCTATGCTTATATCTATAAGAGTTTTACTATTGTATTTTGCACAAAGTTAAGTGTTTCTGTTTAAAACATTTTGATCTTTGATCTATTTTGATTTTAATTTACTACATTGTGAGAGACATGGGTGTAGATCAATCTTCTGCATGTAGATAGCTTTTCCAGCACCATTTGGCAAAGAAGCTTTCTTTCCTCCAGCACAAGTTTTTGGCACCTTTGTCAAAGATCAGCTAGCTGAATATGTGTGGAGCTGTTTCTGCATTCTCAGTTCTTATGATGGTTAATTGACTAATTATCAACTCGAGTGGGGAATGCTCAGCTGTACTGAATCACTGGCATGGTGCAGGGCATGGAAGATCCCCATAAGGAAGCTTGTTGTTGGAACAAATAAAAGGAGAAGGGGAGGGTAGGATTTCAACTGATCTTCCTTGGAAGAGCCTCACTGTGGCTGCTTTTCTTTAGAAGAATTTTGATGGTTTTTCTTTGAAGAGCTTTGACTGCTTTCTTACTTTGGGAGAGCTTCAGTCCTTGTCTTCATCTTGGACATGGAACATTGGCATGGACTTCAAGCTCCTGACTGGATTCCTCAGGTCTCCTTCACTCATACAGACACTTTGCAATCTTGTGCATTTGACTCTGTGGGCAGATATGGTCATCTAATTTTGTAAATTTCTGTGTCCTGCATTAAATCTGTTTCTGTTGCAAACACTTACTAATACAGTTCTGTTCCATTGATCTGTGTGTCTGTTTTTTTAATCACCTTAGCTTTGTAGTGTAGCTTCAAATCCAGGATTGTGATGCTTTACTCTTGTTACCCTCAATTACTTTTGCTATTCTCAATGTCTTCTTTTTCCATATAAATTGTAGGATTGTTTTCCCTAGTTCTCTGAACAATGCCATTGGCATTTTGATTGAGAGTATTTAAATCTGTATATTAGTTTTGGACCTATGGGCATAGTTGTTCTGGGTATCCAGGAATAGGGGATAGTCTTCCATTTTTTGGTATCCTTTTTCAGAGTGCTGTAGCTTTCACTGTAGAGGTCTTTCACCTCTTTGATTATATATCTCCATCTATTCTTCTAAATTCTCCAATTTATTTCTATATGGGTTCTCAAAATAGTTACTAGTAGGCTTCTGGATTTTGACAGTGTCCATTGTGATTTCACCTTTTTTTTTTTTTTTTT